>NW_027518680.1:17615000-18279500 GCF_043159265.1 Tasmannia lanceolata
GTTTTTCGACTGAGAATGCAATATCAGGTCTAGTACATGTCATAGCATACATTAAACTACCTATGACACTAGCATACTTAATTGAGAAATAGACCTTGTGGTACCCTGATCCCGCGAGAGGGGTGGGGCGCGAGCCGCCGCGCTCTCTCTCTTGGTCTCTCGTTTCCACGCGATTGGCGTGTGCATTTTAATGTTGATTTGAATTAATCTTTCCTGTGAACTTGGGATCACTAAGGCAATCCGAATTCCACACGAAAGAGACTGACAGAGTCGCCACCTAGATGTGAGATCTAGGACCCGTAATTAACCAGAAATCTAGACTCGCTACCTGGTTACGAGAATGGAAGGTATGGGGAGTTATCCGCCACATGCACCATTCCTGCCCGATAATCGGTCTTCGATTCCAAAAGCTAACTCTTTTAAATTTATTTTAAATGGCTCATTCAACTCTATGTTAATGTGCGAACTAAGTGACATGCATCCTATGATCTAATTTCAATGAGAATCCTAAATGTGTATCTTGATTTATTAATTTGTCTGGATTCAATCTAAGTGAAAGTTCTCCTAGAATTCTAATTTCATGGAAAGTCCTAAGTGATTTGATTAAGTATTTACGAGAAAATTAATATACAAAACACCACAATTTGTTTGTGGTGCCGACTCGCGGGTGGTATGCCATCAGACATCCAAGCTGCCTACGTACCCAAGCCTTACTGGGATCAGAGTCGACGTAGTTCGGTGCACCTAAGCTAAGTTACATATGCCTAACTCAACTAAGACACCGACCTAGACGGGATTGACTGTTTCAACAGTTTTAGGAGAAGTTATTTAATTCAAGTTGAAGATTTTATTATCTTAGGATTTCATCTAAGATGCTATATGATTCTCATCTAAATGCAAATGGTCCCTTAGACTAATGCAGGTTTGCCTTACATCCTAGTTTACTAGGCTTGTCCTAGGGAAAGATTGGGTGACTAGTGTAACTAGACCTATGGCACGGTTGCTATACATAGCAAACGTCCGTGATGAGGCTGGACTCCTAACTCTAGGACTCCCCAAAACCTAAGACTCCCTAAAACTTAGGACACGACACGACACCGGTGTTCCTAAATTGGGCTCTAAGGGTTCCTAAAGGAATTTTGAATCCACCGGCTCTTGGAAATCTCGAATTCTTTTGGGCTTGTGGAAACTTTTAGAGTTTTCTTGAAGCTTTTATTATCTGAAGGTATTTAGTGTGTTTGGTAGCTTTTAAAGTTGTTTATTTAGAAGGTTTTAGTTTCACTTGAAATTTTTAGTGGTCTTTTGGTTAATGGCTTTTAACGGATTTTTATCAGTGGATTTTAAATGGGTGAATTTTAGTTTTGTTGGATGTACTTTAGATTAATGTCTTTCGATTTTGGTTTGGAAAATGACGTTAACACAACCAAGTTTTGACAATTGCACAAATTCGACAAACCATTGACCATTAAAAGATCTAACAAATGCAGCCCACTAAAACTGTCGTAACTCTTTAACCGCTTGGCCAAATTCAACGTACGAACATGCGTTGGAAAGATCTTTTATAGGGCTACAACTTTTTAGTTCTCCATTGTTTGTAAATCTGTGATTTAGAGGTTCGAATTTGTGTTTCAAACAAAAGGACAGCAACATTAAACTGGAAATGCCTAAAGGTGTGCCGCAACCATTTTGGACTTAACTTTTTAACCACTCGCCATCTGATCTAGCACGAATACTCGTTGGAAACGGCACGAAAATATCTACGACTTTGTAGTTAACCATTTCCCACGATTCTGTTGTTTAGAGGTCGAAAAATCTGTTTAAAGTCTAACAGCTAGCACTATGACGGGAATGATATTGGCACCCCCATGTTTTCTTTTGATAGTTCTTATTTTTTTTAGTGATTAAAAGACGGTGAATATGAAAAATGGCTTGAATGGGCCTGAGATTAGATTCAAATGGGATGTTTGAAAAAGGGGTTGTTTTTATCTACTTGGCAAGGTGGGGTATGGATATTGGGTTCTTGAGATTGAGTGGGGGCTGTTGTTATCAAATTGGAGTGGGGGCTGTTGTTATCAATTGAAAGATGGAGATTTTGTAAGCCAAATTAAATGGGTTTTGATAATTCACGTAAAATTCAAGTTTTCTTTCTTGTAAATGTTCAAAATTTTTAATGAATTGTTTTCCCAAAAGAAATCTAAATTCCCTAACAAGCCAATGATTTCAAAATCCCATCACAAATAGGTTCTAATGACCCTATCACATTAATTATATTTAGCATAAGTGAGAACATGACCAAGGCCAAACTAGTACGAAATTAAACATGACATCAACCAAAATATACGCAAAACAACACTCAATCCTACAAATATAGAAAAGAAAATAAAATTCCAAAAGGCATACCTTTTTGTAGACGATATTCCATGCAAACTTATGGAGAAGAGGGATTTGGTCTAGAGAGAGGGCTTGAATTTTCTAAGAGAGGGGTTCTCTCCTCTTTTCTTCTCTTCTTTTTTTTGGTGAGATGAGAGGGTATTTATAGGAGAATGGGATAGGAGGTTAGGTGAGGTTAGGTGAGGTTAGGTAAGGTTAGGTGAGGTTAGGTGATGTTAGGTGAGGTTAGGTGAGGTTAGGTGAGGTTTGGATGGTTATGATGGGAGGAGAGGTTAGGTGAGGTTAGGTGAGGTTTGAATGGTTAGGATGAGAGGAGAGGTTAGGTGGTTTTGGATGGTTAGACCCAGGTCATGATCTGCCATTGATCTAACGATTTACGGAAATCGGGTCTCGGAATGGAATCAGGGTCCGGGCTATGAAGTGACCCTAGCTTATTTTGTCCCGATTGATGATCCGTAAAGTCAGATCAAGATATTAATGACCTAAAACATATAAATCAATGATAGAGGGGGTTCTCACATGGATTTAACACACTAATTTCTTTGTTGATTAAAACAAAACAAAATGGGGTGTCTACAGATGCCCCTCTTTGGTAGAGATGACGTAGTCATTGAATACCAAAGTTAAAAATGACAGAACCATTTTGCGTAGTTTTAATCGACAAAAGGACTCTCTAGATACAACGCACCTTAACATAATGCAAAACCTTAGATGAAACCCTAGAACTTGAATAATAATAAAAACTCGATGCGGCGCCGTTCACAAACGGGCAATTAGAGAATGAGATATCATTTTCGAATGGATTCTGAAGGGAAAGGACAAAGATCGCTCTCAAACAGTTTTTAGAAGGAGATGAGACGCCGCTCACAAGCGGGTTCAACGAGGATAAGAAGCATTCCCAAATGGACTTGGATAATGAGGCACCGTTCACAAACGGCCTCAAGGAGGATAGAAAACCATTCACAAATGGACTCGAGAAAAGAGGCACCGTTCACAAACGGGCTCAAGGAGAAGACAAGACCATTCACAAATGGACTCGAGAAATGAGGCACCGTTCACAAACGGGCTCAAGGAGGAAGATACCATTCACAAATGGATTCGAGAAAAGAGGCACCGTTCACAAACGGGCTCAAGGAGAAGACAAGACCATTCACAAATGGACTCGAGAAATGAGGCACCGTTCACAAACGGGCTCAAGGAGGACGATACCATTCACAAATGGATTCGAGAAAAGAGGCACCATTCACAAACGGGCTCAAGGATAAGACAAGACCATTCACAAATGGACTCGAGAAATGAGGCACCATTCACAAACAGGCTCAAGGAGAAGACGAGACCATTCACAAATGGACTCGAGAAATGAGGCACCGTTCACAAACGGGCTCAAGGAGAAGACGAGACCATTCACAAATGGATTCGAGAAATGAGGCACCGTTCACAAACGGGCTCAAGGAGAAGACAAGACCATTCACAAATGGATTCGAGAAATGAGGCACCGTTCACAAACGGGCTCAAGGAGAAGACAAGACCATTCACAAATGGACTCGAGAAATGAGGCACCGTTCACAAACGGGCTCAAAGAGGACACGAGACCATTCACAAATGGACTCAGAAAATGAGGCACCGTTCACAAACGGGCTCAAGGAGAAGATGAGACCATTCACAAATGGACTCAGAGAATGAGACACCTGTTCACAAACGGGTTCGAAGAGAAGACGAGACCATTCACAAATGGGCTCGAGAAATGAGGCACCGTTCACAAACGGGCTCGAAGAATTTAGGGATTTTTTTATGAACTTGAATTTGACGTAGGAATGGATTTTTATTTTTATTTTTTAATTAAGGATTTGGATTTGATAAATTTTTTTTATTTTTGGAAAATGAGGTACCGTCCGCAAACGGGCTCAAGGAGAAGATGAGACCATTCACAAATGGCCTCGAGAAAAGAGGCACCGTTCACAAACGGGCTCAAAGAGGACATGAGACCATTCACAAATGGACTTAGAGAATGAGAAACCTGTTCACAAACGGGTTCAAGGAGAAGACGAGACCATCCCCAAATGGCCTCGAGAAAAGAGGCACCGTTCACAAACGGGCTCAAAGAGGGCATGAGATTTTTCATGAACTTGAATTTGACGTAAGATTGGATTTGTTTGAATCGGGGATTGGTTTTGATGAATTTTTTATTTTTGGGAAATGAGGTACCGTCCGCAAACGGGCTCAAGGAGAAGACGAGACCATTCACAAACGGCCTCGAGAAATGAGGCACCTTTCACAGAAGGGCTCAAAGAGGACATGAGATTTTTCATGAACTTGAATTTGACGTAAGATTGGATTTGTTTGAATCGGGGATTGGATTTGATGAATTTTTATTTTTGGGAAATGAGGTACCGTCCGCAAACGGGCTCAAGGAGAAGACGAGACCATTCACAAATGGGCTCGAGAAATGAGGCACCGTTCACAAACGGGCTCAACGACACAAGATAGCTTTGATTGATGAATTCAACAATGAAAAATTTAGAGATTTTTATGAATTTGAATTTGACGTAGGATTGGATTTTTTGAATTGGGGATTGGATTTGATGAATTTTTGATTTTTTGAGAAATGAGGCACCGTCCACAAACGGGCTCAAGGAGGACATGAGACCGTTCATAAATGAACTCAGAAAATGAGGCACCGTTCACAAATGGGCTCAAGGAGAAGACGAAACCATTCACAAATGGACTCGAGAGATGAGGCACCGTTCACAAACGGGCTCAAGGAGAAGACGAGGCCATTTGCAAATGGGCTCGAGAAAAGAGGTACCGTTCACAAACGGGCTCGAAGAATTTAGAGATTTTCCATGAACTTGAATTTGACGTAAGATTGGATTTGATGAATTTTTTATTTTTTTGAACTCAATGAAATCGGGGATATTATGGATCGTGCCCGACAAAGATGTTGGAAACTAGGACTTTGACGAATGATGAAACGGCAAACCTTTGGAACGAAGAACCATTACTAGCAAGAATGGATTAGGAACATTTTTATGAAACTTCAACAAGATTTTTCTCAAAGAGACTGCTGGTCTTGTCTTCTGGGGATTTTGATAACTGAAACCTTGAACAAGACATTTGAGATTGGTAATTTAGAACAACGACTCTCTTGGATATTAACATGGAAAAGCGGGATCTGCTTCTTGACAGGTGTTTAGATAAACATTTCTTGACCAGGATAACTAACCGGAAGGGAATTATGAATTTGAATGGTTCATCTTTCTGAGAAATTGGCTCAACCACCATTGCATCTGAGGTTCTTCCAAGCTTAAGGTGCCTTCCTGGGGTATGATCTTTTTACGGAAGCTGGGCTTTCTGATGTTTCTACTTCTGAATTTTTCTGAGCTGATCTTCTTTGAAATGAAGTTGTTTGACTAAATTCTCGAGCTCTTTCAGGTATAATTGCAGGGAGCTGCCTAGGCCTGGCCTCCTTCACCAAGACAGTTACATCATTTGGACATAGGAACGACAATTGACTCTTTCTAAAGAGAAAACTTAGATGAAAGGCACTACTCAAAGGATTGAGCAGCCCTGAAGGAGTGAACTTAGAATAATAAAGATTGACTGACTATACTGACAAACATAGTGATGCTTCTGACTTAGTTAATGTTTTGTTTGGTAAGTCTATCCTTTCAAGGAATAGTTTTCCAATTGGTAAACACCGGACTTCTTCCTCGAAACAGTAATGCCTCAAGAATTTAATTACGACCCCTAAGATTGCTTAGCTTCAATGCCCCCAGTTTTGAGGATATCACTTGAATTTGCTTGAACTTCAGTTGATCTTCAGTCTTGATACCGGCTGTTGCCTTCTTATACTGATTCTCTTACCGTGACCAAGTCACCTCTTCAGGGTTTTTAACTTGGCGGACCGCGCTAGCCTTAACTTTTGCCTGAACCACCTTTCTAGGTTTTCGATCCAGCAGGCTATCCCCTTAGCTTTTGCCTAAGCCGCCCTTTCGGGTTTTCAACTTAGCAGGGGAATGATCTTAAATTTTGCCTAGACCGCCCTTTCAGGTTTTCAGTCTAGCAGATCTTCAAACTCCGTTATTTTTCTTATTCATCATCATTTCATTTTTTTATTGTATCTCAGGACCTAGCTCATTAGTTCTGAACACCAGAAGGACTTTTATAGGTAGGATAGGGCTTTTCAAAGAATGGCTTAAGGCTCAACAAAGATTTCGACCGAACCTGTGAACAGGTCGCCTACATATCCCAAGGTAGGAATCAGGTCGTGTGTAGTTCAGGGCGAATGCCCCTAGTTTGAAGATAAATTGTTTGATTTTTTTTTTCTTTTTTCTTTTCTTTCTGGAACAATTAACTTCTCTTCTTTTGGAACTTGTCCCTCTCTTTTTTTTTTTGAAAGGATTGAATTTCTTTTCCTTTTTGAATCGACCGAACTCGGTTCAACCGAGTTGCCTACGTACCCCAGTATAGGGATCAGGTCTCGCGTAGTTCGGGGGAATGCCCCAAGTTTGATGGGTTTTCAAGAAAATTTGATTTAGGCTCGAAGGGTTTGCAAATCGGTATTCTTTTGACATTGGGTTTTGATTTTGGGATTTAATCGGCCAAAGGAGGCCTTTCGATGTTCAGATTGGGAATCGATCTAGGTTACTAGAGTCCCTCTGGTACTGATTATTTTTTTTTTCTTTTGTTTTTTTTTTTTCGCGGAGTTTGACGGCATTTCCAGGTAAGAGATAATGGATCTTCTTCTTTCAAGATTCTAATACGTGCTTTTGACTTTCATAGAGCGAAACTTGTTCTTTGACATCCTCCATCTATGGATTCGTACTCTCGATATCTGATGATCACTTTTCATTGTTTGCTCTTGAACTTTTCATCTTGAATTTGTTGGCTTTATGAATTTGAGAACCAAGGTCATTGATTGGAAATATGAAAGTTGTTTCCACTCTATGCCCCTTGTATAGCATATATCTTCTCACTTTCTTCATTTTCTTTGAGCTTTCCATCTATGTCTTGCCCCTGGTATCGGTTGTAGCTTTTCTAGACAATCTTCTTATTCTTGAAATAATTTTATCAATTCTTCACACTCTTTAGAGGGTAATGTATTTTCAATCGGCATTCACTGAATCAAAGTTTCAGTGCCAGTGTTTATCATTTCAATTTCATCTTTGAAAGGTTGGGATTGGCGCTCCTCCTCTCGTTCAAGTAATTGCTGTGACTCAAGTGGAGTTTCGTCAATTTTGTCCTCATTTGAGGAGGGAGTCTTATTTTAAGATCAGAAGCACACTTAAGAACAGACACAAGTGAACTTTTTGGAACTGACTGAAATTTTATTTAAAGAAAAGCTATTACATCAGACGACCTATCCTGAACATGCTCACGATTCACAACTCTAAATAAGAAAGAGAAACAGAAGATAACTTGCCTGGACTAGGCATTGACCTTTAACTGTAAGACCGGACTCAACAATTATACTGACCATGATGACTGACTCAACATAAAATAGTAAGTGACTAAAACTTTAACTGCTGCAACTGTTTGGCGTTGAAGGCTCGGCGAAGGCTGGTTCGTTCTGAACATCATCATGGCTGATACTTTCAATTTTGGACAATGATGACTGATTCGCATAGGGGAATGCCCCTAGCTCAAGGATTCTGAGAGTGAACTCTGAAGGACTTAGCAAAATAATCTTGAAAAGGTAGCCCCTAGAGGAGGAAGAGACCAGGGGTACAAGCAAGATTGGATTATCTGGACCAGGCATGATCAGATCATGAGAACGCATAATCGAAAGATTGTGAGATTCTGCATCTGCCAGTTAGGGGATGGCATGAAGATACGATCGAATCGTATGACAGAAGAACGAAAGACGCACGATCAAAAGATTAGATGAGATAGCATAAGATTGCTTTCAACGGATAGATCATGAATGACTAATCCTATGAGATCTTTGGAAATGATGGGATTTATATCCTAACTCAAAGGGAATTTTTTTTTTCACATTTTATCAGTGTTACCTGAAGGCATCAACCTTAATCCTAATCTATCGGAGTGGAGAGAGAATCTCGACTCATGACTTTGTTCGTGTATATAAGGACCGATCGTGACCATTGGAAGATGGACCACGGCCTAATCTAGACACCAATGGGTAGGATATCCTAAACTAGGCTCACACACGTGATGCACATGTGTTCGTATACTACATGCATGTGTGGGTTAATCTAGGGGTAAGGCCAAGAGTTCCCTTAGCGCGAATCCCTGCTCGATATACTGTACCAGTGTCCGGCGTATCAGTACGTGAACAAGAGATCCGTTTACGTACCATAAAGGTACCAGGCTAAGGGTGGAATGCTTCTCTAGCACAGAGGCACCAGGTGATGAAATCCCAGTCAACCATGCTAGATAACACTCCGGGTTCCTAAAATAGGACGTGTGTGCACGTGAGATGCAAGGGTTTAGATGCAAGTGATGTAAGTGTGTGCAATAAGTTCGCGCAATCTATGATGCCTTCAGGTTTTGTTAAATTAAGTTCGAGTAAAATGTGATGAGAGAATAAAACAAGACAAACTAATCTGACAAGTATACAAGAGATAGAGTTCTTATGAGCCAGTTAAATTAAATTCAAATGAATTATCTTTTGGAATTTTAATGAAGTTAGGTGATCCCCAGCAGAGTCGCCAGACTGTGGTACCCTGATCCCGCGAGAGGGGTGGGGCGCGAGCCGCCGCGCTCTCTCTCTTGGTCTCTCGTTTCCACGCGATTGGCGTGTGCATTTTAATGTTGATTTGAATTAATCTTTCCTGTGAACTTGGGATCACTAAGGCAATCCGAATTCCACACGAAAGAGACTGACAGAGTCGCCACCTAGATGTGAGATCTAGGACCCGTAATTAACCAGAAATCTAGACTCGCTACCTGGTTACGAGAATGGAAGGTATGGGGAGTTATCCGCCACATGCACCATTCCTGCCCGATAATCGGTCTTCGATTCCAAAAGCTAACTCTTTTAAATTTATTTTAAATGGCTCATTCAACTCTATGTTAATGTGCGAACTAAGTGACATGCATCCTATGATCTAATTTCAATGAGAATCCTAAATGTGTATCTTGATTTATTAATTTGTCTGGATTCAATCTAAGTGAAAGTTCTCCTAGAATTCTAATTTCATGGAAAGTCCTAAGTGATTTGATTAAGTATTTACGAGAAAATTAATATACAAAACACCACAATTTGTTTGTGGTGCCGACTCGCGGGTGGTATGCCATCAGACATCCAAGCTGCCTACGTACCCAAGCCTTACTGGGATCAGAGTCGACGTAGTTCGGTGCACCTAAGCTAAGTTACATATGCCTAACTCAACTAAGACACCGACCTAGACGGGATTGACTGTTTCAACAGTTTTAGGAGAAGTTATTTAATTCAAGTTGAAGATTTTATTATCTTAGGATTTCATCTAAGATGCTATATGATTCTCATCTAAATGCAAATGGTCCCTTAGACTAATGCAGGTTTGCCTTACATCCTAGTTTACTAGGCTTGTCCTAGGGAAAGATTGGGTGACTAGTGTAACTAGACCTATGGCACGGTTGCTATACATAGCAAACGTCCGTGATGAGGCTGGACTCCTAACTCTAGGACTCCCCAAAACCTAAGACTCCCTAAAACTTAGGACACGACACGACACCGGTGTTCCTAAATTGGGCTCTAAGGGTTCCTAAAGGAATTTTGAATCCACCGGCTCTTGGAAATCTCGAATTCTTTTGGGCTTGTGGAAACTTTTAGAGTTTTCTTGAAGCTTTTATTATCTGAAGGTATTTAGTGTGTTTGGTAGCTTTTAAAGTTGTTTATTTAGAAGGTTTTAGTTTCACTTGAAATTTTTAGTGGTCTTTTGGTTAATGGCTTTTAACGGATTTTTATCAGTGGATTTTAAATGGGTGAATTTTAGTTTTGTTGGATGTACTTTAGATTAATGTCTTTCGATTTTGGTTTGGAAAATGACGTTAACACAACCAAGTTTTGACAATTGCACAAATTCGACAAACCATTGACCATTAAAAGATCTAACAAATGCAGCCCACTAAAACTGTCGTAACTCTTTAACCGCTTGGCCAAATTCAACGTACGAACATGCGTTGGAAAGATCTTTTATAGGGCTACAACTTTTTAGTTCTCCATTGTTTGTAAATCTGTGATTTAGAGGTTCGAATTTGTGTTTCAAACAAAAGGACAGCAACATTAAACTGGAAATGCCTAAAGGTGTGCCGCAACCATTTTGGACTTAACTTTTTAACCACTCGCCATCTGATCTAGCACGAATACTCGTTGGAAACGGCACGAAAATATCTACGACTTTGTAGTTAACCATTTCCCACGATTCTGTTGTTTAGAGGTCGAAAAATCTGTTTAAAGTCTAACAGCTAGCACTATGACGGGAATGATATTGGCACCCCCATGTTTTCTTTTGATAGTTCTTATTTTTTTTAGTGATTAAAAGACGGTGAATATGAAAAATGGCTTGAATGGGCCTGAGATTAGATTCAAATGGGATGTTTGAAAAAGGGGTTGTTTTTATCTACTTGGCAAGGTGGGGTATGGATATTGGGTTCTTGAGATTGAGTGGGGGCTGTTGTTATCAAATTGGAGTGGGGGCTGTTGTTATCAATTGAAAGATGGAGATTTTGTAAGCCAAATTAAATGGGTTTTGATAATTCACGTAAAATTCAAGTTTTCTTTCTTGTAAATGTTCAAAATTTTTAATGAATTGTTTTCCCAAAAGAAATCTAAATTCCCTAACAAGCCAATGATTTCAAAATCCCATCACAAATAGGTTCTAATGACCCTATCACATTAATTATATTTAGCATAAGTGAGAACATGACCAAGGCCAAACTAGTACGAAATTAAACATGACATCAACCAAAATATACGCAAAACAACACTCAATCCTACAAATATAGAAAAGAAAATAAAATTCCAAAAGGCATACCTTTTTGTAGACGATATTCCATGCAAACTTATGGAGAAGAGGGATTTGGTCTAGAGAGAGGGCTTGAATTTTCTAAGAGAGGGGTTCTCTCCTCTTTTCTTCTCTTCTTTTTTTTGGTGAGATGAGAGGGTATTTATAGGAGAATGGGATAGGAGGTTAGGTGAGGTTAGGTGAGGTTAGGTAAGGTTAGGTGAGGTTAGGTGATGTTAGGTGAGGTTAGGTGAGGTTAGGTGAGGTTTGGATGGTTATGATGGGAGGAGAGGTTAGGTGAGGTTAGGTGAGGTTTGAATGGTTAGGATGAGAGGAGAGGTTAGGTGGTTTTGGATGGTTAGACCCAGGTCATGATCTGCCATTGATCTAACGATTTACGGAAATCGGGTCTCGGAATGGAATCAGGGTCCGGGCTATGAAGTGACCCTAGCTTATTTTGTCCCGATTGATGATCCGTAAAGTCAGATCAAGATATTAATGACCTAAAACATATAAATCAATGATAGAGGGGGTTCTCACATGGATTTAACACACTAATTTCTTTGTTGATTAAAACAAAACAAAATGGGGTGTCTACAGACCTACCAGTGTTAAGATATAGTATTACATTTGAATCAAAAAGTGACGAAACTGGTGTGCAATCAAAGTGATTAAACTTTTTAAGGACTTTATCTATATAGTGTGATTGGCTAAGAATAAGGTTATTACCTTGCCTTATAATTCTAATATCCAAAATCACATCTGATACACCCATATCCTTCATGTCAAAGTTAGATGACAAAAACCCTTTAGTACTAGTGATACTATCCATATCAATACCAAATATCAACATGTCATCTACATAAAGACATATAATAACACCTTTTCCATTTTTATATTTACTATATACACACTTATTTGACTCATGTATCTTGAAACCATTTGACACTAAGACCTTGTCAAATCTCTCATGCCACTGTTTAGGGGCTTGTTTAAGCCCATACGAAGACTTAATTAATTTAGAAATCCTATGCTCTTGACCTGACATGATAAACCCTTTAGGTTGATCCATATATACTTCTTCATCAAGTTCATCATTCAAAAATATTGTTTTAACATCCATTTAGTGAATGTGAAACTTGTATATGGATGCAAGAGCAATAAGAACTCTAATGGTGGAGATCCTAGCAACTGGGGCATAAGTATCATAGTAGTCTATTCCGGCTTTTTGTGTAAAGCCTTTGGCAACCAACCTTGCCTTAAACTTTTCTATTGTTCCATCTACTTTCATCTTCTTCTTGAAGATCCACTTAAAACCTATAGGTTTGGATTCAGGTGGTAAATCAACTAGTTTCCAAGTTTTATTACCCATGATTGAATACATTCCATCATTTATAGCCTCTTTTCAAAAAGCTGCATCTTGGGATTTAATGGCTTCTTCATAGGTTTTAGGATATGTCTCTATGTTTAGACTTAACATATTAGATTCAAATATCTCATCTCTTGATCCTTCAACTAAGTATACTACAAAGTCAAGACCAAAGTTTTTATCTTTTCTTTCTCTTTTACTTCTTCTAATTTCTATAGGTTCCACATTACTTTCCTTTTGAGGTTCTAATGAAGATTCTAAAGGGGGTTAGAATTCATTAGTTTAGGAATAGAAGAGAACATATTCTCAAAGAAGGTTGCATCCCCTAGACTCAATAATGGTATTTATCTCTACTAGGTCATTCGGTTCTATTACCAAGAACCTATATGCTTTGCTATGATTTGCATATCCTAAGAATATGCACTCAATACCTCTTTCTCCTAACTTCCTTTTCTTGAGTTTGGGTACTTGGACAATGGCCCTACAACCCCAAACTTTAAGATATCCTAAGTTAGGTTTTCTCTTTTTCCAAAGTTCATAAGGGGTTACATGGGTTTTCTTATTAGGTATCCTATTTAGGATGTCACAAGCCGTTAACAAGGCTTCACCCCAAAAGCCCTTATTTAATCCAGAATTGACTAGCATGGAATTAACCATTTCCATTATAGTCATATTCTTTCTTTCTGCAACACCATTCTGTTGTGGTGTATAAGGAGCAGAAAATTCATGGATTACTCCTTCATTTTCACAGAAATTAGGGAATATATATTTCCCTCCCCTATCTGATCTAAGACATTTGATCTTAGACTCACACTGGTTTTCTACTTCTGTTTTATAAGTCTTAAATTTGTCTAAGACTTCATCTTTATGGCCTAATAAATAAACATAATAGTATTTTAAAAAATCATCAATGAATATGACAAAATACTTTTTACCCCCTCTTGTAGGAGTACCATGCAAATCACATATATCACTATGTATTAATTGAAGTAAGGTTGTAGATCTTTCTAACTGGGAAAGGGTTTAGTCACTATCTTGGTTTGCATGCAGATTTTACATTTATCTAATACATTTTCATCACATTTAGGAATTAAGTCTAACTTTACCATGTCTTGCATTTTCATAAAATTAACATGTCCTAATCTATCATGCCATAAAGTAAAAGAATCAACCATGTAAACAAAAATATTCATTTTATTGATGTTCATCTTAAACATTCCCTCATACATATATCCCTTCCCTACAAATGTTCCACCCTTGGAAAGTACAAACTTGTTAGATTCAAATACAAGTTTAAAGCCATTCTTGTTAAGAAAGCTACCAGATACAAGATTTCTTCTAACTTTCGGTACATGGTACACATCGGTAAGAGTGAGGACTTTGCCTGAAGTGAATTCGAGATCCACTTTCCATTTGCCTCTGACTTCAGCAGTTGAAGAGTTTTCCATGTAAAGAACACTCCCATCTTCGACCGGTACATAAGTCGAGAATGCACTTTTGTCTTTGCAAACATGCTTTGTAGCGCCCGAGTCAATCCACTATGAATCTTCACGTTCGAAGAAATTAGCCTCGGATATCATGGCAACAAATTTTTCTTTGTTTCCATCCTTGTTTCCTTGAATGTTCAACTTATTATATCGACACTCCTTTTTGTAGTGGCTCATTTTGCCACATTGGAAACAAGCGCAAAGAGCGCCTTTGCGCTTGTTGTTCTTATCAGAACCCTTGGCATTTTGATGCATATTTCTCTTCTGATTACCTTTCCAAGGTTTAGTAGGGGGGTTTGAATCTGTTACATTGGCAACTTCCACCATATGGACTTTAGAGGACATATTAGCAATATCATCTTTGTTTTCTCGAAGCCTTGATTCTTCCTCAACTTGGAGGGTTTGAATCAAATCTTCAAGAGTCACTTTCTCTTTTTTATGTTTTAGACTTTTTCTAAAGTCTTTCCATGATGGTGGTAGTTTGTCAATGATTGAAGGAATGATAACATAATCATCAAGGTTAACCCCTTGTTGATGTACTTGACTGATGATATGTTGGATCTCATGAATTTGATCAACTACCAACTTATCATCTGTCATTTGGTAATTTAAAAATGACTTACAACAAACTTCTTGGCACCGGCATTTTCTGCAAGATATTTTGCCCCCAAACCGTCCAAAGTGCACTTGCCGACTCCATGCTCTGATAGATATCAAAGAGTTCATCAGTCATTGCGTTGAGGATGTGTCCTTTGCATAGATAGTCGTCTTGATCCCACTTCCTCCTTCTACGGGTTTGGGCGAGTGTCTCATTTTCTACTATTGCCGGTTTTGGTGTAGTCAAAACATACACTACTTTAAGAGTTGTAAGAATGAAGTGAACCTTTTTCTGCCATCTCTTAAAGTTACCCTTGTTGAAGCGTTCCAACTTGACAAAATCTTGAGTCATCTGCTTCATTGATTGCGCCATAAAGAACTCCAACAGAATATTGTCTTAAGATTGTTGGAAAACTGCTGTGGAGATAGTGGAAATAGAAAAGAGTAGAGATGCTTCAAGGCGCGATGTCGCTTTTCTTAAGACAATATTCGCCCCCACCAGTAAGTGTGCAAGGGGTACCACGAATATGCCTCCAAGATACAATGAAGCCTGGTGTAATCAAAAATATGTTTGTTGACGCTTTGGACTAAGCGGAAACAAACCCAAGAATCACCTTTAGAACAAATAAGTATTTGAAACCCCTAGTTACTGTTTTTATAGAAAAAAGTAAACTAGATCAAGTTTCTGGAAGAAAAAAACGTAAATAGTAATTTGAAAGGCTTTTGAAGAGAGTTTGTGGCTTTTGAATTTATCAAATTTCAAGCCTCACAAGTGGATTTCAAATTCTCTTTTCAATGGTACGTTTCTGCTCTTTTTATAGAGTTACTAGTGTCCTTTCTGTAGTACACACCCTTACAGGGCACATCTTTAGAGCGGGTTTGATTCTGGCCGTTAGATCGTGCCCATCCACAACTCTACGGTCCAAATCAATCCTGGAGTGACTGTTGGGTTCTGTAAAAACCCCTTCAATCCCGTAACGGCTAGATCAACCATCCACGATGAGGATCGCACCCTCTGGGGTCATGACCATTAGGACAATGGGACATGATCTAACGGTCCTCATCACACACGATCATCACTAGCCGTTACCACACAATCTAACGAACCAGATTGCACCAGCTTCTACACTAGCCGTTGGAGTGTACTGGACCGACTGTTAGGCCCGAACTCAAGGCCCTACCTGACCAGACCTTTCGGCCCATCCATAGATCGATCCAAATCCAACGGTTTGGATCAAATCTGGAAAAATTTAAGGCTCTAATCGATCATCGCTACGATGCGGCGTGCGCTTCCACACTAGCCGTTGGAGCGCACTGGACAGACCGTTAGGCCCGAACTCAAGGCCCTACCCGACCGGACCATTCGGCCCATCCATAGACCGATCTAGATCCAATGGTTCGGATCAAATTTGGAAAAATTTAAGGCTCCAATCACTCCAATGCGGCGTGCGCTTCTACACTAGCCGTTGGACCGCACTGGGCCGACCGTTAGGCCCGAACTCAAGGCCCTCCCCGACCGGACCATTCGCCCCATCCATAGACCGATCTAGATCCAACGGTTCGGATCAAATCTGAAAAAATTTAAGGCTCCAATCGCTCCGATGCAAAGTGCAAAGTGAGCCAAAAAAGCACCCTATAGTCTATTGCCCATGCCACGCGCGCATGTGCTAACGGTGCTTTGCACCATCCCGTGGGTCCACCCAATGGCTAAAGCCCATTGTGTATTAAAACAAAAGAGAAAAGAGGGAAAAGCTATTTAAACTCTTCTCCAACTTTTTTTCTAATCCGATGTGGGACTATCTTTCACAAGCACCTTTTTCTCTCTTCTAAAAAAAGCAACCACTTTTACCAAACAAAAGCACTTTGTTTATGAAATACTTTTAAAACCCACTTTGTTTTGAAAATTACACTAACAAAAATTGGGACAAGGGTCTAACAAAGTAATTAAGGCCCGTTTGTTTTCAATTTTGAGAATCGATTGAGCTACTTCAAAACTAATTATTCCGCTCAAAATTATGTTTAATCTTTAAAGTAATACCTAGTGACCTCTAGCAGTAGAATGCTATTGACGGCAAATGGAGTCCGCCCTTCCGAACAATATGTCATCATCCTCAATCGGTTTTATTTCCGCAAGTCATTATTAGGGGTGCAACTCAATCCAGGTTGGGTCAGATTGAAGCCAATCCCCAACCCCCGATGAAGTATTACCTAAACCCTAACCTGACCCAATCTGAACCTTGGGTTGAGCAGTGTCAACCCTAACCCAACCCTCCTTTAAACCTCTCAACCCTAGTGTCACACCCCCAAGCCATACACATACATACATATTCACAACACAAGGCTTAAGGGTGCGACAGCGCCGTACACCTGCAAAGCAAGCTTCACAGGCATGTAAGGCTAGCAAAGCAATAATCAAAACCATCTGCAATAATCTAAATAACTGAATTTAAAAGTCTTACATCAATCCATTATTAAAATCTCAAATTCTCTCATCTAACCCATAATTCCATAATAATCAAAGTAACAAAATCAAATGACACAATCTCAATAATCCTAATAATACTCACTGTCTAAAGAATGCAAAATACTGAAAGATTACAAAATCAAAATTTAGAGATCACTTATGCACCTCTTCACTGACTCCATGAGGATCAAACTCTAAAAATGTAAATATAACCACAGTCAGCTGAAAAGCTCAGTACATAATAACGCACTACAAAAGTGGGGTCATGCATGCTACAAAAGAAAGGTTCATAACTGAATAGAAGGATATAAGCCACAAGTGAGATAGTTAACACATGTTCAAAGTTGAGGACTAAGGTCCATAAGGCGTAGGTCAAAGTGTCAAAACAAAAAGGAATCACAATATTCAATGGATCAAAGGCTAATAATGAATAAAGTAGGTACAAGCTACACAAGCCATGGCTAATCACAAGAGCAATAGCTTAAAAGTAAAGCTCATAAAAGATGTCTCATAATGTCACAACAAAGGGAGTCATAGGTTCTGAGGGTCACAGAAAGGAAACTCTTATAGGTACGATGCCACCTTGAGATCATCGGCTTAGTCCAAAATGCAAGTTATTTTCACCCCGACTGCCCACGTGTCCAAAATGCGTATTATTGCTTACACCTACCCACGGTGTCGGAATTAGTTCCTAGGTTCACAAACCTATCGACAGGGCCAACATTTATCCCCCATTGGCGGGATCACAGTTCTTATGTTCACATATAGGCTAATGCCTACGCCCCATTGACGGGGGTCTTTTCTAAGTTCACATAACCTAAGCCTTTCAATAGGTGTTCAAAGTTCACATAGTTCAAAAGAAGGTGTTCAAAGTTCAAAGTGAGGATTTCATATGAGTTTCCACAATGGATTCATAAAACTAGGGAACTGAAAGGGGTTTCACAAATCCAAATTATTCCATCTGAAATATGTACTAAATAACAGGATTCAATAGAGTTCATACGACATTCAAAGATAGTAATTCACATGGATTTTTCATAAGGTTGTCAATGTGGATGGTCACACAGTGGTCAAAGTTCATAAGTGTGAAGGAATCACAAATGGGTTTTCACAAAAGTTTCATATATTGGAAAAAGCATTCAATGTAAGTGCCCCGATTTAAAGGTATTTTTTGTCTTTTCACGCGTAAGGACATTTTGGTCTTTTATGAGTAAAAAACACTCCACTATTTTGGTCATATTATAGATCGCATCAAATAAAGGAGTAGATGTTTTACTTGGAGGAAGGCAGTGCTAAACATCTCTTCCGCATTCTTTTCGGTAACTAAGACAGAAGTACTAGTCACTTCCAAACACTCGATCAAGCGCTGCACGTGCCCCGATACTCCCTTCCCTTTCCTCCAATTCATCTTTACAACGAAACTTCCCTCTGTGAGCTTCTCTGTCTCCACCTACACAAACCACACTTGCCAACATGTCATCATAATTGCACTTCAATTACTTATAATGTAAAGTTATATAAGTTTACCCCTAAAATTTACCCCTAGTATGAGAGGTCTTGTGCTCGAGTTGCCCCCAAAAATTCCTGATGAGTTAGAATCTTTGGATTGTTGAGATAGTTCCTTCTCAATTTGCTCCGTTTCTTCCTTAATTCTCTCCAAATAATTTCGGGTTTCTTCGAGGATTGATTTCTCATCCATCTAAAACAAGGGAGAAATTAAATGCATCAGTAAACCTATTATATTTTATATGATTTTTAAGCGCAAAACAAAAGCAGGAAAAGAGAATTCAGAAAATCTCATGAGATTTAAGAAAATATTGGATAGGATTATAGTAGTTAAGCTGGCCATTACGGTATAATTTGAAGTAAAAGATAATAGCATTTCATTGATTCAGTAAAAGATAGACTACTCATAAGAATTGATTATCTCCTACTTATTAGAATATGATTCCCTTATTTTATTTTATTTTCTATAAGTATCTTATCATGATATATTTTTTTCTAGGTAAGCTGGGATTGAACTTCCGACCTCAGGCTTGAAAACTTGAAGTAGATAATCTTTACCAATTTAGCTAAGAGGCTCAACCCCATATCACATCCTATATATTGATTTAGGGAAGTGACATATCCACACCCCCCCCCCCCCCCCCCACCCACGCGGCTTTTTTTTTTTGGGCAGCCCCCTCTAGTTATCCTAATCATTTGTACCTCAACCTGAGGATGAAACAATTGATGCAAGCACAATTCGCGCAAGTATTCAATGATCAGGTGTTATTCCATCAATACCAGAACTATCGTCAAGGGAGTCAGACTGTGAGACATTGTGCAGAAGAATTTTATTACTCATCCTCACGGATTGATTTGATGGTGGCAGAATTACATCAAGTTGCATATTTCATAGGTGGATTGCGTATGACCATCCAAGATAGAATCTCGATGCAGACTAAGTAAAAGCTTATCGAGGCAGCCAAATCAGCCAGCGGAGTAAAGACGCAATTAGATCACTTTTGATGTAGAATTTAGCAGGTAGGATGATGCCTATCACATCAAAACAAGAACCAATGGTGCCCGTCACATTAGTACAAGAATCAATGCCGTAGTGAGAAAACTTGGCTACTAGTACAGAAGAAACAAGCGACGAAAATCCAGAACTTGCGGTAGAGAGAGAGGAAATTGCCGAGAATAATGGTTAAGAAAAAATTGTCAACAATGATTGTGAAGAAGAAATTCCACAAGCATCAGTAGATCTAGTTGTTAGTAAAGGATCAAATTTTGAAGAAGAAGAATCCTCGCAAGCAAAAAGTGACATGACAATTACAAGTAAGATCTTCGGTGACATGATCCAGTTTTAATTATTTGGGATTTCTTATGCATGTCAAAACAAGAGGAAGAACCACAACAACGACACATTTTTATCCATGTATATGATCAAAGATACAAAGAGTTCCAAATAATATCGTATACCAGCTTAAAAAAATAGTAACAAGACAAAGGTTTATACGATGTTTTTGACATGGATACCAGCCATATACTGTGCACTAAGTTATGGACATACGACACAGACTTGCTTTGTGAGAAACTCGGGGATGAGTTTCATTCAAGTGGGGAGATTGATGTAGAAAAGTTTCCTTGTTTTGGGTCCGACTAGAATTAGAAGATATTTTAGTTATAGTTATCTTAATCGTATTTAGATGAGTGATAGAGTTTATCACAACCCTAGTTAAAGATGGAAATTTATCCTGATCCTAGTAGAGAGAGAGAGAGTAGAAGTATTTGATATTTATAAATATGGATTTGCATACATAAAAAACAAATCTTTGATGGAATTAATTAACTTATTTCAGTTTGCTTTTTTCCTTGTAGATTCGAGAGTTTTATCAAAGGAGACATGTTCTTCTTCATCGGATTAAAGTCCGTCATGTCAATTACCGGCGGTAGACAAAAAAAAATCCTAACATTCACCTATCTCAATTTTTTGTGACAATATCAGAATCCATGATGTACGGTTTTCCGGGGCGGAGAATGGAAGATGGCACAGATCTACCCACCAAATCTACTTCTAAGAAGATTTAGTTTCCTCCTTTGATTGTGTTCCTATCAATAGCATTCTTTTGTTTGTTTGTGTACAGAGCTACTGACTGATGCAATCACATTCTATATACTGCTTTACTGGCACCCACACCTTTGTGAGATAAAACTTTTTCCAACCAGGTTTCTCATTCTTACACCACCAACTTAGGTCTTCTTTTCATGCCACCAAACTTGACTATTTTAGTCTAATTACCTGGAAACCGAAAATCAAGGTCTCTTTGGAAGGCAATAACTATACCACTTCTAAAATTATTATAACAGTAATTACAAATAGGGAAGTGACATATCGGCCCCCTTTTTTTTTACTTGGGACAGCTACCTCTGGTATATCTATGAATGCAGAGGGGCTGATTTACTTCACTTGGGAAGGACTCAACGGCCTGATTGCCACGTACATTGGAGTTGGATGTCCCATATACAGAAAAGGGGCGAATTTATCATTTCCCTTTCAAATAATCAATATTTCACTTCAAAATCAATTGCTGCCAAGATTAGTTTTAGAGGTATTCAAAAGGAGACTGCAAAATATATCTGCCCATACATGTTCAAAACGGCCTGATTTTCCAAGGGGGATGATTTTTTTGACACACCCCCCCCCCCCCCCCCCCTCCAAAAAAAAAAAAAAACCCGGCCTATTATAATTCACCCCCTTTTAACGTGAATTATGGGCAGACTTTAACGCTTTTTTGACCTCAAATCACGTTAAAAGAGGGGCGCATTATCCTACTGGAGGTTGAAAAAATCATTGCTCTTTTCCGAATATTTTAAAACTAGAAAAGATTGTAATTCAACATTGCTGAAAATGAGGCAGTATCATATCTAATGATGAATGACTGAATTTGGTCTCAAAACTAAAAGAAAATTCTGAAATCCATGATGTTAGAGTGCTCACATTTGAAATGTTCGGAACGAGAGACTGGAGAATTTGCAGCTGTTGGGTGCTGCCATCATCATCCCAAGAACTATCGTTACAACTTGACCCCATTTTCTCAGATGATCTCAAGCCGGAAAATTTAGCCGTCAATGGCTTTAAAGGGAGAGATCTTGATTTCTATTTTTTGTATATAATTTTTTATAAATTTTGGGGGAATGGGCAGAATACTAAATTGTGAGGCGGGACCGGGCGTGGTATCTACCATTCTTTATTTTGGATTTTCTGAGAATATCTTACTATATCTTTGCTTGGCAAGTAAGGGAGCTGATTATATTAAAGATGAAAGCATCTTTGCTTAAGCAAAGTTTCATTCCTATAATTAGGTACATGCCTAATGACAGTGTTAGTTGGTTTACATGCCTAATGACAAAGTGATATATGTTCTATGGGATTTGCTAGCGTTCATCGCAGGAGGCATTTTCATGAGGTGGCTGCTATCAGATGCAACAGACCATTCGCGAGGCGGACGCTAGCAAATCCCATGTTCTATTAACCAATTTATCTATGCATTAATGCCCTATCTTTCTTGTGAGGAATTGTATGGAGGTAGAAAAAACATGCAATGGGGCCCAACTTTGTGGATGATCTAAACCATTCATATTTTTGTTTCAGCCCTAGATTGGGTGTTCCTATAAAATCTTTTCCATAGGACCATCTTAATACTTCGATATAATTGGTGTAAAATGGATGGCTCAGAAAACGTTACAAAATGACGTTATAAAAATGGGATAATTACATTTACACTCCCTCTAGTTTCTGACACATCCACTTCCACCCCTATAGTTTAAAAAGTGACAAATACACCCCTGTAGTTTCAATTTGTTTAAGGTTTGTTTAAGGTTTTCTCCCTCAGCTGAAGGTTCGTCCATAGATTGAAGGGTTAGGATGATCCGATGGAGATGATTTTTTGGGCACACCCTATCTATGTCAGGGCCCATCAAATGAACGCTTTGGATCATCCAAATAATGTGGGCCCATACCCGAATCCAAAGAGTTTGGTAGTGTCTGGATTCGGGTATGGGCCCACATTATTTGGATGATCCAAAGCGTTCATTTGATGGGTCCTGACATAGATAGGGTGTGCCCAAAAAACCAGCTCCATCGGATCATCCTAACCCTTCAATCTATGGACGAACCTTCAACTGAGGGGGCAAACCTTAAACAAATTGAAACTACAGGGGTGTATTTGTCACTTTTTAAACGATAGGAGTGGAAGTGGATGTGTCAGAAATTAGAGGGGGTGTACATGTAATTATCCCTATAAAAATCTCATCAAATAAATGGCTTAGGATCATTCTATGGAGACGACTTTTGGGACATGCCTTATCTAGGACCAACCAGTAAACGGGTTAAATTATCCAGAGGGTTAGGGCCCTTGTACATTTTTATCATATATTTTTGTAGGAATACGCAAAAGTTCACACACGCCTACCATATAAAACCCATTTTTGAAGACCAGATTCTCTTTTGGGTAAGGAAAAAAACAAAGGTTATGAATGATAACGAGACAAAGTTACAGACAAGGAGACAAACTCAACTTGTTTTTTTCTTAACCTTTGTTTCGTTATCATTCATAACCTTTGTTTTTTTCTTACCCAAAAGAGAATCTGGTCTTCAAATATGGGTTTGCTAAGCGTCCATCGCAGGAGGCAATTCGCGAATGGTCTGTTGCATCTGATAGCAGCCACCTCACAAAAATGCCTCCTGCGATGAACGCTAGCAAATCCCATAGAACATATATCACTTTGTCATTAGGCATGTAAACCAACTAACACGTACTGTAAGCATGTACCTAAGTCTAAGAATGAAACTTTGCTTAAGCAAATATTAAATCGTAGTCCAGATTAAGAAAGGAATCGAACTTCTTTGAGGTACGTAATAACATACTACTACTTTGGGTGTTATAAACCCTTCTCATTTGAATCAGTATTGACTTTGGAAACCTGTATTGATACTTTGAACTTCTGAATTAGCTTTGAGTCCATCATGCTATTTTGTTTCACCTACTGTTACTCTTCTGAACCTTTGAAATAACTATTTTGAAATACTGTTATGAACACCTGTTCTGAACTCTGAACTTGTGAACTACTAGTTTGAACTTTGAATATTCTAAACCATTTGAATATGAACCTTGAACATTTTGAACACTTCTGTGGAGGCTTGGATAATTTCTGGACCCTGCCATATGGGGGTAAAACATTTGGCAACTTTGGACCCACCATGGGGGTAGTGCACTGGAACTTCTGGCCCGTCAGTGGGATAAAACGTTGGCCCTGTCGACTTGTATCTAAACTTCAGGAACTGTTTCCAAACACCGTGGACTGTCGGTGTATAAGCAATAACATGTCTTCTGAACCATGCCGATGACTCTGAAGTGTATTTGAACTCTGAACGTAATGTATATGAACACTGAAATCTCTAACTTTGATCCAAACTTAGACTTTGAATTTGCTTTATGCACCTTCAATTCAGAACCATAGTTGACATGCACTTATAACTGTTTGTGCCTATGAATCAGCTAAGACCTTTGAACTCGGTTTTGACTTTGACTGTCTGATCCTATTGAAATCCTATCATGTTAGACTGTGCTTAGAGTAGTGCTTTATTATGTACTAAGCTTTTCAGCTGACTGTGGTTACATATTATTTTCAGGTTTTGATCCTTGTGAGGTTAACGGGGAGCAGGATGCGTAGTTCTGGAATTTTGACTTTGGCTTAGAGATTTAGTTTAGTTATTTCAGTTTATTTGAAAGTGAGTACTTAAATAGTATGTAAAGACTTCATTAATTCATTTTGCTTTGACTCATGGGAGAGCTGAGATTGATCTAACTGTAATGGGTCCGCAGTTATTAATCATTACTTTGATATTTTAGTTATGAAATGTCAGGTTATTTTCTGCTATTGCTTTGTAGCCTTGTACATTTGTGAGATTCGTCTTGCAGGTGTATGGCGCTGCCACGTCCTATGCCCAGTGTGGGGTTTGGGGCGTGACAGCTATAACGATAGTTCTTGGGATGATGATGACAACACCCAACAGCTGCAAATTCTCCAGTCTCTTGTTCCGAACATTAAGAATGTGGTAAGTTTGAGCACTCTAACATCATGGATTTCATAATTTTCTTTTAGTTTTGAGACCAAATTCAGTCATTCATCATTAGATATGTTTTGCAGTCCCCTTTTGAATACCTCTAAAACTAATCTTGGCAGCAAATGATTTTGAAGTGAAATATTGATCATTTGAAAGGGAAATGATAAATTTGCCCCTTTTCTGTACATGGGAGATCCAACTGGGGAGGACATGGTTCCGGTCAACTCGAAGAACCGAACCGAACCGGCCTATTTGGTTCGGTTCGGTTCAGTTCTAAGATTTGGTGGTTCGGATCCGGTTCTGGATTCCTGGAACCGTGAGAATGCGGTTTGGTTCTTGGTTTGGGATCCTAGAACCGAGAACTAAACCGAGTAGGATCATATCCCCCCCCCCCAATCGGATAAAATCACCCCCCATATGGTTTCGTGAGAAAAAAATGCTTTAGACTTTACACTTACTGCTTGAGGATAAATTCACCTCCCTTTAACGTTTTGCTTTGCCTTTTAAAGTTTTAATCGTAAGTTATTAAAAATGAATAAAATCTCAATTGTTATGTGGGAAAAAATATAAAATAAAGGTTGGGTAAACCCAAAACCGAACCAATCAAGTTCGGTTCTGGATCGATTCGGTTCGAAAGATATATGGTTCGGTTCTGGTTCCAAATTCTAGGAACCGATTGCATATGGTTCGGTTATGGGTATACCCCGGAACCGAACCGAACCGAACCATGTCCACCCCTACATCCAACTCCAATGTACGTGGCAATCAGGCCCGTTGAGTCCTTCCCAAGTGAAGTAAATCAGTCCCTCTGCATTCATAGATATACCAGAGGTAGCTGTCCCAAGTAAAAAAAAAAGGGACGATATATCACTTCCCTATTTGTAATTAGTGTTATAATAATTTTAGAAGTGGTATAGTTATTGACTTCCAAAGAGACCTTGATTTTTGGTTTGCAGTTAATTAGACAAAAATAATCATATTCGTAAATAAGGACTGAGTTTGGTGGCATCAAAAGAAGACCTAAGTTGGTGGTCTATTCGAATTGTTTTGTTCTGAAGCAAAGATATCCACGGGGGCCGGTTCGTCCTATTCAGATATTCCCGACCAAGAGGTACTGGATTCTCTTTCGGATAGGCCCTGAAAGGAGAAGGAAGGTTGGAATGCCAACAGACTTCTGTAATAGTGTGAAAAGAAGGCCCGGCCCCAAGTTGTTCAAGAATAGTGGAATAGTGGCGTTGAGTTTCTCGACCCTTTGCCTTAGGATTAGTCAGTTCTATTTCTCGATGGGGCAGGGAAAGCATATAACTCAGCGGTAGAGTGTCACCTTGATGTGGTGGAAGTCATCAGTTCGAACCAACCATGTTGGTGCTAGAAAGAAATGGTAACTCCAACAATTTCTTTGTCCTCAACGCCCCCTATTTCCAGGAATTAGTCACTTCAACGATCTTCGATGATTATACAGGTATCCAAAGTACGAACGAGATGGATGTTTGTTGTCCCAACCATTCTTGTTAGTCCCGATCCCGATTGATCTTGTAGGATTCCCAAGAAATTCGTCGATTTCTTCCGGAAGCAGATTATTATTCATCTGCTTCTCACGTTCCGTGAATAGCCAGGACATTGAGGACTTCTGAACTAGCTTAGAGTTTAGCATGCCATTTTGTCTTACCTATTACTACTTTAGAACCTTTGAAATAACTGTTCTGAAATACTGTTATGAACATCTGTTCTGAACTCTGAACCTGTGAACTATCAGTTTGAACTTTGAATATTTTGAACCATTTGAATATGAACGTTGGACACTTTTGAACACTTATGTGGAGGCTTAGATGATTTCTGGACCCTGCCATATGGAGGTAAAATATTTGGCAACTCTGGACCCACCGTGGGGGTAGTACACTGGAACTTCTGGCCCGTCAGTGGGACACTTGGGAAGCATGCGAGTTTGTGATTGGGTAAGAATCATGAGAAATATGTGATGGATAGATATTGACTCCAAAAGGGAATGTTTTGTATTACTATATGAATACGATATATGTATGTAGCTATATTCTACGTAGTTACTGATCAAGCATTCTATTGGATTGGATTTAGGATTATGGCAACTCAAGGAGGATGTGGTGGTCGTGGAACTCAAGCCAATCGTACTAGAACCCTCAATGACATTATCGAGGGAAATCAGAATGTGGCTCAAGGAGAGCCAGAGATTCAAGGAAATCAGAATCAAGGGGTTCAAGAAGAACAAGTAAATCAGAACCCTCTGAATCAGGGATGTCAAGCGCAGAATGGGAATCCTGAGGCACCTTTGCCTCAAAATGATGTTGACAAAGAAAGGACTGAGATAAGGAACTTTATGATAGCCATGATTGGATTGGCAAATCAACAGCATCAGTAACCTCCGCAACAACAACCACAAGTTCAAGTACCACCAGTGGCAGGACAGCCACATCAAGTATTTGGAATTTCTGAATTCATGAGGGTTTCACCAAAAGTCTTTAAGGAATCGACTGCGGCAGATGACGCCAAGTCCTGGTTAGAAAATACTGAAAAGGCCTTTGAGGCAATGAACTGTAATAGAAATGAAGACAGGGTGAAATATGTCACCTATATGTTGGAAGGGAGAGTCCTTCATTGGTGGAAGGGAATCCAAAGAAAATATGAGCACCATCGAGGACCTATCACTTGGGCGACGTTTCGCACCGAGTTTCTTGCAAGATTCTTTTCTCGCAGGACTCTGTACCGCATGCATCGGGAATTTACCCATTTGGTGCAGGGAGATAAGACTGTGGATGATTATGAAGCCGAATTCGATAGGCTAGCTCGCTTCGTACCTTCTTTGGTACCTGACGACGAAGCCGAGAGAAATAAATTCGATTTGGATTTGCTATGTATTTGAAGAAGGGGATAGCTGGATCTACTGCCCCTGAATCATATGAAGAACTAATGGAAAGGGCTAAGAAACTTGAAGCAGTTCATCAGGAAGCTAGAGCCTACGCTCAAGCTAATCAGAAGAAAAGAAATAGAGAAGGTGAAAATAAAGGACAAGCTCCTAGGGGATCAGCCCCAAATCAGTAAGCGCCCAAACATCCTGCTTTGAAAGAACCTAGAGGAAGGCAAGGAAATTGTGGGGGCTTTCAGAATAAGTCAGTACCGAATAGATCAGTTGCCCCCAAATGTGAACGTTGTGGGAAGAATCATCCCACTGACACCTGTAGATTGAATACTGGGGCTTGTTTTCGTTGTGGCGAGGTAGGCCACAGAATTGCAGAGTGTCCTCATCCAGCTAGCAAAAAAGGGACACCTGCGGTTCGAACTCAGACAGTTCAGACTCAGACTATTCAGCTGTTAATTCTCTAGGGAAAAAAAGGAATGAAAGACCTCGTGTTCCGGCTCGAGCTTATGCTCTTACTCATCAAGACGACCAAGCTGTTGGCACAGTAGTATCAGGTACTCTGCCTATAACATCCTCTTATGGTTATGTATTATTTGATTCTGGTGCGACACACTCATTTGTCTCATCTGCTTTTGCTGCACTACACTCTCTACATACTCTGCCTCTTGACTATGACTTGTGTGTTAGTACACCAGTAGGAAAGGAAATTTTGGCTAACCGAATCAGTAAGATCTATCCTTTCAAAATTGAAAATAGAGAACTGTTAACATATCGTATCTTGCTTGAGTTGTCTGATTTTGATGTGATTTTGGGTATGGACTGGTTGTCTACCCATCATGCTTTAGTAGATTGCAATAAGAAAGTAGTAAATTTTGAAATCCCTGGAGAAAAAAAGTTTTGTTTTGAAGGGAGTGGAACTCACTCGACTCCTATAGTTTTGTCTGCTATACAAGCTTGTCGACTTCTTAGACAAGATTATAAAGCTTTCTTGACCTCAGTAGTTGAGGTCAATGATAATGATATGAAGATTGAGAACGTCCCTATAGTTAGGGAATTTACAGATGTGTTTTCCGAAGACCTTCTAGATCTACCTGCGAATAGAGAAGTTGAATTTATTGTTGACCTAGCTCCTGGAACGGCGCCTATTTCTAAGGCCCCGTATCGTGGCACCTTTAGAAATGAAAGAATTGAAAAGTCAGTTGGAAGAACTCTTAGAGAACGGTTTTGTACGAGTCAGTGTTTCACCTTGGGGAGCACTAGTTTTGTTTGTTAAGAAGAAAGATGGAAGTATGAGATTATGCATAGATTACAGAGAATTGAACAAGGTTACCATAAAGAATAAATATCCGCTTCCACGGATAGATGATTTGTTTGATCAATTGCAAGGGGCATGTGTGTTTTCCAAGATCGATCTTCGATCGGGATATCATCAGTTGAGAATCAAATCAGAAGACAATCCAAAAATGGTCTTCCGAACTCGGAATGGCCATTATGAGTTTCTTGTTATGCCATTTGATTTAACCAATGCCCCGGCAACTTTTATGGACCTAATGAATAGGAAATTCAAACCACTATTAGACCAGTTCGTGGTTGTGTTCATTGACGACATTCTGATATATTCTAGAAGTCAGTCTGACCACAAGCATCATTTGAGAGTTGTCTTAGAAACCTTAAGAAAAGAGAAGCTTTATGGAAAACTAAAGAAATGTGAATTCTGGCTTGACTTAATCTCCTTTTTGGGTCATGTGGTCTCTAAAGATGGTGTCTCAGTAGACCCAAAGATGATTGAGGCAGTAACATTATGGAATAGGCCGAATAATGTTCCTGAAATATGTAGTTTTTTGGGATTGGCGGGATACTACTGTCGTTTTGTTTAGGACTTTTTACGTTTGGCTACCCCTTTGACCCGTTTGACACGGAAAGAGACAAAATTTGTTTGGTCTGAAGATTGTGAAAAGAGCTTTCAGAAGTTGAAAAAGATGCTAGTTTCTACTCCCATTCTATCTTTGCCTGTTAGCGGAATGAGATTTGTGATTTACAGTGATGCCTCGAAGAAAGGCTTAGGATGTGTGTTGATGCAGAATGGCAAAGTGATTGTGTATGCTTCACGTATGAAGAGAAATATCTGACTCATGATTTGGAATTGGTAGCGGTTGTATTTGCCTTGAAAATTTGGAGGCATTATCTGTATGGAGAACCTTGTGAAATCTTCACCTATCATAAGAGTCTGAAGTATATCTTTACTCTGAAAGAATTAAACATGAGACAGGGGCGTTGGTTAGAACTATTGAAGGACTACGACTTGACCATAAGCTATCACCTTGGAAAGGCTAACGTGGTAGCTGATGTTCTAAGTCGGAAGTCGTCTGTGAATTTGGCAACTTTGATCACTTCTCAGAAGTATATCTTAGAAGACTTTCGAAGATCAGAAATAGAAATTCGTGGTTCAAACTTTGGGGTACTGATGGCAGCACTCCAAGTACGGCCCACATTACAAGAAAGAATCAGAATAGCTCAGGAATCCGACCCAGAATTTTGTAAAATTAGAAATAAGTTAGAAGAATGATCTAAATCTGAATTCCGAACTCACAATGACGGTACCCTGATGTTTGGTAACCGCATTTGTATTCCGAATGACTCTGTTTTGAAAAATGAAATTTTGAAGGAAACGCAGAGTTCGCGTTTCTCTGTACACCCTGGAGGTACTAAAATGTATAAGGACTTAAAAGAAAATTTCTGGTGGAATAACATGAAAAGAGAAATAGCTCAGTATGTATCTCAGTGCCTCACTTGTCAGGTGATTAAGGCAGAACATCAGAACATCAGAGACCACCCGAAACACTGCAACCACTTCCTATCCCAGAATGGAAGTGGGAGGAGATTACGATGGACTTTGTATCGGCTCTACCTCGTACTCCCTCAGGCAATAATTCTGCGTGGGTAATTGTGGATAGATTGACTAAGACAGCTCATTTCATACCCATTAGAGCCGGCTTGACACCTGAAAAATTGGCCAGATTGTATGTTGACCAGATAGTTAAGTATCATGGTGTGCCTAAAGTCATTGTATCTGATAGGGACACCCGCTTTATATCCCAGTTTTGGAACAGCTTACATTCAGCAATGGGATCTTCCCTTAAATTCAGTACTGCTTTTCATCCTCAGACAGATGGACAATCTGAAAGGACCATTCAAACTTTAGAAGATATGCTCAGGGCTTGTGTTATGTATTTGAAAGGATCTTGGGATGACCATCTTCCTTTGATCGAATTCTCTTACAATAATAGTTATCAGGCTAGTATTAAGATGGCACCTTTTGAGGCCCTTTATGGGAGGAGATGTAGATCACCCATACGCTAGGATGATGTGGGTGAAAGAAAATTCTTAGGCCCGGATTTGGCTCAGCAAGCGGTGGACAAAATCCATTTGATTAGAGAGCATCTTCGCATGGCACAAAGCCGGCAAAAGAGCTATGCAGATGTCAGACGAAGAGAATTAGAATTCCAGATCGGAGATAAGGTACTTTTGAAAGTATCACCCACGAAAGGAGTGATGTGGTTTGGGGTTAGAGGAAAACTCAGCCCATGATTTGTTGGACCTTATGAAATATTAGAAAAGATAGGAAAAGTAGCCTATCGACTGGCCTTACCTCCGTCGTTATTTGGAGTACACAATGTGTTCCATGTGTCTATGTTACGAAAGTACATATCAGATCTGAATCATAGGATTGAATTGGAACCTCTAAATCTGAGAGAAGATTTTTCATTTGAAGAACAACATGTCCGTATTGTGGATCGTAAGGACCAGGTTCTCAAGCGAAAGACTATTCCATATGTGAAAGTTCAGTGGCGGAACCACTCGGAACTTGAAGCCACCTGAGAGCTGGAAGAGAAAATGAGATCGAAATATCCATTCCTATTTGAGAATTCAGGTACGCGATAAGTAAATTTCGAGGACGAAATTTTTGTAACATGGGTAGAATGTAAATACCCAAAATACTCCCCTTTAAATTTTTGCCCCCCTCTTTAAAAGAGGGGCGTTTTTGTTCGTTTGAAGTTGACTCAGATTAGGGCTTCCTAATAAAGCCTATAAATAAAACTTTTTGTGGATAAACAAACCATAAATGTTTTGTTAAGCCCCAGAGATAGAAATCAGAGAAAGAGAAGGAGAAGACCGAGGAGATTGCGATTTCAATGTCGAACCCGCGAACCAAGGTAAGATTTTCGATCCAAGAACGATATGAATATATAGGTGTAGACACCCCCATTTTGCTACACTTTAAAAAGCAAAAGATTCGGTAGTGTCATCGAGTCTTGAGTCGGTCTTCTGCATTTTTGCATTTTTAGGATAAGTTTCGCCTCATTATAGGAGTATCTTGTTACTGTAAAACTTTCAAATAATTTGGAGTTCGATTGCTAAGGGTTTCTTTGCAATTCTAACAATCTGGTCTTAATATGATTAAATCGGAACTTAATAGCAAATTAATATAAAAATCAATGAAAACTTCCAGAAAACTCTAACTTTTCATCATGAATTCAATCTTTAAGCCGTTTGAAACAGAAACCTTAAGGGTCATAGATTTCCTTTGTAAATTCGCTATACTGTGATAGTTTAACTACCAAGATCGCATTCATAATCGTATATTAATTGCAATCGATCCTGGATAATTTGAGTATTTAAATTATGGTATGTTGTTGGCTCCGAGGTATCATGTCCACGGAAATCCTGAGAACATGCCAGGCAATAATATACTATAACTTATGTGCTAAATTATGCAAGGGTAGAGAGCACGATTTCCTTCCATGGATGCAATTCAAGGCTGAAACTAATCAAGCCCTAGAGCCTTTGGTATTCCATAGAGCTTAGGAATCGAAAACTTTTTAAGAATTGAAAATCAAAACTTCGGCAAACTGAATTGATTTAATCCTTGTCCTTGGGACCGTTGGATTACGGTTTCCCATCGTAAGAACCTTTAGGGCCCCTTAGGAACACTTACGTCATGTTGCGTCCTAGGTTTTAGAGAGTCCTTGAGTTAGGAGTCCAGCCTCATCACGACCGTTTGCTATGGATAACAACCGTGCCATAGATCTAGTTACACTAGTAACCCAATTTTCCCATAAGACAGGCCTAGTTACCTAGGATGTAGGTTCATCTGCATTAGTCAAAGGGACGTCTTGCACTTAGCTAGAACCATATAGCATCTTAGATGAAGTCCTAGGATAATAAAATCTTCAACTTGAACAAAATAATTTCTCTTAAAACTGTTGAAACAGTCAACCCAGTCTAGATCGGTATCCTAGATGAGTTAGGCATAAGCAGCTTAGTTTAGGTGCACCGAACTACGATCGACTCTGATTCCAGTGAGGCTGGGATACGTAGGCAACTTGGATACTTGAGTGGCGTACCAAGCCCGAGTCGACTCCACACATAAGCAGTGGGGTTTTGTATATTAATCCTTAAATTAAAAGTAATTAAATCACTTAGGACTTGCCATAAAATTAGAATTTTAGGAGAACTTTCACTTAGATTGAATTCAAACAAATTAAGAAAATCAAGATACACATTTAGGAATTACATTAAAATTAGATTTTAGGATGCATTTCACGTAGTTCGCATATTAATATAGAGTTAAGTGAGCCATTTAAAAGAAATTCAAAAGAGTTAACTTTTGGAATTGAAGACCGATTATCGGGCAAGAATGGTGCATGTGGTGGTAACTCCCCATACCTTCCATTCTCGTAACCAGGTAACGATTCTAGATTTCTTGTCAATTATGGGTCCTAGATCCCTCATCTAGGTGGCGACTCTGTCACTCTCTTTTGCGTGGAATTCGGATTGCCTTAGTGATCCCAAGTTCACAGAAAGGATGAATTAAATCACACCTTGCTAGGCTCAGAGGCTTACCCCTGCCCATATGGGTACTGGGTTGCACGTTTGTTTGCACCCTATGGCATGGTTTCTCCCTGCTTGGTTGGGTAATTAAAATCAATAATAATAAAAGAGACACGCCAATCTCGTGGGTACGAGAGACCAGGAGAGAGCGTGGCGGCTCGTGGGATCGGGTCCCACAATAGGAACTATAAATCGAGGATTTGAAAAGAAAAAGAAATAAGAACTTTGATTAATATGGATTAGAAATACAAATCTTTGGGTTGATCTTGAGTTTTCTTGGATCTAATATTGATTTACAATTCCAACAAACTCAAAATCGATATATAAGAATCCATATTTAGAAATTTGTGTTTTGGAGATTCGAATAAGAATCTTTATCTATTTTTCTTAAATCGTGTGTTCAAATTCGGAGAATGAAGTCGAATTTGATAGATTTCTCTCGTCGATACGAATACATGGGATCCAACCTCGCGCAATTTGAACCCCAAACAAAAGAGTTATGGCCGTTTTAGTGACAAAACAATGAAAAATCGCGTTTCGGGGAAATCTGGGTCCGCGCATGGGGCGGACGTCCAAAAAAATGGGGATGTCCGTGAGTACCAAGTTTGGCAACAGATGGATCCTCGGACGTCCGAGAATTCCTGACATTCCCGGACGTCCTGCGCGACAATTTTCCAAAACTTCGGAAATTCATAACTTATTCGTTTCTTGTCCGTTTTCGACGCTCTTATACTCTACGGATATTCCAAAAACATCATCTTTCTGTTAAAAATAGTTTCAATAAGTTTTGGAAACTTTACAATAATAATAACACCAAAATACTAAAAATATCCATAGAATGGGTTACCTTTTAGGGCCCTTATTTGTTACTTATGCCTTGTTCAGATCATAATATTGAATCGTAATCCGAATTAAGAAAGGAATTGAGCATCTTGGAGGTATGTAATAACGTACTACTTTGGGTATTCGTAAACCCTCTTCACATTGACTTTGGAAATCTGTATTAACACTTTTGGACTTCTGAACTAGCTTTGAGTTTAGCATGCCGTTTTGTCTTACCTATTACTACTTTAGAACCTTTGAAATAAGTGTTTCGAAATACTGTTATGAACATCTATTCTGAACTCTGAACCTGTGAACTATCAGTTTGAACTTTGAATATTTTGAACCATTTGAATATGAACCTTGGACACTTTTGAACACTTATGTGGAGGCTTGGATGATTTCTGGACCGTGCCATATGGGGGTAAAATATTTGGCAACTCTGGACCCACCGTGGGGGTAGTACACTGGAACTTCTGGCCCGTCAGTGGGATAAAATACTGGCCCTGTCGACTTGTATCTTAACTACAGGAACTGATTCTAAACACCGTGGACTGTCAGTGTATAAGCAATAACATGTCTTATGAACCATGTCGATGACTCTAAAGTGTATTTGAACTCTGAACCCTCTGTACATGAACTCTGAAATCTCCGACTTTGATCCGAACTTAGACTTTGAATTTGCTTTATTGCACCTTCAATTTAGAACCCTATTTGGCATGCACTTATAACTGTTTATGCCTAATGAATCAGCAAAGACCTTTGAAGTCAGCTTTGACTTTGACTATCTGGCCCTATTGAATCCTGTCATGTTAGACTATGCATAGAGTAGTGCTTTATTATGTATTGAGCTTTTCAGCTGACTATGGTTATTTAACATTTTTCAGCTCTTGGCCGTCGTGAGGTTAACGAAAACCTTGATGCTTAGCTGGGATTTGGATTTTGGGCTCAGAAGACTAATTTAGTTTATTTGTTTTCCGTTCATTAGGAAGTGAGTACTTTAAATAAAATGTAAAGACATCATTATTTATTTGTTTGACTCTTTGGGAGAGATGAGATTTGATTTGACTCTGATGGGTCCGCTTAGATTGAGTTTCATATACATTTTAATTATGAATGCCAAGTTATTTTCCGTTATCTGCTTTGTAGCCTTGTACATTTGTGGGACTTGTCTTGCAGGTGTATGGCGCTGTCATGTCCTACGCCCATGGTGGGGTTTGGGGCGTGACATGCAAACTCATCAGTAAAAAAACTTGGGTGACATTGGACACGGCGTCATTTTAGTAAAAACTAGATGTTAAATATCTCATAAATGTACATTACATTAAATATATGTACTATATATATGAGGTAGTCTAAACTGAAGGGCGCCCTTCCATAAATAAGATGAAAGGGCGCCCACATTGGTCGAAACTCACCAAAGTGGGTCATTTAAAACAGCTAGGTCATTTAAAACCTCATGCATGTAAACTTCTCTCTATATATTGAATTTTTATAACAGAAAAAGGTTAACTAAAACATTATAAATGTAATTTTTTTCTCAATATTAAATACTTTACCCTAAAGATATTCAAAATAATTAAGAAACTATGTATATATATATATATATATATATAAACTTTATACAAATTTCTCTATAGCTATTAAATACTTTGGATGTAATTTTCTTTTGATAATGAGACGAACACAATTAATATGATTATAATGACCTTACTAATACTTTCCATTTCAGTTCTTTCAAAGAAAATCATATTCTGGCACTGTAAGCGTAAGTGGAAAACTCCACTTATCAGAACTCTTGAAAAGCGTCAAAATGAGAAGTTGTTACATTTTAAGCCCACCTGTACGTAGTTTGTTTTTAAATTACAATAAAAAGTAGGATTTTGCTAACGCTTGTTATGATAGCAGACGATGAGCCCCCAAACCGATTATTGGACTCAAACTACGTTAATTTTGAGTCCAATAATCGGTTTGGGGGTCATAATCTCAAGCGAATAGGGCCTTAGTATGATAAAACAAAGTCAATGCCCTGTTCATTTCAAATTATGACAACCGATTGTAGCCCAAACAGATTATTGGACTCAAAATTGCATTGGTTTTAAGTTCAATAATCATTTATGGGGCTCACAATCGGATGTCAGTATCTCAAACGAACAAGGGCTAAGGAATTATGAATGGGCATTTCAAGATGTGGTTTGATTCCCAATTGCAACATCTGACTATCATAACACCGGCTCGAGATTGTGAAGAGCTTAAATCAGCCTCTATCGGGACAATGCCCTTAAATCAGCCTTACACTTTTTTTTGTGAAGGGCTGAGATTAAAAGCATGTTTTTTTAGTGAGATTGATCTCAGCCCTCCAGGAAAAAGAGAAAGGTAGATTTTGGGCGACACAAGCCACTATGGAGGTGAAAGAACCTCTTTGGCCTGCTCATATATGATTTACTTTGAACAATAAAAAAATGTAAGCTTTTGCAAATTAAAGTAAAATTCATTGTTAATGAAATAAGGGACATACATTTCATGAAGCACCCAAAAGCTTTATCCTCCATCAGCCATTCCAACTCCTTAACATCAAACATTGAATCATCGTTAATTACAAAATGGATGGTGCCAAATACACAAACAAGTAAAAGGTAAAAGACAGGAAGAGAAAGAGAATCAAAAGCCCCAACAACAACCTCCTCCTCCTAACCTTCGACGAAAAAATTAATGTTTCAACTCATCAAAAAAAATAATGTTTCTTCAAATATTTTCTTACAGTTTTCTAGTGGAATTCCCATGTGTGCAGCACTGTATGAATGTCAGAAAGACGGCTCGCAAAATAAATGAAAGCAAGGAAAAAGATTGTTCTATGGAGTAATATCTCCAAAGGCTATATGCACTTTACAAAGCGGACTGCTCCAAATTGTAAGGTTTCATAAATCAGAGCAAAAGATAGAGTTGATTGGAGATCCGGAAAGAATGTCAAAGAAAATAGCAATCCTAATATCCACAGCATCTAGAAAGCTCCTCTTGTCATCAATACCACCAAAAGATTCAAACCAAACATTAAGTTTACCAATAAGAAGTGGCGGTAATTCAACCCACTAATGTGTAAAATTCGAAACTGATATTGATAACAAAATAAACATCAACTTTACAAGGTTTTGAGAACAAAATCCTAACCTAACATATTGTCACGCCCCAAACCCCCACCCTGGGCGTAGGACATGACAGCGCCATACACCTACAAGACGAATCCCACAAATGTACAAAGCTACATAGCAACAACAGAAATAACCTGGCGATTCATAACTAAATATCAAAGTTCAATTAATGCAGACCCATCAGAGTCAAATCAAATCTCATCTCTCTCCCAAGAGTCAAAGCAAAATAAATAATATGGTATTTACATCTTATTCAAAACACTCACTTCCTAATGAACTGGAAACAACTAAACTAGTTCTTTGAGTCAAAGTCCAATCCCAAGCTAAGCATCATGTTCCTCGTTTCCTTCACTAGGGTCAAGACCTGAAATGTTATATAACCACAGTCAGCTGAAAAGCTCAGTACATAATAAAACACTACTCTAAGTACAGTCTAAGCATGCCAAGGTTCAATAGGGGTCAGATAAACGGAATCAGAACTGAATGTTGAAGTCTCAACTGAATTAATAGGCACAAAGTAGATATAAGTGCATGTCAAATCTAGTTCTGAATTTAAAGTGCAATAAAGCAATTCAATGTCTAAGTTCTGATTAAAGTCAAAGGTTTTCAGAATTCAAAATACACTTCAGAGTCATATGCATGGTTCAGAAGACATGTTATTGCTTACACGGTGTTGAAACTAGTTTCTCAAAGTTCAAATACAAGTCGACAGGGCCAGCGGTTTATCCCACTGACGGGCTAGAAGTTCCAGTGTACTACCCCCCACGGTGGGTCCAGAGTTGCTAATTGTTTTACCCCCATATGGCAGGTCCAGAAATAATCCAAGCCTCCACAGAAGCGTTCAAAAGGTGTCCAAGGTTCATATTCAAGTAGTTCTATGTATTCAAAATTCAAACTGATAGTTTCAATGGTTCGGAATTCAGAACAGATATTCTTAACAGTTAGTTCTGAGGTTCAGAATAGTAGTGGTCATACACTAGATAGGCCAAACAGAAATAGGCGTGCTAAATCAAGGCTAATTCAGAAGTTCAAAGGTATCAATATAGGTTTCCAAAGTCAACAGTGATTCAGAGTGAAGAGGGTTTACAAATATCCAAAATAGTACATTATTACATACCTCAAAGATGTTCGTTTCCTTTCCTTAAATCTACTTAGGTTTCAATATCCTGATCTGAACAGAACATAAGTAACAAATAAGGGTCCTAAAAAGGTAACCCAAAAGCCAAAAGATCGAAGTCCTAAAGTTCAAAATAAATTTTCAATTTCAAGCAGGTTCGGACGCCCGAACACCCCCTTTCAAACGCCCCCTTCGGGCGTCTCTGAAACTTTTCCAAAAATCTAACTCTCGGGTTTTCAATTTTCTTCACATTCGGATTCCCGGACCTGACGCCCGAATGGCCCCTTCGGCCACCCGAACACCCTATGGCGGGCGTCTGAAGTGCGGGCTGGTTTTTTTACTAAAATTCCAGATTTATTCTTACTTTCTTGAAACTTCAAAAATTCATATCTAATTTGATCGGACTCCAAATTAAGCGAGGTCGGATCCGATGGATTCGTATCGACGAGAGGAATCCGCCAAACCCGATTTTACGTTTTAATTTAACACAGTTAACAACCGATAAAATAATAATAAAAATCTAAGTCAAAGTCTCTGATTTCCGAATTCAGATTTCTTAACGATTGATTTTGAGTTCGTTGAGATCATAACACAATATCAGATCCAAGAAACTCATGATCAACCCAGAGATTCTAATTTTGAACCCATATCAAATACAAATACCTTTCTTTTACTTATTCAAACCCTTGTTTTAGGGTTTCTAAATATCCATATCTTTCAGAGTTCATAGATCTTACCTGGATTCGCGGCTTCGACTCCGAAATCGCGATCTCCGCGTTCTTCTCCTTCTCTTTCTTTGATTTATTTCTCTAGGGCTGAACAAAACGTTTAGGGTTTGTTTTAGCAACAAAGCCATATATTTATAGGCTTTCTTAGGAAGCCCTAATCTGAGTCAAACACAAATGGACAAAAACACCTCCCTTTATAAGGGAAAATGAAATTTTAATTAGGGGTATTTTGGGTATTTACATTCTACCCTAACAGAAACGGATATTTCATCTCATTTTCTCTTCCAGCTCCCAGGTGGCTTCACGTTCTAAGTGATTCCGCCACTGAACTTTCACATACGGAATTGTCTGTCACTTGAGAACCTGGTTCTTACGATCCACAATACGGATAGGTTGTTCTTCAAATGACAGATCTTCTCTTAGATTCAAAGGTTCCAATTCAATCACATGCTTTGGATCCGGAATATACTTCCGTAACATAGACACATGAAACACATTGTGTACTCCAGATAACGACGGAGGTAAGGCCAGTCGAGAGACCACTTTTCCAATCATTTCCAATATTTCATATGGTCCCACAAATCTCGAGCTGAGTTTTCCTTTAACCCGAAATCGCATAACTCCCTTGCTGGGCGATACCCTCAAAAGTACTTTATCTCCAATCCAAAATTATAATTCTCTTCGTCTGACATCTGCATAGCTCTTCTGACGGCTTTGTGCCACGCGAAAATGCTCTATAATCAACTGAATTTTGTCCACTGCTTGTTGACCCAAGTCCGGGCCTAAGAGTCTTCTCTCACCTACATCATCCCAACATATAGGTGATCTACACCTCCTCCCATAGAGGGCCTCAAAAGGTGCCATCTGAATACTAACTGTTATTGTAAGAAAATTCAATCAAGGGAAGATGATCATCCCAAGATCCTTTCAGATCCATTACACAACCCCTGACCATGTCTTCAAAATTTTGGATGGTTCTTTCGGATTATCCATCTGTCGAAGGATGGAAAGTCGTACTGAACTTAAGGGAAGATCCCATTGCTGAATGTAAGCTATTCCATAACTGAGACATAAATCGGGTGTCCCGTTCAGATACAATGATTTTAGGAACACCATGGTATTTAACTATCTGATCAACATACAATCTGGCCAACCTTTCAGGTGTCAGGCCGGTTCTAATGGGTATGAAATGAGCTGTCGTTCTCAATCTGTCCAAAATTACCCATGCTGAATCATTTTCTGAGGGAGTACGAGGTAAAGCCGACACCAAATCCATCGCAATCTCCTCCCACTTCCATTCTGGGATAGGAAGTGGTTGCAGTGTTCCGGGTGGTCTTTGATGTTTTGCCTTAATTACTTGACAAGTTAGACTCTGAGATATATACTGAGCTATTTCTCTTTTCATATTATTCCACCGGAAGTTTTCTTTCAAGTCTTGTACATTTTCGTACCTCCAGGGTGTACAGAATATCACAAACTATGAGCTTCTTTCAAAATTTAATTTTTCAAAACGGAGTCATTCGGAACACAAATGCGGTTACCAAACATCAAGGTACCGTCATTGTGAATTTGGAATTCAGATTCAAATCCTTCTTCTAACTTATTTCTGATTTTACAAAATTCTGGGTCGGATTCCTGAGCCATTCTTATTCTTTCTTGCAATGGGGGCCGTACTTGGAGTACTGCCATCAATACCCCAAAGTTTGGACCACGAATTTCTATTTCTGATCTTCGAAGGTCTTCCAAAATATACTTCTGAGAAGTAATCAAAGTTGCCAAATTCACAGACGATTTCCGACTTAGAGCATCAGCTACCACGGTAGCTTTTTCAGGGTGATAGCTTATGGTTAAGTCGTAGTCCTTCAATAGTTCTAACCAACGCCTCTGTCTCATATTCAATTCTTTCTGAGTAAAAATATACTTCAGACTCTTATGATTAGTAAAGATTTCACAAGGTTCTTCATACAGATAATGCCTCAAAATTTTCAAAGCAAACACAACGGCTGCCAATTCCAAATCATGAGTCGGATAATTTTCTTCATAAGGTCTCAACTGGCGTGATGCATACGCGATCACTTTGCCATTCTGCATTAACACACAGCCTAAGCCTTTCTTCGAGGCATCACTGTAAATTACAAATCCCATTCCGCTAACAGGCAAGGTTAGGATGTGAGCAGAAACTAGTCTTTGTTTTAATTACTTTTCACAATCCTCAGACCAAACAAATTTTGTCCCCTTCCGTGTTAAAAGGGTCAAAGGGGCAGCTATACGCGAAAAGTCCTGAACAAAGCGGCGGTAGTAACCCACCAAACCCAGAAAACTACGAATTTCAAGAACATTATTCGGTCTATTCCACAACATTATCGCCTCAATCTTCTTTGGGTCTACTGATACTCCGTCTTTAGAGACCACATGGCCCAAAAAGGAGATTGAATCGAGCCAAAATTCACACTTCTTCAGTTTCCCATATACCTTCTCTTTTCTTAACGTTTCTAAAACAACTCTGAGGTGATACTCGTGGTCAGACTGACTTTTAGAGTACACCAGAATGTCATCAATGAACACAACCACATTGATCTAACAATGGTCTAAATATCATGTTCATCAGGTCCATAAAAGCTGCCGGGGCATTGGTTAATCCAAACGGCATTACCAGAAACTCATAATGGCCATACCGTGTTCGGAAGGCCGTCTTCGGAACATCTTCTGACTTAATTCTAAGCTGATGATAACCCGATCGGAGGTCGGTCTTCGAAAACACACATGCCCCTTGCAATTGATCAAACAAATCATCTATCCGTAGAAGCGGATATTTGTTCTTTATAGTAACCTTGTTCAATTCTCTGTAATCTATGCATAATCTCATACTTCTATCTTTCTTTTTAACGAACAAGACTGGTGCTCCCCAAGGTGAAACACTGGGTCGCACAAAACCTTTCTCTAACAGTTCCTCCAACTGACTTTTCAATTCTTTCATTTCCAAAGGTGCCATACGATACGGGGCCTTCGAAATAGGAACCGTTCCACGAGTTAAATCAACAGTAAATTCAACTTCTCTGCTAGGAGGTAGACCTGGAAGGTCTTCAGGAAATACATCTACAAACTCCCTAACTATAGGGATGTTCTCAATCTTCATACCATTATCATTAACCTCAACTATTAAGGCTAAAAAAGCTTTGCAACCTTGTCTAAGAAGTCGACAAGCTTGCATCGCAGACAAAACTATAGGAGTCGAGTGAACTCCACTCCCTTCAAAACAAAACTTTTCTTCTCTAGGGATTTCAAAATTCACTATCTTCTTATTGTAGTCTACCAAAGCATAATGGGTTGACAACCAATCCATTCCCAAAATCACATCAAAATCAGACAATTCCAGCAAGATAAGATCCGCTAGCATTTCTCTGTTCCCAATTCTAATAGAGCACATCTTACAAATTTGGTTAGTCAAAATTTCTTTTCCTACTAGAGTGCTAACACACAGATCATAATCAAGAGGTGAAGTAGGCAAACAGTGTAGTGCAGCAAAAGCAGATGAAACAAACGAGTGTGTCGCACAGGAATCAAGTAATGCATGACCATAGAAGGTTGCTATAGGCAAAGTACCTGATACTATAGTGCCAGCGACTTGAGCGTCCTGATGAGTGAGAGCATAAGCTCGTACTGGAACAAGAGGCATGTCGATCTTTTGCTGCCCTTGAGAATTAGCTGGTGCAGCTCTACTTTGAATAGTCTGAGTTTGAACTGTCTGAGCTAGAATAGTAGGTATCCCCTGAACTGATTGGGCATCGCCTGCTGGATGATGACACTCTGCAATTCTATGGCCTACCTCGCCACATAAAAAACAAGCCCCAATATTCCATCTACAGGTATCAGTAGGATGGTTCTTCCCACAACGTTCACATTTAGGGGCAACTGATCTATTCGATGCTGACTTATTCTGATAGCCCCCACGATTTTCTTGCTTTCCTCTAGGCCCTATAAAAGTAGGAGGTTTGGGTGCTTGCTGATTCGGGGTAGATCCCCTAGGAATTGTCCTCCTTTGATTTCATTATCTCTATTTCTTTCTTCTAATTAGCTTGAGCATGAGTTCTCGCTTCCTGATGAACTGCCTCAAGTTTCTTTGCCCTTTCCACCAAATCTTCATAAGATTCTGGGGCCGTAGATCCTGCTATTCCCTTTTTCAAATAAATAGATAATCCAAATTCAAATTTGTTCCTCTATGCTTCGTCGTCAGGTACCAAAAAAGGTACAAAATGAGCTAGCCTATCAAATTTGGCTTCATAATCATCCACAGTCATATCTCCTTGCACCAACTGGGTAAATTCCTGATACATGCGGTACAGAGTACTGCGAGGAAAGAATCTCGCTAGAAACTTGATACGAAACATCGCCCAAGTGAAAGGTCCCTGATCGTGCTCATACTTTCTCTAGATTCCCTTCCACCAATGAAGGGCTCTCCCCTCCAACATATAAGTAGCATATTTCACTCTGTTTTCGTTTCTATTGCAATTCATTGCCTCAAAGGCCTTTTCAGCATTCTCCAACCAAGACTCGGCATCATCTGTCGTAGTCGATTCCTTAAAGGTTTTTGGTACAAGCCTCATCAATTCTGAAATCCCATACACTTGATGTGGTTGTCCTGCCACTGGTGGTCCTTGAACCTGAGGTTGCGGTTGTGGAGGTTGCTGACGTTGTTGATTTGCCAATCCAATCATGGCTCTCATAAAATTCCTTATCTCAGTAATTTCTTGTTCGATATTATCTTGAAGCGGAGGTACATCAGGATTCTCATTCTGTACTCGATCCCCCTGAATTGGAGGCTCCTGAACTACTTACTCTTCCTGAACTCCTTGGTTCTGATTTTCCTGAATCTCTGGCTCCTCTTGAGATACATTTTGATCTCCTCCAATAATGTCATTGAGGGCTCTAGTACGATTGACTCGAGTTCCACGACCACTACATCCTCCTTGAGTCAACATATTCCTAATTCTAATAAAACACTAAATCAGAATATTGTCTATAACATAGTTACATACATATATTGTTTAGTAACATAAAACATTCTCATTTGGAGCCAATATCTATCCATCATATATTTCTCATGATTCTTACACAAACTTGCATGCTTCCCAACCGTCCCCAGGTGCATTTGAATTTATAATTGGGCCCTGATCGCGCGACTGATTTATGTGCTATTAGGCGTCCCCAAAACACACAAACCCATCAAACGCTTCATAAATGCTCCCTATCTAAATCCTCAGATCTTACAATCAAAGTCCTTTGTTTCAATGATTCTACCTAGGACCTAAAGCCTAGGCTTTGATACCACTTTTCTATCACGCCTCAAACCCCCACCCTGGGCGTAGGACATGACAACATCATACACCTGCAAGACGAATCCCACATATATACAAGGCTACATAGCAATAACAGAAATAACCTGGCGATTCATAACTAAATATCAAAGTTCAATTAATGGGGACCCATCAGAGTCAAATCAAATCTCATCTATCTCAAGAGTCAAAGCAAAATAAATAATATGGTCTTTACATCTTATTCAAAGCACTCACTTCCTAATGAACTGAAAACATCTAAACTAGTTCTCTGAGTCAAAGTCCAATCCCAAGCTAAGTGTCATGTTCCCCATTTCCTTCACGAGGGTCAAGACCTGAAAATGTTATATAACCACAGTCAGCTGAAAAGCTCAGTACATAATAAAGTACTACTCTAAGTACAGTCTAAGCATGCAAAGGCTCAATAGGGGTCAGATAAACGGAATCAGAACTGAATGCTTAAGTCCCAACTAAATTAATAGGCACAAAGTAGATATAAGTGCATGTCAAATATGGTTCTGAATTTAAAGTGCAATAAAGCAATTCAATGTCTAAGTTCTGATTAAAGTCAAAGGTTTTCAGAATTCAAAATTCACTTCAGCGTCATAGGCATGGTTCAGAAGACATGTTACTGCTTATACACCAACAGTCCACGGTATTGGAACTAGTTCCTCAAAGTTCAGATACAAGTTGACAGGGCCAGCGTTTTATCCCACTGACGAGCCAGAAGTTCCAGTGTGCAACCCCCACGGTGGGTCCAGAGTTGCCAATTGTTTTATCCCCAAATGGCAGGGTCCAGATATAATCAAGCCTCCATAGAAGTGTTCACAAGGTGTCCAAGGTTCATATTCAAATAGTTCTACGCATTCAAAATTCAAACTGATAGTTTCAATGGTTCGGAGTTCAGAACAGATATTCATAACAGTTATTTCTAAGGTTCAGAATAGTAGTGTTAAAACACTAGATAGGCCAAACAGAAATAGGTATGCTAGATCAAGGATAATTCAGAAGGTCAAAGGTATCAATACTGGTTTTCAAAGTCAACAGTGATTCAGAGTGAAAAGGGTCTACAAATACCCAAAATAGTACGTTATTACGTACCTCAAAGATGTTTGTTTCCTTCCTTAAATCCACTTAGGTTTCAATATCCTGATCTAAACAGAACATAAGTAACAAATAAGGGTCCTAAAAAGGTAATCCATAAGCCAAAAGATCGAAGTCCCAAAGTTCAAAAATAAATTTTCAATTTCAGGCGGGTTCGGACGCCCGACCAAAATCTTCCGATGCCCAGACACCCCCTTTCAGACGCCCCCTTCGGGCGTCTCTGAGACTTTTCCAAAAATCTAACTCTCGGGTTTCAATTTTCTTCACATTCGGACTTCCGGACTGGACGCCCGAATGGCCCCTTCGAGTGCCCGAACACCCTATGGTGGGCGTCCGAAGTGTGGGCTGGGTTTTTCTTACGAAAATTCCAGATTTATTCTGATTTTCTTAAAACTTCAAAAATTCATATCTGATTCGATCGGACTCCAAATTATGCGATGTCGGATCCGATGGATTTGTATCGACGAGAGGAATCCACCAAACCTGATTTCACCTTTTAATTTCACACAGTTAATAACCGATAAAATAATAATAAAAATCTCAGTCAGAGTCTCTGATTTTCGAATTCAGATTTCTTAACGATTGATTTTGAGTTCGTTGGGATCATAACACAATATCAGATCCAAGAAACTCAAGATCAACCCAGAGATTCTAATTTCTAACCCATATCAAATACAAATACCTTTCTTTTACTTATTCAAACCCTTGTTTTAGGATTTTTTAATATCCATATCTTTCGTAGTTCATAGATCTTACCTAGATTCGCGGCTTCGACTCTGAAATCGCGATCTCCTTGCTCTTGTACTTCTCTTTCTCTGATTTCTTTCTCTAGGGCTGAACAACACGTTTAGGGTTTGTTTTAGCCCCAAATCGATATATTTATAGGCTTTCTTAGGAAGCCCTAATCTGAGTCAAACATAAACGGACAAAAACGCCCCCCTTTATAAGGGGAAATGAAATTTTAATTAGGGGTATTTTGGGTATTTACACATATAAATAAAAAACCCTAACCTAATTTTGATATAGAAACAGAAAACCCCTAACCTTCTTCTTCTTCTTAAAATAAAAAACCCTAACCTGATTTTGCTACAGAAACAAAATTCCTAACTATCAAATAAAAAACCCTAACCTGATTTAGATAAATGGGTTAAAATAAAAAACCCAAACAACTATCAAATGAAGAAAAAAATAAGAAAAATACAACGAAAGAGCAAGAACGATAAAAAAGATACGAGAAGCATAGAAAAACCCAAACCTGATTCAGAGATGGCCGAACGAAACCAAACGGATGAAATTTTCTGGAGAAATCCGAGGGTTTGATGTGAAATCTAAGAGTTTGATGTGTAATCAAAGGTCTTGATAAGCAAGGAAACCGTTTCCGCACGAAAGAGAAAAGATAGGGCTTCACTAGGTTAAATTCTCTTCTACTGAGGCGGTCTTGACAGCCCCTATAGACTTAAAGGAATTTTCTAAAGAGCGCTTGCTAAAATTTCGGGGATCAACATTTACGGGAGAGATTCTAGGATCTCGAGTTGTATATTTCCTCCCATCGTAGACAGCCTCTAAATCCACCCTTAAAGAGGCGATTTTAATGACTACCTCTGTATGGCCGCCTCTATAAACCAACTTTGTTGTAGTGCGAGGACTGTGAGGAGAATCCCCTGGGCAGTACAGCTTCTACTACCGAAAAGAAACCTCGTAAGGAACATAATTGGAAGAAAAAAAGTATTTTCGTCAATCTGCCGTACTGGGAATCACTCCTACTCCGCCACAATCTAGATGTGATGCACATTGAGAAGAACGTATGCGACTCAGTTATTGGGACGCTACTTAATATTGAAGGAAAAACAAATGACGGTTTAAAAGCACGACTAGATTTACAAAAAATGGGTATAAGGAGATCACTTCACCCAATGATTAATAAAATGAACAAAACATTCTTGCCCCCAACATGCTTCACCATGTCTTCAAAGGAAAAAGAAGTTTTTTGCAACATCTTGAAGGAAGTTAAAGTTCCAGATGGCTACTCATCTAATATTTCACTTCATGTTCATGTTAAGGAGCGAAAGATTTCAGGATTGAAGAGCCATGATTGTCATGTTCTGATGCAACAACTACTTCCCATAGCTATATGCCCATCATTGCCTAAGAATGCCATCTTTGTATTGATTGAATTTTGTAATTTCTTTAGGGAGTTATGTTCAAAAGTCATCAACCCGAACGACCTCTGGAACTTGAAAGATAGAATCGCACTAACACTTTGCCATATGGAAAAGATCTTCCCACCAACATTTTTTGATATAATGTTGCATTGACCTATTCACTTAGCTGATGAGGCAAGGATAGTTGGACCTGTACAGTACCGATGGATGCACCCCGTCGAGAGGTATGCGAATCTACTCAAAATTTAATGCACTTGCTAGGTTGTTTACAGATTCATGTTTTCAAAAGTAACACATGTAATGTATGTGTAGGTACCTTTTCATGTTGAAGTCATATGTGCGCAATAGAAATCATGTCGAGGGATTTATTGCATAGGGTTACCTGGCAGAAGAATGTTTGACATTTTGCTCAAGATATCTTGAAGGTGTCGAATCGAAGTTAAATCAACCCTTACGGAATGACGAAGATGTACAGTGTGAAATAGAAGAAGGATTCTCTATGTTCTCATTAATAGGATGCCATATAGGCAACGTTGAGGATGTACCCCTACATGAAACCACACTTGAATAGGCACATCGATATGTTCTCTTCAACTGTCACGTAGTCACCCCATTTCATGAGTAATTTTAATAAAATTGTCTTAATTTAGTCAATTTTCTTTAGTTGTTTTCTCTTACTCACATTAACTCATACGCAACGAACACATTAATGATATTCAGCGGTCACGTCCTCATGCTAGACCAAAGGATATAGAACAGACTCACACCAAACTTTTTTCAACTTGGTTTAGGACGCATGTAAGTGTGATATGAACCTTAAACAACTATTTAAGTTTCTTTAATAGATACAATGCTCTTTGATAATCGGTCTTATAATTTGGAATAGATTCACAAGTTGCATTGGTCTAGAAGTGAGCAACTGTCAGAGAAACTTAGATGGCTAGCCGGAGGTCCATCGACCATCGTCACGAGATACAAAAGCTATCTTCTTAAAGGTTGTCGCTTTCACACAAAGAAGCACGAACAGAAGAGGAAAACTCAAAATAGTAGAGTTGTTGTCACTACAACTACAAGAAGCTTCTCAAGTGCTAGGGATACGAATCCAATAGCAGGAGATGTTAATTATTACGGTGTTATTACAGATATCATTGAACTTGATTATTACGGACACCTGAAAGCGTTGCTCTTCAAATGTGATTGGTTTGATGTTCTAACCAATGATAGGGGAATAAAAATAGATGAGTTCGGTTTTACGGTTGTAAATATGTCACGCCATATTTATAAAGATGAGCCTTTCATCTTTGCATCTCAAGCTGAGCAGGTATTTTACGTGCAAGAATGCCCTAGCAACAAAGAGTAGCACGTTGTTGTTAAGATGAAACCTAGGGACTTGTTTGACATCCATGGGAACAATGACGAAGAATATGTACAGATTGAGGCCACGGGTAAGGCTCAAAATTTGGAAGACATTCAGAGCTGGGAACGGACGGATATCGATGGGACAGAAATTGATGAACCCTTAGAAACGTTGACCCGAAAAATCCTGGAAAACCAAGAATATGATACAGAGTCAGACGACGAGGATGATGATGACAATGACTTAGTTGATGTTGATAGAGACGATACCAATTAATTATAAATGTGAATAGAATATGTTGTAAGTTCAATTTAAGTTTAAAAGTGTCTGTTATTTATGCATTCCTAATGGTTTATTTGCTGTATTCCTCCAATATTAAATGTCATGTTCATTACTACCGATAAATGTCATGTTCTTACTTTTGATAAATGTCATTTTCATTACTACGGATAAATCTCATACTTCTATACTGTTTATCGATGCATGCCTATTGGATTAAACTGATGGTTTCAATTGTTGATTATTTTCAGGTTAACTTCAAATTAAGTAAAAAATTATGCCGAGAAAGGCTAAAGTCCCCCCACCCCATTCACATCAGCCCCAATCCAGCCATCTCCAGACACTGCCAGTTGATTCACAGGCCCTGACCTAGTCTAGCCAGTTCCAGACACATCCCATTGATTCACAGGGTCAGGCTCAATCTCATGAGGCCCACCACCAGGACCATAGTGGGCCATCCTCAATGAAGAGAACTAGAGGCGCAACTTACATGAAAGAGGTTTGGGCTAACTAGGAGGGAAAACAGAAGAAGGTTGAGTGTAACGAATTAGGGTAGCCTGATAATGAAATTGCCAAAGAACTTTCGAGATTCCTTGGCACACTTGCAAGAAAAGGAGAAAAATTGCCATTAGACATTACAGATTGGAGGCAGATGGACGACTCTTATAAAGAAGATGTGTGGTCCATAGTGATGGTATAAGTGCACAATTTGTATACATTGTTACTTGTTGGAAATCTTTATTATTTTGCTCATGTTAATGTCTTTCTTTTTAATATGTAATGCAGGAAAGATATGATATTCCTGAAGCTAGTAAGCTCTAGGTGTTTATGTCCCTTGATAAAAAAATGGAGAGATTGGAAAAGTTCTTTGAAGTGGGAATTTTACAACAATCAACTCCCATGCACTGACTCTAGGACGATGGAGTCACAGTATAAGAACCTACGTGTCTTTTGGGACTCACCAGAAGCAAAAAGTAAGATAAACATTAAATATATTTTTTTGTATTTTATTTTGAACACAAACCTCTTATTGTCTCTATATTGATTGCAAATTCCAAGCACGAAGTCAGACAAATAAGACCAATCGTTCAATGCAAGGTATCGTGCACACGGCTGGGACGAAGAGTTTCGCTAGTTTAAAAAGGGAAAAGGCACTTTCATGACATTTGGTTTCATTCACAAAGTTTATATGCTAATTTGCTTGATATTGTTGGTATAGAAAGTTGAAAATGAGGGGAGGGAGCTCAGTCGCGCCGAAATGTTCAAGATTACCCATACAAATAAACAAGGGACGCCCGTAAATGATGCCGTAGGGGCTCTTATTGTAAGTCTTAGTTTTTTTCCAATTAAATTTTATATGTTTTTCTCTGTAATTGGACTTGCCTTACACGAGTTTTTTTTTTTTTTTTTCCCTTTTCTTTACAGGATCAACTTGTGGAGCATCAGACTCAACATCCTGAGTGTTCCATGAACACGGGTGCTAGAAATGACACCTTTGCTCAGGTTTTTGGCAAAGAGAGGCGTGGGCGTGTGCGTATGCATGGGTTAGGATCGATCCCGTCTGAGGTTTGAGGCTCATCATTCAACCGCAATGGATGCCGAAGGCACACCATGGAAGAGACTAAGTGAATGATCTTCGTCAACAGGTCAATGACTTCATCTCTGATTACAGAGCCAACCAGCAGGTAATCACTTAACTACGTACAATTTCATTAATTTATGATTTTGAAATTACATGAATTGCATAATATACAAATGTTACTACCTATTAGGCTCAAGGAGGCGCGCCTCAATCACAGCCTCAACCCCCCTCCCTTTCGAGTCATGCCGTTCCGTCCTTCCCTGAGGTAAAACCATTATTTACTTTTGCATCTAAATAATACCACTATTTGACTTTATATTTCACAGTGTTAATTAAGAATCTATGTACGTAAGGTTGTCCTGATGAGCTTTAAAGACTCTGATGTTGAAGTGGCACGGGGCATTCTTCTGTCCCAGGATCCAATGAAAGTAGTTGGTGGGAAACGATTGAGAGAACGAGTATCCGAAGTCATAGTCCATGTTCTGCTGGTGGAGGATCATCCTTTGATGAGGCCATACGGACAAGCCATGACTATCATGGATGCCATTGGATCATCTGTCGTATGGCCTTCCTGCTTTGTAAGTTAATGACTTATGTACATGCATTTTCATAAATAGGTAAAAATTAATGACTTGTGTACATGGCAAGCAGCGCATGGTATTCTCCTAATTTGATTCTTGTTTTCGTCTCCAGGTTAAACTTGATCACAGCACTTGAGCCGCTCTCTTCTCTACTTTCTTATGGTAAGTAAATGAGATAATTGCATATTTGATTAGTGCTATAGATATTGCATCAAGATCTATTGCAAAATTACAAAAATAAAAGGGGATCAGGGAGAGAAGTTTAAAATGAAGACTAATATTATTTGAGAGCATGGAAAAAGAAGTTTATTTGCTGTAAAAAAAATTGCATGTATTGTACTCTTCAAATGCATCGTATGTTTTTTTTGCTTACATGTGTTCTACTCTTCAAATGCATGGCCTCACTTTATTTAATTCTTTTTAACTTTTCTTTCTCTTCCATACAGTTGGACGGTTTGTGATACTCATCCGACTCTAGAGAAGAATGATGATAATAGATGTAGTTGGAACCGATGGAGAATGAAGACACCACGAAGCATTTTCAATTTCATTTTCATTTTCTAGTAGTGAAAGGACTTCGTATCTAGGTTTTAGATGGATTTTGAATAGTTTATTGTAATACAAAAGTGGTTTTGAATGTGGTTATGGAAATGAAAAAATGGTGTAGTGGATCTTAATTTCATGAATGTATGCAATTTTTTTTGTGTAGAATGGTGCAGCAGATTGTGTAGTTGTGTACTATATTGGATTAAACAGGTTACAGGTGAATGTGTACCTCATTTTTGGGTTTTTGAGAAATCAGCAGTTCTCCCCAAAAAACTCATATACAGCGGCGGTCTTGACCGCCTCTATAATCTGTACATATATAGCGGCGGTCTGGACCGCGTCTATAGGATACACCGACTGAAATGCCACCCTGAGCTCCTTGCTTTGTAATGGTCAATGGGATCCATTGTTTTAATCACCCCAATTCGCTAAACTTCAACCAATTTTATCTGAAGCCATTCTAAACCAAGCTCCTGAAGACTTGCCTATCTGGAAACCTTGTACTAATGGAGAGTTCTCCATTACAAGTGCTTGGAACCAAATTAGATCAAAAGACCAGAAAGCAGATTGGTTTTCCTTAGTGTGGCACTTGGGTCACACCCCTCGCCATAGCTTCACGACCTGGCAGGCTTTACAAAAGAAACTTAGTACCAGAGACAAACTAATTGTGCTCTCTGTGTACATGGAACAGAGGATACAAATTACTTATTCTTTTCTTGCCCCTGCTCTGCCTGGGTATGGCCCTCAATTCTTTGGAGGTTTGAATGCCGCAAAAAACCAAAAAAATCTTTGCTCCTCGAAGAACTTTGGATCAGAGAGCAATTCAATGGGACAACCCAAACATCTATTGCTGTAAGAATTGCTTTCTGTGCCACTATATGCCACCTTTGGTAGGAAAGAAACAGAAGAATCCATGGCGAAGCTCCATCTCATAAGCAAACTATTGTGCACTCTATCCTCTCCATCATCAGAGATAAGTTGATTCATCTAAACCTCCCAGACTCTCCCAACCCCATACCTTTATCAATTGCAAAGCACCTCAATCTCTCAATTCGCCAAGTCAGCAAACCAGCAAAAACCTGTAAGTGGTCCCCCTGGTCACAATGAACTAAAGCTTAACAGAAATGCCTCCCTTACCAGTTCAGTGGCTGCTATTGGAAGTCTCATTCATGATTGGAATAGCAATACACTAGCCATATTCTCCACTGATCTGAAGCAAGACTCCATAAATGTTCTAGAAATGCAAGCGATTTGCAGAGGAATATCTATTGCAACAAACTTCACTTCAGAAAATCTTTGGATTGAATCTGACTCCAAAATAGTTGTGGAAGTGATAAATGGTACATATAAATGCCCCAGGTGTTCTTGGTCCACTCTCACCAATATAAGGAAATGCCTAACCAGATTTTCCTCATGGAGGATCACTCACATTTTAAGAGATGGTAATAGTGCAGCTGACTTCCTTTCCAAATCAAGTTGTCCCTTCAAAGGTGTTGCTTACCATCCAGAACCCTTGCCCCTCGTTCTTCTCGACATTGTTTTGGCTGATTCGACAATGGCTTCTTAAGTGATGTTTGGTTCTATTATGTTGTTGTTTTGATGTTCTGATTGTTGTATTTCTTTGCTCCTAGCGCTTGTTGGCCGTTGTAGCCCGTCTTGTCCTGTAATTCCCTTCTTTTTCTAGTATATCTGGTAGGGGTCTGCCTATCCCCAGCTTACTCACAAAAAAAAACTTATTTCAATTTGCTTTTTTTTCCTTGTGGATTCAAGGATTTTATAAAAGAAGACGATGTTCTTGTCCAATGCATTAAAGATTGTGATCTTTGCCTTTTCTGTATGTTTCCGACTTGTCAATTACCAAGGTCAAGAAAAAAAATCCAAATCATCTATCTCAATTTTTTGTGACAAGCTCAGAATCCGTGATGTACGGTTTTCCTTAGGGGGGCAAATTGAGGATAGGACATATCTACCACCAAATCTACATCTAAGAAGATAGAGTTTCTTCCTTTGATTGTGTACCTATCTATAGCATTCTTTTGTTTCTTTGTGTATAGAGATATTGACTAATGCAATCACATTCTATATACTTCTTTATTGGCTCCCACACCATTGTCAGATAAAACTTTTTCCAACCGGGTTTCTAATTCTTAGACCACCAACTTAGGTCTTCTTTTGATGCCACCAAACTCGGTCCTTATTTACGAATATGATTATTTTAGTCTAATCGCCTGCAAATCGAAAATCAAGATCTCTTTGGAAGTCATTAACTATACCACTTCTAAAATTATTATAACATTAATTACAAATAGGGAAGTGATATATCGGCCCCTTTTTTTTTACCTGGGACAGCCACCTCTGGTGTATCTATGGATGCAGAGGGGCAGGTATACTTCACTTGGGAAGGACTCAACGGGCCTGATTGCCACGTACATTGGAGTTGGATGTCCCATGTACAGAAAAGGGGCGAATTTATCATTTCCCTTTCAAATGATCAATATTTCACTTCAAAATCATTTGCTGCCAAGATTAGTTTTAGAGGTATTCAAAAGGGACTGCAAAACATACCAAGGGAGACAAATCCCCCCCGGGGGATTATAATGCGCCCCCCTTTTAACGTGAATTCTTGGCAGACTTTAACGCTTTTTGACAGTAAAATCACGTTAAAAGGGGGGCGCATTATCCTACCTGGGATGAAAAAATCATCACCCTTTTCGGAATATTTTAAAACTAGAAAAGACTGTAATTCAACATTGCTGAAAATGAGGCAGTATCATATCTAATGATGAATGACTGAATTTGGTCTCAAAACTAAAAGAAAATTCTGAAATCCATGATGTTAGAGTGCTCAAACTTACCACATTTGAAATGTTCGGAACGAGAGACTGGAGAATTTGCAGCTGTTGGGTGCTGCCATCATCATCCCAAGAACTATCGTTACAACTTGACCCCATTTTCTCAGATGATCTCAAGCCGGAAAATTTAGCCGTCAATGGCTTTAAAGGGAGAGATCTTGATTTCTATTTTTTTGTATATAATTTTTTATAAATTTTGGGGGAATGGGCAGAATACTAAATTGTGAGGCGGGACCGGGCGTGGTATCTACCATTCTTTATTTTGGATTTTCTGAGAATATCTTACTATATCTTTGCTTTGCAAGTAAGGGAGCTGATTATATTAAAGATGAAAGCATCTTTGCTTAAGCAAAGTCTTTCATTTCTAGACTTAGGTACATGCCTACAGTGTTAGTTGGTTTACATGCCTAATGACAAAGTGATATATGTTCTATGAAATTTGCTAGCGTTCATCGCAGGAGGCATTTTCATGAGGTGGCTGCTATCAGATGCAACAGACCATTCGCGAATTGCCTCCTGCGATGGATGCTAGCAAATCCCATGTTCTATTAACCAATTTATCTATGCATTAATGCCCTATCTTTCTTGTGAGGAATTGTATGGAGGTAGAAAAAACATGCAATGGGGCCCACCTTTGTGGATGAATTAAACCATTCATATTTTTGTTTCAGCCCTAGATTGGGTGTTCCTACAAAATCTTTTCCATAGGACCATCTTAATACTTCGATATAATTGGTGTAAAATGGATGGCTCAGAAAACATTACAAAACGACGTTATAAAAATCTCATCAAATAAATGGCTTAGGATCATTCTATGGAGAAGATTTCTGGGACATGCCTTATCTAGGACCAACAAGTAAACGGGTTAAATTATCCGGAGGGTTAGGGCCCTCCGGATAATGTTTTTTTTATTAAATTCAAACAAAAAACAAAGATTTAAATGGACTCCGAAAAAGACCCTCCAACGGTCCTACCCTCAGAGAACACGACGTTGGAGGTTCCAGAGTTTGGACTCCGAAAAAGACCCTCTAACGGTCAAGTCAGAAACTGTCACAAAGGAGAAACTGAGCAACAAGGGAGAGGAGTAACAATATGGAGAGAGCTTGAGATTTTATACGTTAAGCATGGGTTCTTTTTATAGAGCCAATGTCATAGGCAGCTTTATAGAGCCAAAATGTCATAGGCAGCTTAGAGTGCTTGTCTTTTTGGACACTTACTAATTGGCCCGGCTTCCCTAAGGAGTCGGTTTCCATGTTTATCTGAGCGATTTTGAGGTTCCCTTATGGAACTCTGTTTCTATTTATATCTCCGAGCTTTTAGGAAAGCTTCCTTGTATTGCTCGGAGTTCCTCGCTAGGCGATTTCCCCTTTGAACGGAGTTGCTAACATAGGGGATGCCAAAAGACTTCTTTATCCTTCATAATTGGTAAGTTTGGTCCTCCAAAGTCGGACCCGGTCCGGTGTCATGTGCTATAGGTGGACGGATTTCACCCCTTAACATAATGCCTCCCATTTCCACAGGCCGAGGAAGTAGTTACTTCAGATTGTTGCGTTTCTATCGTCTGTGCGCCGACCTACTAGCCTTGATCGAGGTTTGCTGGTGATTTCATCGGGCTTGCTTTGTCCGAACTTTTGGAGGCTCAATCATTGCTTGCGCGGGCTCGGAAGCTCCAAATCGATCTAACCCTATACTTAGTGAAAATTCAAACTGTGGGGAAAGACGGATTGCCATCCTGCCCTAGGAAACCGAAACATCATGCCCGCCGTAAAAAATGACCGATGTTATGTCATTAACTGTGCAATGATGGACATTGTTTAGTGACCAATTGAGGAGTGCAGATGGCAAGCGGCGTCCCAAAGTATACGAAGCGACTGGACGCAACACGCACATGGGTGTGGGATTTGTCTATTTAAGAGGGTAAATCACCTCATTTCTTCTCGTTTTGAAATTTGGAAGGTGAATATTGCTTGGCGATTTCCAGTTGGAGTTCGGAGAACATCTGGAGAAGCAAACATCCATATGGTAGAGACCAATTGTCATTCAACTGGAAGAGATCACAACAGCTACTAGAGAAGACACTGTAGATGAAAATTGGATGTGGCTACAAGATAACAACTGAGGATGACCTTTTGGGAGTGGAACGGTTGATGATAACGGCAAAGTTGAAAATGAGATTGCTCGCAGAGAGCGAAAGTTGGAGAAGCTAAAGAAAGTTCGGACTCAAGGAATGAGGAGATGCGAATTCTAAGATTTCAATGACTTTGATGTTAACGTGTTTTGGCTATGTGCCCCTTTTGAAATAGCTACCCATTGGAATTTTGTCCTCCTATGTGAGATTTGTATTTCGTCGACTTATTATGTTTCTTTGGATGTCCCCTCTTGCTGTCCCTACTTCAGGATTTTTTTTTTTTTAAAGTCTTGTGTACGCTTCTTATTCTCTCAATACCATCCTTTCAAGTTTTCAATTCAGTTGGTATATGATCTAATTTTTTGCCAGAGTCGCCCTTTTAGGTTTTTTACTTAGAACATGTTGTGGACTCTTTTTCTCTTTTCATATTTTGCTTTCTTTTTCCTTGTACTCTTCTCTTGTTTTTGAGACACAAGGTGCAAGACTTAGCTAAACACACGAGTAGATTTTACATGTAGGGTTATTTTTGAAATGTCGTCTAAAGAAAAGGCTTTGAGGCTCAAATTTTTGTACTGTGAATCGATCATATATAGGTATGCCAACCTTCCAATGTACCCCATATGTTATTGGCGTCAGGCCGAGCATAGTTTAGGTAAGATGCCCATTATTTAGTGCATGTCAAAAGAATCTTCCTTGGCTTGAAGGGATTTTCAAATGTCTAGTCTTACTGAGTGTTTTTTTTTTTTTGGCGAGCAATCGACCAATTCAAGAATGGTTAGACCAGGAGCTTGCCCTTTAGTCTCGGATTATGATAGCCATGCCGAGTAAGATTTGTTCGACTATATACAGACCACTCCAATTAGTTTTGAACTTTCCTCCTAGATCATAGACCGTGACTCAATTCTCTTTCTGCACAAAGTCATCAATTTTCACCTTCTTGTTGAATGGTGATTTAATTGTCCTCTAGTAGCCTGGTACAACTTTTAATCTTATTTTACGCAATATGTCCAGCTCGTCATATCTCACACTACTCCAATCACCTTCTGGTAGCTTGTTTTCCATCATGTCTCCCAATGAAGGTATTTCTACTTCAATGGGCAATATAATGTCCATGCCCTATGCCAGAGAGTAAGGGGCTACCTCGATAGAGGTTGTGATAGATGTCTTGTAAGCCCCTAGCAGGTAAGAGAGTTTAAAGGATTCAATCCTTGTGTAGAGGTCTCTATAATCTTTTTGATGACGAGTTTAATGTTTTTGTTGGCTGCCTCGACTTCTCAATTGATCTGAGGATGGCATGGAGAAGCCTTATATCTTTTAATTTTGAATTCCTCACCCAAGGTTAACACATCTTTCTTGAAGTGTGAACCATTGTTTCATATAAGTTCGTGAGGGATACCACATCGACGTATAAAATTTGTTCTAATGATTTTGGCAACCGTTGATGCTGACACAAGGGAATATGAATTTGCTTCAACCCATTCTGAACAGTAATCAATGGCTACCTGACTGTATTTATGCCCGTTTGAAGATTTTGGTAAAATCTTTCTGATCATGTCAATGTCCAGGTTGAGAGAGGCCATGGAGACATAATTGCATGTAACTAAAGGCAACATATAAATGATGTTGGCATACACATGGCATTTATAATCCATTTGCATAGTTGGCCTGAAATATCCTTGCCTCGTGATCTTTCTTACCAACATCTTCTCATTCATATGAAGGCCACATTTACTTTGTGGGAGTCCGTGATGATCTTCTTAGTCGCTTGACTCTAGATTGGTTGAAGGTGAGCTGCCATTGGGTCTTGCATTCTTTTTTGGAGACCTTTGAGTGGTACTCATGCTTGAGGATCAGGTTCTTGATATCAAAGTGCAAGCTTTTACCATCTAGCATTCTTGTTGTCATTTCTATGGCATTAATGTGAGTGGGTTTTGCCGTTTGAAGTAGGAGAGTGGCTTATCTCAGTGACTAGGGTGTGTACGTATCCTAAAGGATCATGTGAGTTTATAAAGTCATTTTATACATTGAATGAGATGGATGATTTCTAGAACACCCAATAGATAAAACCATTGTTGTTGGAAAGTTGTATTTGTAGGATGAAATAACTCTCTAGAATTCAGGAGTTCATATCATTCTATGTAATGATTATATAACTTGGAATTTTCACTTTACTGATGTTCCGTTTAATAGAGCAAAAATTCCTAGAAATGAAAAAAAAACAAATAATAGAGAAATCTGGAAGACAAAAAAACACAGAAACAAAATAACCCCGCGTATTGTTTAACCTCTATACATCAGAAAACATCACAAGAACAACAAGAAGAATAAAATAAGATGACGAACAAGATGAACAGAAACAAAGAAGAAAAGCAAAGAAAAACAAGCGTGTAGAAGGGTTTATTGGTTTGTGCATTTGAGAGAATAAAAGGTTCCGAGGGTAGTACAACAAACCTCTGTCATTTCATGATCTGACTGATAGTTTTATGATCTTTTTGAATTTAAGTTGTAAAATTTTCTATGTAAAAGTCCCATAATTATTCACAAGAAACAAAATAACCCCGTGTAATGTTTGATGTTGGACTTCCTTTGTGTCACCTTCCTAACAAATACCAAACTTGACAGTAGAGCCATCCATCTCTCCAAGGAAGGAATGAGAGCAAAACCCTTATGAAACCTGTACCAACTAGAGAAGTAAAGAACCCTCGAATACCTCTTGAAATGATATTATTTCTTTTTCCCCTATTAAGATTTCTTCTTTCTAGCTTTAGGGGCATGGCTTGCATAGGGGTGATAGGATGCAAGCACTTCCACTCTGCTAAGGGTTACATTCTAATGGCTTTGATGATTATAGGCATCGTTATTGGGATACGGATTCTTCTTAATATCATTTCTCATTTCTTGAAGAGGAGGCAGTCTCAAAATCAAGACAATGGGATGGAGATGCAGACACAGGGCACGAATCAAGAACACATGTATTCTTTGAGGAGAGCCACTGGGGAGAGCATGTTTGTGATCTTACCAGGGGAAGATCATATATCTTTCATAGCTCAACCTTGCCCTTTCCGAGCAAATCCCATTAGATAATCTCTCTCTCTCTCTCTCTCTCTCTCTCTCTCTCTCTCTCTCTCTCTCTCTCTCTCTCATATAATCTTCTAACATGTAAACTTGCATTGATTTATTGAATGTTACAATGACATTTATGGAGAACTTGCCTCAGATTTTTCCTGATGCTCCATTTCTTTCAACGTAAAATGGGCGTACAAACAAATTTTAAGCTCATTTTTACACTAAAGATTTGTTTTGGGAAATGTTATCAACACTACTGTATTTTGATGATCACACTCCACACTTTATTAAAAGTACGGTATGGCCCACACCATAGGATGATCCAAACTGTCCATTAGATGGGCCACAGCCTAAATAGGTTGTGCCCCAAATATCATTTCCATAGGTTGACTCTAACCCTCGGATCTATAGAGGATTAGGATCAACCCTCTAATATTCAGATCGGAGGGTTAGGATAAACCTATGGAAATGATTTTTCGGGCACAACCTATTTAGGCTGTGGCCCATACCACCTATTTAGGTTGTGGCCCATACCGTACTTTTAATGAAGTGAGGAGTGCGATGATCAGAATACAGTAGTGCTGATAACATTTCCCTTTGTTTTACTTCCATTTTATGTTGAAAGAACATAGCCTGGGTAAATGTAGAGAATGCGTTTGCTCAAGAACTCCGGACCCCTTGCTTATAGCGTAATAGTGAGGGGTGTGGAAATATCAATTCCTTCTAAAAATAAAATAAAAGTACACGCGGATTTGATATTTCCACCACCCATGCTATTAGAGGGGCTAGAGGAACTTCCTCCAAACCGGTCTGGAGCCAAGTTTTGTTCGTAAATGTAGCAGATGAAATTTTCTTGAAACTAATGACTTATTAACCCTAAAATAACAAGAAAGCATTGGTAGAATAAGGGAGGCTGATCCCATCATAACATGAATGCACCGGAACTTTAATGTTATTTTCCCGGATCTGCAGCAGTAATGTGTGCTGATCCCATTGCTTGTTACCAGCTCCACATTGCAGATCGCAGCACTAAGTGTACCCTACCATCCGAACCCTCATTTCTAAGTAAGGAGTGGGACCCGACATGGTACTGGACATGTTTAAAGGGCTTAATCTAATGTGTTACATCAGCTTTCTAGTGCTCTTAGCCAATTGTTTAGGAACTTAAAATTTGGTAACAGAGCAACCACCACATCACGTGTTCCTCACAGAAGATGGAAATGGCTAATTAGACGGAAAGGCCAAAGTAAAAACCGCCAAAGAGTGAGCTACCAAAGAGGGTGGATGTGAAAGCCTGGTGAAATGTTATGATTTTATGTAATGGGATTGTAGGACGATGTAAAACCCACGCAGGTATGGGATTGTAGGGGTGCAACTCGGATCAGATTCAGCCTGAAAAAGGGTTTACTTCAAGTTGATGAAGTTGAACCCAAGTAGGGTAGGATACAGGTTGACCTCAACCACATCAAGACCAAAAAAAAAAAAAAAATTTAACATTTTCCTTCAGAGCATAAGTACCTATAAAATATCACCATAACTGGGTCAACCTCACCCAACCTGACCCGAATAGGGAAATTGGAAGGTTCAGGCTGAGCTATTAATTTTTAGGTTCGGTTGGGTTAGCATTCATCGGGTTGAGAGTCAGGTCCGTGTTGACAGTTTAGTGTTTCAGATTGGGTTCGGGTGGGGTTCAACCCGACCTGAGGCGTAACAATAGTGAATAGTCGTTAATCTAGTTTTTTGCCTTTTTTCTTAGTCGATTCTCCCGCCTCTTCTTACTTGAGCCAGGGGAAGAGGGAAACATCACAAAAGAGAGAGAGGGGTGGCGTAGCAACAATTAAGAGGGTAGGAGAGAACAGAGTAGACAGGTGAGAAACCGTGGTAAAGGCCTTCCCCATTTATCACCTTTAAAATTAAGATGAGATTACGAGTAGCATTATCATAATGAGCGTCATCATCAAAACAACAGAAATTATTGGCCATGATAAAGGCTTTTTCCATCCATTATTTGCAAAAATACCATTATCAAAATGCGTGATCACCATCAACAAAACGAGGACAGAGCGACTATCTATAAAAAGGGATTTGCTAGGCAGATATCCATCTTAATTGGATGATCTACATCATCCAAAATCTCCATTGTCTGATCCTAACCTTTCCATATATCCTGTGTAAAATGGGCTGCTAGTAAAGTTTTAAAAAATAACAGTATAGAAACACCCAAAAATCGAAGGATAACAATCATTCTTTGCAAAAGAGTTTTGGGGTGTGGTCTATGGCGAGAACATAAAATGAACGATCAAAATTATTCCAAGTAGGTGTGCTCACCATTTTTTTTCTTAGGGAAGTGATATAATATGGACCGGTTCGGTTCGGTTTCGGTTTAGGAAAATAATATAATTCGGATTTCAGTTTCGGTTAGTAAAGGATTTAATACGGTTAAACCGAACTAACCGAATTATCACTTAAGTCATTAAATTTGGTGTTGCCAGTTGCCATAATGCCATTCACCCATTGGCCATTGCCATATTATATATAGTTTGTGATTTGTCTGTCATTTCTCTCATTTTTGAAATGGGAGAAATTATATGACGTCGGGCCTTATGAACACTTTATTCACCATCCCATTCCCATCCTGGATATTTGTGGAGCTGTTGTTGGATCAAAATATGGAGGGCCTCTAACAGCAGCTCAGTTTTTGAGGATGGGGTTCAAGTGTTTCTGCGGCCCTTCATCATATAAAAACTCTTCAAATTGTATATATTTGACGACCTGCTGTTTGAAGGTTTGTGTATATTTTAGGTACACTAGTGTGACCATATAAAAACTCTTGACATTGTGTGCAACCGTGCCTAATTCGGTTATAACTGAACTAACCGATTTACCAAAAGTTTATTTCAGTTCGGTTAGTTTTGGTCCAGGGAAAATTCGGTTTGGGTTTCGGTTAGTGTTTTTGACTAACCGATATTATTTCGGTTAGTAAAATAAGTGCAATTCAGTTTCGGTTAGTGATTTTGACTAACCGAAATAATTTCGGTTAGTAAAATAAGTGCAATTCAGTTTCGGTTAGTGATTTTGACTAACCGAAATAATTTCGGTTAGTAAAATAAGTGCAATTCGGTTTGGTTATAACCGAATAAGCAGCCCTACCCAATAAGCAGCCCTACCCATTCGTGTATTTATGACTACAATTTTATAGGAGGTTTTCCAGAACCTTACCCGACCCAAGAAATTATCTCGGGTCAGGTAGGGTCAGGTCGCTTTGAGTTTGGGATTTGGTAGGCAATTTTGCAGAATGCCATTTCACGGCTGGCTTTTGCTTGATAGAACAGCCACCTTAGATGAATTAATGAATAAGACAATCTACCAAAAAGTCAAACATGTGTGGCTGTTCTCAAATGCAAAAGCCAGCTGCGAAATGGCTTTCCACAAAATTGCCTAGCAAATCATGAAATGGGTTTATGCGAAATTGCCTACCAAATCCCTTAAAAGATTGTGGAAAACAACAAATCACCACCAAAAATCTCTATATTTAACACATCAAGTGCATAAATTTAAGAATGAAACTACTTATTAACATCACAAACCTGATCACCTCAATGAAAACAATTATGTCAATATACTGGAATATAATGTCATGCTATTTAAGAGATAATTAAGTCATATTACACCTATAAGAGGCGGGACAATTTTTTTGTTTAGGGTTTTTTCCTTTTTAAACCCGACCTGACCCGAGATTGGGTTGTGTTTTTCAACCTGAAACCCCCAACCCAAGACCCTTGATTTCTAAACCCAACCCAGGTTTATATTCAGGTGGGTCGGGTCGGGTCAATGCGGGTTGGATAAAACACGACCCAAGTTGCAACCCTACTTTTTTAAACTAGAAGAGGGTAGCCCAGGGAAGAAAAGGTATATCATTTCCCTTTTTTTACTAAGCCAGTGCATTTCCGTGGAAATACACCCACATATCATTTAAAATCTCCCAGTAGAAAATATCAGAGTAGAGGCTTGAAAATCAGACTGGATTTCAACGCTTATGAGAATGGATATAACATCATGCTAATAATTAAGAGTCAGCTATACCTGCTTGTCCTCTGGGATGAAAATACCTATAGATGGGAGGAATGCCGACTCTTACCATTACATGCCACCACGATGAAACAACTCATAGCCCATTAATGTATCATCACCAAACAATCTCGGTAGTCCAACCACCAGCCTACAAATACAGGTTAAAAAGGTTAAACAACAAAAATAAACAATGATACACAACAAACATTAAGAAGTTCGCAGAAACTAAAAAATGGTAGCAACAGCCCAAATCACCATATATGTATGTGAAGGCCACAGCGTTTGGTCAATCCAACAAGCGACATTGGCATTTTTCTTCATACTCAATATCGCTTCTGACGGTTATAGACTGTAATTTTCATTCATAATGGCATGGATTAACAAACACAACCTGAGCTCTGCCCTTTCCGATGGGTGAAAGAAATGGGACACATACCTTTAAAAAAAAAAAAAAAGATACGGGACACATACTCTTTCAGGGGGGTTCCATATCATTCGGTTCAAGGAATATCATTTTAGTTTATTTTCAAGATGAAAATTTACCTCCAAGCAAGTGATTTGTGTTATCCTTCAATCTAGCCAAAGTGAGGAAATCATTGAAGACAAGTCGCTATTTCGAGGCTGCAAAGTTCAAACACGGTCCAATTAGGAGGTTTTCTGCTAAGCATGGGGTGGTCAATTGCCTTGCTGCTGCTCAATTGTACCACAAAACTATACACAAATTTGTGTGTTTTTCGCTAGAGAAGTCCAAAGTGTTCAATATATCAAGGTTGGTGGCCTCATTCTACACCCTCAGTATTAAGGACAAAGGCGCCAGCATTCAAGTAACATCAAAATTTCTTTCACTGAACACAAAAGCCTGGCTACAGTCTCACGGAAAATCCCTGCAAATTTTCATATGCAGGGAAAACATGCATAAGTATTGAAAAGCGAAAATCAACATTTCAATATATTTTTGGTAAATAATAAATCATATCCGTGAGAAAACAACAATTGGTTAGAGCAGTTCCCAGCTCAATCACATTTTTTGGGATCAATAACAAACGTTGGCAGGAAACTCTTACCTCTTAAGTAACGAAATTAAAGAAGAACCTCACCACGGCTCACACCCTTCATAAATTTCTGAGTCATGGGGGATTGGCTCAGATAGCAAGGATGAGGATCCATAAGTTTCTAAGGTTAACAATCCTCATTATGAAATTAAGAGAAACCTGTATCATTTGTATTTAACAAAATAACAATATCCATCAAAACAAATTATTACTCGGCAAAGTTACAGAAGTATTGATTGATGGTTACAAAGGGGGCAGAAAGAGGACATGATAAGAAGAGCAACAATAAGAAGAAAATCAGATATTGTACAACCTCAGATGCCTAAGAATCAAGAGATTTCAAGGTAGGAGTCTATGTAGAAAAGTTGAGTAAGACAAGAAAGAATTGTTTAAGCACTAAGAACCCCATTTCGACCAAGTTGCGAAACCAGAAAAAGGAAGTGGTTTTTTTACAAGTTGCTCATAGAGCAATTCCAATGTAGAAAAGTTTTGAAAATATTGTAAAAGAGAAATAGATGATATAAATAACAAGAAATTTATGTTATGAAAGGATAGTACAGAAATCCCCCTCTTTATTGTGGTTAAACAGTTAAAGGAAAAAAAATTGCATCAGTACAGGTATGAGTGTGGGCTATTGAGTGTCGGATTTGGCAAACATCAAAAGGAAAGATTCGCATATTCGCCAAAATATTTTAATAAATTCTCAAATTTTGTTTTTTTACAAACTAATATCGTTACAAGTAATATATTGTATAATTTTAATAGCTCAAGTAAATATAATATTTTTATTTCCATATAAAATCTTACTATTAGGATGGATAAAAATCAAAACATGCGGTGATTATAAAGTTTTCTTAGTAGTATGCATATAAAAACAGAAAAAACTCATAAAAGTGATCTAGAAGTGTCGATACTATACCCATTTAGAAAAAACCGTGTAACAGATCAACTTATTCTAAGAGGTACAATCAAGCATAAAGTAACAAGAACATAACCACACATTTTTAAAAGTTGAAGAGCGAGGATATTCAGTGATATGTTGTGGACCCGGGAATTTGTGTAGGAGATTACCAGATATTGGAAAGTAGTAAGTCAGAAGCAGAAATAAATTCCTCACGACATAGTTATATTATAATAAAAATAAATGCTTCTTTTAGGAACAAATGAACCCTGATAGACTACGCTATATAACCAGAAAAACTAGTGCGGCAATATAACAAAGCCACGTAACAGTGGCATTCCACCTACAATCCTACATTAAGTTGCCATATCGGACACACATCTACAGGGGCATTTAAATCATTTTATTTCACCTTCCGTGTATCCAGATATTATATTTACAAAAATTTGTAAGTGTGAGGATGTAACTGGAGAAAGCTGCTGCAATTTACAAAGCTACCTGAGAAGGATACTAGTATAAAATTGTCAACCTGATGCAATTTATAAAGCAAAGTAAAAAGATAATAATCTTGTATAAATTGTCGTGTTTGATGCACACATCACGCCAACATGGCTACTTGAGAAAGTTATATTTCATCTTTCTATTTCCTGTTTCCACTGACCTATTTATAAATGCTATTTCACATCCCACTTAACTTACAATCAAACATTTGATATGATCATATCTAATATGAACTAGAAGAATGCTATATGCTGACGTAGAGTAACCAAGACACAGTCTGTTTTCAAATTAAAACCACTATGACAGAGACCAAAAAAGACATTTCTTGTTGATGTTGTGGTTTCTATGAGTGAACCCCGTTCATGAAACAGTATGGGCCTACTGGTGACTGGGGATTTTTGATGGCTCTATGAGTGGCACACCATGTCCTTGTACAAGTTAGGTGCATGCAAAGTAAATTGTTTTCCACGTATTTACCCCATGTTATATTTCTTTGTAATAAGACTCTTCGTACATATGCAGAGTTACTACTTAACCTCCTTCCTACATAAGATATGACAAAATGGTAAATAAAAAATAAAGATACTGCTTAGTTATATGTTAATGACTACAATACTACCATACAAGATTCATATGGTTAACTACAGATGTTGGCATGTTGCATTAGATCCCCTCATTTATTAGCTTTAACAGATTAAGTTTTGAAGCAATGGAAAATTATGGCTAAACTAGTAAAGCTACATAAATTAGCTAACATCTTAATCTCAAATTAAAGCAAGCTGAGTTTAGCTCGGAATAAATGACAAAATTGAGAAACTATGATTCTTCAAGGTATAAATGCCAAAGATGGCCAAGTGAGAAAGCAGACAGAAAGAACGAAGACAATAACCAAGTAACAATAAGTTTTGGTAACCTGACGAACCTTAGTGCTGCTGAGTCGCCAACTCATTGCTACTACAAAGTAGAAACAAAGTCCATTCAAAACTCATAACCATTTGTTTTTTAATGGTAAAACTCATAACCATTTAATCCTACTTTTTTCTTCAAAATTACTTACCTACATAACTCATAACCAATTAATTTTACTTTATTTCTTAAAATTACAAACCTACATTACAAAGAGATGAGATTGGAACCTTTATGGAGAAAAGGATGGGTCTAAAGATGATGAACTGCATTTGGATTTTGTACTTTCCAATAGAAACAAACAAGAACAGACGTTCATGAAAGAGATTTTAGCAGAAATCCCCACTCTCCTATCTCAGTCTAACCATCTAAAACCTAAATCATCATTACACACACATAACCTGCAATGACTAATCAAAGAAGGCAACATTCATATCCAGACAACTTATATATTCCATGCCACACAACATGAACCATGAGCTAACTTAGTTAGCTCTGCATAATCTGAAACTCTGAGATCCACAGATTTATCCAGAAACATGTGCAGATGAGATATATGGATGAAATATTACTACCCAAATGAAGAAAGTCAGATAAAATGAACTAAAGCCTTCATCAAAATAATAGTTAACTTACATGAAATTATGTATTGGTACCCGAGGAAAGTTTCCTGTAAGAAAGAAGAAAAGATTGTCACCTGAAAACACTAGACTACTGCGTTTAATTCAGATCCTGACGGAGTTGAGCACCTAATGTTAAAACTGAGGGGAAGATACATGAGTTTGAAACTTGATCAAAAGAATAAAACAAAGGAGAAATCATACACAAAAAATTTTCCATCCTGAATCATAAGGAATACACATATAGTACAATGGAAACTTTATAATCTATTAACAGAAGAATGGAAGAAAACACTTAACATATCATCCATGCTAAATGGAACCACAAAACAAGTGACTAGTATAAGTTATCTACAGGAACAATAACGCAATAGCAACAAAGCTCTGAGTAGACTGAGTTTTAACATCACCCAATGTATCTGTAGTCACCTTAAATAAAAATACAGTGCATGCTGACATCCAGAAAGTGACTCGAGCAACGATAATTATGTACACTTTCGCAGCCTCTGTAATTGCCTTCTGAAGTATTTGTCCAGACTCATTCCTGAGGAACCAAAAAATTTGTTCTTAAACTAAAACAAAATCCTTAAAATCATATACTTAAAGCCAACATAGTACAGATAAATGTAATGGCAAAGCAGAATGAAGAATAAATGTGCAAAGGAAGCCATAAAGCATACCAATCATTTGGCAGACGAATTGCGTTGTAATGATGAAATCCAATTGTTTGAAGGACCAACACTGTTTCCCAGTCCATGACCAAATTGCGACGCTTCAGTTGGCAACGTTGGTTTTGTGCTTACAGCATTTCTTTTTGAGGTACCCCCAAGAGCAAAGGAAGTGGATGGAATGGGAACTTTCTCTGCAACAGTCCTGACTTTCTGTAACAATAAAAAGTCAAGTCAGCTAAAATTCTATGCAATAAACTTAAAAATCAATTCAATAGGAACTTTCTCTGCAAGAGTCCCAACTTTCTGTAACAATAAAAAGTTGAGTCAGAAAGAATTTTATGAAATAAACTTGAAAATTAATCCATCTTGTCGTTCCTGAGTATCATAATGGAACTAGAAATTAAGTACTCGGAGCATCTTTCCATGTACATCGTCGAAAGAAAATAAATCTATCTTGACATCCCCAAATATCATTATGAACTAAAAATTAAGTAGTTGGAGCATCGTTCCATTTATACATGCAACAAGACCATATGTCATCTGAATTGAAATGTACAAAAGATGAACTCTTGAAAAAAACGTCATATGCCAGAGGCAAAACAATCAAGGGCCACATTGCTCAGTAGAGATATAAACATGGACTTTTTTCACTATATGGTCAAAGCTAGGAGGCATCAAGGCGGGTGAGACACTGACGATAAGGATGACATAAAGGAGCTATAGTAAATTAGTTTGAGAAACTTTACACAAAGAAGGTGGAATTGGAGACCAAATCAAGATGGGATGGAAATTTAAGCTAATGAAGTGGGGGGGCAAGATGGTTGGAAAGAAGATTTTAAGTGAATTTACAAGGGAACATACAAACAATGAAGCAAATACCATATTCATAACTCATCACAAAGAAGGAAAGGGAGGTGGAAATGGATGACTATGATCATCCAATTCGCCAGCTAGGCAAGCCTTTGGAAAATTTGCGCAAAAAAACTCTCTTAAAGTTGAGAATGTGCATTTGATTAAGGAGGCGTGATTGAATGTCACTTGCGTCCTTAATCAAATGCAATTTTGGCATTCAATACCGTAGCTCCCTTAATCAAAACCTAGCGCATGCCATATCTCCATAGCCTCCTTAATCATTGGTTGAATATCAAATGCATATTTGACATTCAATACCATAAGTAAGAAGGTTGCACGAATAGCGATGGGCTAATTCAAGATCACCACTTTCCAAGGGATCTTGAAAAGTGACATAATATACATGAAGATTAAAGTGGGATGATTTGATGGCTGTTATCCTTCCATAGGAAAGAGATCCTGTCTCTCAGTCATTGGACTACATTGAGGGAATTTCCCTTGATGATGATTTGGTATATCTGAGCTAGGTCTACCAGCTTGGTCCCATGAAGAGCTTCCATGTTGTTAGAATCCTTCAGTCCTTCCTTATAGTTACCTATCCCCAAGTAAGCCCAGAGAACTTCATTAGCCTCATTTCTAATTCGCGTCCTAATGCATGGTGAGCCAGAGTTGCCAACACTCGTGCTGTTTGAAGTTGATGTCATTCACTCATTTATAGGTCCCGACTCCCCCAGTAAGCCAATAGAAAGTCACTAGCCCCATTTCTCAGTAGCCTCCCAATGCATGGTGGTCCAGAGTTGCCAACACTCCAGCCATCAAAGTTCAACTTCAGCCATCTATGCGAGGGAGGGATCCATCTAGTTCAAGGACTCTCAGATTGAAAGTTGCTCTTCAACATCTCCTTCCATGACCTGTAAAAAGAAAACATCAAGGACTCTCAAAGTGCATGTTGCTCTGCTTGATCTCCTTGCATAAACTATAGCAGGAAGACGTTGAATACCTCGTAACTTGAAAATACTAGATGCCTACCAGACAACCATAAAGAAGATTTGTCTCTGAATATTACTTTCACCTTTAGATAACCCTTTGAAAACTTTCTATGGATGAGGAGATGGATCCTCTAATCCAAAATGATACATGAGAGTTAGCTATGCTTCCTCCTGATAAATAGAAAGTTGGGTGCAGAAGGGTATGCAATATTGAGTATCATCCAAATGGGGACTATGGACTGATTGAAGTCTCGTCTATTGTCAAAAGGTTACACGCTAACAGTTGGTGTAGACAATTTTGAGAAATCTCTACAGCGCTAGAATTAACTCTATTCAAGTCATTATCTTCATTGCTGGATGCAGGAAATTGGCCCCTTTATCAACTTGATATCAAGAATGCTTTTCTCGATGGTGATATGCAAAAGTGGAGTATATGGAACAACCTCCTAGTTATGTTGCTATGGGGGAGTCGAATAAAGTCTACAAGTTGATTAAAGCCATTTATGGGCTAAAGCAGTAACCTAGAGGTGGTTTGACAAATTCAGTAGGCAGTGTTGATCTAGGAAGCACGGGTACTCTCTCGGGCCTGCCGTACCCGTACCCGACACGTATGGGGTGCGGGTACGTTCGGGTACGCCCTGGGTACGTCCCGGGTACGCACCCCCATAATTAAAGAAATAAAAATCATTTTTCTTTTGCTGGGTCCGACACGCCCTGCTTATCTTATCTGGTTTGTAAACCCTCCTGCTTCTTCTCTGTCCTTTCCTGTACTTAGTATTTACATGTAAACCATTTAAGTAACATTTACTTAAGATTTACATGTAAATAATGGAATACCCCCTATTTGGATTTATTAAAAATAGTTTCAAGACCCAAATCTAAAAGGAAAAAAAGTCAACTCTCCTGTTCTAGTACAAAATTCGCAGAAAAAGGGTCGGGTGAAAATTTTAACTTCGAAACGGTGGAGTATTTTTCAAATTTTAAAAATTCATAAAATCTATCATGTCAAAACATTATTCAATCCCAAAAGTCCAGTACAAAAAATCTCATAATTTGGTCTCTAAAAACTATTCATCCTGTCAGGCACTGGTCAACACACTGGCGACAGACTTTTTTTCAAATGAATGATGTATTGATGCCTCATGTAATGAAATATGGAACTTAATCACTTATGAAATGAAGAGTAATATTAGAATTTTCCATTTTGGCGATGTTATTGTTATTTGATTGCTCTCCAATTTTTATTTTTTTTTTTATAAATATATAATAAAATATTAAAATATATTATTATATTCGGCGTACCCAAACATACCCGCACCCGGTTTTTTTGGAAAATCACGTACCCGTGTCGTGTCGTACCCGCACCCCGTACCCGTACCTGTGCTTCATAGGTGTTGATTATGGGTTTAAACAAGCCTATTCAGATGAGTCTTTTTCGTGAAGCTTTCTTTGCGGCTGCGGTGGCACCAGACAGACACAATTATTTTAGTTATTTATGTAGATGATATCATTGTTCATGGAAGTGATACAAGTGGGGTTGCTGATTTAAGGACACTTTTATAAGTAGCCTGTCTGAAGTGCGGTATTAGTTTGTCTTATCGAAAGTATGTGACTAACTTGTTAGAGTTTGGCTTATTGACACTCCGATGAACCCAAATGTGAAGATTGATACTAGACAAGGTGAACGATGGAATTGTCCAGGGAGGTAGAGAAGGTAGATTGGAGCGTCAAGTTATTTGACCGTGGCTCGGCCAGAACTTAAGATTGGTGCTGGGGTAGTTAGTTAGTTTATGCATTTGCTACGACAGCCACATTGGGACGCAGTGTGCAAAATCATAAGATATCATAAGGAAGCTCCATGTAAAGGTTTGAAGAAAAGGTCTCCTGATTGGTTGGAGTTAATGGGTTTTTCCGGATTAGAATTGTTTGAGATCAATCTAATAGAGTGTTTACTTCGGGATATTTTATGCTTTTCGGTGGAAATTTAGTAACATGAAGTAAGAATGGCCAAATCAGGTGTAGAAGCAAAATAAAGTCATGGGTCATATAGCCTGTGAGATGATGAAGGTCAAGTCTGTTTTACAAGAGATGGTTTTAAAGTTACAAGGCCTATGACTGTGTATTGTGATAATTAGACTAATATCTACATCACAAGCAATCCTGTTTATAATGAGAGGACCAAATATATTGAGTTGATTGTCTCTTTATCTGGTAATGCAAAGAGGTGGTTACTCCTTATGTTAGGTCTGGGAGAATAACTTGTCGATTTATTCATTAGGGTGTTAGGAAACAATCAGTTTCAAAAGATCTATGACAAGCTATATCTATTTTCAGGATGATGGCGAGCATTGCAAGAATAGGGCCCAATACTAAAGTTGTTAAGGTGTTATGTCTTTAGGATGGGTCCCATCCAAAATGATGTATATAATGGCATACTTGTAAATAATGCATCTAAAAATTTCTAACAAATTCTCTCCACCTCCCTTTTCTTTTTACGGCTCTTTTGTAACGCACGAACATGTATTACCCCAAAGAAAACATCTAACCAGCATAGGCTAGCAAGATAACTGAAAGTTTCTGTTACGATAAGCTAGACATAACCAGCCAAGTGGGTAGATGAGTCTATAAAATACCTGAAAAGGTACACTAATAACAAAAAACCACTGAGACAAATGTTAATATCAGTGACTTGGATTCTTCTATTTTATTTTATTTTTCATTATTTGGCATTAAAACAAAAGAAACATTTCAAAAACATCACTATGCTCCTGATGCATAATAGATCAAACAGATTATTTGAAATTTCATGTTAAGTAAGATCAATAGATGAGTTGTTGTGTAGCCGCTGCAATGTTGGGAAATATACGAGAAGTGACAAGCAAGAACATGTTCACTTCTTGTCAGATATGGAATGTTATAAATGGGATAAATTAAATAACATCTTTAAAACACTTACAGCCTTCTCCCCAGGAGGATTGTCAGCAGTAAAATTGTTATCAGCTGCTGATTTGAATTGCATGCGAACTCCAGGGCGAGCAGCATTAGATGATACTATGCAATCTGTGGTCCCATCTGAATTAAGAAAAAATTCATTATATTGGAGTAGGTGACCAGAATCATGTACTTAGCGCTCAATCAAGTCTTAACAGAACGTTATTTCCAAGAAGTGACTATTAATTAGTAGTGGTGGTGGTCATTTTTTTGAGGAGTAATTGCAAACAAGCGAACAAGCAATGAAGTGAATGCCAACATGAAGTTGTACTTGTAAGCCAAAAAAAATCAGATAGTACAAGAAAGGAATTCCTTGATTGACAGAGCCACCAAAACATAGCCTCGGTTTTCCAATAACACAAACAGTATAAAAGCTTCTTCAGTAAGATAGTGGAACTTCATTAATTTACTACCACTAGATAATGACCAGATAGACATCAGAAAACCACATCTCAAGAATTTTGCATTCTACTCATCAAAAAAAAAAATCTGCAATTTGCTTATAAAGGATCAAAAATCACAAAATAAAAAGACGAAGTCCTTGTCTGAAAGAGCCACCGAACATACTACACATCAGCCCTTTGTATTTCAATAATGCCACACACACACACACACACACACACACACATGTTTGTGAGGCCCACATGTTTGTGTGTGTATACATCGTACATGGAGTGTCAAAAAAATTGTGAGGCCCACATTATGGAAAAATTGTGAGGCCCACGTACAGAACTTCACCATATAGAAAACTTGACATGTATACACAATTATAGGGAAGTGATATTTACGCCCCTTTTGATCACTAGGGACACCCAGCGCTAGTGTATCAATGACTAAAGGGGGGCTCATGTACTTGAAGTCAGAAAAATCCAGAGGGTTTGATTGCCCCGTACACTGGCGTTGGGTGTCCCTGGTGATCAAAAGGGGCGTAAATATCACTTCCCCAATTATAAATATAGATTGTTATTCATATATCGTAAACAGTATAGAAGCCCGTTTAGTAAGCTATACGAACTACATTAATTTACTTGATAATGACCACATAAGCATTGGAAAAATAACTTTTACAGAATTCCACAAGTCGAATTACAAATTTGTTTTCAACATCTTTAGAAGCAAATAGTTAAGGACTAGGCCAGACACAAGACACTTCCAGTTGCCTTGTGCTAAATGCTAGTCATACTACAACAAGGATGCCTTGTTCACTTCCAAATTAGAATTGAACGCTCAGAATAATTTTGAACACACAGCGTGCAAGCAATTAGATGTTACCTTGATGCTTGTCAACATCCATTGGCATTGCTCGGCTACTAGTACCTCCAGACACTGGCTGCAAATTAAGGCATCAAGTCTCATCAGCACATATGAAAAGGAAATGGTATCTATTAATCGCGAGAATGCAAAAAAATTGTAGTTGAGTAAGTTTTGGGTAGAATACAAACAGAATATCGAGGCTGAGTCTTTGCCCTTTGGGCTTGCTGATATTTTAAGATGGTCCAGTCAAATATGTAATCAAATTCGTATCCTGTAATTCATGGGGAAGAAAATGTAAAAAGTAAGGACCAAACATACAATGATGGAACATATTTATTGCAAACTGCACATATTCAGTTTGGCTCATGAATTTCGCATTGAGAAAATCCTGATACTAAACCATAATAGGGGGAAAATGTGACATAGAAATCTGTAGTAATCCATTTTTCAACAATGATATTATACTGTATCTTCATGAAATTCCAGGAAGCCAGCTGATGATTACCAATGTTGATGGAAGTCTGATATGGGTGGTTCATGGTTCATTTTAATCCCAGTAAATTTTGAGAGATAAATAGCCCTTAAAATGAGCAAAAGTTTGCTGGATAATAGTCCATCCCAAGTCAGAACAAGCTTGATAACAGCTCTCCAGTCCAGCTTAAAATCTCACTCAGTTAAGAGTTACAAACCAAACAGAAAAATAACAAGCAGAAAACATGTAAAACCACAAAGCCGGATCCAAGGCAGTCAAGAACAAAAGACAATGTAATAAGGAAAGACCAACAATGATACTCAAAAAAATATCTGCTCTGAAATTAAGCAAGGTTTGAAGACTTTGTTGTATCAGAAATCATGAGTAAAGATAAAATTAAGCCGTAATAAAGAATTATGTTATCATTCAAAAAAAAAAAAAGAATTATGACAAAATAACAATATTGGAGAGCTGACTGTTAAAAAAAATATTGGAGAACACTATGGTCAGCCTTACCCACGAAGAATATACGGGTGATAAGAACTGGCGTTTCAATAAACAACAAACATAATTTAAGATGATGTAAGAATGAAAACTCTGTCGAGTCATACTACCTTCACGAGTAAACAAGTCACGAAACAGGCGCTTCAAGAATCCATAATCAGGACGCTGATCAAATGTCAAAGAGTGGCAGTAGTGGAAGTATGATGCAAACTCTACCGGATGAGACTTGCATAAAACCTTTAGAAAACGATCGCATTGTCAGAGTCAAGCCACTCATTACAATTTACAAATTTACGATAAAAAAGGATTATGAGGTACATATATCAGTGGAAGTTACATACTTCAATAGGAGTTGCCAACTTCTTTTCACATATCTTATCATATTTTTGCTTCTTTGTAGCAGCTTTTAAACCCTGCCATGGAAGGCTACATGCAGTAATATACATATCAGTTAAATGAACATAGCAGTGAAATCAAGGAACAAATGCTTAACAGGAGCACAAAATTAATTCTCAGAGAATATGTGCCATGTTCAAGCCTAAAAGGGCACAAATGAAGCATGCACGCAATAATAAAACTATAAGTGCAAAGAAGACATGAAATTGCTATGAGAAACAAAACAAATTTTAACCATCACATGTTAAAAATAAAAAAAAGAGCAGCTTTTTTTTATGATGAAAAAAAGAGCATCTTTTAATCAACCACACAATAAAAAGAATGAAGGGAAAAAGCATACCTTCCTCTCAGAAAATACAAGAGAAGGTAGCCAAGAGATTCCAAGTCATCCCGCCGGCTTTGTTCTAAAGATAAGTAACCAGAATGAGCTATAATGCATTGCATAACTTCAAATTTAAATAAATCAACAAGTGACTTTTTACTCACCAATGCCTAGATGAGTGTTGCAACTGGCATAACGTGCAGTACCTGTTAAATTTTTGTTCTCCCTGCATGAGATAGTTATAAAAGTAAAATCAGAATAATAAGAGAACAGAGAAGTCAGTTTATGGCCTTGGTATTAAGATCTAAGACCCCAAGGCACAATAATACATCTTATTTTTTCAATAATATACAGACTACTAAAATTTTAAGTCAAACACTAAGACAGAATCCATAAGCATTGATCAGTCAAACACGTGATTCATAAAGAAGATTTTAACAGTAGAAAAATTTAAACAATTACTGGATTGAGGTTCAAAGTTAGAAAAGACTTAGTCGTACATGAAGAATTGATTAACTAGACACATATTGAAAAAAAAGAATTGCATCAAAATTTGTGAACTTGTTCTTCTTTTGATTCAAAATAGTCATAAAATAGATAGATAACAAGCTGAAGCTATACAAGCTCAGTGGCCAACCAACCAAGGCATGGATGTATTCTTGAAAGCAACATCTATAAACAGACCAGGACAATCATTGACTTGTCTGCATCGACCAGTCTTAGCCACACCAAGTCAATAGAAACTTGTTCAAAGCCACCAGAGTCTAAACTTGTTCAAAACTACCCGAGTCAAAGACACTCTTAAGTCATCCCAATTTTTCCTTGGGCGAGTCCTTATCATGTACAATCTTCTAAGCATTGCTTGAAAGCAACATACAAATGGTGCATATATTATGTCAAAATATTTATATGAATCTCATGTGAAATGTGGTCTGTACTGAATTATCATAAATGCATGATAGCGCATGTCACCAAGCGCTCGATGTTATTAAACCAGTATGAATAGTTGTCTTCGGTATGCGATGATTCCAAAGTGTGTATTTGTGCTTAACCTAGTATTTCCTGAAGTTACATCTTAAAATTCTATCATTTGCGTATGTTTCCACTTTCCATACATTTTAGGATTTTATAGGATTTCCACTGAAATTTCCACCTGAAATCGAAATGATTCCTTCTCTGTGGCGACCGAAATCAATACCAAAACCGAAATTGAAAACCTTGATAGTGCATCTTCTCATTGACAAAAAAATCCAATCAAAATAAAAGAAATGTATATCTAACTCCCACAGCTAAGAGCATATTCAGATCATGAACTTCCAAGCATGAACATTACGTAAGCCACCAATAATGGACAGAAGATGTTTAATTTTAGATCACTATTCAAGCTAAATTACGACTAGATATATCAGATTGTAAAGGAAAAGGGATCCTCGCAGCCACAATCTTACCATGAGAAATAGAAACAATACCTGTAAGGAATATGACGATTGGTGGTAGAATCCCGATATCTTTTTGCCAGTCCAAAATCGATGATGTAGACCTGGAGAAGTTCGTACATACAAGACAAAGGAAGAATCAAACATAGTACCAACTACCAATACAGTAAACTCCTGGTAAAATAAAAATGACGTCATATTTTTATTTTTATTTTGAATGGTGAAATAAAAATGAGCTCATGATTATCATTACCTGGTTTGCTTTGCGACCAAGACCCATTAGAAAGTTGTCTGGTTTGATATCTCTGTGCAAGAACCCTTTCGAGTGGACATACTCTATTCTTGTCATCTGGAAGCATAATGAAAGTTGTCCAGTTTGATATCTCATTGCCGAGTAGCAGTGGAGTTAAGAGATACATTCTAAATCAATGCAAAAAAAAAGTGCAGGTTGTCTTGTACGGAGAAATGTAAATTGTAATCTCAGAAGCACCAACAGAAACAGTTGCGGTAAAATGTTGGTTTCTATATGGGATGGTAACTGAGTTCTGTTGTTATAATGCTTAATTTATAAACATCACCGCCCATCTTACATGTAATTTCTTAGCACATGGCATAATAACATTCATTTGAAAGAAGAATCAGAATTACACAGATAGCGGCAGGAGATTCGAAGTAAAAAAAATAAAACAAATATTAGTCCATAAAACAGAATAAAGATGAAAGCTCTTGGCTTTCAAACTAAATTGTCATGGCCTTTTAACGTCAAAGCAACAGCAATAACATGCATGTGATTCAGCCAAACAGCGGCTTGTGTAATATATCAATCACAGTAGGAAATTTTGTTTACCATCTGATCAGCCAACATTAACACCGTCTTCAAAGAAAACTTCCTTCCGCAATAGGCAAACAGATCTTCAAGACTAGGTCCCAGCAAGTCAAGCACAAGGACATTGTCCTCCCCATCTACCCCACACCATTTGGTGTTGGGAATACCACCTAAAAACATAATGAGTTTTAAAAGGCCATTAAAACCAGAACGTGAAAAGGCAAAAAAAAAACACTTAAAGTGAAACAAAATGAGGCACAATACTTTATACATACTTCCTCCTTGAAGAATATTATATAGCTTGGCCTCATAGAGCAATTGTGGGTGTTTTGTCTTACTGTTTTCCTGTAAACCAACAAAGTAAGATGACCCATTGTCAATGGCCTGTTTTCCTGAACTTCCCGGCATCCTTACAATAATATGACGTTGTAGAGAACAATATCATAAAGCAACAAAACAATAAGCTGAGACTTTCGTTCTTAATGCCCATTTGACATGTGTCCACTAAGAAGCGTAAACATATTTGCTCAATGAAAAGAGTCACGGCAGGCAGAAGGAAATACAAGAGAATGATTTTGTCTAATGCCCTGTTTGGATTGCGGGAATTTACTGGAAAAAGTTTGGAAAGGAAAAATATTTGTAAAAATATCTACGTTATTTACACATAAAAAATAGATAATTTGAACCAAACTTATTCAATTTTATGTATCTGGACCTTCAATTGACAATAATATCCATCTAAATTAACCATAATCATATCATTTCATTATAAATTGTGTAAAAAAAATTTCCACAAAAACATTTTCCGTTAGAAATGTTTTTCTCACAATCCAAAATTCCAAACAGGCCCTACATCTAAAGTTTTATTCTCTAATTGAATACGGGAGATTATTTTTTCACCGTCCCCCAGTAGGATGATGCGCCCCCTTTTAACATGAATTGTGGGCAGCTTTAACGCTTTTTGATGTCAAATCACGTTAAAAGGGGAAGGAGAGGGGGGCAGCGCATCATCCTAAAGGGTGGGGTGAAAAATCACCCCCCCCCCCCCCCCCTCCCTAGAATAAAAAGAAACATGGAGATAAAAATCTTGTGCTGTAACCAGTTCGATTAGAAAAATAGAAGAAGAAGAAATTCTCGTGCTGTTTTTCAACTATACATGCATTAATTCACATTGAGAGCAAATTATTGATAAACCCTAACTGGAAAAGTCAAGGTTTTGCAGCAAATTCAACGATCAAAATGATTCAAAACGAATCACCGATCAAAAAAATTAGCACATAACAATGAATTCATCATGCAGCATCACACTCAAAGTTAAAAATTAAAAGATAAAAAATTCTCACTACCAAAAACAAAAGAAACAAAAAACAAATGTTTTTCTCAGCAACAGCACAAGATAATCAACTCAAGAATTATCCATTTCAAATTCTAACAAGTAGGAGATAAACAAATTACAATAACACATAAATAAGATCAAAACGATTCGATCCATCTGAACAACTTACAATCTTCACCGCAACGATCTCATACGTGTCGATATGCGTACCTATATGGACAAAAATACAAGCAAGTCAGATGTCAAAAGCTCAAGATCATGAGCTGAAGAAAGAAAAAAATTACAGAGAACCAAAAAACTAAGAAAAAAAATTGCAGAGAAGGAAAAACTCACCGAGATAGATTTCTCCGAAGGATCCGCTACCGATCTTGCGGCCTAGCTTATATTTCTGGCCGATGATCCTCTCCATGACCTAGATCTTACTCAAATTTATCAGAGCATGAAGAGCTAGGGTTTTGTAAAATTTTCTTGAGGAATAGAAAGAGCTCTAGGGCAGAGGATTGGAATAGAAGGAGTCAAAAGAAGAGACAAAGGAAGAATTTTTATACAGGATGAGAAACGGGTGAAGAGACTATCGGGTATTTGTACTTTGGAGTGAGGAAAAATCGTGAAAAGAGTGAGAAACTCCTGGGGTATTTTCGGTAATTTTGTGTTTTTTTGGGCAGAGTTGAATGACGAAATTAACCCCCTGATAAAGAACCGAGAGAGAGAGAGACTAGGAAGTAGACCTGGCAAACATGTGGGCCGGGCCCACCCAATCCGTACGGGTCCGGTGGGCCGCGTAGAATTGCGCCTGGTGGATCCACGGGTCACCCGGTTTTTTTTTCTTTTTTTTGCTGTTTTTATTCCCGCACTATAATTGGATGATCCAAACCATCCATGTGATAGGCCATAACATAAATAGGTTGTGTCCAAAAACTCATTTCCATAAGATGATCTTAGCCCTCTTATCTATGGAGGAATTGCATATTATTTATTTATGGAAACCTTTATACATCGGAAGGCTAGGATGATCCTTTGAAATGATTTTTGCGGCACAACTTACTTATGTTGTGTTCCATCACATGGACGGTTTAGATCATCTTATGATGTGATCCGTGCAGTACTTTTTGAATAATATGGGACTATAAGGGCTCACACCATATAAAATCTCATTTATTTGGGTTTTTACAGGCACCCACGGGTCCACCCGACCCAGCCCAGTTTTGACGGGACCCATACAGGCTGGGTCAAATTTAAACGGGTCACTAATTTAGTGACCCGGACCCATAAATTACGGGCGGGCCAGATGGATTCGCAGGTCTAGATCACTTTTTGCCAAGTCTACTAGGGAGCTAGAGAGATTTTAAATGATGTGAGGCCGTGTAAACTCGTATTTTTTCATAAAGACGGTACGACCCCCTCCATGATCTATAGCATCAATTTGGTGAGATTTATAAGATGAATGGCATTGTCTTTAAACCTAGAGGTAGGAGGTCGAGCCCAGCTCACATACCAACAAAAAAATATATATACAATGAATGGCTGTATAAACCATTATTTTTCCAAAAGTACCGTACGCCCCACTTCATAAGATGATACAAACCGTTCATTTGTATGGAGACAGCGTAAATAGGTTGTGCCCCAAAAACCATCTTCATTAAGATGATCCTAACTAGGGGTGGACATGGTTCCGGTTCGAAACCGAGGAACCGAACCGAACCGGCACATATGGTTCGGTTCGGTTCCATTTTTATATGGTTCGGTTCCGGTTCCGAAATCCGGGAACCGGTGCAAATTCGGTTCGGTTCTGGGTTTGGGATTCCGGAACCGAAAACCGAACCGAGAACCGACCCTCACCATATAGAAATCACCCCACGCCCATTTTAATTCACCCCCTTATAAGTTTTAATTCATGCAGGGGATGGAAATATCATTTCCACGAGATTTTATAGGGTGTGGGGTGTGGCCCTAAAAGCTAGTATTTTCAAAAAAGTAATGTACGGCCCACTTCATAGGAATATCCAAACCGTTCATTTTCTGCTTTTTCATGCCTTAATCAAATGTAAAATGACGACAAAAAACAATAAATATCACCCAGGCTGTTACTAGCCCACTACTATTACTGTTACTATGGTTTGCGCCTTGTCGCATGACACATGTAGATGTTTAGCAGAATGGACATCTACTAAACACTAAATAGGGGTTACAGGGCCATTGGTGAAGGTTGGGTAAACCCAGAACCGAACCGAACCGATCGGTTCGGTTCCATACATATATGGTTCAGTTCTGGTTCCAATTTCAGGGAACCGATTATATATGGTTCGGTTATGGGTTTAGCCCAGAACCGAACCGAACCGAACCGAACCATGTCCACCCCTAATCCTAACCTTCTGTATAGATCAGAAGGTTAGGATCATCCTATGAAAATGATTTTATTTTTTGGGGTACAACCTAATTACGTTGTGTCCCTACAAATGAACAGTTTGTATCATCTTATGAAGTGGGTCGTACGGTATTTTATGAAAAATAATGGTTCACACGGCTATTCATCATATAAAATCTCCAATTTGGTAAGTCACAAGGTAATCCTTATTCCTTACCCTCTCGAGAGGAAGTACGAGGTGCAGGAGCAGCGAACATAATTCTTGCAGTAATGTACTTTTTCAAAAACATGGGTTTGCACGGTCAGATATCCTAGAAAATCTCTAGGTAGCCGTTTGTATTTTGGGAGGATTTATATGATATTGTCCTGAAATTTTCAAAAATGACCGCTGGCCATTTCATAAGATGATCCAAACCGTTATTTAGTTGAGCCAAACATAAATACGTATTGACGGAAAAATCATTTTCATAAGGTGATCCTAACCCTTTGATCTATAGAGGTTTACATAATGTGCCATCTCTATGTAGGTCCGAGGGTTAGGATCATCCTATGGAAACGATTTTTGGTCCCAAGCTATTTACGTTATCGCCCAAAAATTGAACAGTTTGGATCATCCTATAATGTCATTCGTACAGTACATATAGTTTCGTTTCGTATGAAGTGAGTCAATACACTGGGGTCATTTGGATACGCGGATTTTAGAATCCAAGATTTCTTCAAAATTGTAGTTAAGAGATACGAGAAGAAACGGACCAACCGTCGTTTTGACTCATTTTTTGACTTCTCGCCTTTCTTGCCGACAGCAAGAGAGTAGCAGATCCTTCCATATTTTCAGGTTTTAGAAGTTCTCAGGATGTAGGAGAGATTTTTAAAACCTGAATTTCTCACTTAAAATCTAAGAAACGGGATCATGAACCCCTATTTACACTGTTTTCAAACTAAAATCCTGAATTTAAAATCGGCGTATCCAAATGGCCCCTGAATAACACACCGAATAACGGTTTGAATCACAATATAGGTTGAAGGTTAGTTTCGTAAATATAGGTAACCATGCGTCATTTATACTGATGCCCCCATCAAGTTCACTTTCCGATTTGGCAGGACGCGCTGAACTGGTTGAAGAAAATAATAACTAATTCAAGGGCATTTTAGTCATTTCTCTGCTGCTCTCTCTTTAAAATCCCAAAACAGAACAAAAAACAAAGAGGTTTTCTCTAGTTAATTAAGAAGAAGAAGGACAAAAGATGGGCGATGTAGAGAAGATGATCGCCATAGGTCTAGTTTGGGGTGTGACAAACGCTATAATGCGCCGGGGTGCACTTTTATGGGATAAAGAACTCCAATCTCGTACATCAAAATCCCACCTCCAAAGTCTTCCAATCCATCAGAAACTTCTAGGGCATATCAAGAATTGGGTAAATCTCCTCTTAATTTGGCAATACTCCATACCTTTTCTCATAAATCTCTCAGCCTCTGCTACTTTTTTCTCTATTTTACACGATGCCCCCATTTCTCTGGCCGTTCCTGTGACCAATGCCACCACATTCGCGGCCACTGCAGTCTCAGCCATGATTCTAGGTGAAGAAACGCGTGTTGGGTTTGCTTTGTTGGGTACTTTTCTTATTGTTTTGGGGGTTTGGATTTGTATTTTGTGAGGATATGGGTGGTTGTAGAATTTTATATAGTTTGATTAGAAATTTTGTACCTGTTTTGGGTTTGATGTTTGTTATCTGATTTGATATTTTATTTTTGTCTCATGTTGTGTTTGTATTAATTTATGGGTTTTGGTAGGCTTATATTCGAATTCTGATTTGTAAATTTGGGCTGTTTTTTTTTTCTTGTCATGATGGTTAGATTGAGAATCTGATTGTGTTCTAAAGTTTTTCATCTAAATTACTGGTTTATTTTTATCACTGGTTTTGTTGCTAAGATGGGTGAGTTGCGTATCACCCAATCTCAGTATTTTTTTTGGTTGGATTTTATTTAATTTGTTCTGTTCTATTGTAAGTTTGCATTGTGCATTTCTGTTTGACGGTATATCTGATGTGTGCTAGTTCATCCTGTTATTTTGTCTCTTGAATTGAGAGATTTGCCCGACTTACGTTCCTGCTCTAGTTTGTAGCATATTGTCTGATTTATGTTCCTTCTATTTTATTTGATTTTTGTCTTTAAAAATAATCAATTTAATCAGCTTGTAATCTGGTTCGAGTTTGCAATCCATTATCTGAGTTTTTTTTATCTATTGGTGTTGTTTAACAACACTCATTTGGTTGATGCAGCAAACAGCATTCATCCGTTTGAATGAAAATTGACTACACTTATGTAGCTCATCCTTTGAAACTCAATCATTCCCTACAATTATTAATGAAGACTAGAAATAATGAAGACTAGAAATAGAATCCTAAAATTTGTAAATTTCCTAGCAAAAAAGAAAACCAACTACAAGAAACTTTCTGCTAAAATAGAAGACAAACTAGTACTGGAATCCTAGTGGGAATAGCCCTCTACTAGCGTCCGACATCACACTGGAGATAGTCTTAAGTCTCCTCATGTCACCAAAACCATTAATTGACCTCACCTTCTAAATCGAAAGAATCCAATAACACCTGATCTGTAGGGGTTCCTTGATACCTTAAAAATTTCTCAACCCTATGAATCCATTCTATTGGATCTAAATAAACCCCTATTTCCATCAATTCCTCCACCCTTTGTTCATATGCATCCATAGTGTGGTCAGCGATCTTCCATAGTTCTTCTATGCATGTTGCTTCTTTGATCAGTTTATTCTTCCATTTGGATGTGATATTGATTACATTAAGTGCCACTTCCTTCAATCGTCCAATGATTGGCTTGAGCCCATACTTGGTTGGAAGGCTTTGCCCTGGAATTATGAGGTTGTGGGCTGATGTCAGCTAACCTAGCAAAAAATAAAAAGAAAATTGTTCGATAATCGAGAATTTGCTCTACTTCAGTCTATCTTCTTCAAAGCTTCTTTTTTTTCACTTGATAACAGCCAATAGTAATCATGGAGATAAAAAGAATTGAATAGCAATGAGATATCCATATCTGGAACTAATTGGAGTTTGCTATCCTTGAGTTTATTAACTATATTTGGGAGAATTATGGAGCGGCTATGATCCCATCCTGCAGTTTATCTAGGGGCATTTGGTTATTATGGAACTCTTTTGTCGACTTTTTAAAGCCAAATCTACAGGGTAGTCACTTGGTATCGGCTTACTTGACTTTCCGCTTGTTCTCCTGTCTAATGTTATCTACGTATGCTCATGGTAATGATAACAAGAGGAAATAGCTATAAGATAAGCTTTCTACCCTTAGATCAGGTATACCAGGTCCTTAGTGGTGCATTGCAGGCAATTTCAATGTTGTAAGATGGCATAAAGAGAAGTCATCAGCATCCATCATCTCCTTCGAAATGCTAAGGTTCTCGGATTTTTATCTCCAAGCACAATCTAATTGACCTTTCTTTATAAAGGGAAATTAACTAGTGGTGAATTGATCATATTTATGCCATTTGGATAGATTCCGTACATCCCTTGAGTGGGAAGAGTTATACCGTAGGTCCTAACAAAAGCTGTTTATCAAGGATTTTCATTTCCTTCTTTTTTCTGTCTTTGCTGCTCGGGAGACTGTTTAAACAGTTCTAGTGCTTGAGTATCAATGCTTCTTATTTTGCTACGAAATTGATTTATTTCTATATTTGATGCAATGTTACTCGACCATGTGCTAGGCCCTTGATTATAGAGACTTCCCTAATGCCATTTTGGATCAATGGGTGCTGGCACTGGATTACATGAGTGCCTCAGTTGGACGCACAAGAACCCCTTTGGATTTTGGAGAGATCAGAAATAGTTATGTTCAAACATGTTGAAATACAAATGTACATAATGCATATCTGGTCAGGATGTTCTCCCATGTCTAGACTTGTGGAAAAACGTCATTACCGGTGGTTTAATGACTGTTAATGCTGTTTCCGCGTCAAAAGAAAATGCTTGGGTGGGAGTGGTTCTTGCATATCCATTCTGGAATAAACACATGTGTTTTTTAGCAGTCCACATCCATTTACTCTAAATTTTAAGCTCTACTTGTTAGGGGTGCAACTCAGGTCGGTTTTTGTGAATTCGGGTTGAGCTTTTACCTTAAAATCGGGTTGGGTTCGGGTTGATTCCAATTCATTTTTTAGCAAAAGCTCAACCCGACCCGACCCAAGTTGCACCCCTGCTACCTGTATCCATGCCTTGAAAATGGCAGTGATACAATCTGCTTCCAAGACATCTGTAAGCATGAAACTCAACTTTGTTTCAACGAGGGCATCAGACAACTTGAAACATGGTTTAAGTACTCATTCGAGTTTAAATGCGTCCATTGTAGTCTGGTTTTGGAAGTATTTCAAATACTTGATCAAGGTTTTTTAGTTCTCCCTCTAGTTCCTTGAATACTCAATTATTTAGTTTTACACAAAATGAATTACTTGAACAGGTCACCCAACCGTTAGTTTACTCAAGTACCTGATCGAGTTTCTACACACTGGATCTATGAGGCCATAGTACTAGCACTTTCATTTAGGTAGATAGGGGGTCAGTGGGTGTGCCTACTTCCATCCTAAATCTGCTTCATTCAATAGCGTAGTATTTTCAACCAATATTCAGCTCAAGTATTTAAAATATTTCAGTTGGCTTCTAATTTGCACATTGATGTGTGTTATGTTTGCCAGTAACTGCCAAACCTCTCGCGTACCAGTTGAATGCTTCAACAATACCATGTCTAAATTCCATACCAATGCAACACTGGTGACTTAGATATGTTGAAGATTTTCTAGGAATAAACATTATCAAGTGCATCAGAAGAAAACCTTCTTATCTCAACTCAAGAAACATGAAAAAATGCAACACAGATTACAGACATCAATCAATTCACTATATTTTAATACATCAGTTGGGAACTGTTTTATTACATTTTCATTATTTTGCAAAACACGACAAACCATTAAATAATGCACTCAGTTAACTGCTAAAAGAATGAAACAACAGAGCCATATCGGCTTATTCATCTCTTCAAAAACCACATTGAGTTATTTTACTTTGAAGAATTCCATACTTAATTTACTCACGTCCATTAAAAGGTTTGCTTAGAACACTCTGGGGGCATATTCCAGTTGAATCTCTTAAAATCTGTGCAATAGTCATAGATCATGTAGTTGTCTCTGACCCATTTCATCTGACCCATCTGACTGTAACTCAGCTTGCTGTATATGGGCGAGGTCCACCAATTAGCTATTGAATTGGATGCACATTGGGTAATGCTGCTGGGTCCGCTCCACTTGCAAGCTCTTGGCCTAAACCTGCCGAGTCTAGCTATAAACGGTGCACTTCCCCAGTCGATCTTTACCAACCCACCTCTAGTTGCCCAGCTATCAGCATTCCATAAGCTGGAATAAACCCTCATCCCTTGCTGGTTTGGATAAAGAATCCCCATGCTTTCGTAATTAGTGAAAACTCGGATTGGCAGCCCATCAATGAACCACCTGGAATGTCAGCTAAGCTAATTAGTTGCAAAATAGAAAAATGTGGGTGGTGCTGGTGATGATGGGTTCTTTGGAACATGAAATATGTCAAAAGCACATGAGAGTCAAAAATAATGTTTTGAATTTTGCATACATTAACTTTGAAAATTGTAGAATACAAACTGTGCATTATACACAATATATTAAACATGTAGATTCTTGCAGAAAATTTTTATCTTTTCAGTAGGAGTATGTTTAATGGTTTTTGACTAGGAAATAAAGCATATTGGTAATTATGGAGTGGTAAATCAAGCTGAATGTCCAATCACTGGGATATTGCATAAATTTAATATTTTATATTTATATATATATATATATATATATATATATCATGGAAATTGCTAGAGTCAATCATGAAAGGGTTTTCGCAGCTGGTCTGTTCTCACGTCAGACCAGCCACCTCGTGAATGAAGACAACAGCTTTTGTCTCCATTAACGAGGTAGCTGGTCTGACGTGTGGCTGACCTGCCATGAAAAGCCTTTTGCGATGGACCTTAGCAAATCCCATATATCATATCTATAAACTAAAAAATTAAGTTTTGGTCATAGGAGTCATGTTGATGAATGACTGACATGCATGTCTAAAGGCAAAGTTTGAAAAATATTGTCCTTGCATAGACAAGAAAGAACATTATATTAGGTGAATCTAATAATGATGATGATCAAGAGGATGATATGGTCAGAAGCAATGCGCGTACACGATCTGGCTGGGGTTCCAATGTATGGTGTAGTTGTGGAAATCCGCAGTAGGGTCGAACCAGACGTAGAATTGCTGCTCTCTACTACCATTACCACTAGTATAAACATTTGTGTGGATAATGTAAGGTTGTCCTGATATATTCCCCAAGAACTCGAAGTCTATCTCATCGTGCTTGCTCCCGGTGGAAGACATCTGCCAAAATGTTAGAAGAAACTTTAGTAATTTTCCTCTACCGAGTAGCCTATGATTATTATGTAAAAAATGGTTTGTGGGGATAAATGGGACATAATTTTCCTCTTGGCCTAAACCTCTGGTTCAAAAACACAAACTTGATTAAGATTAACTCGCTTTGGTCGAATCGATTAAAAACCAGTCAATATTTTTCTATGAAATTAGGGTTCAGAATCAGTATCATGATCCTCACAAAAGTGGGTCAACTTGATTGTATTAATCAGGAGTTTTTGAACATTGCCCAAAGTTAAAAACCTGTTCAGTTATGACTTACATAGTATGCTGTGACAGTACCAGCAGAGTTCCCAGGAACCAATTTGATTAGCATTTCTATACTTCCAAAGAGGAACTGTCTCTTTGATGCAATCCCAGAGCCTGAAAAAGAAAATGTAAAATCAAGAGGTCACTGCATGCTGGTTAGTATGACATAGCAGAATAAGTTCTTCCCAGAAGGGATTTTTGCAAAAACATTTCCAATAAATTTACGATATTATAATTTCAGTGTCAAGATTTATTAATTTTTTACAAATGAGGGAGTTTCCTTTTTGCCTGTAAAACTGTAGATTTTAAAGTTCAATCAATTTGAACTGAAGAATTGAGCGGGGCCCAACAAAATTTATGAAACTTAGCCCAAGCCCATGACAGTGGTTAAATGCTTTTCCATGCCAATGACTTAATTTTTAAATATAAAATTTGAAATTGTCTGGTAGATACTAAAATAAATATTAAGGAATGACCAAGAAAGAAAATTTAAGCAATTCTTAACAAATGGGAGTTACTTCTCAATTAAATGTTAATTTCCTTGCATTTTCTCCACTATTTCATTACATCTGTATGTTTATCTTCACATTGGACTTTGGAACGAAATAATTATCCTGATTAAAATATACCCTCTTGGAAAATTTTAAGTTATTTCTCAGCATTCATTAGATCTATATTTTTATCTTCACCTTGGAGTTTAAAACGAAATAATTATAGTGATAAAATATACCGGCTTCGAAAACTTTAAGTTATATCTCGTCATTCATGATTATTTTAGGGAAATGCTATCTCTCTCTCTCTCTCTCTCTGATAAAATCCCCCACCTTTAACGTTATTCGTTAAGTTTTAACGGCAAAGGAAAAAGTTAAAGGGGGTGAATTTATCCTCAAGCAATGAACCATTCTCACAGAAACCGTTTAAAGGGGGGAATTTATCCGTTTAGGTGGTGGGGGGATATCATTTCCCTTTTTTTTATATTGCAAATAGTGCAAAGAAATGTAAAAGTATTTTGAAAAATGAATTGAAAACATTGATTTCATTGAATTTGATTTTCAAGTAAACATTGATTTCATTAGTAATGTAGCTGGTTCAGTGGCTATCTTTCTTAATAAGTAAGTTTGAAATGTACTCTAACCTCGGCAATGATATTTCAACCCCCTCGTTCAAAAAGATCCCGTCTGGTCAGATGGAAGGCTGAATTTCTACCTCGTTTTGTTCCTCTTTTTCTTTATTTCCATGAAAGGACCCACAGCATTTTGCTAGAATTATCAACTTCAGTTACTTATCCTTCTATCTCGTATTACTGGAAAATAATCTATGCATTTTCCTAAAGAATTCAAAAATTCATGGAATCTTTGTTTATGATCAAAAGTTAAAAGAAGGCTAAAGAATTTAAAAAATCTTTGTTTACCAAAATTCATTGGAATCTTTATTTTCTAACCCATTTGATTCGGTTGAAAAATAAAGAAAAAAATTTCCCTGTTTAGAATAAGAATGCTGTTTTCCCTGCTTTGCTTTCCTAACCCATTTGTTGCTCTCCACTCACGATCACCTCAAATCTCTCTTTGTTTAACACAAATATTCAATGATTTTTTCTTTGTGGTTGCCAAACATGTTTATGTTTTTTTTTTTAAAATGCCAAATAATATTGAATAAACAGGAGGCCCGAGAAGGAAAAACCCAAGAATACAGAAAGAAAAAAGAAACACAAAAAGGAGCACAACGCGGAGGACACCTCAAAAAGAGCACAACGCGGAGCACAACGGGGCCAAACATGTTTATGTGATTTCATTATTATGTAAAGTGGATAAAAATACTAAAGAGAAATGGCTTGTAAGGTTAGAATTTTCTCTCTTCATGCTATACTTAGTCACCAAGATCACCAAGATTAGAACCCATAACCATGTCAATAAAAATTAAAGCCCCTAGGAAGATATCATTACCTGTAACTGGGTCCAATACGAGCTGAAGATCTTCACCATTGCCAGAAATTGAGGACTGTTTAGAACCCCAGTTAAAGACAGTATTCTTGTAGAAATTAGCATTAACCAGACCTTGATTTAAGGCTATTAGTGCAATGAGAGCCAAGAACATAGCCTTCAAATTCCCCATGCCAATACCCATGAAGACAAGATATTTTCTCTATGGTAGAACTGAACTTGACATGCTTTTGAAGGTGACCAGTTTTGCCTTTATATACAACATCCACAGCCACAAAGGAAGAATCTTTGTTTTTTAATTTTCCCATTGCAAAGTTTTAGTTGTTTTCTTAAGGGTTTTTGACTTGCCGATAACCTTATTTTTATTGAAAAGTCTACTCCTGCTCGTTATCACGGGGTAACCACCTTGGTCATTTTCACACGGTTTCTGAAGTTTTGAACAGTCTAGTGAGAGACAATCTAATTTGAAATACAGTATTAGGGATTTGCTAGCCCATTTTGCGAAACCCATTTCGCGGATGGCTTTTGAATGTGAGAATAACCACCTCATGTAGATTTAATGAATAAGACAAAGGCAGCCAAAAAGTCAATCTGTGTGGCTGTTCTCACATGCAAAAGCCAGCGGCGAAATGGCTTTCTGCGAAATTGGATGGGAAATCCCACAGCATTAACTAGTAAGTATTGTTAATGCAATCTGACTGTGTGGGCCACTCCTGTTAGATCAATCCTAAAAATCAACATTTGGGTCACACATGGAGATCTGAGTATAATCCAGACCGTTGATCTAATGGATCATCATGAGGTGGTCACAATTGTTTTTGTTTCTATGTTGAACTCGCTTCCCTTCTTTAAGTTTAATACATACAAAAATCAAATCTTCAGATTCTTTTTATCCGTAATACATTGATGATCTAGGGCCATTTGTTTAAGGGACTGGGTCCATTAGAACATAATGAGATTGGAAAACAGCTATAATCATGTTTTACTATTAAATTAAGGAAAATGGTAAAAGAAAGAGGAATGTGCACTCTCTGCATAGTCATTTTTAAATTAACGAACTTGATCATGTGCATTTTTTCTTCTTAAGACCCTCTTATATGTCAATGTCAATGATTGAACAGTTGGATCTCTGATCTCCTAGACGGAAACATACTTTTTTCGAGAATTTCTAACCCTTCGATTTGAGTGAATGGCTAGGATCTTTCAATTGGATCAAATTTCTAGTCTCAATTTCGCCATTGGATCAAGTGTTCAGATGTCAACCGAGTAGGTGCTGATAATGGGATTTACATTGTATCTTCCCTACATAAATTTGGTTAAATAATTTAAGGAGAGATTTGGGGATGAAATCTTCCGGGGGGGAGGAATGCAAGTTTGAAGAAGAAGATTTGGGTTGTTTTATGCTAATATCATTTGAAGGTGTACTAGGCTGGCACGCGGTTTCCTAATTTGATAGAGAAAAGATAAGAAAAATGAAATCGTGCAAGAGATGTTGCGAGAAGGGCGGAGCCAGCTACACATAGGACTCTTTCACAATCGACGTGAATGCAACACTTACCATATTTGCTGTATTCCACTCTTCATATCCTCCTGTACATAAGACAAATATTATACAACTCATCTCTCTCTAGTAAGAGGGACTTGGTATAGAGAGAGAGAGAGGCGTGGTTACAAAGTTGAGCTTAGGAGAAAATATTTTGACGAAGCAGTAGGTATTATTAATTGGAAACAACAAGGATATGTTGTTCTTACTCGTATGTTGTTGCCATATGACTTCTCGCTCGGAAAAAAAAGGGCTCATGATATGTTGTTCTATAAGAGAGACATCTATATATTTGGGCAATTGAAACACCCCAAACTAACCCCAAGCAAAATTCGTCCCCCCTCTATTAATAAGAGAGGGTGTTTTGCTCTTTTGGAAAAACTTTCAGATTAGAGCTTTGCTAATCACCTCTAAATACTAATGGTAGAGCAACGTGTGGAAGGGGAGGTAGATCAAGTTCGTGGATCGGAGGCTGAAATCCGAAGTAAGATATACAAACTACCGAATCTTTTGCTTTTTAAAGTGTAGCAAAATGTGGGTGTCTACAACAGTACCCGGATTATAGAGACTTGGACCGCTGCGTTCTTAGAGGATGGCGACCTTAGTGGGAGTTCTGTGCCTAGGTCATTCATTTTTTAGGAGAACCAGGTGACTATTCCAGTCCCAGAAATCCAAGAGAGAGTGATACTAATACCTCCACCCAAGTATATTGGTGCATGCACCTGAGGGCACATTGGAGAGTCCACCCCACATTCTTGATGCTCCTATGGTTACTACCACTGAGCAGCCTGTGCACAGGTCACATAGAGAGAGGAGGTCGGCCATTGCTGATGACTACATTGTCTATCTGAATGAGTGTGACTACGATGGTGAAATGGATGATGATCCACTTTCATTTAGCCATGTCATAGATAGTAATCGATCAACTCAATGGCTTGAAGCCATGAAGGATGAATTGCTCTCTATGGAAGTGAACCGCATTAGGGAACTCACTGAGCTACCAAAAGGAGCCAAACTTGTACGCTGCAAATGGGTCTTCAAGACCAAAAGGGACTCGAAGGGCGATATTGAAAGATACAAGGCCGAGCCAGTCGCTAAGGGGTTCACTTAGAAAGAAGGAATAGACTACAAAGAGACTTTCGCTCCTGTGTCAAAGAAAGACTCTTTGAGAATTGGCATGGCTCTAGTAGTTCATTGTGGCTTGGAGCTCCATCAGATGCATGTGAAGACTGCATTTTTTAACGGTGACTTGCATGAGGAAGTCTATATGGTACATCATGATGGTTTTGAGACTAAAGGCAAGGAACACTTAGTCTGTAGACCAAAGAAATCAATTTACAGACTAAAGCAGACTTCTAGGCAATGGTATCTCAAGTTTGACGAGTTAGTTTCCAATTTTGGGTTCAAAGAGAACGTTGTAGACCAGTGCATATATCTTAAGGTTAGTGGGAGCCATTTCATCATCCTTGTGTTATACATTGATGACATATTACTTGCCAGTGGTAATTTGGGTATGCTGAATGAGACGAAAAAGTTCCTTTCATGGAACTTTGACATGAAATACCTTGGTGAAGCATCCTATGTGATAGGTATTGAGATTCACCGGGATAGGACTCGAGGATTGCTGGGTTTATCCCAGAAGGCCTATGAAATAATCAAGAGGGGGGGTGAATTGAATTTAACTCAAAATTAGGCCTTTTGAATGATTACCTATGAACCCTAATTGGAATTTTCTTCACTTAATTAAATATTTGGTTAGTGCAAATATAATTGAAAAACAAAATGAAATGCCAAACCAAACAATAATGGAAATGCAAGAGTGAGAAATGACACACCGATATATAGTGGTTCGGCCAACGGCCTACTCCACTCTACTCAAGGTCGCACTTGAGGGATTCCACTATTGGAGACCTCCACGATGCCCGGCTCCGAGGCGGTTACAATTCCAAGGGATATTAAACAAGGATGCCCTTACACCTTTACAAAGACTCTCCTTCTCCGCCGAGTTCTAAGCGGTTGCTCTCTAGGGAATTAAAAACGGAATGCCCTAGCCACCTATACAAGATATGAAAGATTGATAGCTTGGCTTCTTCTTGAAAGCTTGATGCCCTTTGTAGTTCCTTGATTGCTCTTCAACAAAGATTTGCAAGTGATAGCTCTAAAATATCCAAACTCAATAGATTCACAAGTGAAAGGCAAGTTTGGGAAAAACCAAAAATCTTAAGCTTGAAAGGGTTGCAAATTTGCTTGAATGCTTAAAAAGGTTTTTCAAATGTGCAAGAGAGAGGAAATAATCCTCTACATGTTCTATATATAGCCTTTCCTAAGAATATGTCCGTTTGGGGGTGGAAATATCAAAAACCAAGAATTAATTCAAATCCCAACGGCTATATTCTGAGCTGTCGCGGGGTTCTCGGAGTTCCGAGAAAATCTCGGAGTTCCGAGAAAATCTCGGAGTTCCGAGAAATATTCTCGGAGTTCCGAGAGAGAAGCCTAAAAAATCTGCATATTCTATTTTTATTGCATGATTGATTTTTGGCTTTTGGAACTTGACTCCTATAATAAATTTGGAATGTTTATGAGGGTCTCAACATGTTGGTCCACCACATAACCATTCAATAAACCGTTGAAGTTCTTTAAGTATTATTTGAAAAACACTTTGCCTTGACTTGAAAATCTAAGGAGAAGGGATGTACAATGATACCTATGCAACCTTCAATTCCTCTTTAGCTTTGGTCTTCAATTGATCTTCCATCTTTGGATGCTTGCTTGAGTGATGATGTGAGCTCCACTTAGCTCATTTGACTCTTGTTTGGTACATCTTCAAGCATGACCAAGTTGAGTGTTGGTTTCTTCAATGATCAATCCTATCTTAAACACAACACTTCAAAGCAAATTGATTAGTATTCAAAAACACAATCAATTACGTTTAGAATCATTAAAACAAGATTGGAGAATAGACCCTTGGGCTTACAATCTCCCCCTTTTTGATGATGACAAACAAAATTGATTATGAGGTGTGTAGAGTGACATAATAGGTAAGTGAATGCTGGAACTCCCCCTCAATATATGCACATAGATAAATGATACAAATTATTTGCATGTGGTGCATATGGTGAATTGAATAGATAATCAATTTAAAACCTTCTCCCCCTTTTGTCATCGACAGAAAAAGGGTGTAAAAAAAATTTTAGGAGTAGATAACTCCCCCTAAATTAATGCTTATGGTATAGAAATATATAGCCAAGTAATGTACATATACCTGTTCATGATCAAGATGTTGACAAATGTCAAATTGTTAGGTATTTTTAATTAAAGTGAAGATACATCTCCAACTTAGAAAACTAAGAAGGCTAAGAGTATCAATTGAGTGATTTTTAAGATTAATATTTGACATCTCATTCATGCAGATACTACCAAACAGAGATGATATGTATAAATACTATATAGATAAGCTGGTGAAAGGCACAAAGTATTTATTTGGCAATTTCTTTGACTTAATCCGCACTCCAAATGTTTAAGGCACTTCGGATATAACAAATTCTATCACCACTAAGGGGTTTTGTAAAGATATCCGCTAATTGATCTTCAGTGTTGATATATTTTAAGCAAATATCCCCTTTTTGTGAGTGATCTCTGATGAAGTGGTGCCTAATCTCAATGTGTTTTGTTCTTGAGTATTGTATGGGGTTCTTTGTTAAGCTTATAGCACTAGTATTGTCACATTGGATGAGAATATTTTCCATTTTGATTGCATAGTCCATCAATGTGCTTTTCATCCATAGGACTTGAGCACAGCAGGCTCCAGCTGCCACATATTTTGCTTCTGTTGTGGACAGAGCTACTGAATTTTGCTTCTTGCTAAACCAAGAAACAAGTGATTTACCCAAGAATTGGCAAGTCCCACTAGTGCTTTTCCTATCTACTCTACATCCAGCAAAGTCTGCATCTGAATATCCGATGAGAGTGAAGGAAGATGATCTTTCATACCACAGTCCTAGACTTTGGGTTCCTCTTAAGTACTTGAAGATCTTCTTAACTGCTGATAGGTGAGATTCTTTAGGATCCGATTGAAATCGAGCACAGAGACAGACAGTAAACATAATGTCTGGTCTGCTGGCTGTCAAATAGAGCAAACTACCTATCATACCCCTATACAATTTCTGATCCACAGATTTGCCAAATTCATCTTTTTCTAGCTTAGCAGTAGTACTCATGGGAATTCTTGATGTCTTACTGCTATCCATGCCATACTTCTTTAATAACTCCTTTGTATATTTTTCTTGATTTAAAAATATTCCATTTTTGTATTGTTTAATTTGGAGTCTTAAGAAGTAGGTTAACTCTCCCATCATGCTCATTTCAAATTCATTTTTCATTAAGGTTGCAAATTCATCACACAATTTTTGATTAGTTGAGCCACAGATGGTATCATCCACATAGATTTGGACAAGGAGGATATCATGATTTTCTCTTTTGATAAACAAGGTTTTATCCACCTTTCCCATCTCGAATCCTTTTTCAACTAAGAAAGTGCAAAGCCTCTCATACCAAGCTCTAGGAGCTTGCTTTAATCCATATAAGGCTTTATCAAGTCTGAAGACATGATTTGGATGTTTGAAGTCTTCAAAACCTGGAGGTTGCTCAACATACACTTTCTCTTGGATATAGCCATTTAGGAAGGCACTTTTGACATCCATTTGATATAGTTTAAATCCTTTATGAGATGCATATGCCAAAAGTATCCTAATAGCCTCCATACGGGCAACAGGAGCAAATGTCTCATCATAATCTATCCCTTCCTCCTGATTGTACCCTTGGGCTACAAGCCTAGCTTTATTCCTAATGATAATTCCATTTTCATCCAATTTATTTCTATACACCCATCTCGTGCCAATGACTGGATGATCATTAGGTCTAGGCACCAGCCTCCACACTTTGTTCCTTTCGAATTGACTTAGCTCTTCTTGCATGGCCATCAACCAATATTCATCCTTTTCAGCTTCCTTGATGGATTTTGGTTCTAATTCGGATAGGAACGCCAAATTGTTACTCACACTACGATAGTATGATCTAGTTTTTACTGGCAATGTGGCATCACCTAAAATTTGGGATTCAGGATGATCTACCAATGTTCTCCTATCCCTAGGTAATGAGTCATCATTTTCATTTTCTACTTCCTCACTAGGTAATGTATGACTTGTTGACGCATGAGGAGGAGCACTCAATTTTGGAAAAAGATGTTCAATGGGTTCATCCTCATCATGTGGCATTTCTTGAGGTGTTGGCTCTCTTTCATCAAATGTCACATGCATGGATTTTTTTACAACTAGGGTTCTTCGATTAAATACTCTATATGCCTTGCTATGTGACGAATACCCTAAGAATACTCCATCATCCGACTTCTTATCAAATTTGTGTAAATTTTCTTTAATGTTTAAAATGAAGCATTTACATCCAAACACTCTAAAATAGCTTATATTTGGTTTCAAGTTTTTCCAAAGCTCATAAGGTGTTTTCTTAGAAATTGGCCTTAAATATACCCTGTTTATAATATAGCAAGCGGTGCTAACCGCTTTCGCCCAAAAATATCTAGGGAGATCATTTTCATGCAACATAGTTCTAGCCATTTCTTGGAGAGTTCGATTCTTTCTTTCTACTACTCCATTTTGTTGAGGTGTTCTAGGTGCGGAAAAATTATGTTTTATGCCATGTTCATTACAATAAGTGTCAAAATGTACATTTTCAAATTCTGTTCCATGATCACTTCTAATGTGGGAGATGGCGATACCTTTTTCATTTTGAATTTGATTGCACAATGTGAGAAAGTTTTCATAAGTTTCATCTTTATGTCCTAGAAATATGACCCATGTGAATCGTGAGTAGTCATCCACAACTACAAACATGTACCTCTTTCCACCTAGGCTACTAGTCTTCATTGGTCCAAAAAGATCCATATGAAGTAGCTCCAAGGGGTAGGAAGTTGGAATCATATTTTTAGGTGCAAATGAGCTTTTCAATTGTTTTCCTAATTGACAAGTTCTACAAATGTGATCTTTGATGAATTTTAACTTAGGCAAACCTCTAACACTTTCTTTTGAGGAGAGGGTCGAAATGAGATCCATTCCGGCATGACCCAACCTCCTATGCCATAGCCAAGAATCCTCACTAATGGCATTAAGACAAGTCACATTTTGAAGTCTAAGATCATCTAGTCCAATTGTGTAAATGTTATTGTCTCTAGAACCTGTGAATTTTACTTCTCCATTTATCTTATTTTTAACAATGCATTTATCAGGATTGAAGACAACTTCAAAACCATTATCACATAGTTGACTAATGCTAATAAGATTATGGGACAAGCCATCAACAAAGAGTACATCATGTATGGGAGAGGTAGAGTTACCTATGGTGCCTTCACCTTTGACTTTTCCTTTCTTGTCATCTCCAAATGTAACTTCTCCACCATCCTTGAGTGATAGTGATGCAAATTGAGTGAGGTCTCCAGTCATGTGTCTAGAGCATCCACTATCAAGGTACCATGTGTTCCTCTTGTTATGGCTTTTAAGGCATACCTCATTGTTGTCGTTTGTTGAGGCCATGAAGCATACGTTCCTTACTATCAAGCAATCTTCGCCATCATTTTGTTCGCCTTCGCTATCAATTTCCTCATCCCATGTGGCGGTCATTCCTTTCTTGCCATCTCTTCTCTTGAAGCGGTTGTTTGAAGTTGGTTCATTGTTGAGTGGACAATCCAGGCGAATGTGTCCAAGCTTCTTGCAACCGTAACATCGTGGTTGAGAAGATCCATCACCGACTTCTTCTTTCTTCTTGAATGGAGGGTTTGTCCTTCTATTTTTCATCCCTCCCATGTTCCTTTGCAAGAATTTGATCCTTCTTGTTAGGAGGGCAACTTCATCTTCCATGTCTTCTTTTGCATCTTCATTTTCACCTACATTACAAGCAAAAGCAATTCCTTTTTCTTTTTCGATTTTAGTTTCGATTTCGGGTGCTTTTGTTTTGAAAATCATTTCATGGGTGATCAAGGACCCTATTAGTTCATCTAGGTTCAATGTGTTCATGTCCTTGGCTTCGGTGATTGCAGAGGTTTTGGATTCCCAAGACAAAGGTAGGGACTTAAGGATTTTAGTCACTAAATCTCTATTGGAAAATTGTTTTCCAAGACCCCTTAATCCATTTACAAGATTGGTGAATCTAGTGTACATGTCGGCAATTGTTTCATCGGGTGTCATTTGAAAGAGTTCGTATTGCCGAAAAAGATGGTTCATTTTAGATTCTTTTACTTGATTGGTTCCCTCATGGGTGACTTCTAAAGTGTCCCAAATTTTCTTAGTCGAATTCAAATTTGATACTCTATTGAATTCTCCGGGAGATAGAGCACAAATAAGAGAATTCATGGCTTTGGCATTATAATTCGAAGCTTGTTGTTCGGCTTCGGTCCAATCATTTAAATTTCTTGTGGGTAAGATGTATTCATTATCAATTGCTCTCCACATTTGATAGTCTTGGGTTAAAAAGATTTTCATTTTGGTTTTCCAAAAACCATAGTTTGTTCCATCAAAATAGGGTGGCCTAGTGTTTGAATAACATTCATGGTGTTGAGGGTAGTTTGCCATTTTAGAATCTTTACTCTAGACCGGTTAGGGTTTTCTAAAAATTAGAGACGAGGCTTTGATACCAATTGAAATAATCAAGAGGGGGGGTGAATTGAATTTAACTCAAAATTAGGCCTTTTGAATGATTACCTATGAACCCTAATTGGAATTTTCTTCACTTAATTAAATATTTGGTTAGTGCAAATATAATTGAAAAACAAAATGAAATGCCAAACCAAACAATAATGGAAATGCAAGAGTGAGAAATGACACACCGATATATAGTGGTCCGGCCAACGGCCTACTCCACTCTACTCAAGGTCGCACTTGAGGGATTCCACTATTGGAGACCTCCACGATGCCCGGCTCCGAGGCGGTTACAATTCCAAGGGATATTAAACAAGGATGCCCTTACACCTTTACAAAGACTCTCCTTCTCCGCCGAGTTCTAAGCAGTTGCTCTCTAGGGAATTAAAAACGGAATGCCCTAGCCACCTATACAAGATATGAAAGATTGATAGCTTGGCTTCTTCTTGAAAGCTTGATGCCCTTTGTAGTTCCTTGATTGCTCTTCAACAAAGATTTGCAAGTGATAGCTCTAAAATATCCAAACTCAATAGATTCACAAGTGAAAGGCAAGTTTGGGAAAAACCAAAAATCTTAAGCTTGAAAGGGTTGCAAATTTGCTTGAATGCTTAAAAAAGGTTTTTCAAATGTGCAAGAGAGAGGAAATAATCCTCTACATGTTCTATATATAGCCTTTCCTAAGAATATGACCGTTTGGGGGTGGAAATATCAAAAACCAAGAATTAATTCAAATCCCAACGGCTATATTCTGAGCTGTCGCGGGGTTCTCGGAGTTCCAGGAAATATTCTCGGAGTTCCGAGAGAACGGCCAGAAGAAATGAAATTTCTACTGGACCATTTCTCGGAGTTCCGAGAAATTTCTCGGAGTTCCGAGAAAATGTCCAGAAGCTACTGGACCTTTTCTCGGAGTTCCGAGAAAAATCTCGGAGTTCCGAGAAGCCTAAAAAATCTGCATATTCTATTTTTATTGCATGATTGATTTTTGGCTTTTGGAACTTGACTCCTATAATAAATTTGGAATGTTTATGAGGGTCCCAACATGTTAGTCCACCACATAACCATTCAATAAACCGTTGAAGTTCTTTAAGTATTATTTGAAAAACAATTTTGAAAAACACTTTGCCTTGACTTGAAAATCTAAGGAGAAGGGATGTACAATGATACCTATGCAACCTTCAATTCCTCTTTAGCTTTGGTCTTCAATTGATCTTCCATCTTTGGATGCTTGCTTGAGTGATGATGTGAGCTCCACTTAGCTCATTTGACTCTTGTTTGATACATCTTCAAGCATGACCAAGTTGAGTGTTGGTTTCTTCAATGATGAATCCTATCTTAAACACAACACTTCAAAGCAAATTGATTAGTATTAAAAAACACAATCAATTACGTTTAGAATCATCAAAACAAGATTGGAGAATAGACCCTTGGGCTTACAGCCTATATAGAGAAAGTCCTTAAAAGGTTCGGCATGGAGAAATGCTCCCCTAGTCTTGCCCCTTTGATTAACGGCGATGTATTCAGTTAGTTACAGTGTCCTAGGAATGCACTGGAACGGAATGAGATGAAGATGATCTCTTATGCTTTGGCAGTTGGGAGTCTCATGTATGCTTAAGTTTGTACCCGTCCAGATATTGTATTTGCAGTTGGCATGCTTGGGAGGTACCAAAGTGACCATGGTTTGGATCACTAGAAGGCAGCCAAGAAGGTTATGTGTTACCTGAGAGGGACTTCAGATTACATGCTCACATTTAGGAGGTCGAATAGCCTTGAGGTGATCGGATACTTTGATTCCGACTTCGCTGGTTGTGGAGACACCCATAGGTTCACTTCTAGTTATATCTTTATGCTTGCATGAGGGCCGATTTAATGGAGAAGCGTCAAGCAGAGATAGACGGCTTCATCCACTATGGAAGCGGAGTTTATTTTGTGTTCTGAGGCTTCGGCTCACTCCTTATGGCTGCGGAATTTTATTTGAGGGCTTTAGGTGATTGACTCTATTGAGAGGCCGCTGAAACTTTTATGTGATAATTCCGCTGCGATATTCTTTTCCAACAACAACAAGTCTGGAGACGGGTTGAAGCATATAGACTTACAGTTCCTTGTTCTGAGGGAGAGAGTTTAGGATCAGCGCGTATCTGTGGAGTACATTAGCACCGCATTGATGTTAGTAGATCCCTTGACCAAAGGCTTGTTACCAAAGCTCTTTAGCGAACATGTAGCACGCATGGGATTGGTTGATAGTTCTAGGAGCCTTTGATAGTGGGAGTCTGCATCAGGTATTCAGATACAATTATGTGTACACACTTTGGTTTTTTATTCTAGTTTTGTGTTTATATTTTTCTGCCGCTCCATTATGTTACTGTACACATTTTATGGATTGTTAGTAAGAGGCAGAATGTCTATTGACAGTTTATGAACTATATTTTCGTTTTCATGCATGTATGCGTTTACATTCATGTTGGTAGGAATTATCGATGATGTAACCATGGGGTAGGCTATTGGGTCGAGTTGGTGACCTAATAGTTACATGATTTGTTGTTGGTAGTTTTTACTGAACGGAATGGGTAATGGTGGTTTTAAAATGTCACCTCAGGTTTTGATCCCTAAGGTGGGTTAAAAGATTATTGCAGGCCAAGTGGGAGAATGTTGGGATTTAATCCTAGCCTTTGATGGCCTTTTCAACAATCAATGGCTAGGATCAAAAGTGACAAAACAACCTAAGTGTTTTGATAAAAACATATTCGTAAAACCGCCTAAAGAAGTGGAAACGTGAACGAGAGTTGAGGGGAAGAACGTGTGGGGTAGTTTGCGCCATGTGGAGTCTCCCCACACTCTCTCAATCCTCTGTAAGAGAGATCCTCAAGGTCCCCTGCTTGCACACCAAGATTTGCATCATCTATCTTTTGTTATCCACATCGAAAGATTGATTGAAGCCAGTTCTCATCACTGACTTTGGTAGAGCAAGGAGAAACTAAGAGGAAGGAAGTTTTTCGACAATTTCTTAAGTTCCAAATGACCATCAATGGCTACCGGTGAGTTATTTCTCCCGTTTACATTCTAAACCATAAAAACAACATGTTTTCTTCAAAGTTTATCACCAAAGATCCATGCCAATCTTCTCTAAGGATCAAAGAAGATTAACAACCCTCACCCTCTCACCCACCCACGCCCACCCTGTCGCCGCGTTGGCTCCAGGCTACTTTGTACGAGACTTTAAGGTCACTTCTTCTAAATAAGGTGCTTTCTTTACTGTTTCTGATGTCATCACAAAAATGTACATCAACTAAGTGATTGTGAGTGCATTTCAACTGCCAATGATAGACATCCGATGATCGAAGAAGTAGATTACTATGGTGCCATTCAAGAAATCATTAAGTTAGATTACTACAATTCTTTTAAAGTGGTATCGTTCAAATTGTGAATGGCTAAATGTTAATACCAGTGGGAATGGAATTAAGTGCGAAGAATATGGATACACACTTGTGAATATCAATTGAAAGTTAAAAACTAGAGAAAATTTATCGGAATCTCAGGTGGAGCGAGTGTTTTATATTGACGAACCTAGTAGTAGATCGATAACTAGTTATAAGGACCATAGGGAGTGTTATGATCATACGCCTGCTAATGTCTCTATTGACCTAGATGAATTATATTGTTCGATAGTGTCAAACAACATACACTACAAGAAAATGCGTTATTACCATTGTTCTTGAACGTCGCTAAACATAAGAAAAAACATCGGTGTTAGTTTTACCTTGAAAGATTTCGTTGAAATTGTTCGTTTGGAAATTTTTTGAAAAGCTAATCATAGGTTCTTCTCTTCATCGGAACAATAGGGCCGTTATGCTCATTACTAAACTTGTTGAAGAGATGAAATCTAACCAAGGTGTATCTTTTTATCAGAGGTTGAATCGATCATCAGAAGAAGAATTAGGCCAAAGCCCTACTTCCCAGAGTGCAGCCAGCTTAATTTGGAAAGTATAAAAACAAATAGAGACAAACTTTTCCTCAAGCTCCTTTCATGAATATTCTTTTACACAAATTTCAAAGCATATTATACATGCCCTTTACCTTTTATGCATTTTATTTTCATCTCTTAATCTCACACACCGAGGCAACAGATCAACCGCGAGAATCTGTCTCGATCTTCACATATTGCCTCCTACATCCCATCTCACTTCCCCATTCGCTCATGAAAGATCAGCCATCGACGATCGAACTGAGAATTCACACGGTTTGGGGAAGATCTAATCCTTTCTTTTGTTATACTTATGCTAACTCATTTGATTCATTAGGTCAATACTTCAATTTCAAGAAGAATATCATACACACATTTATTAGAACATATTCATTACATAATTTTTAGTCATGAATCCATATGGAGTTTATTGATAATATTCATGTTTAATTATATTTTAAATCTCGAGATCATGTTTGATTAACTAAATATATTTGTTAGATTTAATCATCATTGTTGCACACAATATTTCATTTGCTCACATTATCCATCAAAGACTCATTCACATTTATAATGTACGTACACTCCACACAAAGAATTTACATAAATTGTATGTTCTAAGAACTCAGCAGAATGATTTATAGAGAAAGGAAAAAGGACACCCTAACAAAAAATTGCAAAATTGGAGAAGAAATTTAGAAACAACCACACTCTTTTACTCCATTTTCCATCGCTATAGAATAGAGAAAAATAACAAGGGAAAAGTCTGACAAAGAATTTAAAGAAACAAAAACCTCAGAAACAAAAAGAATAAGGCTGTGGGGACAAGGAAATATAAGTAGTAGTAGGTAAAGACATCTTTTCTACTACATCCTAATCCAAACCCCTTTACTAGGCAACCCAAGATGAACGACGAACAAAAGATAATAACCTGGAGGAGCGATCACAGCCATTGGTGGAGCCTCAGTAGAAATATCAAACGTGGCAAGGCCCACCATGTTGACATTTAGCGTCCTAAGAACGATCATCCTTTGATTCATGGAAATCCCATGGGTCGTGAATGGGGGAGCATACATTGTCACCTTTATGTCCGATACGCCAAGATCCATTTTTGCCAAATAGATTTGAATCGAAAAACTCTGACCATAGCTCAATGTTTTTCCTAGGAAAGTTGGCAAAATTTGAGGTCGATGTACTGCCAATAAAGGGTCTAAGTAAGGAGGCCAAAATTTTTCCACCCTCAATTCAGTCGGAAATGGGACCCCGGTAAAATTATAACCACTATTAGGGTTGCTTCCCGCCACCAAAATCCGCCCATCGGGCAGTACTGCGCTCGTTGAGTGGTACATCCGCGGTATCGTTGTTGGTTGTAGCCTAGTGAACCGCTCCGTTCTCTTCTTCTTCGGACTGTAAATCATTGGCTCAAAATTGGGCTCTGTCGCAAATCCCCACCCAGCGCTGCCCATCTTTGCGCCATTGATTAGCAACACATCTCCTGTCGGCAACAGTAGCATGTCACCCATTACCCTAGGTGTCGGCATCACCTGTTGGGAAAAAAAAGAAAAGAAAGTATTAAAATCTTGAAGTATACTGGTTAAATATCGTAAGCTTTTGGAGTAATTAGTTGTTTCACATGGTATCAGAGCTATTGACTCACGACAGGTCTTGAATTCAAAACCCAACTCCTTGATATTATAAAAATGGAAATGATATCAGCACAACCAAGTTTTAATAATTGTGCTGACTCAGCTTATCTTTTCTTTTATAATACCCTTTTGAGAGCTCGTCGAGAACTGTAATAACCTTTTGACGTATCTTGAAGTATTAAAAGACAAAATGAGTTGGTGAAAATATCAGCGTATGGTTGTGCTGATATCATATCCCTAAAAAATCTCTGTGTACGGCCAACCCAAAAATGAGGAAGGGAAGTATTGAAGTATAATGATTAAATAACACCAATCCTAGTTCAAAACCCAACAATTCCTTGATAATAAGAGTGCTGCTACGGAGATTGAGAGTGGAACCGGGAGTGGAACCAAACATATCCCAACATGCCTCATGACATGAGAGGGGTAGTTTTGCCATTTCAAGTAGAGGTGCGACCCGGGTTGATTTTTTGGAATTCGGGTTGAGCTTGAAATTAGGTCAGGTTAGGGTTGATTCTTATTCATTTTAGCAAAAGCTCCACCCTACCCGACCCAAGTTGCACCCCTAATATCAAGGGATAAAAAGCCAAAAAGGAAGGAACCAGATTGCTAATTTGTTGGGTTCCAGTCTCGGTCCCCTACTCAGTTACCACATCATGATTCTGATATTAAAAAAAATCCACATGTGGAGTAATTGGTTGTTTCACAAACCTCTATGCTCCAAATGGGATTGGGATTTGTTATCGTTAATCTGCCACATGTACGAGATGCCGGAAGGAAGACACCCTTGCCTGCACGCCGGGCATTCTCGGACTTGGCGCCTCCACAAATGAGGACTTGGGCAGGAAGGGATTTTTGGTTGCCGCCGCGGAGCTTAATTGGGAGGAGGACGGACATGGCGGAGGCCGGGTAGTTTCGAGAAGCTTCGGGCAAGACAGGGAATTCTCGAACGACGGTATTGGTTTTAGGGTTGAGGAGTATAGAGCGGTTGTTAGCAAAGATGAAGACATTGCCATCGGTCGAGAGGTAGACGAAAGGGTAGAGGTTGTTCTCAACATCGTCCGTGGTCTCACGGAGGAAGGGGAGTTTGAAATTTGTGGGGTTGGATTGTCCAGGTTTGGGTACATATTCGTAGCTAAACTGCCGACGGCCACCGACTAAAATGTTACTCCCGTCGGGGAGGATTTGCTGAGTGGCGTACCTGTGCACCGCAAATATTAGCATGTATTAACATGTATATTCATTTAAAAAAATGATATGGAGACCGTGAGTACGACCAGAAAATGATATGGAGACTGTGAGTACGACCGATGGGAGAGCCCGACAATGAGAATGTGCCAAAAAATTCACTTTGATGTTGTGTGTGGCTAAAACTCAGTTGTTTGGTCCCCTTCTCGGTTGTACTCTTGGTCTCCTTAGCATTGCTCTTAAATTTACCAAGTGAAAAAAAGGAATAAGGGGGAGCACGTACGATAAGTTAGCTTTTCAGGATGCCACCACAATGTTTTGGTAAGTGGACGAAACTCATCTAGTATTTTCTCTTTCTAACAGGCTTATGAGAGGTTTTGAAGCTGCTAATATTCCCCAAAACCTCTACCCAGCCTATTAGAAAAGAAAAAACAAGGCGAGGTCGTCCACTTATCAAAACATAGTAGTCGCAAGTAAAAAAAAGGGCCGGATGTATTGCTTCCATAAAAATAAAAGAGAAGTAATATCGCCACTCCTTGTCTGATTGAATGTTGATTGCTTTCTTGGAATTGAAACAACTAAGAAAAAATAAGGGAAATGATATCAGCACAAGCATATTTTGATCACAAACCATCTTGTCTTTTAGTATTTAAAGAGCTGTCAAAAGGTTATTATACCACCCAAAAAGCTCCCACAAGCCAATTAAAGCAAATATCAATAGGCGTTGATATTTTCACCCGTACGCATTCGCCCCCTTATAATGCTGAACAGTGGGCAACTTTAATGCTTTTTGACGTCAAATTACGTTAAAAGGGGGAGCGAATGCGTACTGCAGGGGGTGAAAATATCATCGCCCATATCAAAATATGGTTGTGCTGATAATGTTTGCCAAAATTAATTAATGAAGTTTAGATTTGGTGATTTCATTTCCCTAAAACAATAGGCCTATGATAATTTCGCACCCCCTTAAGGATAATTCACATCCATTTAATGTGAATTGACTTACAAAGGGCTAAAGTCTGCCACATACCCTCCTTTATATAGGGGTGCGAATTATCCTAGGGAGTGCGAATTTATCTTTGGCCAAACAACATTGGAAATAAGAACGTGAAACATACCATCTTTGGACGGATAAGGAGGTGGGGAATTCCAACCAATCGCAAGTGGGACAGGAGGTGAGATATCGCACCCCTCTGCCTCCGGTGTTCCACCCACCGGTCTGCACAAGGGTACCGTTGGGCGCGAGCGAACCAGAAGAGCACCATGTGTCTGTTAGGATCTGTTTCAAAGTGAGCGTATGCTCACATGTGAGGAATAACTCATACATGACAAAGAAAATATGCTTTTTTCTTAGGCCCTGTTGTTTTGAATTCTGCACCCGATTGTGAGTCCTAAACCGATTATTGATCTAAATTGTTTTGTGAGTCCCAAACCTAGAATTTGAGATCAATAATCGGTTTGGGACTCACAATTTTGTCTCAAAATCCAAGACAGATGGGGCCTTTGAATCAGTTACAAAAGATGCATGAGTTACGTTTACCCTTTTTATATAATTCCCAGATCTGGGTCTGTTTGGTTGCACTCTACCCCGGGGTTTTTAAGTTGTTTTGTGTGGGTTTTGGCTCTCAATACTTTGTGTAGTTGCAAGTCGAATTTTATAGTACCAAGAGACTACTTGGCTTGTCTTCTTCTGGTCTCTTCCCAGCAGCGCACTTTTTATTCCACCGCTGCCCACCCTCAACCTCCATTGTCTATGTTGCTTTTTGTTTTTTCCTTTCCTTCGTTCCCAACAATAGAAAGCCTATTTTTTTCTTATCTTTTCTTTTTTGCCATTTCATTTCTCCTAGGTTCCCAACCCCAAGATGTCAACTGAACAGACCTCTAAGGGTTTTTGGATCTAGGTAACAAATTAGAAAAAATTCCTTGCAATTTTCGTCAAGCAGAACAATTTCGAGTTTTCAAAAAACAATTCCATGCAAAATGAATTTACCATTTGCCTGCAAACCCATTTTCCATGGAAAAAATTCTAATAAATATTTTCCATAAATCCAAATACTCCATAAACTAAGGTTTCCTATACTATGAATGTGCAAAATATTTATGTCCTTGGGTTCCTCCTATATGTGTAATGCATCTATAAGATAGTATAAAAGTACCCAATGCCCTTGAGAAATGAGAAATGAGAAATGAGAAATGAGAAATGAAAAGAAGAAGGGAACCCAGAAATGGACCTTAAGTGGGCGTACTAAAGAGGAATGAACATCAAATTCAACAGCATGGGCCCAACAATCCTCATGGGTCCCCTTATTAGAAGGATCAAATCGGCAATTCCCAAAAGGCAAAGGCATTTGTGAAGGCCCATACACGGTAGAGTCGAACATGATAGCCTTATCAGTCAAAGGCATCAATTGCAAGTGCATTGCAGAAACTCCCGAATTAAGACTCACTAATTCCCATCCTCCTCTGTATTCAGTCTCATACTCATATTTCCTCTCTGGGGGTTCTATAGTAAAAGGGTCTAAATCAAATATAGAGAACCCATATGAGACATGTACCAAAGAGAAAAATAGTAACAAAAATGCCCCAGCTCGGAGCAAGACCGCCATTAGAGAAGGTTCAATGAGGGTTCAAGCTCTTTGTTTTTGTTGTTGTTCTTCTTCTTTATAGGGATCTTTAGCCTATCCTTTTACTTTTTCTTTTGTCTCTCTTTTTCTTTATTTTGCATGTAGAGATGAGTTGTTCTTTATACGTGACAGCTAAATGAATGGGCTTGGATTTCGATTTATTACAATTTTAGCTTTGGTTGTTGCTATTGTTAAGGTGATTTTCGTCAACCTTTACTATTTCAGTGAGGGAGAGAAAGAGAGTTCTCTTGGTGTAACGGATTCGTGTAAGATTTACGTGTAATTTTGACCATGTATTTGGATGTTGGGTTTTTTAAGGTCCAAAAAAGGACTTTTGTGTGGTGAGGAGAGTTTCTCATATTTCTGGCAGTGGGAGGGAGTTGATTTTACTTGGACAAGATGAAATCCCAAGTGTAGACAGTTTCTCATATTTTGTTAGTTAGGGCATGTTTGGCAACCATGAAAAACTATTCCATGGAAAATTTGTACGCTCAATTGTGAAATAGGAGCTTAGGACTGATGAAGAGAGAGTTGAGATCAGGACATGGGTGGGGGAGAGATTGGAGAGATCATGAGAAAATCCCTAAAAAAGCTGTAAAAAAAATATACTACTTCAAATTAGGTTTTTATCCTGTCTTTTCAGGAGCTTTTCATCCTCTCCTCATTCCCATTTTCTCAAGTCAATCCTTGCCCAACCATCTTGCACAACTGGTTCCACTAATATTCCATGGAATATTAATTTTTTTATGGTTGCCAAAACATACCCTTATGCCATGTTTGGATTGTAGGAAAAACATTTCTTATGGAAAGAAAATTCTATATATATTTTTTAGTTTCCGCAACTTAGAGGCAAATGGTAGTTAGGTCTTAATTAGAGGGATACTTTTATAAACAGATGGTTCTTATAAATAAAATCTAATCGCGGTGCTTCAATTTGTTATTTTTCATGTGTAATCAAACTATGGAAAAGCAGAAAACTTTGAAAAAAATAAATATTTTCCAAATCTTTTCAAAATAAATAAACAGATGGTCGGACCAGTCGACTGGAGCCCTAGAACTGTGTTTTAAAATTTGAAACAGTAGTTGACGGGCAGTCGACTGGCACGCCAAAACTGCGTTTTTGAGATCAAAATAGTAGTAAAAGACCAGTCGACTGGTCGACTGGAACACCTTTGATGTTCGAAAATTTGTCTGAATCTAAGAATATGTTTTGAGTTCTGGAATTCAATTCTTTGGCTTTTGGGTTACCTTTTTGGGCCCTTATATGTTACTTATGTTCTGTTCAGATCAGGATATTGAAACCTAAGTGGATTTAAGGAAGAAAACGAATATTTTGAGGTACGTAATAACGTACTACCTTGGGTATTCGTAAACCCTCTTCACTTTGAATCAGTATTGACTTTGGAAACCTGTATTGATACCTTTGAACTTTTGAATTAGCTTGGAGTCTAGCATTCCATTTTGTTTCACCTACCGTTACTTTTGATTCTTTGAAATAACTGATATGAATATCTGTTCTGAACTCCGAACCATTGAAACTACCAGTTTGAATTTTGAATACTTAGAACTATTTGAATATGAACCTTGGACACCTCTTGAACACTTCTGTGGAGGATTGGATTACTTCTAGACCCTGCCATATGAGGGTAAAACAATTGGCAACTCTGGACCCACCATGGGGGTAGTACACTAGAACTTCTGGCCCGTCAGTGGGATAAAATGTTGGCCTTGTCGATTTGTATCTGAACTTTGAGGAACTAGTTACAACATTGTGGACTGTCGGTGTATAAGCAATAACATGTCTTCTAAACCATGCCTATGACTCTGAAGTGTAATTTGAATTTTGAAAACCTTTGACTTTGATTAGAATTTAGACATTGAATTGCTTTATTGCACTTTAAATTCAGAACCATATTTGACATGCACTTATATATATACTTTGTGCCTATTAATTTAGTTGAGACTTCGGTATTCAGTTCTGATTCCGTTTATCTGATCCCTATTGAGCCTTGGCATGCTTAGACTGTACCTAGAGTAGTGTTTTATTATGTATTGAGCTTTTCAGCTGACTATGGTTATATAATATTTTTCAGGTCTTGGCCCTCATGATGAGAACGAGCAACATGACGCTTAGCATTTGGGATTGGACATTTGGCTCCGAGATTAGTTTAGTTATTTTAGATTCTTTAGGAAGTGAGCACTTTGAATAAGATGTAAAGACTTTATTATATTATCTGTTTTGACTCAGGGGAGAGCTAAGATTTGATTTGAATTTGTTGGGTCCGCATTAAATAAATACTTTGATATTTTAGTTAAGGATTGCCAGGTTATTTCTGTTATTTGCTTTGTAGCCTTGTACATTTGTGAGACTTGTCTTGCAGGTGTACGATGCTGCCATGTCCTACACCCAGGGTGGGGTTTGGGGTGTGACAGAAAAGTGGTATCAAAGCCTAGGCTTTAGGTCCTAGGTAGAATCATTTGAACAAAAGACTGATTGTGAGAATTTGGGAATTTAGATAAGGAGCAATTAGGAAGCGCTTGATAGGTTTGTGTGTTTCGGGGACGCCTAATAACACATAAATCAGTCGCGCAATCAGGGCTCAATTATAAATTCAAATGCACCTGGAGACGCTTGGGAAGCATGCGAGTTTATGATTGGGTAACAATCATGAGAAATATGTGATGGATAGATATTGGCTCCAAATGGGAATTGTTTGTATTATTATAAGTATGTAATTATATTATAGATGGTGTTCTGATTTAGTGCTTTATTGGATTTAGGAATATGTCGACTCGAGGAGGACATGGTGGTCGTGGAACTCGAGTGAATCATACTAAAGCCCTCTAGGGTATTATCGAGCGAGGTCAGAATGTGGCTCAAGAAGAGCCAGAGATTCAGGAAAATCGGAACGAATGGGGTTCAAGAAGAGCAAGTGATTCATGATGCTCTGAATCAAGGAGGTCAGATACCAAATGAGAATCCTGAGGCACCTCCGCCTCAAGATAATAAAGAACAAGAAAGGACTGAGATGAGAAATTTTATGAGAGCCATGATTGGAATGGCAAATCAACAACGTCAGCAACCTTCACAATAGCAGACACAAGTTCAAGCACCACCAGTGGCAGGACAGCCACATCAAGTGTTTGGAATTTCAAAATTTATGAGGCTTGCACCAAAAGCTTTTAAGGAATCGACTACGACAGATGATGCTAAGTCCTGGTTAGAGAATGCTGAAAAGGCCTTTGAGGCAATGAACTATAATAGAAATGTGAAATTCCAAGGGTGGTCCCGAATTGGCAACAAATGAGGAGGTAAAAAATTAGGTTGCTAACTAGTTTTAACCTTTTTAAAAACTCAAACCTAATTTTGAAGATTAAGAGATCAAGATGAAAATCAAGCACACAAGTTAAATCTAAAGGTGCAATGCAAATGTAAAGCAAGAGATTAAGAGAGAGTGCACCCGAGATTTAAAGTGGTTCGGTCCTCCAAACGCGAGGCCTACTCCACTCCACCAACCAAACCCGTTGATGGATTCACTATATGATCTTCTTAACTTCGGCGAAGATCAATGCCGATTACAATTCCGATCGCCTTTAACCTTGGTGGCAATCTTCACCACGGAGAGTGGGCTCCGCTTCTCCGAACACTCGCCCAATACAAGTTTCTTGAATAAGAAAGAAAGAATAAAAAATCACTCACAAGGGTTTACAACTTTTGAAGAAGAAGTACAAACTGAGCCTATGATCCAAATCCTAATCTTAGAGGATGAGAGGCATAAACTAGCTTGATTCACTCTTAGGATATTCCAATAGAGTTTTAGAGTGTTAGGATTGATGTTTGGGAAGTTTGGAATGCCCATATTTATAGAAAAACCCAAATATAACCGTTCAAGGGCATAGTGGTAATTCCTGCGAAAATTCCCAACGGCTATAATTCTTACCGTTATAGTGGTCTCGGAGTTTCGAGAAATTTTCCCAGAACTCCGAGAGAAATTCTCGGAGGAGTTCCGGAAATACAAACAGAAGATTGAAAAATGCTACTGGACCATTTCTCAGAGCTCCGAGAATTCTCTCGGAGTTCCGAGACGCCTATCTTCAGCAGATTTTTAATTTCATGTTTCTTATTGTTTTTGGGCTTCCAACTCTACACCAAGTTGGGATTGCTATGAGGGTTCCAAAGTGTTGGAACACCACAAGGACAATCTCTTATACATTTAGGGTGTGTAAGATTAACTTAATTTATGCCTCTTAAAATCTAATACTAAGATTGGATCTTATACATTCTAATATGACTTCGATCTTCAATTGAGCTTCAAGTCTTCATTCGCCTTGGATCTCCGATGTCTTTGGCCTTCATAATGTGGTCCAATGAGATCTTCTTAGCCTCAATCCAAGTAATGTTGTCTTAGCATAATTATTATCTACAACTTAGACATTCAAACACATTAGTGATCTTAAATCACTTGTGTATTGGAATCATTAAAATAAGATGGGAATTGCCAAGGTGGGAACCATTGGGCTTACAATCTCCCCCTTTTTGATGATGACAAGCACGAGAGATTTTCCAATAAAAGCACACATTAAATTCCTTACACTAGATTTCTCTCCCCCTTTGGCATCTATAAAAAAGATGGGGTAAAAAGAAAATCAAGGGGATACAATTTTCAATTTTTAAGCTCCCCCTTTTTCAAGGAAAAAGACAAACATAGAACTCCCCCTATTTGGAAAACAAATTCAATACAAGAGGGGATTTTAAATATTCAAAGATAAAGATATACAAATTTTTAAACAACAAGCCCCTAATCTAAGTACATATGAAGAGAATCATATGGGGGCTTTGGGAACCCAAGATTTCTTGGTTCCACTATAATCCCTAATTTTATATGCACATTGGAATTAGTAATGACCATTAATTCCACAATAATGGCATCTAACATGGGGATTAGATAGACTAGTCCTATCATAAATTGCATGATTAGGTCTTTGACTAGTCTTCTTCAAGATTATGTCAATAATTTTGGCACCATTTAGGAATCCATGGAGACATAATCTTAACCTTTCATTTTCATTATGAAGATGTGTTAATTGATTTAAAGAATCATTAAATTCATCTTCATAAGATTTGGAAGAGCTTGCTACATTTTGAAATTGTGCTAATTGGCAAGTTTCCTCATCAAAAATACCCTTAAGGGTTTCAATCTCAAGTTTAAAATTTTCAAGTTTTACTTTAGCTTGAGATATGGAAGAAGAAGATTCATTTTTCAAAAGATCAAGTTCCTTTTCTAATTTTGAAATAGATTTTTTAAGAACTTTATTTTTTAAAATTTGAGAATGCAAGGTTATGCATAATTCATCATAAGATATGTTTCCACTATCACTACTTGATGAATTACAAGAGGAGTTAGAGTTTACCTCAATTTCATGGGAGAGTGCCATGAGGCAAAGGTCATCTTTATTTTCTTCCCTTTCACTTGAGTTCTTTCCCGAGGTGCTAGTAGCATCCCAACTGGCTACAAGAGCCTTTTTCTTCCAATCTTTCTTTCCCTTGTACTTTGAGGAAGATGACTTGAGAAGTGGACAGTCCGGTCTTTTGTGTCCTGTCTTCTTGCAATTGTAACACCTTATTCCTCCTTCTACTTCATTTTCTTTTTTCTTCTTCTTTTTATCCTTCTTATGTTTCTTTCTCTATAAACTTTTAAATTTTCTTAACGCTTCTTCCTCATCACTATCCGCTTCACTTGAGGATGATGAGTCCGTCTTGGAGGCCTTTAGAGATAGAGATCGACTTTCTCTTTCTTTCTCCTTCGGCTTCTTCTCTTCTTGACGGCTAGTGAGGAGCATCTCATGAGTGATAAGAGATCCTACAAGCTCTTTCATAGTTAGCGTCTTGAGATCTTTTGATTCTTGGATGGCTGTGACTTTTGGATCCCAATAAGGAGGAAGTGACCTATGCAACTTACTCACAAGCTCATCAGTAGGATAAGATTTACCAAGATTAGCTAATTCATTTGAAATTTTAGAAAATCGGGTATACATTTCGAAAATACTTTCATTTTGACCTATTCTAAACATTTCATATTTGCTCTTTAATAAGTTTATTTTGGAATCCTTGACTTGTGATGTCCCCTCATGGGTAACGGCAAGTGTATCCCAAATAACCTTGGCGGAATAAAAAAGAGCGACTCTATTAAACTCCTCCGTAGATAAGGCGCAAAACAAAGAGTTTATAGCTTTGTAATTTAAATTTGGATGCCTTTTCTCTACAACATTCCATTCTTCAAATGGTTTGGAAGGCAAAATGTATCCATTTTCTACAATGTGCCAAAGCTCCACATCTATCGAAAGAAGATAGATGCGCATCCTTGTCTTTCAATGTCCATAGTTGGACCCATCAAAGAAAGGAGGTCTAGTTGTGGAATGGCCTTCCGGAAGTCCGGTTCCATTTGTATTTGCCATTTCACAATTAAAAAGTTGCCAAAGATCTTATGATCTTTCCCTTGTTAAAATTTTTAAAAAAATTTACCAAAGATTTTTAGAAAAGAAAATCTTTTAAGAGCCAAGGCTCTGATACCAAGTGAAATTCCAAGGGTGGCCCCGAATTGGCAACAAATGAGGAGGTAAAAAATTAGGTTGCTAACTAGTTTTAACCTTTTTAAAAACTCAAACCCAATTTTGAAGATTAAGAGATCAAGATGAAAATCAAGCACACAAGTTAAATCTAAATGTGCAATGCAAATATAAAGCAAGAGATTAAGAGAGAGTGCACCCGAGATTTAAAGTGGTTCGGTCCTCCAAACGCGAGGACTACTCCACTCCACCAACCAAACCCGTTGATGGCTTCACTATATGATCTTCTTAACTTCGGCGAAGATCAATGCCGATTACAATTCCGATCGCCTTTAACCTTGGTGGCAATCTTCACCACGGAGAGTGGGCTCCGCTTCTCCGAACACTCGCCCAATACAAGTTTCTTGAATAAGAAAGAAAGAACAAAAAATCCCTCACAAGGGTTTACAACTTTTGAAGAAGATGTACAAATTGAGCGTATGATCCAAATTCTAATCTTAGAGGATGAGAGGCAAAAACTAGCTTGATTCACTCTTAGGATATTCCAATAGAGTTTTAGAGTGTTAGGATTGATGTTTGGGAAGTTTGGAATGCCCATATTTATAGAAAAAACCCAAATATGACCGTTCAAGGGCATAGTGGTAATTCCTGCGAAAATTCCCAATGGCTATAATTCTTACCGTTATAGTGGTCTCGGAGTTCCGAGAATTTCTTTCGGAGTTCTGGGAATACAAACAGAAGATTGAAAAATGCTACTGGACCATTTCTCGGAGCTCCGAGGAATCTCTCGGAGTTCCGAGCTCGGAGCTCCGAGAATTCTCTCAGAGTTCCGAGAAGCTTATCTTCAGCAGATTTTTAATTTCATGTTTCTTATTTTTTTGGGCTTCCAACTCTACACCAAGTTGGGATTGCTATGAGGGTTCCAAAGTGTTGGAAAACCACAAGGACAATCTCTTATATATTTAGGGTGTGTGAGATTAACTTAATTTATGCCTCTTAAAATCTAATACTAAGATTAGATCTTATACATTCTAATATGACTTCGATCTTCAATTGAGCTTCAAGTCTTCATTCGCCTTGGATCTCCGATGTCTTTGGCCTTCATAATGTGGTCCAATGAGATCTTCTTGGCCTCAATCCAAGCAATGTTGTCTTAGCACAATTATTATCTACAACTTAGACATTCAAATACATTAGTGGTCTTAAATCACTTGTGTATTGGAATCATCAAAATAAGATGGGAATTGCCAAGGTGGGAACCATTGGGCTTACAAAATGAAGACAGAGTTAAATATGGTACTTATATGTTGGAAGGGAGAGCCCTTCATTGGTGGAAGAGAATTCAGAGAAAATATGAGCACCATCAGGGACCTTTCACTTGGCGATGTTTCGCACCGAGTTTCTGGCGAGATTCTTTTCTTGCAGTACTTTGTACCGTATGCATAAGGAATTTACCCAGTTGGTGCAAGGAGATATGATTGTGGAAGATTATGAAGCGGAATTTGATAGGCTATCTCGTTTTGTCCCATCTTTGGTACCTGACGACGAGGCAAAGAGGAACAAATTTGAATTTGGATTATCTATGTATCTGAAAAAGGGAATAGCAGGATCTATTACCCCGGAATCTTATGAAGATTTGGTGGAAAGGGCAAAGAAACTTGAGGCAGTTCATCAGGAAGCGAGAACTTATGCTCAAGCTAATCAGAAGAAAGAAATAGAGATATTTCAATGTTTTTGAATTTTAAGATATTTCAATGTTTTTTTTTTTATGTTTTTAAAGTTTCTAAATGCTTTTTGGATTTTAGAAATCTTCAATACCTCACGATTGTAAATGATTTCAATGTTTATGGATTTTAAAAAATTCAATCACCTCCACCCTTTTGGTCAAAAGGCCAAAGGGAACACACAAAACAACACCCCAAGGTAAAACCCTTAGGGAAAAGGGGAAATCCCAAACCAACAAACTAGTATCCCAAAACAAGATGTAACAATCCATAAACAAGTAAACAAGTATCGCAAGAACAGAGAAAACAATCCAAAACCCCAAGCGAGTAAAGCTCCAATAAGACTGTGCTAATCTCCAATAAAGAAGAAAGATTACGACTTTAAAAGAGAAACTCCTAGGTACCAAAACCAAAGAAGGGATGCAAATGAGTTAATGACTCTCTAATAACGCTACCAAAATTTTGAGGGAAATAAGCCAAGTCTCTCTCCAGAAGAAAGGGGGGTTCTAACATGAGGCTAGGTAAGCCTCCTAAAAAAGGAAACACTCTAAATGAAACAAGGCTTGTCTCCAAATAGGGGCCCTATGAATGAGGCAAGGCATGCTTCGTATACGCAGATGTTGCAGACAAAGGATCTAACGAGACTGGACAAGTCTCCTAGTCACGAAGGATGCAAACAAAGGACCTAACGAGACTGGGCAAGTCTCCTAAACAAGAGAGGGCTCCAAGTATCCCTATCATCGCCCTTGCAATGAAAGGAGGAACTACCATCTAATATTTAAAGGGGGGCTAAAGATTAAGAAAGTCTACTAAAATAAAAGAAGGGAAAAGCTACATGGGGGGTTTTGGCTCAGGAGGTCGCCGTCCGTCGTTGCCTGTAACCTGACAAAGATGAGTTCCCAAAATCAATGGGATCCCGAAATACAAAGAGAACCCTGAGGAGTGCGAAGAATAAACCCGAAAGAGAAGAGAAGTAATTCTGAACCCTATGGAAAATGATAATCTCGGAGAGGAAAGAACCCTTAAGCCCCACAAGAAACGACGATCACATAGAAGAGGAAACCCCTATACCCCATGAGAGATGAACATAAGACAAGAGACAAGGAGGGCAAAGGGGATTGACATTATTACCAACATGAAGTGAGTCAAATGTGATACCCGGGTGATGAAGTAATGGCGGCAAGAAAGGTTTACTATCAGATACTGAATCTACACGGGTAATCAATCCTGCTCGTCTATTTTCCTTACCTTGAACAGAGTTGAATGAGGGGACAAGCAGGGGACCATAGACATGGACCTTTTTATTTAACATTCCAAAACCATCTGGAGAACCACTAGGATAGTTTGAGGAAAGAAGAGAAAAGAAAACAATATATGACCACTCTACCTGCCACCGTTGGCCTCATAAACTCTCATTTAGACATTTACATATAGGGTGGAGGTTTGAGCAAAATAATTTGGGGTTGAGCAATGGTCAAGTCATGACACCCAAAATGCTAAAATGAACAAGAATCATGTAGACGGAAAAAACATGGTTATGCTAATACGAATCCCAAAGGAAATAAAGAAAGGGAGTTGCATACAAGGAACAAACTCTCAGCCCAAGAATCAACGTAAAATGGGCACACATAATCTGATATTTTAACAAAGCATACTCACATTATTTGATGTTCAAAGAATGGACTCATGACCCTTGACAACCTATCAAAACATGCGAACAATATTTGGGGACCAAACTAATGGACTCTCAGTACTCAATAACCCAACAGATCGTACCCATTTTATTTGATGCCCAAGGAATAATGAGCTCACATCATCTGATGACCCAAACACAATAGGCTTGCACTATCCAACACAACCTAGCATACTCAGTGGACTTAACCACTAACTGGCTGCCCCTATAAACCTGGGAAATATTATGAACACTGCCATACCCTGCTACACCAAGAATTTCAATGATTCTACTTCTCCTACATCCATGCTTTGATAATTGTCTTGAATTTATCTATACTCACATCATCAGGCAATTATCAAAACTATACCATGAACCCAGATGCAAATTTGAATCATCAAAGTAGCTTATCAGGGACAACATGAATGAACATAAGAAAATGCAAGGACTCATGACGGCAATAACGGGACTAGCATCCGTGCTGAAACAGGGGGCAACAACAATGGACTGTATGCTAAAACAGTGAGCTGACCTATGGACAGAACTTTATGCAAAACAAGGGAGCATAAACTGTCCACAGAATTGTGCCAAAACAGGGGCTGAAATGTGGCAAACATGGGGTTGAATTATGGCTTTGTTTTATGCAAAACAAAGGCTGATTCAGGGGTGAAACTCATGCACAAACAGGGACAGATTTGGTGGACAGAATCTGCATAAAACAGGGACAGATTTGGTGGACAGAATCTGCACAAAACGGAGGCCGATTCGTGCTTAAAAATGGGACTGAATTGGGGTAATAACAGGGGCTGCATGGGGTAATGTGCATAAAACCGGGGCTAAACTCTGGGACAGATTTGCGCCTCAAACAGGGGCCAAACGATGGACAGAATTGTGATGAAGCTGGGGCCGACTTGTACATATATGAGCTGAACTTATAATACAGAACATGGACTGGATTGCTAGTGGATGAGCTGAACACACATACGAACATGAAAACCAAACATATACCTGTGAGCATAAAGACAGAGCTGAGCATACATACAGTGGTGGAGACACAACTGTACTGAAATCATTTTCCTAAAAGCCTTGGATGAATCATATAGGCGAAAGCAAGGAGGAATGCAGAAATCTTCCTATTGGCATTTAACCAAACAGCTTACAGGCATATGATCATTTCAACACTAAAAACTCAAGCAAATTGTTCATTTATTACTGAAAATTAAATAGATCATACCACCATCAGAACATGAATTCTCTTCAAAAATAAATATCAAATAGATCATATTGTCATCAAAACACAAAATCCCGTGCACATGAAAATCTAGTAGATCAAATATTTATCATAGCATAAGAGTCATTTACTCACTCAAAATCAAGTATATTAAGCTATTATCAATAAATCATTCAAGAGATAAAAAACAAAATGAGTAGCTACCTGATCTGAACTCTTTTCTAACAGGTCAACAATGATCGGAATTAATGCCTGAAAATTGCAGAAAATCTCCGAAGAAAGAATTGTTTGCTTGTCTTTAGTTATGGAAAGAATAACACACCTTTGTGTCTGTTTTTTCACAAATTTGAAATAGATGTGCTTTTCTAAAGGTCTGAACTTGTATCATACAAATCTGAGCTTGTGTTGCATTTATCTGAGCTGAGAGTATAAACTGATCTTCCAAATGCACGACTAAAATATGAAATTTTCGGCTCAGAAAACAAAAGATCGGAAGCTAAAATCCTTAAATCAAGGGGTTCTATAGCAAATATAAAGATCCTTGGGTTTCAGGTTTAAAAAGAGACTGCAAATCAAAGATTTAGGTAGTGAAACAATAGATCAAAGCCTTTTGATAGCAACATTTCAGGTTCTAATAAGGCAATGAAACAAAAGTTTGATGAAAATAGGCTTGCCGGATAAAATGAGTTCGCCAGCCGGAGATTCGCCGGAGAAGATGATCGGAGAAGATGGAATTTGGCTAGGGTTTGGATCATGAGATCTACTTTCTCACTCTAAAATCCCAGACTCTCTCTCTCTAGAAAAATGGTTTGAGAAAACCTAATGCCTAAAATTAAGACCCTTCCCCTTTATTTATAGAAAAAATCTTATAATTTTTCGCCCCTTTAAGTTGTCTTGGACAACCCTCATGTGTGTATTTCAATTTGGTTTGAGATAAATAAGGTGGTCTGCAAGAAAAGATTCAGCGAAAAATAAAGGTTAAATTCGTGCCTTCCTGATTACCCAGGGACACCCTCCTGCAGTAAACTACCCACTCTTTATTCCCACCAGGTCAACTCCTGGTCAGGATAATGCACACCCCTTCTGCAACACTAAATTTATACAACATTACCTACCCTTCTCGTTTGCTATGCAAACCGCGACGGGTTATTCTGAAATTTTAGAGGGACATAAATGGGACCCTGACCTATGCTAGGATTGATTTTGGGACATCAAATTCACCTATTTAAAGGATTTTTAAAGGTTTTTTTTAACAAAAGTAAGGGTTTAGGGTTCGGTCAAAATGGGGTGTCTACACTTTCTTGGCGTCAGTAGTAGAAGTGAATGAGAATGATATGAAGATTGAGAATATCCCTGTAGTTAGGGAGTTTACTGATGTATTTTCTGAAGAACTCCCAGGTCTACCTCTGAACAAAGAAGTTGAATTTAATGTTGATTTAGCTCCGGGAATGGTGCCTATCTCTAAGGCCCCGTACCGTATGGCACCTTTGGAAATAAAAGAATTGAAAAGTCAGTTGGAAGAACTGTTAGAGAAAGGTTTTGTACGACCCAGTGTTTCACCTTGGGGAGCACCAGTTCTGTTCGTTAAGAAGAAAGATGGAAGTATGAGATTATGTATAGATTACAGAGAATTGAGAAAGGTTACCATAAAGAATAAATATCCGCTCCCGCGGATAGATGACTTGCTTGATCAATTGCAAGGAGCATGTATGTTTTCCAAGATCGACCTTCGATAAGGTTATCATTAACTTAGAATTAAATCAGAAGATATTCCAAAGACGGCCTTTCGAACTCGGTACGACCATTATGAGTTTCTTGTTATGCCATTTGGATTAACCAATGCTCTGGCAGCTTTTATGGACTTGATGAACATAATATTTAGACCATTATTAGGTCAGTTTGTGGGTTGTGTTCATTGATGACATTCTGGTATACTCTAAAAGTCGGTCTGACCACGAGTATCACCTCAGAGTTGTTTTAGAAACCCTAAGGAAAGAAAAATTATATGGGAAACTAAAGAAGTGTAAATTCTGGCTCGACTCAATCTCCTTTTTGGGTCATGTGGTCTCTAAAGACGAAGTATCTGTAGACCCAAAGAAGATTGAGACAGTAACATTATGGAATAGATCGAATAATGTTCCGGAGATTCGTAGTTTTCTAGGTTTGGCGGGTTACTACCGTCGCTCTGTTCATGACTTTTCGCGTATAGCTGCCCCTTTGACCCGTTCAACACGGAAAGGGACAAAATTTGTTTGGTCGGAGGATTGTGAAAAGAGTTTTCAGGAATTGAAGCAAAGATTAGTTTCTGCTCCCATCCTAACTTTGCCTATTAGCGGAATGAGATTTGTAATTTACAGTGATGCTTCGAAGAAAGGCTTATGATGTGTGTTAATGTAGAATGGCAAAGTGATTGCGTATGCAACACGCCAGTTGAGACATTATGAAGATAACTATCCGACTCATGATTTAGAATTGGCAGCCGTTGTGTTTGCTCTGAAAATTTGGAGGCATTATCTGTATGGAGAACCTTGTGAAATCTTCACTGATAATAAGAGTCTGAAATATATCTTTACTTAGAAAGAATTGAACATGAGACAGAGGCATTGGTTAGAACTTTTGAGGGACTACGATTTAACCATAAGCTATCACCCTGGAAAGGCTAAGGTGGTAGCTGATGTTCTAAGTCAGAAGTCGTCTGTGAATTTGACAACTTTGATTACTTCTCAAAAGTAGATTTTAAAAGACCTCCAAAGATCAGAAATAGAAATTCGTGGTCCAAACTTTTGGGTACTAATGGCAGCACTCCAAGTACGGCCCACATTGCAAGGAATAATCAGAATAGCTCAAGAATCCGACCTAGAACTATGTAAAATCAAAAATAAGCTAGAAGAAGGATCTGAATCTGAACTCCGAATTCACAATGACGGTACCTTGACATTTGGTAACCGCATTTGTGTTTTGAATGACCCTGTTTTGAAAACTGAAATTTTGAAGGAAGCGCACAGTTCGCGTTATTCTGTACACCCTGGAGCTACTAAAATGTAAAAGGACTTGAAAGGAAATTTATGGTGGAATAACATGAAAAGAGAAATAGCTCAGTATATATCTCAGTGTCTGACTTGTCAAGTGATTAAGGCAGAACATCAGAGACCACCCGGAACACTGCAACCACTTCCCATTCCAGAATGGAAATGGGAGGAGATTATTGGACTTTGTGCCTGCCTTACGTCGTACTCCGTCAGGCAATGATTTCGCATGGGTAATTGTGGATAGATTGACAAAAATAGCTCATTTCATACCTATTAAAACTGGCTTGACACCTGAAAGGTTGGCCCGATTGTACATTGATCAGATAGTTAAGTATCATGGTGTGCTAAAGTCATTGTATATGATAGGGACACCCGCTTTATACCTCAGTTTTGGAACAGTTTGCATTCAGCAATGGGATCTTCCCTTAAATTCAGCACTGCTTTTCATCCTCAGACAGATGGACAATCTGAAAGGACTATCCAGATTTTAGAAGATATGCCCAAGGCTTGTTTTATGGATTTGAAAGGATCTTGGGATGATCATCTTCCCTTGATTGAATTTTCTTACAATAACAGTTACCAGGCCAGTATTCAGATGGCATTGAGGCCCTCAATGGGAGGAGACATAGATCACCTGTATGTTGGGATTATGTAGGTGAAAGAAGACACTTAGGCCCGGATTTGGTTCAGCAAACTGTGGACAAAATCCAATTGATTAGAGAGCAACTTCGTACGGCACAAAGTCGACAGAAGAGCTATGCAGATGTCAGACGAAGAGAATTAGTATTTCAGATCGGAGATAAGGTGCTTTTGAAAGTATCACGCATGAAGGGAGTGATGCGGTCGGGGTTAGAGGAAAACTCAACCCAAGATTTGTGGGACCATATGAAATATTAGAAAAGATTGGGAAAGTAGCATATCGACTGGCAATACCTCCATCGTTATCTGGAGTGCACAATTTGTTTCATGTGTCTAAGTTACGAAAGTACATTGCAGATCCGAACCATGTGATTGAATTAGAACTTCTGAATCTGAGAGAAGACCTGTCTTTTGAAGAACAACCTATCTGTATATTAGATCATAAGGACCAAGTTCTCAGGAGAAGAACTATTCCATATGTGAAAGTTCAGTGGCAGAATCACTTAGAACGTGAAGCCACCTGAGAGCTGGAAGAGAAAATGCGATCGAAATATCTGTTTTTGTCTGAGAACTCAGGTACGCGATTAGTAAATTTTGAGGATGAAATTTTTGTAAGAGGGGTAGAATGTAAATACCGAAAATACCCCCTTTAAAATTTTTGTCCCCCTTGAATAAAGAGGGGCATTTTTGTCCGTTTGTATTTGACTCTGTAGACATCCCCATTTTGCTACGTTTTAAAAAGTGAAAGGTTTGTTTAGTCTGTGTCAGTCATCTGCATTAGGTTAAACATTCTTGCATTTTAAGGTAAATTTTACCCCATTTTACGTATTTTAAAGTTGATTCGCAATCCCGAATTTCTCTAGGGGGTTCCATTGATCACCAGAAGATGAGAATTCAAGTTTCCAATCAAGTGAGAAAACCTGCTATTTTTGGAGTTTCTCAAGGTTTCCTCTATTTTTACACTTCAGTAGGGTTTTTAGGGTTTTATTTTGTTTATTCCTTTATTATTTTTCAAACCTTAAATCAAATTGATCAAATCACTTAGGTTTTTTTAATGAAATTAGATTCTAAGAGAACTTTCAAATAGATCGAATTAAACCAATTTAAGAGAATCGAAAGACGCATCTAGGAATCACATCGAGATTAGATTTTAGGGTGCATGTCACATAGATCACATCAAAAGAGTTTAAATGAGCATTTTAAAAGAAATTCAAGAGAGTTAACTTTTGAAATTGAAGACCGGATTATCAGGAAAGAATGGTGCATGTGGTGGTAATTTCCCATACCTTACATTCTCGTAATCAGGTAACGAATCTGGACTTTTAGGACCGCAGATCATTGCAGTATCACTTATGGGTCATAGGTCTCTTACCTAGGTGGTGACTCTGATTATTCTCTTCTGTGTGAAATTCGGATTGCTTTAGTGATCCCAAGTTCACAGAAAAGATGACTTGTTGTGGGACCCGATCCTGCGAAAGGGGGGCGCGAGCCGCTACACTCTCTAAGTCTCTCGTACCCACGCTGTTGGTGTATGCTTTTTATTATTGATTTAATTCATCTTTTTCATGAACTTGGGACCACTAAAGCAATTCAAATTTCATACAAAAAATGACAAAGTCGCCACCTAGATGAAAGATCTAGGACCCATAATTGACCAGAAATTTAGATTTGTTACTTGATTACGAGAATGGAAGGTATGAGGAGTTACCACCACATGCACCATTCTTGTCGGTAATCTGGCATTCGATTCCAAAAGTTAACTCTCTTGAATTTATTTTAAATGGTTCATTTAACTCTATATTAATGTGCGAACTATGGGACATGCATCCTAAAATCTAATTTCAATGTATTCCCTAATGTGTATCTTGATTTTCCTTAAAATCTAATTTGTGAAAAATCCTATATATTTTAATTAACTCAATTTAAAGCTTTAAATAAGAGAAGAAATAAAAACTATTCTAAAACCCCACTGATTGTGTGTGGGGCCGACTCGGGCTCGATATGCCACTTAAGCATCCAAAGTTGCCTATGTATCCCAGCCTCACTGGAATCCGAGTCGATCGTAGTTCAGTGCATAAACTATGCTATATGCCTAGACTACTAAGACACCAATCTAAATTGGAATGACTGTTTTAACAGTTTTAAGAGAGATTATTTAATTCAAATTGGGTAGATTTTATTATCCTATGACTTCATCTAAGATGCTATATGGTTCTATATAAGTGAAAGACGTTCCCTAAACTAATGCAGGTGAACCTACATCCTAGGTTAACTAGGCTTGTCCTATAGGAAAATGGGTTAACTAGTGTAACTAGATCTATGGCACGGTTGCGATCCATAGCAAACGGTCGTGATGAGGCTGGACTCTTAACTCTAGGACACCCTAAAACCTAGAACAACAAGTGACATAAGTGTTCCTAACTAGCCATAAGGGTTCCTATGAGGTAATACTGTTATCCAACGGTTCCAAGCACAGGGGTTAGATTGACCCGAATTTTTTAAGTTAAATAATTTTTAACTTTTTAAAGATTTTCGATTCCAAAACATCTAAGGAATACCATAGGCTCTAAGGCTTGACAAATTTCATGCTTAGATTGCATTCATGGAAGGGAACCGTGCGCTCTCATCTTGCGCAATTTAATACTTAAGTTGAACTGTATTATTGCCTGGCATGGTTATTAGGATTTTCATGGTCTACAACCTCGGAACCAACAACATACTATAATTTAAATACTCAAACTGTCAATGATCAATTGCAATTGGAATACGATTATGAACGCAATCTTGACATCTAAGCTATCCTAGCATGGCCATTTTACAAAGGAAATCTATGACCCCTAAGGTTTCTGTTTCAACGGCTTAGGAAATGAATACATGATAGAAAATTAAAGTTTTTTGCAAGTTTTCGTGAGGTTTATGGTTAGTTTTGATTTTTAAGGGATTTTATCAATTTCAGATCAAATGGATGATTTTACAAAGCAACCCATTGCAAACAAATTTCAAATAAGTTGACAGTTTTACAGTAATATGATATGGATGAATATAGCTTATTGGAAAACTTTCATGGATTTTTATGTTAATTTACTATTAGGTTCCGATTTAATATTAAGACCAGATTGTTAAAATTACATAGAAACCCTTACCAATTGAACTCCAAATAAATTAATATTTTTACAATAAAAAGGTATGAATGAATAAAACCTACTGTGAAAATTTCATGAATTTTGAATACGATGTACTATCAATTTCTGATTTTTTAAGATTCAGGTTAGATTATAGATTTACACAGTAACCTCTAGCAAACAAATTCCAAATAAGTTGAAATTTGTACAGTAACATGATATTCATAATAGAAGACTACTGCAAATTTTTCATGGATTTTAATTACAATTTGTTATTAATAAAAAACTTCACAAAATCTGGCTGTCTCGAAAGAAAACATCAAAAAGCATGCCTAATAGAATCCTAAAATCATGAAAAATTCACAGCAGATCATATCAATACCAAAGTATTTTATTACAAAATGATATTAATTTTAGAACTTATTTGGTATATTTTTCATTTTTTCAGTTTTCTATTTTTTTAAAACAATTTTTGAGAAAATTATGAATTTGAAAGATGTTCTCTAACATTGTTCTGATATAATAATCATAATATTATGAGAAACACATCATCCTAAGGTAGCTATTGTTTCCAATTTCCTAATATTTAAGCCATTAATTCAAATTAAATCTCAAGCTTCATTCAAATTCTAGAAATCCTTAGATCTAACGTCCGATCCGATCCGATAGTTCTTTTAGTCTAATTGAATATAACTTTGTATTAAATTTTGAGACGAATCAGACGTAAAACACCCATGTAAAACATGATTATGAGCCTACTCATGCAATATTGAATTAAATAAGAGTATATTTCTATTTAATACAAAAATCATGCAAAAATACCAAGAAAATTACAGAAAAATTCTAGAAAAGTCTAAAAAAGAGAGAATCCGAGAGCGTTCGTGGATTCTTAATGGAAGTACCAATCCAACTCTCCAGTCTTCTTCTTTGGATATCACAGATATAATCCGGTCTTCTTCTTTAATCAACAAATAAGGATTTTGTGATATCTGTGATATCACAAATCGCCAATACAACAAATAAAGAAAAAAAACCCAATCCAATTAAGGAAAAAGAGGGTTTGTGATCTCGATGAGAGAGAGACGAGTGAGGGTGAGGTTTGTGATATCTAAGAACTCCTCCTCACACTATGGCCCTTTTTGATAGGAATAAATAAAAGAATAATTCACCCTATATGGTCATGACCGACGCAATTTCTAGAATAAATAAAGATAGACTTTGGCTTTAGGTGGGCCCACTATGCAACCACCGTTTGAATTAACTTTCCAACAAAAAGCCTCGGTTTGCAGGGTTACCCATTCTAAGTAGAGAGAGAGAGAGAGAGAGAGAGCTTTGCAAAGAAAAGATCTCACCCATGTGTTTACCCCATCCTACAAAATTGGTACTTAAATTCTATCTTTAGCTAACTACCCTCAAAACAATAATAAAAAGGAAAAATCCTTCCACAACACTGCCCAACCCATATACAACTTCCAAAACCGCCATTCCCTCTGAAATATCTACATAAATATTGCATTTGGGTGGGGCCCACAAGTCCTACATCTTATGTCATGATTCTCGAAATTAGTGGGGCTCACTCCGTAGAATGATCTAAACCATTCATTTGATGGGCCGCAACACAAGTTGAGCGTGCCCCCTCTTGAACCATTTCCAACCTGTCAACTTGTGGGGCCATAGCACAATATGTTGTGTTCCAAATTTGAACTTAATGGGATGATTTATGTTGTCCATTTGTTAGGCTCAATGTAAATAGGTGGTACCCAAAACCATTTTTATGTGATGATCCGAACCATCCATTTAATGGCTTGTGGCGTACATTGGCTGTGTCCAAAATTTATTTCCATGGGATAATCCTGTCCGTCCAAATCATGGTCCTCAACATAAATGTTCATAAAACTCGAGATTTAAGGTTGTGGGCCCCATTCGAAATTGGTAGAATATCCATTTCCCATGAAAATAAAATTTAATTACTTTAAAGCTTTAGTGAGCCTATCTATTTGCGGTAAAATCCATTGCAAAAATTCATTTTCACGAAATTTTGACAGGCCCATCATTGTAGCCAAACCCATAGGATAAAATTCAATTCGTTGGACCCACTTGTATAAAATATGAGAAAGAGAGGGTTGGTTGAGAAGACCACTTCATAGGATGATCTAAACCATCCAATTGGGGGGGCTGCAATGTAAATAGGATGTACCCTCCCAAATCACTTCCATGGGACGATCCAATCTGCCAATTAGTGGGACATGGTGAGATCTGATTACACCCTCTAAATCATTCTGGGCTGATCCGAACAGTTGATAAAATGGGGCCGCGGTGTAAATTAGTTGTTCTTCCCAATCCCATTTTGTAGGATGATCCACACTGTCCATGGGATGGGTCGTAACATGGGTGGTCGTGCCCCGCAAATCTTTTCCGTTAAATTCCAATATTTTAATCATAGACTCAAAAGAATAAAGTTGAATCGATTTGGGTGAACCCCAAACATATTTAGTGGGTCACCTGATTTTAAATCCCACCACAAAATGCTAGGCCCATTCCTTTGGCCAAATCCCACTATGTCCTCCATGGAAATCAATTTCTTTATTTTAGACCCAAATAAATTTAAAACCCATGTTTATTAAACAATGCGGGGCAAAATATGCTCTAAGAGAATTAGTGATTATGATAAAAGATTATTTTCTCTTAACTCAAAAGCCATAATTTGTGTAATTGATTAGATCCATAATCATATGCATTCTTGTACTATAATTTGTGTAATCGATTAAATCCATAATCATATCCATTATTGTACTATAATTTGTTAAATATAACTTATGCATATGTTGAGGGGGAGTAGTTATGCTTACATTGTTTATCTAATCCTCATAAGAGGATCCTCCCACTTCTCTAATCAATTTGGTTTGTCATCATAAAAAAGGGGGAGATTGTTAGCCCAAGGGTTCCCCATGGGTTCATTCAATCACCTTATTTTGATGATTAACAAACACAAATTGAGTAGTCTTTTATGGACTAATTGTTTGCCTTGAGTGTTGTGCTATACACAGGGAATTCACATGTCAATCCATGCTAGCACACACCATTGATGGCATATGCTTGAAGATGAACCAAACAAAGCACAAAGGAGCTAGAGCATATTTGGACAAACCATACCTTGGAGGATCAACGAAGGAAAAGTTCCACACAACCATCTCAAAGCATTGAACAAACAAAGGAAGATCAATGAAGGCCAAAGCTTGTGGATCAACAACTTGTAAAGGAGCTTGAACCAAATGGTGGCATCATCCTTTGAAGGTGTCAAGCAAAGAAGCTCAACCTTGAAGATCTCAAAGCAAGCCAAGCACACCATTAAAGATCAAATGAAGATTGGCTCAAGAGAACAAGAGAGTACTTAGAATGGTAGTATGTATCACCTTTCTCTCTTGTATTTTTTCTTGATCAAGGCACACCTTAAAACCCCTAAAAATATATTTTTCAAAGAGACTAACACACACTTTAAGGACTTAAATGGATAAGTGAATGGCCATGGTGGTGCACCAACATGTTGGGTCCCATATGGCATTCAACACAACATTGAACAAAACAGAGTTCCAAGTGAACAACCTGGACTAGCAACTAAATCTTATCATAACTTATTTAAAACATTTTCAAATATTTTTGAAAATATTTTTAACAGATAGCTCTCATTTTTCTCATATCCGTAGAGTTAAGAACGTCGAAATTCGACAAGAAACGAAGGAGATATGAATTTTTGAAATTGGACACTGATTGCTGGAAATCCAGTCTCGGAGCTCCGAGAAATGCTCCAGGCTCTTAAAATTAAATATCTATATGGTTTCTCGGAACTCCGAAAATACCCTCGGAGCTCCGAGCTCGGAACTCCGAGCAGTGTATTTGTTCAAAAAAATATAGCCGTTGGAGAGCCAACGACTAGTTGACTATTTGACTGTTTTGCCCCCCAAACGGTCACATGGAGTTGGGACTTCATATATACCCATTCAAAGGGTCCAAAATACTATATGAATATGCTCCAACTCTAAAGAACCCTAGAAAAACTACTTGAAACTATTTTTGGGTTAATTTTCTCTCACTAACCTCTTGTGCATTGATTTGAGAAAATCATTTGAGATTGGTTTAGACATTACTTGTAATCATCTTTGAGAGTGCATTGTGAGCTTTACTTTGTATTAGCCTATCTAGAGGCAAGTGAGCAACATCTTCTTCTCTTCATTGTATTTGGCAACAAAGGGCGCCGTATTTAAGACCCTTGGAGCTTGGACGCTCGGATTGTACAAGGCGAAAGGAACGCCGTATTTAAGTTCCTTGGAAGATAGTGGATACCTCAAGGAGAGCAAACTTGAGAAGAGTGGAGTAGGTCTTGGGTTTAAGACCGAACCACTACAAAAGCCATTGTGTCAAAGCCTCTTGTCTCTCTACCTCCTCTTGATTGGTGATTGGTACACATCTCTCTTACTCTCTCTTGTAGGTGCTTTAATATTCATATCCTTGCTTGAGGGAGTGATTAGCACTTAAGTTGAAATTGCATATTCATCTCTTGCTAATTAAGCCTCTCATCATTCTAATCAAGTTATAAAATCAACTAGGGAATAAAGTTTACATCATTACTATTAAGCTTAATTAATCAAACTAGCTTAATTGAGAAAAGTTAAAACTAGGATATGTAGACACCCCCATTTTGCTCCGCTTTAATCAGCAAAGAAGTTGGTGTTTATCTGTCGGTTTTCTAGTGTTTTTTATTTCCGTGTCCGTTTCTTACATTTTCTCAATCTTTTCGATCATTTCCACCGTGCTTTCCATCTTTTCCAGCAAGTGTTGAGAAAGAGTGGTCATGAAATTCCTAATGAGAGGAGTTTGTGCGAATTTTCTGGTCCTACAATTGTGATTTGGGTTGAACAACTGAGCCAACAAAATTTTTCGATTGGAAAAAGCTCAAATTTCAAAGGAGTTTTGGTCTTGTTTGGACCCACCAACAATAAATTCTGAAAATTATTCTAGAAGGGTTCGATCACTCAGTGAAAAGGATCTTTTGGGTGCTGTCTTCCTATTTTCGTATCTCATCAAAGGGATGATCAAGATTATCAAATGGAAATTATTTTGGGTTACAACATTCCGCAAAGAGGTCCACGAGATGGACGGTGTGGATAATCTTACGGCCCGAGATGCACATCCAATTGAAGTAATTTAGAGGCGTGTCAAATTTACACTATGGTATATCAAATGGACAATTCGGATCACCTCATGGAGATAATTTGGAGATGGAGTCCAACTTAGAGTGGCGGCCCATCAAAGGAACGATTTGGATTATACTTTTCGAAAATAATTTAAGGGTACAAAACATTTATCTCGCAGCCCTCTAAATGGACGGTTTAGATCATCCTATGAGCGGCCTTCTCAACTGACCCTCTATCTCACATTCATGTAGTTGGCTGTTATTTGGAAGTTATGAAACGGCATAGATCAGCCCACCAAAAGGACTTGTGGGATACAATCTACTTATGAGATGGCCCAACATTTGGACGGTTTTGATCATCTAATGGAAACTCATTAGGTGGGGGCGTTCTTAATAATCCAATATTAAAGTTATAGAAAGAATATAAGGATGGGCATTCGGTCACTTTTGGGCTCCCCTTGTTTCACTTCCTTTTATTATCATTCTCCAAAAACCAAAAAAAAACAAGAGCCGAACTCCTTCCTTGCAATTTCTCTTGGGAACTAGTTGAAAATAGCACTCTCTTTCTTTATATAAAAAGAAGCCAAGTCAGCCCTCTCTTTGGTATTTTGGGGAAGCATGTGATATGTATGATTTGGGTGGGATTTATTTCCCATTAGAAAGACCGATTATTCATTCCTAATTTGGTAGTTGAGGCAACCCATTGGGAAAGCTGCTGTTCTTCATTGATGTTTTAGGTGATTGAAAAAATTCAATAGAGCAAATATTTCTCATATTTAGAAAACATTTGCATTGCCATTCAAGATTCCTTCTAGTATTTAGAAAGCAAATTATTCTCCCCATATATTCGGCAACTCTTTTTGTGGTGAAGAGAAAAAAATTGCTATCTTGGGTACTCTCTCTCCCTCTCAATGATTTGATAAAAAGGAAATTCTGAAATCTAGCAAGGCTCTCTGATAAAGAAAAAGGATCGGTCCCAATTCAAGAGGAGGATGGACCTTTGACCAAAGGGCAGCTCTCATCTCTCCCCTCCCTCGGCAGCTCTCGTCTCTCCTCCCTCAGCAGCTCTCGTCTCTCCCCCCTCAGCAGCTCTCGTCTCTCTCAACAGCCCACTCACCTCTCTCCAGACATCCCACCGACCACTCTCATCTCTCCCCTCTCTCAACAGCCCACTCTCATCTTTCCCCTCTCAACAGCCCACTCTCATCTCTCCCCTCTCTCAACAACCATCTCTCTCTCTCTCTCTCTCTCCACTGAAGTTTGATCATCCTTTGGTTCACACACTTGGGAGAGGAAAGGATAATTTTCACAAAACATTGGGAGAGGCTTTCAGATTCAACCTCGGAATTTCGGCATCAAATCATCATCCTCGAACTCTCGTGCTTTCAGATTAGGCTCGGATCGATACCAAAGGTAGGTTCATTCTTCTCAGATTTTTCTAGAATTATTCCGTATTTCTTTTACGTATTTTTGCATGGTTTTAGTATTTACGCTTATTTAATTCAATAATATATGGGTTGGCTCAAAATCAGGTTTACATGAGTGTTTCAAAGTCCGATTCGTCTCAAAATTTAATTCAATGATCTATTTAATGGGACTAAAAGAACTATCGGATTGGATCAGACGTTGGATCTAAGGATTTCTAGAATTTGAATGAAGTTTGAAATTTAATTTGAATTAATGACCGGAATATTAGGAGATTGGAAAAAATAGCTACCTTAGGATGATCTGTTTCTTGGAATATTATAATTTTCTTGTGTTCATCATATTAGAATAATGTTAAAGAACATCTTTCAAAGTCATAATTTTCTCAAAAATCATGTTTAAAAAATAGAAAACTCTTAAAAGACATCTTTTTGAAGAAGAAAAATGGAAAATATACCAAATAAGTTCTAAAATTAATGAAATTTTGTAGTAAAATAATATGATGCTGATATATTCTGTCATGAATTTTTAATGATTTTAGAATTCTATTTGGTATATCGTTTGATATTTTCTTTTGAAATAACCAGATGTTGTGAAGTTTTTTATTAATATCAAATCATAATTAAAATTTTCAAAAACTTTACAGTAGACTTATATTATAAATACCATGTTACTGTAAAAGTTTCAATTGATTTGGAATTTTTTTCTAGGGGATGCTGTGTAAATTCATAATCTGATCTGAATCTTTAAAAATCTGAAATCGATAGTAAATCGTATCTAAAATTCATAGAAGTTTCACAGTAGACTATATTTATTCATATCTTATTATTGTAAAAATTTCAATTGATTTAGATTTCTATTTCTAAGGGTTTCTTTGTAATTTTAATAATCTGGTCTCATTATTATTAAATCAGAAATTAATAGCAAATTAATATAAAAATCTATGAAAGTTTTCCAGTAAGCTATATTCATTCATATCTTGTTACTGTAAACATTTCAACTTAGTTCGAATTTGTTTACAATGAGTTCATTTGTAAAATCATCCATGTGATCTGAAATTGATAAAATCTATTAAAAATCGAAATTTACCAAAGTCATTATGAAAACTTCCAGGGAACTTTAATTTTCTATCACGTATTCATTCCTTAAGCCGCTGAAATAGAAATCTTAGGAGTCTTAGATTTCCTTTGTAAAATGGCCATGCTAGGATAATTTAGATGCCGAGATCGTAATCATAATCGTATGTTAATTGCGATCGATCCGACATAATTGGAGTGCGTAAATTATAGTATGTTATTGGCTCCGAGGTCCACTGTCTACGAAAATCCTGAGAAATATGCCAGGTAATAAGATACCATAACTTACGTGCTAAAATTATACAAGGGTTGAGAGCATGATTCCCTTCCATGGTTGCGATTCGAGGCCGAAATTTGTGAACCATAGAGCCTTTGATATTCCTTAAATATTTAGGAATCGAAAATTCTTGAAATCGAAAATCATTAACTTCAACAAATTAAATCAATTTACCTCATGTCTTTCGGAACCGTTGGATTGCGGTTTCCATCGTAAGAACCATTAGAGCCCCATTTAGGAACACTTGCGTCATGTCGTGTCCTAAGTTGTAGAGAGTCCTAGAGTTAGGAGTCCAGCCTCGTCACGGGCGTTTGCTATGGATAGCAACCGTGCCATAGATCTAGTTACACTAGTCACCTCACTTTTCCCCTAGGACAAACCTAGTTACCTAGGATGCAGGTTAACCTGCATTAGTCTAAGGGACGTCTTGCACTTAGATAAGACCATATAGCATCTTAGATGAAGTCCTAGGATAATAAAATCTTCAACTTGAATTAAATAATTTCTCTTAAAACTGTTGAAACAGTCAATCCAGTCTAAATCGGTGTCCTAGATGAGTTAGGCATAAGTAGCTCAGTTTAGGTGCACCAAACTACGATCGACTTTGATCCCAGTGAGGCTTGGGTACGTAGGCAGCTTGGATGCTTGATGGCATACCAATCACGAGTCAGCTCCACACATAAGTGGTGGGGTTTTGTACATTAATCCTTAATTTAAAAGTAATTAAATTACTTAGGACTTTCCATAAAATTAGAATTTTAGGAGAACTTTCACTTAGATTGAATTCAAACAAATTAACAAAATCAAGACACACATTAGGGAATACACTGAAATTAGATCTTAGGATGCATGTCACGTAGTTTACACATTAATATAGAGTTAAATGAGCCATTTAAAATAAATTCAAAAGAGTTAACTTTTGGAATTGAAGACTGATTATCGGGCAGGAATGGTGCGTGTGGTGGTAACTCCCCATACCCTCCATTCTCGTAACCAGGTAACGAGTCTAGATTTCTGGTCAATTATGGGTCCTAGATCCCTCATCTAGGTGGCGACTCTGTCACTCTCTTTTGTGTGGAATTCGGATTGCCTTAGTGATCCCAAGTTCATGGAAAAGATGAATTAAATCACACCTTGCTAGGCTCGACGGCTTACCCCTGCCCTTATGGGTACTGGGTTGCACGTTTGTTTGCACCCTATGGCTTGGTTGCTGCCTGCTTGGTTGGGTAATTAAAATCAATAATAAAAAGCACACGCCATTCACGTGGGTACGAGAGACCAAGAGAGAGCGTGGCGGCTCATGCCGCAACCCTCTCGCGGGATCGGGTCCCACAGGATAATTTTGGTAAAGAGTTTTTAAAGAGAATAAGTTTTTTAAAGAAACCCAATTCACCCCCTCTTGGGTTGCCTAGTGGGATTTCAATAATCAAGACCACTCATGCTTACCACCATGAGCTGGTAGTTCAGACTAATAGATTCAATCTGATTGCAAAAATTACGCAACTCAGAACGAAAGATAATTATGATGTCGCGCCATTTTCGGACGGACGATGAGGGAAAGAATTAACGTGTCTGCGAGCGAGACGAGAGATCATAAGGAATTTCCTTATCCGCGAGCAGGATGGAAGGCTAAGGGATTGATCTGGCTGTGAGCGAGCCTGGGGGTTGAGAGGATCGACATGTCTGCGAGCGAGACGGAAGATCGAGAGGAATTAGCCTGTCTGCAAACGAGACAGAAAGCTAAAGGATATACCTGACTGCTAGCGAGCCTGGGATCAAGATGATTGGCCTGTCTGCGAGCAAGACGAAAGGTCGGAAGGAATTAGCTTGTCTGCGAATGAGACAGAAAGCTAATGGATTGACCCGGCTGGGAGTGAGCCTGGGGTCAAGATGATTGACATGTCTGCGAGCGAGACAGAAGGTCGGAAGGAATTAGTGTAAGCCCAAGGGTTCCCATGGGTTCAATCATTCACCTTACCTTCTTGTTTTGTTGCTAGCAAACACAAATTGATTAGCATTGTCAGACTAAGGTGTTGCTTTGAGATGTTGTGCTCCACACAGGAATTTGATATGTTATATCGCCATTACACAACTCAACACAACACATGGCTTGTGGATCCACACTCACATTGATCAAGAGCTTGCACCTACAATTGAGACATCTTCATTTGAAGATATTCAAGTCATGACGCTCATCATGAAGATCCTACAGTTCCCAACAAGTGTCAAGAAGAAGCTTGGAGTTGAACAAGTCATTGGTGACACCTCATGCACCTCACAACATGCAGTGAAGATTGGAGGATGTCACAAGAGCCAAGATAAGGTCAAGATGTTCGCCCAAGCCAAAGAAGTCTAAGAAAGTGCAAAGGAGCCAAGACATTCCGAGAAGACTCAAGGTTCTTATTTTTAGAATGTATTTGGAGTCCTCTTGATTTTATGAAAAATGCACTTTAGGTCCCTCCCCAAGTCAGGTCCCGAACCTGACTTCCGATGACCCTCCCGACTGTTAGTAGCGACGTCCACCCAAGACTCGTTCTAATGGTCGTATTTTCAAAACCCCAAAAACTGTCGGTGAGAGGTTTCCACTCGATGACCTGACAGCAAGATTCCTCGGTGAGGACTGCACGCCTTAGGATCCAATATGAGTCTTGCAAGCCTATCATTAGTCTCTAGTGACAAAATTTTGCTGTCTCCTTACTTTGGCATTCAGGTGCCTTGCACCCTCTACCAAAGAGGGGCATCTGTAGACACAATTTTGTCAAGGCAGTACTAATACAGGTGTTGCGAGGAAGAACCTTATGATGAGTCATAGAACACCTGTTCGGTTTCTCTTAATCTCTCTTTAGGATGTTTTCAGAAGAAAGTGATTTTCGAAAGCCTTTTTTACAACCGGAAAGCCTGTTTTAACAGAGCACCCATCTTTTTTGGCAAACCAAAAGCCTATTTTACACAGCACCCGCCTTTTATGACATAAACTGGTAAGCCCGTTAGCACACGACATTCCAATCGGTAAGTTAACTTTGAGTCGAAAACTTTTATTTTCACCCAAAGAACAATTTATTCTCGAAAACATATGATATTACATTCGTTGGAAAGCTCCTGGAACAAGGAATCCAACGGATCTGACCGCGTGCGAATCGGAATACAATCGAAAAAGTTGCGAACATTCGAAACTAAACCGATAAAAGACGAAAAACTACATTTTTCGAGAGCAGGGGAAAAAACGAAACATCACGCCAACTGAGGCTGACGTCATCTAGATAAGACCATATGACATCACCCAATTCCGCCTAGGGTGAAATGCATTTCGCCACTGACGAAATTGGGTCGAAAACCCAAATTTGTTATCCCCCCCAACCCTATAAATAGGGGGTAAGTGTAAAACATAACTTACTCCTCTCTCCCCCCCCCCCTTTGTTTTGGTTTTCACACCCCCCTGGTGATATTTTCACCCCCCCCCTTCGGTTATCCCAAATCCCTGTCAAAATTTAGAAAAAACCCTAGTTCATTTGCTTTTTAGAAGAGAGAAAGTAGAGAAACAGTAGGGAGCTCACACCGGGAGTCGGCACTCCACCGAAATTCTGAAGGTTCAGACCGACAACCTTACTTTTGCGCCGTTGTTCTGCCAAATTTTGCAGAACTGTGAGCTACTTTTCAATAGTAATGTTGTTGTTTTGCCGAAATCTCAACAACTTAGGGGTTCTTTTCAGCCACATAGCACCGTTGCGCTGGCCAATTTCGGAGAACCCAAGGCCCTATTTCTTTAAATAACACCATTGTTCTACCGAAATCTCGGCAAAACTGAGACCTCATTAGCAGAGCGCGGTTACGCTGCCCAAATCTCTATTGGTAAAATTACATTTATCGCTTTAATGTAATTTCCTTTACAAAGTAAGGTACGAGGTGGTGACATAAGTTCTCCGGCTCGTGTTGCCCCGGAACTTATGATATAAATCCCTCTGTCTTTCTTTTACTGCTTTCTGCAATTTTCTTTACAAAGTAAGGTACGAGGTGGTGACATATGTTCTCCGGCTCGTGTTTCCCCCAGAACTTATGATATAAATCCCTCTACCTTTCTTTTACTTTTTATACTGTCTTTTTTCGTTAGATTTGGTGGCCTACTTAGGATCAGTTAGCAGTACCCTCTTTGGGTTTGCAACATATGGTCTCAAACAGGATTGAGCCGCAACCGGTTATTTTCAATTTTTTTTGTAAATTCATTTTATTTACATTCTGGAATTAAGCATAACCCAAATAAAGGATATAAAAGATAAGTTATCTTGTTTCAATTCTTCGGTAAATGTCAATCTAAGTTAAGAGACCGGATTAACCAGGCAAGAGGGGGGCCTAACACCTTTTCCGATTGGCCGATTGTAACCATAACCCTTACCCAGATATCTGTAAGGACCATGCCTTAAGCAAACAGAGCAAAATATAAGGTTCAAAAGCCCAAGCAAAAGAACTCCTTCGGTTACTGTTCTCCCAACGAAATTCGAGTCATGTTACTCATTTCATTGGAAGAACAGGCACGGGCCCTAAGCCCTAACCTAGGTGGCGACTCTGAGTTCTCTATCTTGCGAAGTTAGGACCCCGATCCTGAGTTCGCAAGAGACGCAGATCAACTAACACTCCCGTGAAAACCCGATGTGGTGATCTCCTGCAGTCCTACGCAGCACGAGAAAAAACCGGATACCATAATAAGAGTGATTAGGGAATGACAAGTGTACTTAAGGATATATAAGCGTCTTTATTGAAAATATAGATTTTATTAATTACTAAATATTTTTTGAAATTTAAAGGGCCAAGAGTAGTTTGGTAATTACCATTAAAGGATACAAGAGTAATTAAAAGAAGAGGAAGAAGAGGATGGAGTGCATTTTTACCATTAGCAAAATGCATGGATGTATTTCATGTGGTGAGGACACTTGGATATCCAAGTACTTTTCTCTGTCAAACAAGGAGAGTTATTAATTTTATTTTTGTAAAATCAAAAGAAAATAGTGAAAATTCATGGAAAATCATAGAAAATTATATGATGTGTGTTCTTGGGTTGTTAATTGGTTGAGAGTAAACACTCGAGTAAAAGAAGAAGAAATTTAAAGTAATTTTTAAGATTTAAGTGTTAATTTCATGTTCTTCCAATTCATGTGTGTTTTCGGCACTTTTTGGCAAACGTTTTCAACTACAAAGCTGTATATTAGATTGACTACAGGAATTTACATATACATTATTTAATTTTTCAATAAAATTTAAAAGAGTTATGGCAGTTTTAGTAAACTGGTGTTTAAAGGAGTCAAATGGTGAATTCTGAGTTTTTCGGCCACCTACGGCAGGATTTTGCCGGAGGTGTCAACATTAAAGTTGTTGGAAATGATATATTAAACAAATTTTGTGTTTTATGCAAAGTCCAGTTCTAAGTGGATAAAAAGTTATTCTATTTTCAAAATTTAGATTTTCAAAAACACCTAATTTTTTGTATCTGATCCGAAATTTGAGTTTTTCCAATCATCTACAGAGAGATTTGGCTGGAGAATATAGGAAGTTGTTCATCTATTCATAGTAAACAAATTTTATGTTTATCACTTTTCTTTATTCTAAGATTTTGTGGGATAAAAATGAGGTATATTATTTCTTTTTTTCTTACTTGAAGCCGGAGTGACCAACTAGATAATTTATTTTCTATTTGTAATGAACATCTTTGATGTTTACCACTTTTCTTGTTTCTGAGTTTTTATGGGAGAAAAATGAAGTGTAAATTTCAGTTTTCCTGATTTTTACATTTTGTTTCTTGAGGTATGGGTGAGTCCCCTCCTCAAATGCGCTTATGTTAGTGTTACTGTCTATGTTTAGTTCTTAACTAAGTGCCCCCCGTTATGTAGGGTTGCAAAGTGAAACAAAAGGAAATGAAAATGAAAGGAAAGAAAAATGTGTACTCTTGTAAGTAACCTAGTATCTTCCCGTATTACAATACTTATTATGCAAACTTTATGAATAAAAGACATGTTTGATAATGGATTGATTGAGATACAATATATATACATGTATATATGGGTGTACATGTATATATGTGTGTATATGATTTGTTGACTATTTTAGTATTATTTATGTTTATGATTATCTATTTAACTGATATATTTATATATTTGTTATTCTGTATTCATATGTGAGCTAACTATGGTAGTATGGTATATCATAGTTAGCTTATGTATTAAAATCAGTTAGTATATGTTGGTGTGTGTGTGTATATATATCGCATATGCATGATACCATTCAGCATGCATGGGTGAGTTTCTCCCCTCAAGAGTAGATATGGGTGAATTCTGTGCATTCTCACATACTTAGCTATACCAGCTAAGTCTGTAAAAGATACTGAAAAGTTAAGGATTCTAAAAGCCTATGGGAGCGAATATTGTAAATGCCTGCGGGCTCTGCAAAAAAGTGTACTCCCCTAGCACTCTTGGGTTGTGAGATAATTCTGATTCTGAGCATACATACATACATACATACATGTGCATATGCATCTGGTTATGATTGTGTGTGATTTCGATTTTGGTTCTGATTCTGATAGTACGATATTTTTTGCCCAGTTCTGATATGATATATACCCTATTATATACATGGGAATAAGCAAGAATATGATACATAAATTATAGTAGATATTACTGAAACTTATAGCAGGTAGTGTTACACTGTTAGCATACTTTGTTGCTTACAAGCTTATGCTTATGCAAGATTGATGCATTCTTTTCAGATACTGAGTAGCTGATCAGCTAGAGGAGATGATTGCTGGTGTTATTTCTTTGAGATCTGTAGAGAGACCATACTACATGGTGAGTATGTGATGTATATAGTTTTGTTTTATTTTGACAAATGTACTAGACTCAGATGTATAATTGAGAGAGAGTTTCCTTTGTGTACTTTTAGTTCATTTTAGATACTATGTTTTTCATCATACTTTTTTGGATGATTATATGTTCAGTGGCCTTGCACGCTTGCCGTGTTCACCTAGCGAGCATACAACGCCTGTCACGTGCCCCAAAGGTCAGGCCGGGTGTGTGACAGAGTTGGTCGACCGACTATCAGTTACTGAAAATTTTTACTTTCAGTCCTTGTCGACCGAGCCAGGGTTCGGTCAACCTACTGAGGGTGTGCCCAAGTGTCATTTTCACCTATTTCGACCATCTTGCGCAGCACCTTTTTGCATCTAATCATGATGATTATGCTTACTTAGATGCATTTCTAACAATTATGAGTTAAATAATAGGTAATGAAAGTTGGGACTTTGAAAAGTGTTGGGTCTTTATTCGAGGTAATTAATATGGTATTGCTTTAGTGTTTTGACACGCGAATTTCCTGTGGTATTTCCTTGGACTCATGGTCTTGCATATGGAATAAATGTTGATTGTGTATGAACATGGTCTAGCATGTTCATGTGTTTTGGTCGTCGTTTTTACATACTTTGTAAGCTTGTCTCTAATATTGTCAATGGATTTTGATTGTGTACCATGTCTCATGCGAACCTCATTGTATGCCCTTGGCATTTTCCTGTATTGTGTATGTCCTCATGATTATTTCTATATTGGATATTTAGGAACTTCTTATGGAGGCTTAGGTGATATGGACCCCTCACATGGGGGATAAATATTGGAAATATGGATCTTGCCAATGTGGAATAAATGTTGGCACTGTCGACATGAATTGTGAAGGAATGAGTTCTGACACCATTGACCGCCTGTGAGATGTAGCATGTCTTTTGGGACCACAATACTATGAGGTATGTTATGATATGGACTAAGCCTTATCCTGAAGTGATTTAGTTTTAGTATATGATTGTGCATGATCTCTTTTGGTTTTGTAAGATTGTGTCAAATATGAATCTCTGATAATTCATTATGTGATCAATATACTTGTGTTAAACTTTGTCTGAATTTCCTTTGTGATTTACCAAAATAGATAACCTTTAGAATATGTGTCCATGATCCTCACTACATGTTTTAATTTCGCAGTACTCTTTTGGTTCAGCTTTATGTTTCCTTGGCATGCTTAGACCCAACTAGAGTAGTACTTTATTCTTTGCCGAGCGTTAAGCTAACCCACAGTTTATTATTTTTCAAATCCTAAGACTTGACCCTCGCGGAGTTTCAAGGGAGCGGGAGCGTAGTCTTTTTCATGGAGAATTTAGTTCTTTTGATTTGCTTTTCGAGTGAGTAGGCAATGGTGTTGAACATTAATAATTTAGGCTTTTACTTCGTGGTTAAAGTGAGAGTTTGACATTTATTATTATCCATTTGCTTAGGTATGGACTTTAATGCTCTGAATATTGCCATAATTGGTTTTGGATAATCTCTGCTTGTGCCTTGTGTGCTTGTAGAGTTTACTTTGCATGCATACGGTGCCTGGCGCACCCTTGGTTCGAGGCGTTTAAAGTATTTCTAAAGGAAGCTACTGAAAATTGAATCTAAAGCCTCCCATTTATGGAGTTTGGAAGCCATGGTTAGACTACAAACCAATTTTTAAAGGTTAGGTTGAAGTTGGAAAGAATTGAATTTTCAATGTTTTTTTCAAGAATACGGCAAATACAAAGAAAGAAGATGAATAAAGCGCAGCACATGTCGTAGTTCTTTTCTTGCCGGAATGCTATCTTGTCATTTTCGTCTATGCTAATCATTGCAATCTAATGGAAGAAAGAGAATACGTGAAAGATTTGAAGAATTGCCATAATTTGAAGATGAAGATTTCATTAGGTGTAGAAGATGATAAGAGAGATGATGATTAGAACTTTCTATTTTTTGGGGATTTTTATTTAAGGGTGTTGGAAAATGTAAATCAAAGTCAGTGTTTATGGTTTTGTAAAAAGTATTTGTGGTCTTCTAGGATATTAATTATGTGTTGAAAATAGAAGTGTCCTTGATGTTTTCTAGAGTTTTTAATGTTTAGGCTAGAGTCAACGTGGAGTTCCTATGATGTTGCTTAGGTTACCTAAAGGACTCGTGGGGACTACAAGAAAGTATTTAATGTATTTCGCAATTTTAAGAGTGTTTTGTGTCTATGAATAAACAATATCTGCCCATTTTTTCCCTCCACAAATGAAAGAGTTAGGATGATCCTAACCACATGATTTTTTGTGGACACCCTATCCATGTAAGGGCCTTTCAAATGAATGCTTTGGATTACCCCTTTTTTTTAGGTGTAGCATGCATGTGTTTGCCAATCAGAACTTAGACACCAATTAGGCATGACACTCATAACCTAGCTATTCTTAGGTGACATTTCTTTCATTTCTTTTGCGTGTGCTTATTATTCATCTCCGAGACATGCATGATAGATAGACGTCTTCTCGGAGATATTTGTTCCCATTTCACATAACTTTCGCCCAAAACTCTTCAAAATCAATAAATAAATGGCATAAGAGACCAGGTGCTTGCACTTGGGCGGATGAGGCGCTCTTCGGACCTTCCAAATTCGTAACCAGGCACGAACCTTCTTTTATATCTCTGGTTATCGATTGCAACAGAGCATAGTATGGGATCCAGGGCCTACTTCCTTGGATGTCAAGTCTTCTTTGTTTAAAGGTATGTCTCGAATCCGGGCTAGTCCCCGAATCGAGAGGTATCTCACTTTACATCGCCACTCATGCTGTGAGAGGCATTTCTTTCATGAGTTCCTTGGTAGAGCTCTCCTTCACGTTGATGATTCTAGAGAGACTTTTCGGGGGCTCGTCCCCCGCCTCTCTCGGATCGGGGTCCACAGGCTGGCGACTCTGCTGGGGATCTTTCGAGATATTGCCTAACTCTGCTAAAAATGCCATTTAAATTAATTTTGAAGAAATTTGGGCTAAAATCATTATAAATGGAAACTTTTTCGCTTAGAATCCAGGGGCACCAAATAGGTGTTAAAACGAGGGATTCACACACTTCACAGCATGCATTATCATATTCTTTATCTTTTTTTCATTGATTTTATTGGCTCCACGGGATATATACAGTGCGTGCCAAATGGAATGTCATTACCCTGATGTTGCTGTTGTATCTATTTCCAAGCTATGCGTCAGTGCTGCAGCCGTAAACACTCGGTGTACTTGTGTTTACAGCAACCGATGAGCAATGAAGTATACTGTGTATAACACTCGGTGTACTTGTGTTATACATCTGAAAGTATGGATCATACGTGTGGACCCCGATCCGAGAGAGAGGCGGGGGACAAGCCCCCACACGAATAGTCTCAGGATCATCCACATGAATGGAGAGCTCTACCAAGGAACTCTCGAAAGAAGTGCCCCTCACAGCATGAGTGGCGATAAAAGGTGAGATACCTCTCGATTCGGGGACTAGCCCAGATTCGAGGCGTACCTTAAACAAAGAAGAGTCGCCATCCAAGGAAGTGGGCCAAGGATCCCATACTATGCTCTGTTGCAACGGATAACCAGAGATATAAAAGAAGGTTCGTGCCTGGTTACGAATTTGGAAGGTCCGAAGAGCACCTCGTCCTCCCAAGTGCAAGCACCTGGTCTCTTATGCCATTTATTATTGATTTTGAAGAGTTTTGGGCGAAAGTCATATGAAATGGGAACACATATCTCCGAGAAGACGTCTATCTATTCATGCATGTCTCGGAGGAATAATAAGCACACACAAAATAGAAGAAAATAGTGTCGCCTAAGAATAGCTAGGTTATGAATGTCATACCTAATTGGTGTCTGAGTTCTGGTGTGCAAACACATGCATGCTACAGTTAAAGGTATAGGATATGTACATGAAAGTAAGAAAACACAGCAAAACATATAACACAAATCAACTCTATACATGAATGGACAAGAAGAATCCTAAAACTCTAATGCGACTTGACTCGGACCAAGATGGCCGTCCATCCCAGCTGCTCTACGTATCCCGGCCTCGAGAAGAATCGGAGTCAACGTAGTTCGATGACTTATTCTAAACTATGATGCCTAACCATCTAGAACCGCTATCATAGACTCGATCCACTAGACTCGACTGATTTTTAAAGCTTTTTGTACGATTGCTTAAGTTCAAGTGAATTGTAATTTTTAGGACTCTCTATATGCCCTAACTAATGCAAGTTGATTAGCCTTAAGTTAATGCAGGTGGGTCATATACCCTATGTGTAACTAGGCTGTGCAACCTAATGAAAACCAAGGGCTGACTATATGCTTCCTAGTCTAGCCATCGGTTCGACTAAATGTCTAACCGATCGACTCGAGGCCTCCTAACTCTAGGGACACTCACACGACGGGACACACCATATCAATACAAATCAGGACAGACTCCTAATTCTAAAACACCCTAAACAGCTAAGACAGACTCCTAACTCTAAAGGAATATCTTTTTGAAAAGGTTTTGAAGAATTTTATATTTTTTGAAAGTTTGAAATGTTTATTTTTAAAGGTTTGGCTGGACCTAGGATGTGGATCCCAAGCTGCACTACGTACCCTGTTGAAAGGGATCAAGCCATGTAGTTCGGAAAATATTTTTCTAACTACTCTCCTATGACACAAGATTTTTGCGATTTTTGGTTTTTGAAATGTTTTTGTTATTTTTGACACTAGAGAACAGAATCCTATCATCATAAGGGGAGGACCGACTCCTGATATCCCGCAAAGGTTGGACTGCATCCTATGCTTTGCGGGGGAAAATGACAGAATAACAACTTTGCAAGGGTTGGACAGCATCCTATACCTTGCAGGAGCGGATAAAAATCACATGATTTGACGAGAGGTTGGATGGAATCCTAACCCCTATGATGATAGGACATACTCTTGAAAGACTAACTCTCTAGCTACGAACAGATTCCTATGCTAAAGGACTGACTCCCAAACAAAATGACTGTAAGAAGGGGTGCTATCTAAACAAGGGATGTTTTTTTAGAGAAAGGGGAAACAAGGAAAGGTGCTAATGAGACTAGGCAAGTCTCCTAAAAGAAAGGATAAGTAGGGCCGATGAGACAAAGTCTGTCTCCAAAAGGGGTTTGATTTTTCTGAGACACAGCTTGTCTCCTAAAAGAGGGCTCTGGATGACTCTTTCATCGCCCTTGCAATAAATGGATTTCTAATACTCAAGGGTATACATCTAAAAGACTAGGCAAGTCTTTTAAATGAAAGAGAGGAGTGCTACTTGGACTGGGCAAGTCCCTTAAAGATGGGCTTGGGCTAGTGCCTTCATCGCCCTCACCCAAAAGGTCAATTTTTTAAAGCAAGAGTAACCAAGTATAAAGGAAATCTGACTGTATAACCCTACAAACTGACCTAAGCACATTGGCATAAACAGGTATAGCTTTCTATTCTGAACATCTACATTAGGATTATAGTGCTTAAAATGTCTCATAAATGAATCAATTCAAAGAGGTCGAGGCTAAAATACCATGATATGTACTGGGGTAAGAGTTATCCTACTCTTAGCCGCTAAACTCAAAATGCCTACTATAATAGTATGAATCTTTTTCTCATAATACTTTTTGATATTTTCCATGCATAAAGATGTGATAACCCTCTAATAAATTTAAAACAACATTATCATGATCACTTTAAATCTCAACTTGATGAAGAGACTTCTCTTTCAATTATCCGTTCAATTTACAACTGAACATCTTTTCTCTGTAATAATTTTGCCAGTATATCCAACTCATACCCAACGAGTATAATTATTTATTGTGTAACTTCATTCACATCACCAGGATACGACAGAGACATTCAGACCAATAAACATGTTCAGAATGCAAAAAATATTAACTATGTTAATCAAATAACTCATACACACAGATATGTAGTTAAGCAAACAAATCCTTTTCTACTGAATCTTGAATTTGTTGAATGAACTAAATTTCCCAGAGAATAAAGCCATTCATAGGGCAGACGAGTTATCGATATAATACAGAGTACAATTCTATTAATGCCTCCTTAGAATTACAATAACTCATGCTCAAGTCAACAACAACATCAGCAATAAGGAAGAACAAATGGGAAATCAATGTTTTTCTGAACCTTCTATTCTTATCAAATATCAAGATTTGAATAGTGCTAATATCTTTTGACATAAAAATAGAAAAGAAAACCTTCTTGCTACAGAATAGGATGAGAATCTACTGCTCATAAAATGATCAATCAAGAATAAGAATTCTCAAATCTTTAAAGAAAATGAGTTAAAAGATAAAACTCCGAAAGCGAAGGCAAATTTATTTTCTTAATATTCACAGCCAAACCCTCTCCTTATGCTTAATGTAATGCATTCAATAACTTGAAAAATTGAAACCCACCCCCCCTGAAAGCTTAAAAATGACACAAAGGACCTCATCTGTGTCCTAAATTAAAATATAAGAGCAAAACCACTCTTTTACTCCATGATTGGCATAATTGATTTGAATAACAATGAAATTAAAAAAAAAATCAAAGCTACATATATCTTCTCATATTTCTAGACAAAAAGAACATCTAAATATTGAGAAAATAGGTAGAAATAAAACCTCTGAAGAATCCAAAGTCAGGTAAAATAAATTGATGATCAAAACTATCTTTAAATCCTCCATTTTTTTTTTCGAATATAAGCATGAATACAGAACTATTTTTAAACCCAAAGTATTAAACCAATCATCAACTATGTTTAAAAAAAAAAATGTACCAAATCAAAAATTATATCAAATCAGAAGTCTAAACATGATCAAAAGTAGAAAAACGCAGGGAAGAAATGCAATTAATCACCTATAACTTCTCATAAATCACGGCAAGAAAATCACACCTTCGTCAACTTAAACGAGAGGTGATGAACAAAATAATACCTGAGTAATTGATGAATACCAAAATAAGATTGCAAAATTCCCAGGAATTGACTTGATTTGCTGCTTCTTCTTCAAATTAGCTTTTATCCAAGATTTAGGTTTAATCGAAAGAAAAATGAATTGGAATCCAGCAGATCTGGCTAGAGCATGATCGGAGTCACGAAGTTGCCGGAAATTGCAGAGGTTACCGGAGAAGAAAAGAAACCAGATCTACTTTCTCTCTCCCTTTCTCTCTCTCTTTCTCTCTCTCTCTCTCTCTCTCTGCTCTGCTAGGGTTTGGGTTTGGATTAGATCTGAGGGTTCCTAAAGTTAGGGCTTCAAAAGGTATGCGAGAATATGGTTGATGCTCAGGTGAAGAGACCGGTTGGAATTGGATGGAGCTCCGGCGAAATCGCCGGAGAAGATGATCGGAGAAGATCGAAGCTAGGGGTTACAGTTTCATAAAGAGATTTGGAACAAAGCTTTTAAACAAAACTAAAAATCAATGATCATAGAAGAAAGATCTCAAGAAATTATGCAGAGAAAAAGAGAAGAATGACCGGCGATCTTGTCGGAATCTTGCCGGAGAAGAATGCAAAAGAAGTTAGGGTTTGGATGAGATCCGTTTCCTCTCTCTAAAACTGAGAGTTTCTCTCTCTAAACAAAGCGAAAATGAAATTTTTTTTTAATGAGGTTTTGATTTGGTATTTATAGGAATTTTTGGGGTTTGATATCAGCACAACTAATTGATGAGCGCACGAAAAAATTGATAAAGCGCGCGGAATATCGTGTCTTTTCTGCCCCAAAATTCGCCCCTTCCAGGATAATTCACCCCCCTTTTCTGGCTTTGCACCACGACACTATCTCGGCTCGTTTGCTAGGCAAACGCCCTCGGATTTCAACAAAATTTTGCAGGGACCTTAGTGAGACCCTAAGCTAGCCTAGGGTGAAGTTTGGGATCCTACCTCACTGATTTGATATGGTTTTGAACAATCATGGAGGGATTTAGGGCACGGTCAAAATGAGGTGTCTACAATACGCATAGTGTCCGATCGATTGAGTCCAGAGCTCTACTTTTATTTTACATATATTATGTATATGAATATATTTGCTAACTTAGAGAAACCCAACTACGAGATGCATGTTTATATATATATATATATATATATATATATTGCATTCATATAGAGACGAACATATGTGTTGGTTACACATGTGGAACCTAGAGCTGGGAACCTTGTCCTATTTAGAATAGGGTAGCTCACCTTATGTTGCTACAACGCGGTCCTAGTACACTCACATATCTGTCTTGGGGCAAGTGTCTTGACTCTGCTAGATTATATTTAGGGTTGATGCCCCTGGTTAGGATATATATATATATATATATATATATATGTATATATATATCTATATCTATTGATTATTAGATTAGGGCCTTCTTATTTAGTGGAGATTCCCTATCTAATTCAATCAATTATATCAATTCATATTTCCGATATAAATCTAGTCAATGGCTTTTACTTACCACCATTATGACCATAGTCTATTCCATGATCCGTTGATCATAAAACTTGATTATACCTTGTATCATTGATTTCTATACTACATATACATTATTAGATTAAGACTTCTTAGTTAGGTTTTTTTTCCTAATCTATCAATTCTTTCTATTTATCCATTATGTGGATAATCATTAGATTCTTGGCTCTTTATCCATAATCTATCCCGTGATCTGTTGTTCATAATGTTGATCCATGTTTTCCATCGTGTATTTACATTATTAGATTAGGGTTTACTTCTTAGTTAGGTTTTCCTTCCTAATTTAATCAATTATCCTTATCCATTCATCTTTTGGATTATGATTAGATCGATGGGTTTTCATCACCTTTCTTATTGCCATGATCTATCCTTCGGTCTTTTTGTCGCAAATCCGACCCATGGCCAATGTCGTCATTTATGGTGAGTCCCTCATTTGATCACATTCCTCTGATGACCATATTCTCTTTATCGATTGTGTGTTGATCTTACCATCATTTGGGTACAAATATCCTTGCTGGGGACCTTATACTACATAGTTTACTCACATACCCTTATGATGACTTGTGAGAATCTCTTTATATAGCCGTCATGCTGTCAAATTTTACCTAACCAATTTTCAGTGTGATCGCCATCCTTTGGGGTTGTTGATGAGTCATGTGTTTACCATACCCTGACCCTTCTTACAATTGTTATGTTGTTGGTTCTTACCCAAGGGAGAGATGTGTTTGTATTATCTCTTGTTTCAACCTGTGTATAACATTCAACGAGATTGCCTCACACTAAAGTTAGTGTTTGTCATTTTCATGACAGGAGTTAGACCTAATTGACCTCACCCATCTGCTGCACCGGTTTCCTTTCATTTTACCCAGATAAAATGGTTGTACCTATGGACATCCTAGCGGGAGTGGTAGAAGTTCTAAAGGAAGTATCTAGAGAAATGTCAAGTGTGAAGGAGGAGGTGGCCCTTCTGAAAACAAAAAATGATGGAAAATCCGTGATTTTCCAAGTGATAGAATTTCTAGGGAAAGTATCTAAAGAAATGTCCAGTGTGAAGGAGGAAGTGGCATTTTTTAAAACAAAAGATGATGAAAAATTCGTGATTTCTGAGGACTCTGTAGTCCAAAATCATCCTCCTGTGACCCTTGATCCTATCAAGGCCATGATATCACATATTGGTAATTCTGAAGAAGAACTTATTGAAGAGAAGTGTTTTACACCTCCCACTGTCATAGGAAAGGAGAAAGAATTTGCTGACGAGGTTGAGAAGCTGTCTCCTATGATCCCTATTCCTATCTCAGTCACGGTATCACATATTGATAATTCCAAGGGCAAGCAACATGTCGAAGAGAAGTGTCTCCCATCTCCCACTTCAGTAGGGAAAGTGAAAGAACGTGTTAAAGAAATTGAAGAATTGACCATTGATCACCAAAGCGTGAAAAATCCAAGGAAAGATAGCAAATCAGTTGCTGATTCAACATTATCGAGTCATCTCATCAAGCACCTCAACCTGTCATGCAGAAGTCTGATCAAGGAGATGAGAAAACAACACAGAAGCCTAAGAAGAAGTTCACTCCACTATCGAGACCTCCAGCGATCATTCTCAAGAAACTTGTTAAGGATGGGCAGTTGAGACTCATGGCTCCATAGCCACCACCTAAGATTCTTCCAAGATTCTACAATAAGGACGAATTCTGTGAATATCACCAAGGACCTGGTCACATCACCAATGGTTGCCGCTCCCTCAGATTTGCAATCCAGGACCTTATATATAGGGACCGTCCCATTTGGCCCGGGTTTAATGCTACTCAGAATCCTTCACCTAGACATGTTGCAACTCTCTCAGCTGCTACTAAAGCTAACTTGACGGTTGAGCCTTTTGAAGATCCAATTACGATCACCCGTCCCACTTTTGAGTCAGAGAGTTCTTCATCTTCAAACTTGGGAGTGTTAGAGCTTGAAATGTCAGGAGGTGGTTATATGCCAAGAAAAATGTAGCCGATGCCAGTTATTGAAGATCAGCTGAAGCCAGGTCAACAGGACCTATCCCAGGGTTGAATCCCCAGTTATGGACATCATGGAGGAAGGAGTGTTACCCATAAACTTTCAGTCCTAGTGCATTACTGACGAAGAAGTGTCTTGTTTTGTTAGGTTTGTCTTTCGTTGAGTGTACACCAACTTTCTTCTCTCAAAGTTGGTAAGTCTTATTGTGTCGATGTAAAAAAAAAAAGAGTCATCAATGTATTTGAAATTTTTATTGAAATAAAGATTTGATTCCATATTTTTGATATTTTGATTCACTCTTAGATCTAATGTTTAAAATAACTAAAGACACCCTTCTCAGATAAGAATGCAGACGAAATTCTTCTCGAGATCTGAAAGATTATCAAACGAGAGGAAGAGCGTCGACCATAGCCACTCAAAGAAGAAATCAAAGCTGTTGATAGTGGTATCGAAATCCAAAACTCAAAAAAGAGCGCAAAGAATTGATAAACCTATTTAGAGGGGTTTGAGGTAGTCTTGCTTGATCCTATAAGGATAAACCGGGTGAATTTTCTGTCGTGATGAAAAGCAAGACTCCATCAGCTTTAGACATTAAGTCGAAAAGCAAGAATTTGAGAGAGATAAACATCAGACATCCAGTGGAGCTGATGAGAAATTGAGAGAAGACTTTCCAGAAAATAGAGTCATAGAGTGAGCCCCAAAAGAACACTTGGGCTGCACATCTTTGATGAGATTCCAAGTTGGAATATTTCATGAGTACAGACAGTTCTTATGTCCAAAACAAAGAGAATATTCAAAAGAAAGAAAGGCATGAGAAAAAGACAAAGAGAATGGAATGTGTCCCTAAGACAACTCCTTAGGAATATCAAAGACCCAGATGATGGAGTCTGTGAGACAGATTGTATATGAGAATCGTCTTCAGCATTTGGAGACTCAGGAGACTTGTGGAATCTGGAAGATGGATTCAAGATCTCCGAGATGAAGAGTGGACCATTATGGTTAAAGTCTTGCTTGCAAAATACCACCAGACTACTCGACAAAAATATTCAAAGCCGTTGAACCTTATTCCTCAAGAGCTTGTATGTCAAAACACCAGGAGGCCATCCTTGGACGTTTGAGCCTTTAAAAGCCAAAATCCTAACGTCAGAAGAACCGTTTACAAACCCTTGAGCCAAAAGCTAAAACCAAACAATTCTTTCAACCACATTATAAACTAGGGGCATTATGCACCCGAACTACGTCGGACTTGATCCCCAGCTCTTCGGGGTATGTAGGCAACCTGATCGATTCAGGTTCGGTCAACCTTTGGGATAAAAGCTAAAATCATCCCCATTAAAATTCTTTGAAGCTAAAAAGCTAAACCATTCTTTGATAAACCCCAAAGCAAACTACGCGAACCTGATCTTCCATTTTTGGGGTACGTAAGTAGTCTGGCAAGACCAGATTCGGTCCAAATTGTTTAAACTTTTGATATCTAACCCTTTTGAACCCGAGCTTACCTAGAAAGTCCTTCTGGTGAAACAAGGAAAGGTTCAAGGCAAATGAAACAAAAACAGAAAGAAATGGAAAGAACGAGAGTCTGAAGACCCACTAGGTTGAAAACCCAAAAGGGCGGCCTAGAGTCATGCATTTATTAAGTCAACAACCAAAGGGGTTGGCTTATACGAAAGTGAGGGTAGCGGTATGATGGGTTGAAAATTGAAGAGGCAATCCAGTCAAAGGCAAAGACTTCCTACAAAAAGTGAGCTGATAAGACATGGAAGGAGTTTCCTCGGTTGTAAAGAACTCTAACGTTTGAATAGTGTGAGAATTTCAGGCAAAAGCTGAGGCAAATGGTTTGCTAGACCCGAAACCTAGAATGCAATAATCATGAATTCCCACCAGAGGAGACTCGAAGAGATGAAGAAGCCATCACTACACAGGGCAGGATCTTGGAATCCGAGTAGTGTCAGTGAGACTTACTTTGACACCTTTCTAAACTAGGGGCATTAAGACTGAGCAATCCGAAGGGGGATAATAACCATGACAAAAATCCTAATGGAGGAAATTAGTGCATCTTGAGATGGTTTTCAAAATTATTTTAAGAGTGGCTAACCTTACCATTAAAAAAACACATCAGGTCTAAGGGTGAATCAAAAATGAGTCGAGTCTCTCGAATAATGTACATCTTCTTTGATAGAGTCCTTGAAAGTCTATTCCTCATTCATTTTCGTTTTCCTTCAAGGTCTAAGTCGTCTGGCACTGGGAGAATGGGTGTATACCTTCTGAAGTGAGAAAAAAAAGTGAATAGACCCTGGTTTAGGTATCAGAAAAATGGCAAGAAATATCATGTTGATAAAGATGATAAATTTCAAGCAGTAGGTGGTGGAAAGAGTGAACATCAAATAATGGTCAATGGAAAAAGAAATTTTTCTGGCTCAGCCATCATCCTATCTTTATTCCAAAGAAAGAACCCATGCAAACCAAAATTTTCCTACCTACCTTGTTCCACTTTCCTTAAGATTCTTGTCGTGGAAGTACAACACACTAGGGGCATCTTTTATGACTTGTGTCATAAAAGATATCAAGCACACAAAGGCAATCAGTGCCAATATTTACAACAAGTCGAGATAAGAGATATGCAAGCACATCTCAATTCAAATCCCTAAACTCCTCAAATGAGCTCTCTTTATAAAAGAATCAATCATCAAAGAAAATTAATTCCCTGGCGGAGTCTAGAATTTGCTCCTGTAACCTTCAAAACCTCAGCAGGATGCTTTTCACCTGTTAAAGAAAGGTCAATACTCGGAGAACCTTGTCAAGTCACCCGAGTCCGGTCCTCAACAAGGAAGTCGTACTCCCACGTTCCTCAGCAAGAGGCAATTAGTCTAAAAAAATCATTCAAAATCAATCAATTCTCAGCAATACCTGTTGGTTCCCAAGGCTCTTCGTGATTTGTCTTCTACGCTGTATCATGGACCCACTATCCTTGCCCTTTCTTGGCTCTTCATGGTTTACCGGTCGGGTATACCATGAACCCTTGCTTCCTGAGTGGCTCTTCGTGATCTGTCTTCTACGCTGTATCATGGACCCACTATCCTTGTCCTTTCTTGGCTCTTCATGGTTTACTGGTCAGGTATGGCATGAACCCTAGCCTCCTTTGTGGCTCTTGGTGATATGTCCTTTAGGATATATCATGGACCCACTATCCATGCTCATTTCATTCATCTCCATTACTTGTTATTCTTGTTGGGCTCTTCATGGCTTATTACCACGGACCCCAAATTTTGTACTAGGCTCTTCGTGGCTTATTGCCATGAACCTTAGATTCATTGCGTGGCTCTTCATGGCTTGTTACCGTGAACCCTCGATTACTTCTTGGCTCTTCATGGTTTACCATTTGGGTATACCATGGACCCTTGCTCCCCGAGTGTTTCTTCGTGATATGTCCTTTCAGATATATCATGGACCCATTATTCATAGTCATTCCATTCATATCTTTTACATGTCATTGATTCTGCATGCTGGGCTCTTCGTGGCTTATTGCCATGGACCTCAGATTCAATGATTGGCTCTTCACGGGCTATTGCCGTGGACCCTTGATTCTTTTCTGCTGGGCTCTTCATGGTTTATTGCCATGGACCCTAGATTCATTGTGTGGCTCTTCACGGCTTGTCACCGTGGACCATCGATTACTTCTTGGCTTTTCATAGCTTATGACTATGGACCCTTGATTCTCAGTTTTCTAACCTACCCACCACCTCATATCTTTCTAGCGAGGCTCTTCGTGGCTTATTATCGTGGACCCTCGATTTCTGTTTGTGGGGCTCTTCATGATTTATTACCATGGACCCTCGACTCCTGTTTGCTTGGCTCTTCACTATTTGTTGCCATGGACCCTTGAATATTTCTTGGCTCTTCGTAGCTTATAGACTCCTGTTTGTTTGGCTCTTCACGGTTTGTCGCCATGGACCCTTGAATATTTCTTGGCTCTCCGTAGCTTATAGCTATGGACCCTTCGATTTTCGTCTTCCTAAGAGGCAAAAAAAATAATGTTTTTCTCGCAAGGCTCTTCGTGGCTTATAGCTATGGACCCTCGATTCCTGCTTGAGAGGCTCTTCGTGGCTTATTACCACGGACCCTCGATTCCTGCTTGCTTGGCTCTTCGCGGTTTATCACCGTGGACCCTTGTTCTCTTCAAGGCTCTTCGTGGCTTATCACCATGGACCCTTGATCAAAAGTTGCATTCAACTGTTGTTCTTTCTTATCTAATTTGGTGAAAAGCTGGACCGCAGCTCTATCTAGTTATTTTATTGCTATTAATGAAAAGTCAAGTCATGGTCTGTCGTTCCACAGTGTACCGCCACCCAAGTGCGGAGTCAGGAATACCTATGTGATCGATGTGTTACTCGAGTTATATGTCTGGTGGGAGGCTATCTCACCAATATATTTTGAATGCTGAGTTATGTGTCCAGCGTTTCACCAAATTACCCATAAGCCATGTTAAATGTTGAAATTTTAGAACCAAATTCTCCCTGAGAGCATTCGCCCTGAGCGTAGAAAGAAGAAAGTTTCTCCTTGAAAGCATTCGCTCTAAGCGTAGAACCAATTTATCCCTTAGAGCATTCACTCCAAGCGTAGAACCTAGTTTTTCCTTGAAAGCATTCGCTCCAAGCGTAGAACCAATTTCTCCTTGAGAGCATTCGCTCCAAGCGTAAAACCCAATTTTTTCTTGAAAGCATTCGCTCCAAGCGTGAAACCCAATTTTTCCCTGAAAGCATTCGCTCCAAGCATAGAACCAAATTTCTCCCTGAAAGTATTCACTCCAAGCGTAAAACCCAATTTTTTTTTAAAGCATTCGTTCCAAGCGTAGAACCAAATTTCTCCTTGAAAGTATTCGCTCCAAGCGTAAAACCCAATTTTTTCTTGAAAGTATCCGCCTTGAGTGTAAAACCAAATTTTCCTTGATAACATTCGCCCCGAGCATAGAAAGAACCAAAGTCTCTGAAAGTACCAAACAAACAACCAAAGTATCCCTTCATTGAAGACCCCAGAGGCATCCTTTCTATTTGAAGACCCCTGAGACACCTATTCCATTTGAAGACCCTGAGGCATCCATTCCATATCGAGACCCCTGAGGTATCTGATCATTCCAAAACTTCAATCTGTACAAAATCATCTTCCTTTATTCTTTCTTTCTTAACCAATCTTGGGCCAGTCAAAATGTGTTGTCTGTTAAGCTTTGACATTCGCGCGACAAGCACGCTCTGCCAAAGAGGGGCATCTGTAGACCTCATTTTGACCGGGCCCTAAACCTTCTAATTTTGAGCAAAACCCCATCAAACCAATGTTTCAAAACTCCAAATTACATCCTAAGCTAGGTTAAGATCCCATCTAAGTCCCTGCAAAATTTCGTCGAAATTCGAGTGCGTTTGCCTAGCGAACGAACCGAAGAAGTGTCTGTAGTGTAAACCAGAAAGAGGGGGTGAATTATCCTGGAAGGGATGAATCTGGAGACAGAAAAGACACGATATTCCACGCGCCTTATCAATATTCCGCGCGCTCATCAACTTGAAGTGCCAATATCAACTTCCCCTTTTACCTATAAATAACAACTTAATTTTCATTTTTAAGGGAGGTTTTCATTTTCTCTAATCCAGAGAGATAGAGAGAGCTGATAAAAAGAGAGAGAGTCCCCCAAATTTCAAACCCTATCATATCTCCGGCTAAATTTCTTCTCCTCCAGCCAAATTTTCGTCGTTTCTTCTTCTCCGGCGAGCGCAAGCTCTAGCCGTTGATTCTGCAAATCTATTCTTCTCGTCGGCTTTCTCGTTCAGGTAGAGAAGAGCGACAAAAAGATTTTTTATCGTCTCGCTAGTGCAAATCTCATTATTTGATCGATTCTGGTAAGTTACAAGATGATTCTTAATTAATTTTTTTTTTTAAAAGAGAAGGTAATCTATATTGATTTTTCTCAAATTTTATTTGATAGACCTGAGACGATTTTTCTCTGATATCTATTTGATAGCATGTTGATGTGAATTTGTTTAAAACCGATGGAAATTCCGCATGATTTGTACTAATATTGTTTGTATGATCAGTTGAGAATATGTATAGCTAGGATTTTCCTTGGAATTTATAGTTATTCTTCTTCAGTTGTGATGATCTTACTTTAGTGAGTCGTTTGATTGAAGCAATAGTTAGGATTTTGTTTAAGAACTTTTGTAATCCTTCATGATCTTTTTCTTCTTTTTTTTTTTGGATCAGTGTGTGTTTTCGTTGAAAATCTTGTTGGAACAGAACAATTTTTGGATATTGAGTTAATTTCTAGTTGTATTTTGTAGCCTTAGTATTGTAATTCTTTGAGTAGGTTGGTACTGATATCACTCTGTTTAAGAAGAGATACAAGAGTCATCATTTTCATGTTTAAATCAATATTGCTAAGAACGGAGTTGACAAGTTTTATGATAAGAAACCTTATTTGGATGAGTCTTGGTATTGTTTGATGTGGAAGTGAAGGGAAAGCCTTTAAATTTATGACTTCATGCATTGCTTTAATTGTATTTGAAATCAAGAATTGTTCATTTTTTGTCAAAAAGATAATGTTGAGGTTATTGGGGGAAAATTTCATTCTTTGAACATGAAAGTGTTGATATCATGATCATATTCTCTTTGGCTAGGTATTTGTATGTGCTTATGATGAGTGTGAAAGAATAAAGCAAATGTTCATATTTCTTTAGTTGTTAGTTACTTCAATTATGGCTTTGGTTATAGCACTGTATACCTTTATTTCCTTATTATTTGCTTAATATAACATGAGGTTCACAGATCAGTTTGGGACAGTTGCACTATGCACATGTTGTTTTTCCACCTGTACAATAATCCGCTTGTTTTAAAATTGCCATGCACAGAGCTTTATTATACAAAAGCAGTATGGCTAAAATAGGTGCTTGTATGTTTAGTATCTTTTGCAGAATGTCTTTTGTTTAAATTTCTTAAATTAAGTAGAGGTGTCTATATTATCTTAGTTGAAAATGACAGTTATAGTATAGGTGTGCACACTCCTTTCTTTAATTCTGTGTTAATGAACCTGAAAATATAGTTCAAGTCTTTGCATGAATCTATGATTACAAGGTGGTAGTGACCATGGTCGAAAATCAGAAATAAGCTACGTCTAGAAGAATAATGTTCACTGGTAAGACCCTTATTTAATATTAATATCATGACATAAGCTTAGTTTGTCTCATTATTTGTCCATAACAGCCCTCATCTTTTGATACCAACAGCCCTCACTCTCTTTGATAATGTCAGCCCTTTCATTTGTATAGCAGCCCTACTCCATTTGTTGTGATATAGAAGTGTCCATAGCAGCCCTCACTCTCTTAATAATGTCAGCCTTTCATTTGCATAGCAGCCCTACTCCATTTGTTGTGGTATACAAGTGTCCATAGCAGCCCTCACTCTTTCAATAATGTTAGCCTTTCATTTACATAGCAGCCCTACTCCAATTGTTGTGTCATAGATGTGTCTATAGCAGACCTCACCCTTTGGCTATTCTGTTTGTCTTGACCACTCCCTAGATCAATCTCCCTAGCCTGCAACAATTAGGAGTACAGGTTGCCTCTGTTGTGTCACTATGATTGAAGTTCAATGCTTGGTAATTCCGTACACCTACAGTTCAGTTCTTGTATAATTCATTGCTTATGCAATTCAGTTCTTGTGCAGTTCAATGCTTTATAGTTCAGCAATCCATGTTACTAATTGCAATGATTAGTGTTATAAATGGTTTCTCTAAATTCTTTCTATTAGGTCGAATGCTTATTTCAGTTGAAATCAAAGAGTATGAATAGTGATGGAAATTTGGTCCTTATGGTCATTAGAGGTTTAGTTGGAAAGTATGAAAGATAGAACCTTGCGCATCTAATGCCTGGAGCCTTTTGGGGCATAGGAATAGGCATTGGATGTGGTATTGGATGGGGTTTAGGCTTTGGTCCTGAGATCATTGATCATGGTGAAACAGGATGAGTATTTGGATTTAGTGTTGGCCTAATTCTAGCTAGTGTAAATGCAATGCTCTCCCTATTGTAGAAATGTAACAGGAGATGATTAGAATCATGTTGTAGAAAGATGCTCATGGGAGGCTCATTATCTTAAAGTTGATGGTTCTTTGATTCATGTGGTTATTTTTAAAAAAAAGATGGTTTAGAGAATCTCAAAAACTGCAGTTATTGATAGCATCAGGGGTAAAATTGATTGATTTTTATGCAACAAGTGCTATATTAAGCACTCATTTTGTCATAAAATCGCTATGTAGCATAAATTTTGTTATAAGAATAATGATCTGTGTGAGGCCATTCCTTTGGTCATTATTATTATTTTTATTTATTGACGCTATTATTTGATTTTAGTGACGAATTGAATGGATATATCATTTACATTGTAGACCTGTTGGAAATAGTAAAGTTTCTCTAAGTGCCTGAAATCATCTTGTCTTTTAAGAGCTTTATTACAAAGGTTTGTTCTTGTTTACCTTACATATATAACCCGATGATCAGTAGAGTAAACCTGAAGGTTATTGTGATGTTTTTCATCTCAAGTTTATCTCAAGCTCATAAATGAATTATCATCCATCCTTGCTTAATCGAACAATCATTCGCATTTGTATTTGCTAATAGGTATGAGGCGATGGAGGTGCTAGCCCAAGTCCATCCATAGGGGACTCGCTTAGTCCAAGTAGCACTCCCCTCGTTTATTTTTAAGATTTGCCCAGTCTTTTGGATACCCTTAAACATTAGAAACCCATTCATTACAAGGGCGACGAAAGAGCCATTTACAGCCTTCTTTTAGGAGACAAGCTATGTCTCGTGCAGACAAGTCAAACCCTTTAGGGAGACAGGCTATGTCTCAGTAAAGTAGTTTATCCGTAAGAGACTACTCAAGCCTCACACATAGTTGTACCCCTTTCTAGTTGAAGACCAACTTGGTCTGGTAGTTACCCTAACTCCTGTCTATTATTGCCAGGGCAATGATAAGGATACTTGGAGCCCACCTCTGTGTCTAAGAGACTTGCCCAGTCTCACTAGCACCTTCCTTTATCTCCTCTTCTTTTAGGAGACTAGTCTAGTCTCATTAGCACTCTCCTCTTAGGGTTGTGTACTCGGAGTCGGTCCTTTCGTATACGAGTCAATCTTTAGCTAGAGAGTCCATCCTTAGTGAGAGAGTCATTCTTTAGCATAGAAGTCAGTTCTTCAGTCTTTCAGGAGTCTGTCCTATCATAATAGGGGTTAGGATTCTGTCCAACCTCTCATCAAGTCATGTGATCTTATCCACTCCTGCAAGGTATAGGATACTGTCCAACGCTTGCAGAGTCGTGATTCTGTCCAATTCCCTCGCAAAGCATAGGATGCTGTCCAACCTTTGTGAGATATCAGGAGCCTTTCCTACCCTTATGATGATAGGATTTTGTCCTCTTATATAAAAAAACATTTGAAAAATTTAAAAATCTCAACAATCTTGAGTCAGTAGGAGTGGTTAGGAAAATCTGTTCAGAACTACGTTGGCTTGATCCTCTTCCACGAGGTACGTAGTGCAGCTTGGGATCTTTATCCCAGGTCTAGCAAAACCTTAAAAAATAAACATTTCAAACCTTCCAAAAATAAAAATTCTTCAAAACATTTTCAAAAAGATCTTCCCTAAGAGTTAGGAGTCTGTCCTAGATATTTTGGGTGTCTTAGAGTTAGGAGTCTGTCCTGGTTATGTTGATGCTTTGTATGTCTTGTCGTGTGAGTGTCCCTAGGTTAGGAGGCCTCGAGTCGTGGTCGGTTAGACAATTAGTCGAGCCGTTGGCTAGACTAGGAAACACTTAGTTTGCCCATGGTTTTCCGTAGGATATACAGCCTAGTTACTGTGGACCTCGATCCGAGATAGGCGGCGAGGGAACTGGTCCCTAACACCCTCTGGATCATCCACGTGTGAAGGAGAGCTCTACCAAGGAACTCTCAAAACGGATGCCACCCTCATAGCATAGCACGAGTGGCGATATAAAAAGAAAGAGATATGTCTCGATCCGGAGCCAAGGCTCGAAACCAAGACATACCTGAAATAAACTCAGAGTCGCCATCCATGGATATGCCATGGAACCCTAAAATCAAATCCTCTGTGCAATGGATAACCAGAAATATATATGGGTTCGTACCTGGTTACGAATGGGGAAGGTCTGAGAGCACCCCCAATTCGTCCGAGTGCAAGCACTTGGTCTCTTATGCCATTTTTAGTAACTCCAAAGAAGTTTGAATAAAAATCATGTGAAATGGGAACAATCCTCAGGACTCGTCTACCTAAGCATGCATTTCCTGAGGATAAAAATAATAAACACATATAAAATAAAATGAAAGATGTGCCACCTAAGCATAGCTAGGTTATGAGTGACAAGCCTAATGGGTGTCTAAGTTCTGATGTGCAAACACATGCAAGCTATAGCTAAAGGTATGAGATCAGTACAAAGAAAATGAGAAAACATATCAAATCATACAATAACTACACAACAAATCCTAAGACTCTAAATTATTAGCCTGAGTCCTCGGATGGTCTGGTATTCATCCAAAGAAGCCTACGTATCCCCGCCTCCACGAGAATCAAGGCAACGTAGTTCTTCGCGCCTATTCTAAGCTATGATGCCTAAGACACCTAGCCCTCTATCCTAAACTCGATCTAAAAGACCGGACCAATTATTAAAGTTTATTGTACGATTATTTAAATTCCAGTGAATTGTGAATTTTAGGACACCCTATATGCCCTAACTAAATGCAGATTAGCCCTGGGCTAATGCAGGTGGTTCTTACAACCTATGTGTGACTAGGCCGTATTTCCTAAGGAAAACCAGGGGTGGACTAGCGTATCCTACTCTAGTCATCACTCGGCGATGTGGATCGTCGACTGATCGGACGGAGGCGCTCCTATAACTCTAGGACAGACCCCTAACTCTAAAACAAGCACACAGCAAACAAACAATCAAACAACCTATCAAAAGAAAAAACCTAACTCTAAAACTCTCTATCTAGGAGAAACTCCTAACTCTAGAGGAAGATCTTTTAAAAATAAGATTTTAAAGGTTTTTGAAGAAGGTTTAAAACGTTTATTTACAAAAAAGTTTGGCTGGACTTGGGATGTAAATCCCAAGCTGCACTACGTACCTCGTGGAAGAGGATCAAGCCAACGTAGTTCGAAACGAACTCTCTACCTAACAAACACTTACAGCAAATCAACTATTTTTTATGCTTTAAGTTTCTAATGTTTTTGAGATTTTTAATGATTTTAATGTTTATAGATTTTAAAATTTCTGTTGCTTTCACCCTTTTGGCCAAAGACCGGAGGGAATACACAAAATACCACCCTAAGGACAAACCCTAGGGTGAATAAAGGAAACTATGCTCTAATAATATCGTTATAAGAGCAAATGAGTCAAAGACTCTCTAATAAGAGTAACCGATAACACTGAAAATGAGATAACGGAGTCAAAGACTCTCTAATGACTGCAAAAGGAAAGGCGAGTCAAAGACTCTCTAATAAATCCAACTGAAAGCACAAATGAGTCAAAAACTCTCTAAGAAAACTGCGAAAGAGATAAATGAGTCAAAGACTCTCTAATAACATCACCAAAGGAATAAATGAGCCAAAGATTCTCTGAAAGAAATGGAAACACGATTCAAAGACTCTCTAAGAGAGAAGAAAACACAAGTCAAAGACTCCACTGACACCAACTAAAGGATAAATGAGTCAAAGACTCTCTAGAAAAACCAATAAGAGAAAGATTGAGTCAAAAACTCTTTAATAACAACACCTGAAAGACAAATAAGTCAAAAACTCTCCTACAACACCACCGAAAAGGCAAATGAGTCAAAGACTCTCCTATAACACCACCTAAAAGGCAAATGAGTCAAAGACTCTCCTATAACACCACCTAAAAGGCGAATGAGTCAAAGACTCTCTAATCAAGGCTGACTCCTATGCGAATGGACTATCGAATAAAGAGAAGCTCACAAGCAAAAGGAAAGGAAAAAAAAAGACTTTGTGCATATTTGGCAAAGGTAAAACACCCAGCCGGGCCGGACAGCTGCCTAGCCCTAGGGTGCAACAAATGTGCAACCCAATACCTATAAGGGTAGGGGTATGAAGCCAAGCTGAGTAGGGTGTTCTCCCAAAACCAAACGGCGCACAAAGAGGAGGTTTAGCAAGAGAATGAGACCGGGCTGGTCTCCCAAACACACACAAAGATGGGCTCTAAGCAACCTTATCATTGCCCTCAAGAGGTAAGCAAGGCTAAGACGACTAATTAACCAAATTGGTCTCTAATTAACAGAGGTACAAATTGAGGTGCAACCTCAGAGAGGATTCTACAAATGAGGCCAAGCAGGCCTTCTAAAGGCTAATTACTTACAAAGCCAAGACGGATGACTCCCTAATAACATCAATAAATATCAAATGAGTCAAAGACTCCCCCGATAACATCACCACACAAACGAAAGATTCAAAGACTCTCTAAATGAGGCAAAGCATGCCTCCTATGGGTACATCATTTATCAAAATCAAAGCAACCTCCTTGAGGTTAAGCTAAAAAAAGATAAACAATAATAATAGCAATCATAGCATGATAAACAACATTAATTAGCCCAGACCAGCCGCTGGGTAGCCTAATGAAGTAAAACAATACCAAACACTTCAAAGCCAACCACAAACCCCAATACGGGGACTCCAATAAAATCAGATGATGCCAAAGTAATCATCTGATTTCCTACACATATAATATTTCTACAAACCGCCTTGAAATCAGACGATATTTGTGTCAAGGACATCGAATAGTGCAAATCATCTGATTTCCTTCTTCAATTAAACAATTTATTTAAAATAAAATTAATTAGCCCAGACCAGCCGCTGGGTAGCCTAATGAAATTAAAAAATGATATTAAACACTTCAGAGTCAACTACAAACATGTTCAACAATAAATAATATCATTAACTTGTGCTTTAAAGTGATGGACTCGCCAAATTACAAGTGACTTTTCATATCTTTTCAAATAGAGCTACAGCCTACTAATATTAAGTGAATCTCGCAGCTCACAAAATTCCATCCACATATCTAACAGTGGGTAACTACCACATGAATTCAGAACTTGAATTGTCATAAGCAATACAAATTTATCTTGAAGTCCAAGGGAGATGCAATCTTATGATATCTCATCTAGCCTAAAAGGGACAATTATTGATACACTTAAACAGGGCTTCCAAAATTTCTAACAGGTTCTCACTTCATGAGCAAGTTATAAATGGAAAATTATTGCAGATCTTGAAATGATAGCCATAAGCTCCACACAGAAAATACAATCATATTTCAATCAAGTTAGGAGAACCATCCCAATGCTCAAAATCTAACAGATCTATATATTACGATGAACAGCAAATGAAGAGAACAAATTAAAAGTAATTTAAAAGACATAATACCTCTTTTCTTTAATAGAGAATGAAAATTTATGACCAAATACACCAGCAGATGATGAATGCTTCGATCTCCTTCCCCTTGAGCTGCAGAATCTTGTATTCGACGACCACCACGGCAAAGCTTTTTTACATGCTCAAATCTTAACTATGTGCACTCAAATCCAATGCTTGAGTAAAGAAAATTGAAGATCGGAAATCAGAAAACTAGAGATCTTAGCTTTGAGGTCTTGAATCTAGGGTTTCAAGGCTAGAGAAAATGGATATGGGGTTTTAAACACAAAAAGTGGATGGATCTGAGATTTGAGGATTTAAAATAGCTAAATCTGATCTCTAACTGGACTATGAAGATCAAGATCTAGACAAACAAACTGATTGGAGAGGTGGCCGGAGTATTGTAGGCGATCGGAGAAACAATCGGATTCTGATCGGAAAAGAAAATGGCTGAAGGTTTTGAACGAGGTTTAAACAAGAAAACAAAGAAGTAAATGGAAAGATAACGCAAGCCGGAGCTTGGAGGTAGGGAAAATAATGGAGAAGGGGGTTTAAAATGAGGAAAATTCTCGGCCGGAGATCCGGCAAGCTTACCGGAGAAGATGATGAAATGAACGAAGATTTGAAGGACTTGGGATTTTTCTCCTCAGATCTCCCTCTCTTTCTTTCTTTCTCTCTCTCTGCTTCTGTCTTTTTAAACCTCTCTCTCTCTGTCTCATCTCTCTTCTCAGATCTCTCTCTGTCTCATCTCCCTTCTCATCTGAGATCTCAGATCTGAGATTTCAGATCTCAGATCTGAGAATCCAGCAATGATCGGAGGAGGATCGGAGAAGAAGGACGGTGGCGGTTGTGGCCGGAGATCCGAAGGATCGGATCAGAGAATCTGATCGGAAAAGATGATCGACGGAAGATCGATCGGCCGGAGGAGGAGAGGAATGACCGGAGCAATGGATGCGGCCGGAAGAAGAAGGATTGGCCGGAATCCTACGGATCTGGTCGGAGAAGAAGGATTGGATGGTGGATCCGGTGGATCTACAGAGGAGGAGGATCGGAGAAAATGGAGTTGCCGGAGGAGGAAGAAGGCCGGAGAAGAGGAAGACTGCCTGAGTTGGAAGAAGGCCGGAGAAGGATCGGAGATCCGATCGAAAAAAAAAAAAAACCCAAATTTCCCTCCTTCCCTTTCTCTCTTCTCTCTCAGATTTCTGCGAAATTTCCGGCTATGAACAGTGTCTTTTTTTTTTTTTTCTAATTTTTTTTTTGATATATAAAGAGAAGGCTGCTGATAATGGCACTACCCCTACTTGATAAGGCGCGTGAATTACTAGGCGCACCTCTCCCGCTTTGTCTTATTAGACAAAAGGCAAAACTTCGGCTATTTTTCAAAAGGACACCTCCTTGTGCGGATAATTTGCCCCCCTTTCAGATTTGAACTACGACCACTGCCTCGATCCGTTCACTGATCAAACGAGCTCGGATTCCAACGAAAATTTACAGGGACCTATGGGGGACCCTAACCTAGCTTAGGGTTGAATTTGGGACCCCAGGTCACCGATTTGACGAGGTTGTGCGCAACCACTCGCGAACCTGGGTCCGGTCAAAATGGGGTGTCTACAGATGCCCCTCTTTGGCAGAGCGTGTGTAACACGCGAATGGCAAAGCTGAACAGACGACACATTTTGACTGACCCGAAAGCAAAGCAAATTTTTGGGTATCAGTTTTTAAAACGATATTCACAAAGGTAAGACTCAACTAACAATAGGGAGATAGCCTCTCATTGACTCTTAACTCGGCAACTACGACATCTCAAAGAGATAGTCTCTCCCTAGTACTCATGACTCAACTATCTAAACTAGTTAACAAAGATGAACAAACGATTATAAAAAATACAAACACTCTCTTTTTTTTTTATCAGGCTAAGTCAAAGTAAACATAACAATTGCTCAAAGAGCACCAACCAAACAAACAAATGAATTATTTCAATCACTCAAAGAGTTTCCATCTTTTTTATCAGGCTAAGCCAAAGTAAACATAACAATTGCTCAAAGAGCACCAACCAAAAAACAAATGAATTATTTCAATCACTCAAAGAGTTTTTATTATTATATTTTTTTTATCAGGTTAAGCCAAAGCAAACATAACAATTGCTCAAAGAGCACCAACCAAACAAACAAATCAATCACTTCAATTACTCAAAGAGCTTTCATTTTTTATTTTTATTTTAGAAACCACGTTGCAATTTGTCTAAGACAAGCACAAACTTAAACACTCAAAGAGTTTTTCCTTTTTAAAAACCTGCAAAAATAGGCCAAAGACCAATGTATTGAAACTCGTCCAAAACAAGTTCAAAACTAAACACTCAAAGAGTAAAAAATTTTATAATGCCGATCAGTCTAAGACTTGACCAATTAATAAGGTATTCGAATATTTGAGCTAAACTCAAACATCTAATACCGAGGCGAGACTAAGTCTCAAGCCTAGCGATAGTTATACAGATCATTGCTGAAAATAAATCTGTTTAACTATCCGAGTAATTCTGACTCCTTTTTTTTAAAGTAGCGAATCACTCCGGATTATGCGGTTCTGCTAAACAGTTCCACATAAATCCAAATTCGTATGTCCTGCTAAACAGTCCCATACAAACCTCTTCGCAGATACACATGACTCCTAACACGTTAGGAAGCTGCACATTGCGGAACGATGATTAGGTAAGTCACTACTTGACATTACAATACTAATCATCAGGGTACTAAATACCCGGGAGAAGGAAGAAAAGACCAATCCGTGTAACACAGGATCGGAAATATTTTCCTTACTAAAACATTTCAAAAAGACCAAACCGTGTAACACAGGTTCGGTAATTTCCATCTCTATTAAAATCTTTCAAAAAGGACCAAACTGTGTAACACAGGTTTGGTAATTTCCAATTCTATTAAAATCTTTCAAAAAGACCAAACCGTATAACACGGGTTCGGTAATTTCTATCTCTATTAAAATCTTTCAAAAAGGACCAAACTGTGTAACACAGGTTTGGTAATTCCCAATTCTATTAAAAATCTTTCAAAAAGGACCAAACTGTGTAACACAGGTTCAGTAATTTCTCTCTATAAAACATTTTCAAAAACATGTCAAAGGAACCACCAGATAGTGCAACACTAAATCCGATAATTTCTTACTCTATTAAAACACTCTTCAAAATACTTTGAAGAAAAGACCAGACCGTGTAACACATATTCTGGTAATCTCTATCTTTATTAAGAAGCTTCTCAGAACAAAAGAAGAAAGACCAGATCGTGGAACATGGAATCTGTTAATTTCTATCTTTATTAAAAACCCTTCAAAACTCGAGTAACTTGAAAGAATTTTTGAAGGTCAAACCCCTTTTTTTAAAAAAAAAAAAACAGATGCAAAGCATTCTACTGAAATTTGAAAATCTCTAGATTGAATTCTAGACTCCACTGGGATAAAGATTTTTCAAAGAAATTCAACTCCAAAGGAAAATAACCTGACTAAGAAGCTTAATATAAAGAACATTCGAATTTTTCGTCTCTATTTTATGAAAATATCTATCTCAAGTATCAATGATTACTTGACATCTTTTATGACGTAAGTTATAAAAGATGCCCCCTAGTATGATTACTTCCATGACAAAATTCATTAGAGAGCAACAAAAAGGGAATGGGCCAAAGGCTTTTATTACTGAACATTTGAAATTACAACAAATTTTTCTGATAAACACCTGGGTTTATAAGGTTTTTCATAGGTACAAGAAACTTGCTACGCTCAAAATTTTCTCATCTCTGCCATCTGCTGATATCGAAACTGAGCTGAAAGCTTGTCGACATCTGAACACTGCTCCGCTTTACATTATCCACAGGAACTACAAATTCTCTGCTTCTCTGAGCCTCTGAGTCTTTATCACCCCGGCTTTGGGAGGAATACTGGCTAAACAGGACTTTGGAAATTGACTTTGACTCGACAACTGACTGACTTTGACAGACCATGACCAAAGACTTTGACGAGTTTTAAACAAGACTCCAAAAGAGACTGAATCTGCTTCTTAAACTGAAAAACATTTTAAAATGGTTAAAGGTCCACCACTCTTAGAGTCTTTTGACTATCATGTTTAAAGAAGTTTCAACCTCTTTTCGAGATTTCCGTCATGCTTATTATTCCTTCAGATTGTTTAGTTTCAATCTACCGAACTCAAAGAGTAACTAAAGAAGCTTTGATGGCACTTACTCAGACATTAAAGAAGAGCCAAAGAGAAAAATAAAAGCTCAACTGGCTTCCAAAAAGCTCTGTCCTTCATGAAGTCTTGCCATGACCAAATCGCCCTTGTGGGTTTTTGATTTAGTGGACCGCATGCCTTAATTTTTGCCTGGACTGTCTGCCCTTGCAGATTTTCCATCCAGCAGGCTCAATGCCCTGATTTTTGCCTAAACTGCCCTTTCGGGTTTTCAGCTTAGCGGGTCTAAGACTCCATCATTTTTTATTTTTTTTTTCTCTACAAACCTGGGCCTAAATACACCAGAAGGACTTTCAGGTATGCTTAGGTTCAAAAAGGCTAAATCCTAATGTATTTGCATGTTACTGGACCGAATCTGGACCCTCCAGACTTCCTACGTATCCCTGAAGAAATGGGAATCAGATCCGCGTAGTTCGCCCCATTTGGCTTTGCAAAAGACGTGACCGAACCCGAATTAATCAGGCTACCTACGTACCCTTAAAAAGGGATCAGGTCATAACGTAGTTCAAACGACTTTCTTTTCTTCTTCTTTATATATATATATATAAAAAATGCCCCTAGTTTGGGTTCATCAAAGAAACAAATTGTTTTATAGGCCCAAAGGGTTTGCAAAACGGTTTAAAACATTTAGGCTGTTGACTCAAAGCTCAGGTCGATCAAAGACGGCCTTCTGGTGAATTTAAGCATAATACTTTTTTAACTGATCCAGGTTTGTAGGTTCATTTAATTTTTCTCCATTTTCATTGAGGAGTCTTACGGCTTTTCCAGGCAGGACTTCATCGACGATATAAGGACCAGACCAGTTTGGCCTGAATTTACCTCTCGGATCAAATACCGGTGCCCTGTAGGACTTCAAAACAAGATCTCCAGGCTTCAAATCTCGGACGCGAACTTTCTTGTTGAAAGCTCTCTCGATTCGCCTCTGATATCCCTGAATATGGTACAAGGCTCTCAACCTCTTCTCGTCTATCATATGCAGTTCATCATGTCTGGCTCTAGCCCAATCAGACTCTGGCAAGTCAGCTTCCATCATCACTCTCAAAGAGGGAATCCTTACCTCAACGGGGAGGACTGCTTCCATTCCGTACACCAAAGAATACGGAGTTACACCTGTTGAAGATCTGATCGATGTCCGATAAGCCCATAAGGCATATGGAAGCTTATTCGACCAATCCTTATAAGTCTCAGTCATCTTGCTAATAATGACTTTGATATTCTTATTCGCAGCCTCTACAGCCCCGTTTGTTTGAGGTCTGTAAGGAGATGACTTGTGATGTCTTATTTTGAACTCTTCACACAGGTGTAACACCTCTTTCTTGAAATGCGACCCATTATCTGAAATCAGCTCATGAGGCACTCCATATCTACAAATAATATTGGCACGGATGAACTTCGCAACTGTGCTTGAAGTTATGGAAGCATACGAAGCGGCTTCAATCCATTTCGTAAAATAATCAATGGCGACCAGAATATACTCATGCCCGCTCGAAGATTTCAGATAAACCTTCCCAATTATATCAATTCCCCATACTGAAAACGGCCATGGAGAAGTCATAGAGTGCAACTCCGAAGGAGGAACATGAATAAGATTTGCATAGACTTGACATTTATGGCATTTCTTTACAAATGTGAAGCAGTCTGCTTCCATTGTGGGCCAATAAAATCCAAGTCTCAAAATCTTTCTTGACAACATTTTTCCATTCATATGAGGACCACAAACTCCCTCATGGGTCTGCTCAATAAGCTCTGCGGCTTTGTCTTCATCAGCACAGAGAAGTTGTATGCCATCAAATGACCTTCTGTACAGCTCTTCACCACAAATAACGAAGTTGGCAGCCAACTTCTGAAGAGTCTTCCTCTCTTTACTTGAAGCTTCTGAAGGATGCCCTTTACCAGCAATAAAATTCTTGATATCTATATACCATGGCTTCCCATCTGGACACCTGGCTAAAATCTCTATTGCATTCACATGCGAAGGGGCCCACTGAAGTCTGACAACTAGCGGTTGAACCTCCCTTGATATAGAAATGTCTAACATCGAGGCCAAAGTAGCCAAAGCGTCAGCAAAATGATTTCTGGTCCTTGACAAGTGAGTGAACGTAATGTTCTTGAACTTTCTGACCAAAGATTCCAAATAAGTGTTATAAGGGATCAACTTATCTTCTCGAGTTTTCCATCAATATCCTGAATCTCCAAAGCTAAGGCTGCCTCTAACCCGGCGATGCAAGCTTCATACTCGGCCATATTGTTCGTGCACTCAAATTGTAGCTTGATAGAAACAGGAATATATTCTTTCCGAGGGGATATAAGCACAGCTCCTACTCCTTGTCCTCGACTGTTGATAGCTCCATCAAAGTACATAAGCCACTTAGTACTCGAAGCTTCTTCTTCAATATCCATGATTTCTTCGTCAGGGAATTCTGCCTTCAGAAAAGCATTCTCTTCAACAGGTGCATCAGCCAACTGTTCAGCAACCACACGCCCTTTAATTGATTTCTGAGTAACATATGTGATGTCAAACTCAGACAATAACAATAACCACCTAGCGGTTCTTCCCGTAAGGGCCGGCTTCTCAAACAAATATTTTAACGGATCCATCCGCGAAAGCAAAAAGATCTTGCTCGAAAGCAAATAATGTCTAAGCCTCTGGGTAGCCCAAACTAATGCTAGACATGTCTTTTCCAAAACTGTGTACTTCAGCTCGTACTCCAGCATCTTCTTACTGATATAGTAAATGGGCTTCTCCCTTTTAGACTCTGAATCTTCCTGAGCAAGCATGCAACCCATGGCTGTATCGGTGATAGACAAATACAACAACAATGGCTGACCCGGAATGACAGGTGATAGAACAGGGGGCAAGGATAGACACTGCTTAACCTTTTCAAAAGCCTCCTGACACTCTTCATTCCATTTCTTCGAGGAATTCTTCTTCAGAAGCTTGAAAATGGGTTCACACGTCATCGTCAGATGTGATATGAACCGTCTCAGATACTGAACTTTGCCAAGGAAACCTCGGATCTGCCTTTCTGTCTTCGGCGGCTGCATTTCTTGAATCGCCTTAATCTTTTGCGGGTCTACTTCGATCCCTCTTTCGCTGACCATAAACCCTAAGAGCTTTCCTGATGTAACACCAAAGACGCACTTACTCGGGTTTAGGCGGAGCTGATACTTCCTGATCCGCTCAAAGAACTTTCTCAATGCGACAGTGTGCTCAGGTCAAGTCTTGCCTTTCACAATCATGTCATCGACTTATACTTCGACTTCTTTATGGATCATATCATGTAAAAGAGTTGTAGCAGCCCTCTGATATGTAGCACCAGCATTCTTCAAACCAAACGGCATCACCCTGTAGCAGTAGGTACCCCACTGAGTAATGAACGCTGTCTTCATCATGTCCTCTGGCGCCATCTTAATCTGATTGTAGCCTGAGAATCCATCCATAAAAGATAGAAGAGCATGACCAGCTGTATTATCAACCAGGAGATCAATATTTGGAAGAGGAAATCATCCTTAGGACTTGCCTTGTTTAGGTCTCGAAAATCGACACACATTCGAACTTTTCCATCCTTTTTGGGCACCGGTACGATGTTCGCAAGCCATTCTGGGTATTCAACCACTTGAATGAACTTTACTTCTAACAGCTTCTTTACTTCTTCATAAACCTTCAACTCCCATTCAGTTTTGAGTTTTCGGAGTTTTTGCTTCTTTGGCTTAATACCAGGGATTAAGGGTAAGCGATGCTGAACAATTTCTTCACTTAATCCTGGCATGTCATCATATGACCAAGCAAAAACTTCCTTGAACTCTTTAAGTAAGGCAATTAATTCCTCGCGTTCCTCAGGAGATAGAATTTTGCCAATTCGAATCTCCCGAATCAAGGTTTCATCATCTATATTCACAGTTTCAATTTCCTCTTCAAGTGGTTTTGCGCGGCGACTCTCATCCTGTTGAATCATGTATTTGATTTCAGGGGGAGTGTCGTCGGCATCCTCATCAGAGGGGGAGTCTTGATTGTTATTATTAAGTTTATCAGATTCTGAAGCAGAAACATTAGAAATAAAAGTAGAGACAGGAATGTACACAGAAGAATCTTTTATTTCATTGAATGTTGAATCAAGTACATCAAATGATGAATTACCCACATCGGGCTTTATAATGGACTCTTGAAACAAATTTACAGACTCAACAGATATATTGACATCTGTGTCAATTGAACTATGTACGGAAATAATATCTGAATCATCAATAGAAACAGCATCTGACTCGATCTCGCTGGAAGAAGAGGAATTACCATCGACCTCAAGAGACTCGACCTTTATAGTACCTACATCAAAAGAATTGTTAGAATAAACAGACTCTGAATCAGACTCAAAGACTGACATGGACTTACGAACAACAGACTCTTTTGAAGGGACACGACTGTTTAGGTAAGTAACCTGAGGTATGACCTGAAAGGTCCAGTTAGTCAATGGTTCCTCTGCCGGGGTGATTAAGTGAGTAGGATTCAGAATCACGGCCCTCTGATCAATCACAGCAATAATCTGCGAATCTTCAAGGAACATTGAATTCAGCAGGCTCGGCTCTATATGCTCTGCCCAATCAGCTTCTGACTCAGCTTCTGTCTGCACACCGATCTGCTTGTCCTCTAACTCCAGATTGAAGAAAATTTCAAAACCTGGCAACCTCTGTCCTGAATTCTCATCCAACCAAGTTTCGGCAAAACCACAGAAAGGGACATTAGCACCCTCTTGTCTAAACCGGCCATTCATTGTCAAATTAATTGGCGCCATTGGTAATTCTAACCCTCTTCGGCGACATTCAGCCCATTTCCGCATCAACTGCTTCATCTCTTTAACCTCTTTCTTTGAGGGCTTGTACCCCAGCCCAAATAGACCGTTGAAGGATTCGAACTCAGGGAACTCAGTCAAACCCTGATGGTATTTACCCAGCCCTGCAGCCTGGCATATATCCCTGTCGGCGAATCATCCTGACGACATTTGAGTTTGTACTGGTTAGGAAACAAATTTCCTCATTCATAGCTTCTTTAAAGGTGATGGCAGTCACCTCTAATGAAAATCCAGTTAAACTAATATCCTCAGCCTTCTCCACAGTCAGGTCCTGAGTAATCAGCCCTACTTCAAGGTCTGGGTCTCCCTTTACAGTTACCACTCCGTTTTTGTGAAGAAACTTCAGCTTTTGATGGAGAGAGGATGGAATAACCCCGAACTTGTGCAACCAAGGGCGCCCAAGTAATAGCAAAAATGAGGCTTTGATGTCCAAAACTTGGAACTCTATTTCAAAGTCTTCTCCTCCGATCTGTATTTCGGTGACCAGGGTTCCGATCACATCTCGGCGAGTACCATCGTACGCCAGAATACCCTGTTCAGATGGGATGAAATCTGCGGGACCAAATCCAAGAGTTGTTGCAGTACTCAACGGGCAGACATTCAGAGCAGAGCCGTTGTCAACCAACACCTCTGGTACTTTCTTCTTGTTACAAACAACTGTGATCTTTAGATATTTTGTGTGATTTCGGCCTTCAGAGGGCAGATCATCATCGGTGAAAGACAGGGTCTTAGACACTCTTGTCATGGCAACCAAGCTCACCAGCTCATCAGGGGTAGTGTCTACAGAGACTTGTGCAGAATTAAGCTCTCGAAGAACTAACTTTCTGTGCTTGGATGAGGCCATGAGTAAGCCCCATACTGAGATATTGGCCTGAGTCTTCTTCAGCTGTTTCAGCAAGCTCTCTTCTTCCTCATCTACACTGACCTTGTTCTGCCTCGGATTCTCCGCATTTCGCGCAACTTCTGCAGGATTTTCTACACATAATTCTTGGGGTTTGAATACACGCCCACCTCGGGTCATGTGACGCATCTCGTCACAATGGTTATCTAACAACAATAGCTCATCTTCTTCAAAGTCCTCAGCCCTTAAGACATAAGGAGTTTTCTTTACTCTTTCTGCATTATCAGTCCGAAATACACTAGACTGAGATGAAGACGATTCAGCCAATTCATCATCGTCAAATGAAATTACATATGGTTCCCTCCTTTCCACTGCTTCCAATTCCCTATCATCAAACTTCATGACATAGGTTTTTTCTGTGGTAATGGCACAAATGAAGTTTGATGGATCAAGCAAAGGTTCATCAGTAAAGATGGCATTGGTGGTAGAAGGAGGCATGGCATGATGGTTGGGAAGTGGGTTCTGAGTGACGTTTGGTCTCTCCACTGCCAATTCATTTTTGTCAATCATATTTTGAATGGCATGCTTCAAGGCCAAACAATTCTCAGTCAAATGCCCTGGACCTCTATGATATTCACAATATTGGTCCATCTTCCAGAATGCGGGTAAAGGATTGGGTGGAGGTTTGATATCCGGGAGCTGGATTTTTCTATCTTTCATGAGCCTCTTGAATATCATTATGATAGGATATGGAAGAGGATCAAACTTTCTGTCAAATGTACCTCTCCTTGGTGCTCTGGCAGCTTCTGCAGCAACTCTGGCCACTGGCCTGGTGTAACTGACAGCATGAATTTCTTTGGGCTGGACCATAGGTCTTTTCCCTTCTCGGATCTCTGTAGAAACTTTTGCTCTCAGACCCTTTGCTATGGCATCTTCTGTCTGAGTACCTGTTTTGATCAAGTGGTCAAAACTCGGATAATGCTGAGGAGCGAGAAAATGAAAGTATTGGGGAGACAAACTTTTCAGAACCAGTTTTATCTGCTCTGATTCAGTCATTCTCTGGCTTAGCTGGGCAGATTTGCGTCTCCAGCGCCTGATAAAGAAAGTAAAGGTCTCCTGAGGACCTTGCTTCAGCTGTTTTAGATCTCTCTTCGTGACCTCAATACCCTCTTCCATTGAGAACTGCTCTATCAGTTTCTCCGAAATATCTTCTAGGGTTCTTACCTCTTCCGGCTTCAGCCTTAGGAACCACTTCTTTGCAATTCCTGTCAGAGATATCGGGAATAACTGAGCCATCTGCTCACGGCTCAGACCATACTGCTGGGACAAAATGATAAACCACCTCATGTGGTTACGCGGGCACCCGGTTCCGTCATATTTATCATAATCAGGAGCTTTGAAATTGGGCGGCAGAGATACTGTTGAAGACAGTATTAATTCGGAGACATCAAATTTCTTTGGCCCCTGTACCTTCATCTGCTCCATCTCATGAGCCATCTTGCTAAATTTGTCGGACATTTCCTCTCAAATTTTTCGAACTTTTCTTTTTCTCTATCAACCCCTGGAGCACAATATTCTGCAGCATATTGGGCATCATCTATATCAACCTCAAAGGGCGAGATATCAGGTCTACGCGCTTCCGGAGATGCAGCACGAGTATGCTGAAGTACAGGTCTGGATGTAGAAGTCTTATCACTTATCTGGGTCTTCATATTTGCCATCTCCTCTTTCATTCCGGCCATGTCCCGAGTGAGGTTTTTCATCATCTCTTGCATGCTCAGCAGAAGATCAGTCGGATCGGCCATTTGGTTTACTTCAAAGGAGTTTGAAGGTTCCGGTGAAAGAGGTAAATGCGCTGTGGATGACACAGGAGAATCAAAGTGACGAACAAGTCTAGACACTGAAGTAGGTCTAAACCAGGTAGGTTTAGCTTGGGAGTCCTTTTTAGGAGCGATGGTTACTATCTTTCAGAATCCTGGTTGGAAGTTAACAAACTAGATTAAATGATTGACAAATGAAATAAGATAGTTTGCACCAATAGAGAAAAAAAGAAACACAAACATCCTTTGTATTGACTATAATGACAGGTTACAACGCCAAAGATTTGTTACATGTAAAATGATGAAACTATGAATCACTGACTGTCTATAACATGTATCAAGTAAAATTTCTTTCTTTGAATTTGTATCTATAATGAAATCAGATTTACAATCTTTGATTCTGATTATATTCAAGTAAAACAAATGAAGAAAATGAAAAATAAAATGATAGTCTCATGACGAAGATCCTCATGGCTCTGCAATCCGAGCTCTTTTGACCGCAAGCTCTCCGGGTAACTCTCCACGTCGGACCTTAGATGTTAAAGCAAACCTTTCTTTCATGACCTTATTTCTCCAAGCAGCTATGATGGACTGAATGAGATCAGGAGACAATTTTTCACACAAAGGAGGTGCTACAGCCCCAGGGGGACAAGGGCGCCCTGTGATCTGATGAAGAAAACGGATTGGTGCATAAAAGCTTGACTTTTCTAACCCCATAAGATATACAAAGGGATATGGGTAAGTGCTAGTGATAACTCGCAAGCAAGAATGACTCACACAACAAAATTGGGTTTCTTCGACATGGTGCAACCAATTACACCACTCATCGATGGATTGTGGTTGGTTGGCCATTGGTTGCCAAGATGAGAAATCTTTCAAGGTGTACTTGTTGTGGCTTTTTCTCTGGAAGATAGTGAGTTTTTCACAAAGCCATATGTATAACAATTTGGCACACCCATAGAAACTATTATGAACCTTTTGATGGTCAATACGATCTAGTCCAAAAAACGTTTCTGCCAGCATAACAGGGACCGGATTCCTTCCTTTGTTAATTTGGTCTACTACCCCGAGCAAAGCCAACGGGGCGACACGGGAGTCTCCACGAATGACATGACGCGCAAAAACTCCAAAGATTAAGGCGCTACGCCGACAACTCTGAAAATGGGAGTTAGTGGGGTCAATGTTCTTAAAAAAAAGTTTAATGAGATCATACACTTCCACGTATGTGCCCTTGAAACAAGGTAGAGCATCAACAGTATCATTTTGGAATAGCTCACTGAAGAGGGAAGGGGAGTCCATGCTTGAAGGTCGAATCCAGAGTCCTTCAGGTAAGATTTCTAACAGGGCGCACCAATCTTCAAAGATTGGACAGAATTCGAAAGGACCAAATCGAAAAACATGAAGGATAGGATCCCAGAATTTTGCAGCTGCTTGGAGAAATCTCCAATTCACATCAGATACGCTCAGATGATTGAATGTGCTTATAAATCGATCAACCATACTCCTCTCATGCTCCCGCGGGAGAGCTTTGATAGCCTCACTAATCCAATCTTTCAATATATTGTTTGACATGATCAAACCTAAAACCTAGACAAAACAAAATTATGAGAAAAAAGGAAATATCCATAAGCAAATGATAAGGATAAACTTGATGATCAATTTAAAGGAGAGGATACAATTGGGGACATTGAATTTTTCATCAAAGACGAGAGATAACCAAGAGATCAGACAATAGACCACGGCCACAAAATGACAAAAGTAGGTCGCAAACCGGATCTAAATCTGGCGATGAATATCATCAACTGTATGATCAAGAAGATCAAAATGATAGATCATGGTCATAGGGACAACGGACAAGCCATCAACCAGATCTAAGACATAACAGGTTGACAAATAAAGATCTAATCCTACTGAATGATGTATACATGGGAATCAAGATAAGGTAGACTGACTCCAAAGGATAGCAATCCTGCTTAACATGTTTTTGGATAAAATCCAGCAGCATAACGGCTATACGAGGAGGTCAAGGTCCAAACTAAGTAAACTGACTCTAAAGAGTAGCAGTCATGCTCAAAATGTGTTACGAAAAATTCGGCAGCATAACGGCTAAACAAGAGAGTCAAGGCAAGGTAAACACATGGTTTAACTAACTCTAAGAAGATAGCAGTTATGCTCAAAATATTCTGCGAAAAATTCGGCAGCATAACGACTAGACAAGAAAGTCAAGGTAAGGTAAACTCATGGTTTAACTAACCCTAAGAAATAGCGGTTATGCTAAAAAATATTCTGGATAAAATCCGGTAGCATAACAGCTATACAAAGGATCCCTATAGCTCAATCAAAGGTATATGAATAAGGATTACCAGAGAAAGGTGATCAACTAATGGACTAATCAAAGGTGAGAATATACAACAACGGGTCAAACCCTATAATCTACAGATCAAGGACTAAACCTGGCCAAGGTAATGGCAAGCAAAAAGCCACTGACTAGATCTAGATCTGAATAAGGAAAGGATATAACCAACTGAAAGGAATAAGGAATCTCTGACTAAGAGGAGAACCCTAATATACATATTCAGTATATATAGGTATATATACATACACACAAATCCTAACCAGGGGCACCAGCCCTAATTCTAATCTAGCGGAGTCAAGGAAGTCTCAACTCAAGACAGACTTGTGAGTGAACTAGGACTGCGCTGTAGCCATGTAAAATGAGCTACCCTAGTCTATAAATGGGACAAAGCTCCTGACTCTAGGCTCCACATGTGTGAGCAACACATGTTCGACCCTATATGAATGCAATATACTTATATAAACACGGGTACTTCCTAGTTGGGTTTCACTAAGTCAGTAAGTATATAAATAATATATAAAACAAAGTAGGGCTCCGGACTCAATCTATCGGGTACTATGCGTATGAAACATACTTAATATGTATAACTCAAGTGCACCGAGTGTTATACATAGTATGCTTCATTGCTCATCGGCTGCTGTAAACACAAGTGCACCGAGTGTTTACGGCTGCAGCGCTGGCGCATAGCTTGGAAATAGATTCAACAGTACCATGAGGGTGTAATAACATCCCAGTCAGGCACGCATTGAATCTATCCCGTGGAGCCAATAATGAAAAACAACGAAAGAAACAAAAAATATGACAATGCATGATGTGCAGTGTGTGAATCCCTTGTTTTAATTACGCACCTGTCTGGTGCCCCTGGATTCTAATGATAGAATTCCCATTTAAAATGATTTTAGCTCAAATTTCTCCGAAGTTAGTAAAAATGGCATTTTTATAGAGTTAGGCAATGTTTCAAGAACTCCCCAGCAGAGTCGCCAGCCTGTGGACCCCGATCCGAGATAGGCGGCGAGGGAACTGGTCCCTAACACCCTCTGGATCATCCACGTGTGAAGGAGAGCTGTACCAAGGAACTCTCAAAACGGATGCCACCCTCATAGCATAGCACGAGTGGCGATATAAAAAGAAAGAGATATGTCTCGATCCGGAGCCAAGGCTCGAAACCAAGACATACCTGAAATAAACTCAGAGTCGCCATCCATGGATATGCCATGGAACCCTAAAATCAAATCCTCTGTGCAATGGATAACCAGAAATATATATGGGTTCGTGCCTGGTTACGAATGGGGAAGGTCTGAGAGCACCCCCAATTCGTCCGAGTGCAAGCACTTGGTCTCTTATGCCATTTTTAGTAACTCCAAAGAAGTTTGAATAAAAATCATGTGAAATGGGAACAATCCTCAGGACTCGTCTACCTAAGCATGCATTTCCTAAGGATAAAAATAGTAAACACATATAAAATAAAATGAAAGATGTGCCACCTAAGCATAGCTAAGTTATGAGTGACAAGCCTAATGGGTGTCTAAGTTCTGATGTGCAAACACATGCAAGCTATAGCTAAAGGTATGAGATCAGTACAAAGAAAATGAGAAAACATATCAAATCATACAATAACTACACAACAAATCCTAAGACTCTAAATTATTAGCCTGAGTCCTCGGATGGTCTGGTATTCATCCAAAGAAGCCTACGTATCCCCGCCTCCACGAGAATCAAGGCAACGTAGTTCTTCGCGCCTATTCTAAGCTATGATGCCCAAGACATCTAGCCCTCTATCCTAAACTCGATCTAAAAGACCGGACCAATTATTAAAGTTTATTGTACGATTATTTAAATTCCAGTGAATTGTGAATTTTAGGACACCCTATATGCCCTAACTAAATGCAGATTAGCCCTAGGCTAATGCAGGTGGTTCTTACAACCTATGTGTGACTAGGCCGTATTTCCTAAGGAAAACCAGGGGTGGACTAGCGTATCCTACTCTAGTCATCACTCGGCGATGTAGATCGTCGACTGATCGGACGGAGGCGCTCCTATAACTCTAGAACAGACCCCTAACTCTAAAACAAGCACACAGCAAACAAACAATCAAACAACCTATCAAAAGAAAAAACCTAACTCTAAAACTCTCTATCTAGGAGAAACTCCTAACTCTAGAGGAAGATCTTTTGAAAATAAGATTTTAAAGGTTTTTGAAGAAGGTTTAAAACGTTTATTTACAAAAAAGTTTGGCTGGACTTGGGATGTAAATCCCAAGCTGCACTACGTACCTCGTGGAAGAGGATCAAGCCAACGTAGTTCGAAACGAACTCTCTACCTAACAAACACTTACAGCAAATCAACTATTTTTTATGCTTTAAGTTTCTAATGTTTTTGAGATTTTTAATGATTTTAATGTTTATGGATTTTAAAATTTCTGATGCTTTCACCCTTTTGGCCAAAGACCGGAGGGAATACACAAAATAACACCCTAGGGACAAACCCTATGGTGAATAAAGGAAACTATGCTCTAATAATATCGTTATAAGAGCAAATGAGTCAAAGACTCTCTAATAAGAGTAACCGATAACACTGAAAATGAGATAACGGAGTCAAAGACTCTCTAATGACTGCAAAAGGAAAGGCGAGTCAAAGACTCTCTAATAAATCCAACTGAAAGCACAAATGAGTCAAAGACTCTCTAAGAAAACTGCGAAAGAGATAAATGAGTCAAAGACTCTCTAATAACATCACCAAAGGAATAAATGAGCCAAAGATTCTCTGAAAGAAATGGAAACACGATTCAAAGACTCTCTAAGAGAGAAGAAAACACGAGTCAAAGACTCCACTGACACCAACTAAAGGATAAATGAGTCAAAGACTCTCTAGAAAAACCAATAAGAGAAAGATTGAGTCAAAAACTCTTTAATAACAACACCTGAAAGACAAATAAGTCAAAAACTCTCCTACATCACCACCGAAAAGGCAAATGAGTCATAACACCACCTAAAAGGCAAATGAGTCAAAGACTCTCCTATAACACCACCTAAAAGGCGAATGAGTCAAAGACTCTCTAATCAAGGCTGACTCCTATGCGAATGGACTATCGAATAAAGAGAAGCTCACAAGCAAAAGGAAAGGAAAAAAAAAAGACTTTGTGCATATTTGGCAAAGGTAAAACACCCAGCCGGGCCGGACAGCTGCCTAGCCCTAGGGTGCAACAAATGTGCAACCCAATACCTATAAGGGTAGGGGTATGAAGCCAAGCCGAGTAGGGTGTTCTCCCAAAACCAAACGGCGCACAAAGAGGAGGTTTAGCAAGAGAATGAGACCGGGCTGGTCTCCCAAACACACACAAAGATGGGCTCTAAGCAACCTTATCATTGCCCTCAAGAGGTAAGCAAGGCTAAGACGACTAATTAACCAAATTGGTCTCTAATTAACAGAGGTACAAATTGAGGTGCAACCTCAGAGAGGATTCTACAAATGAGGCCAAGCAGGCCTTCTAAAGGCTAATTACTTACAAAGCCAAGACGGATGACTCCCTAATAACATCAATAAAGATCAAATGAGTCAAAGACTCCCCCGATAACATCACCACACAAACGAAAGATTCAAAGACTCTCTAAATGAGGCAAAGCATGCCTCCTATGGGTACATCATTTATCAAAATCAAAGCAACCTCCTTGAGGTTAAGCTAAAAAAAGATAAACAATAATAATAGCAATCATAGCATGATAAACAACATTAATTAGCCTAGACCAGCCGCTGGGTAGCCTAATGAAGTAAAACAATACCAAACACTTCAAAGCCAACCACAAACCCCAATACGGGGACTCCAATGAAATCAGATGATGCCAAAGTAATCATCTGATTTCCTACACATATAATATTTCTACAAACCGCCTTGAAATCAGACGATATTCGTGTCAAGGACATCGAATAGTGCAAATCATCTGATTTCCTTCTTCAATTAAATAATTTATTTAAAATAAAATTAATTAGCCCAGACCAGCCGCTGGGTAGCCTAATGAAATTAAAAAATGATATTAAACACTTCAGAGTCAACTACAAACATGTTCAACAATAAATAATATCATTAACTTGTGCTTTAAAGTGATGGACTCGCCAAATTACAAGTGACTTTTCACAGCTTTTCAAATAGAGCTACAGCCTACTAATATTAAGTGAATCTCGCAGCTCACAAAATTCCATCCACATATCTAACAGTGAGTAACTACCACATGAATTCAGAACCTGAATTGTCATAAGCAATACAAATTTATCTTGAAGTCCAAGGGAGATGCAATCTTATGATATCTCATCTAGCCTAAAAGGGACAATTATTGATACACTTAAACAGGGCTTCCAAAATTTCTAACAGGTTCTCACTTCATGAGCAAGCTATAAATGGAAAATTATTGCAGATCTTAAAATGATAGTCATAAGCTCCACACAGAAAATACAATCATATTTCAATCAAGTTAGGAGAACCATCCAAATGCTCAAAATCTAACAGATCTATATATTACGATGAACAGCAAATGAAGAGAACAAATTAAAAGTAATTTAAAAGACATAATACCTCTTTTCCTTAATAGAGAATGAAAATTTATGAGCAAATACACCAGCAGATGATGAATGCTTCGATCTCCTTCCCCTTGAGCTGCAGAATCTTGTATTCGACGACCACCACGGCAAAGCTTTTTTACATGCTCAAATCTTAACTATGTGCACTCAAATCCAATGCTTGAGTAAAGAAAATTGAAGATCGGAAATCAGAAAACTAGAGATCTTAGCTTTGAGGTCTTGAATCTAGGGTTTCAAGGCTAGAGAAAATGGATATGGGGTTTTAAACACAAAAAGTGGATGGATCTGAGATTTGAGGATTTAAAATAGCTAAATCTGATCTCTAACTGGACTGTGAAGATCAAGATCTAGACAAACAAACTGATTGGAGAGGTGGCCGGAGTATTGTAGGCGATCGGAGAAACAATCGGATTCTGATCGGAAAAGAAAATGGCTGAAGGTTTTGAACGAGGTTTAAACAAGAAAACAAAGAAGTAAATGGAAAGATAACGCAAGCCGGAGCTTGGAGGTAGGGAAAATAATGGAGAAGGGGGTTTAAAATGAGGAAAATTCTCGGCCGGAGATCCGGCAAGCTTACCGGAGAAGATGATGAAATGAACGAAGATTTGAAGGACTTGGGATTTTTCTCCTCAGATCTCCCTCTCTTTCTTTCTTTCTCTCTCTCTGCTTCTGTCTTTTTAAACCTCTCTCTCTCTGTCTCATCTCTCTTCTCAGATCTCTCTCTGTCTCATCTCCCTTCTCATCTGCGATCTCAGATCTGAGATTTCAGATCTCAGATCTGAGAATCCAGCAATGATCGGAGGAGGATCGGAGAAGAAGGAAGAGGAACAGGGGTGGCGGTTGTGGCCGGAGATCCGAAGGATCGGATCAGAGAATCTGATCGGAAAAGATGATCGACGGAAGATCGACGGAAGATCGATCGGCCGGAGGAGGAGAGGAATGACCGGAGCAATGGATGCGGCTGGAAGAAGAAGGATTGGCCGGAATCCTACGGATCTGGTCGGAGAAGAAGGATTGGATGGTGGATCCGGTGGATCTACAGAGGAGGAGGATCGGAGAAAATGGAGTTGCCGGAGGAGGAAGAAGGCCGGAGAAGAGGAAGACTGCCTGAGGTGGAAGAAGGCCGGAGAAGGATCGGAGATCCGATCGAAGAAAAAAAAAAAAAACCCAAATTTCCCTCCTTCCCTTTCTCTCTTCTCTCTCAGATTTCTGCGAAATTTTCGGCTATGAACAGTATCTTTTTTTTTCTGATTTTTTTTTTGATATATAAAGAGAAGGCTGCTGATAATGGCACTACCCCTACTTGATAAGGCGCGCGAATTACTAGGCGCACCTCTCCCGCTTTGTCTTATTAGACAAAAGGCAAAACTTCGGCTATTTTTCAAAAGGACACCCCCCTGTGCGGATAATTTGCCCCCCTTCCAGATTTGAACTACGACCACTGCCTCGATCCGTTCACTGATCAAACGAGCTCGGATTCCAACGAAAATTTACAGGGACCTATGGGGGACCCTAACCTAGCTTAGGGTTTAATTTGGGACCCCAGCTCACCGATTTGACGAGGTTGTGCGCAACCACTCGCGAACCTGGGTCCGGTCAAAATGGGGTGTCTACAGTTACACATAGGATATAGGAACCACCTGCATTAGCTTAAGGCTAACTAACTTGCATTAGTTAGGGCTTACAGGGAGTCCTAAAAATTATAATTCACTTGAATTTAAGCAATTGTACAAAAAGCTTTAAAAACTAATCGGGTCTAGTTGATCGAGTCTAGAATAGCGGTTTAATATGGTTAGGCATCGTAGTTTAGAATAGGTCACCGAACTACGTCGACTCTAATTCTTCCCGAGGCCAGGATACGTAGAGCAGCCGGGATGGATGACCATCTTGGTCCGAGTCAAGTATCACATTAGAGTCTAGGGTTTGTCGTGTATGGAGTCAAGTTGTGTTGTATGTTTTGTTGTGTTTTCTTACTTTCATGTACAGACCTTATACCTTTTAGCTGTAGCATGCATGTGTTTGTCAATCAGAACTTAGACACCAATTAGGCATGACACTCATAACCTAGCTATTCTTGGGTGACATTTCTTTTGCGTGTGCTTATTATTCATCTCCGAGACATGCATGATAGGTAGACGTCTTCTCGGAGATATATGTTCCCATTTCACATGACTTTCGCCCAAAACTCTTCAAAATCAATAAATAAATGGCATAAGGGACCATGTGCTTGCACTTGGGCGGATGAGGTGCTCTTCGGACCTTCCAAATTCGTAACCAGGCACGAACCTTCTTTTATATCTCTGGTTATCCATTGCAACAGAGTATAGTATGGGATCCAGGGCCTACTTCCTTGGATGGCGAGTCTTCTTTGTTTAAAGGTATGTCTCGAATCCGGGGGCTAGTCCCCGAATCGAGGGGTATCTCACTTTGCATCGCCACTCATACTGTGAGAGGCATTTCTTTCATGAGTTCCTTAGTAGAGCTCTCCTTCACGTGGATGATTCTAGAGAGATTTTTCGGGGGCTCGTCCCCCGCCTCTCTCGGATTGGGGTCCACACATCCAAGAAAAATTCCACTGATCAAAAGAATCCTATGAAAATCTCACTTTTAACTCTACCGAGACAGCAAAAAAAACAGTAATCCCTAACTTCTGGTTCCCAGGACTATTTTCTACTTTCTTGTTGTATTGGTTCTCTTCTTTTCCATTTCAACAAAGTTATTAGCACTGAGCAAAAGCAACAAAAGAAATGGAACCAAACCAACCAGCCCACACAGCCACATTACAGGGAAAAACTATATGCAGGCTGCTAATTGTTAGAATTTGTTTTTGAATGGCGCTAATTGGCAGAACTTAATCAACATACAGACACACGAAAGCCAGGATGTGTAATAAACCCAATTCATACGATAAGATCTTTTAAATTTCATAGTTTCACATGAAGGATTCCTAATGTATTATGAAAGATTCTGTCTATTTTCAAGAGAAGCATCACCATTTGTTTGGCCTTCTGTATTTCCCATTACATAAATCCATTCTACATGAAATAAACACAAATATGTAAACTTACTCAGCTTGCGAGTATGTAAAACCAGCACTACTCCATGGTTAATTCAGTGTTGTAGATAATAATTCAAAATAATCCATTTGACGAATGCCATACTGCACTTTAAAGAGAGAGCTTTAGATCTAAGTCTAGTTCTTGTGCATCACTTGAATCAGAATTCTGACTGCTTGAACCCATTGAATCACATCGGTCATGCCTTCTCTTCTTCTGCGCTGAATCCTACAAAACATATGGTTGTAGACAAATCAGATTATATTCTCTAGAACATTGATTGTCAAGAAAAATGATAATAGAAAGCAAAGATGTGAAAATAACCTCCATGGGTAGTTTGAGAAAATGTCGTGTCACGCTTGATTGCATGGACTGTTGGGGCTGTATGGTACTATTGTTGTGGTTCCATCTGGTTCCAAGGACATTTACAGAAAGATTAGAGGTTTCTCTTATACAAGATTGGAGTTTGAATTATTATGTCCAAAAGTTTCACCACAAGAAAAAGAGTTGGTAGATTTAGCACATGGAAACACACCTTACAGTAGCATGAGATGGGGACTCCCTATATCTGGTATCTGTTGTTTCCATGTCTCCCAGGCCCATCTAAAACCATGAATTAGAATGAGAGATAGAACAAAGTCATTGAACAAAAGAGAGGAAAATCAAACCCAACCAAATTCTACTGAAATCAAGATTCAAGAGAGGCCATTTGATTTTGTTTCCTAGTCAAGGAAAAATCAAGTCGGTCATGAGTACAAAATTATCTATCTTAGAGATTTAAGGCACATGATTTTCCTTTTAAGATTGTCTGTTGAAATCAGTTCTCACATCTTTATTCAAAAAAGAAGAAATCAAGTATTGCATACCATGATATTGGGATTGCATACCATGATATTGGGATTGATGCCAAAGGAGGAGGATGAAGAATAAGAAGATGCTGATGCTGATGATGAAAATGCCATCTCCATAGTTACATCTTCCTTCTTCATTCATGGAAACAACATCAACATACATCAATAAAACTATAATAAGATTTTGATAAGCATGAATATAAGAAGAAAAAAACACAATAAATCCCAACATCAAAATCAACAGACCTGATTGAGATTATTTTGGGAAGGGCTCTGAAGAGATGGGAGATAGGAAAATCCCATTTGGTTTCTTAATCTGATCTTCTCTAACTGAGCAACTCCGAGTCCTCTTTGGGGCTGCTTTGGCTTTTCTGAATTGCTCTTCTTCCCCTTTCTAGATGACCCAGATCTTCCATCTCCTAAGCTTGGCTCACCAAAATAGCTACTACCCATCTCCCTTCTCATGAAATTCACATCAAAACCAGCCACTATAACATGATTACAAAAGAAACATCTCCAAGACCCCTTTTAAGCTGTTTTTGCACCCAAAGTAATTATTGCTCTGATAGATCTGATTGATGAGGGCTTAGTGTTTTTTACTTAGATTTTTGTGTTTTTCTCTTTTGGGTAACTAAAAGGGTCTCTATAGTCATTCATTCTGTAAGAAATAAGAACTACAACATGACATGGATGGCATTATTCTAATGGTAGCAAGCATTATCATTTGGTTTATGAAAGATAATATAAGCATTTTTTATAGTTTTCAGTAAGCTACTCACAAGAGATAAGTGATTAAAAAAATAAATACAGAGGTAGACCATATCACCTTTTGATTCAGTTATAGTTTCAAGAAATTTCTATGTAACTTCTCAAGGCTATTCTCATATCGGGAGAAATTAAATTCACATAAACTAATGGTCAAAATATCGACACCATACCAGATTTTGAAATTTTTAACCGATTTGCCCAATTGAAAAATGATGGCCTAGTGTCCCTCGTTTTAAAACTGTACATGGATGCATGTGTAAGATATCTCATGTGGTGGGTCCCACAATGGATGGATCCTTGCCGAACACATGATCTTAGCTGCTCGATTGGTGGACTGTAAAGAGAATTTAAAACTAATATGAGCAACGCTCACATATTCAACGGAGTCCTCCCCTTAGAAAATTAAGATTTTGTTTGATTACTGAACTAGGGCTATGTAGTACTAACCGTTGGATCTAGAGATAGATAGATATCTGCCATTTTACAGTAAAATATTTTTAATTTTCTTAAAAAATGAAGGAACAGTATGGTCTCCGAATATTATTTGTTGGGAAAGTTGCCTTGTTTCCAACTGCTTTAATGGGAAGCAAGAATAGAATGGCAATTTTTGGTTTTGTAAAACCTAGGATATAAAAGGGCAAGAAAGACTTTTTTGCTCTTGGCAGAGAGGCTCTTTGTGTGGTGCTGCATAGAGGAGGCAAGAGAGAAAGGGAGAAGAAAACAGTTTTTTTCTCGGGGTTTTCTTGGGTTTCTCTTGGGTATGGTCTTGGTTGAGAGTATAAGGAAAGGGTTGTTGTCATGGCCCGAACCGTATACACAGACATGCAGTGCTGTACAACTACAAGGAGGACCCCATAGTGTACATGACTTTCAATATCATATCCAAAATCACAATTCATAAGATAACCAGGCATTTAGATCCATAACAAAACCTTCAATTCAACAAGCATAAAAGATAAATAAGTTGAAAGTTTCAGTCACTTCCCATCTATGTTTGAACATAGTTTTAAATCTAACAACATTACTATTTCCATAACTCAATACTCACCCCACTCACATAAAACCAAACATCCTAATCTCTGAAAATCCAAAGCCGCAATCTCCTGCCACACAAACCTCCGCAAGAGTCAATTATCAGTATCTAAAATTTGTTAACCACATATGAGAGAAATCTCAGAAGCAATGAAGCAAAACTATGGTTAAGCCGGCCAAGAAAGGATGTATGCAAGTGACAACAAGATCGATATTTCAAAGTTCATCACAGTTCATAATTCGAAAATTAGATTCTATGTTCAATAGGGCTTCTTTCTGAAAGTGTTAAATAATGATACACAGTATAATTAGGGAGAGCCTTGTTTAATGTTAGTTCCATACTTCCAGTTGTATCATACGTACTAGTTTTAATATTAGATTACTGACCATGCACTATTATACCCACTACACACGTGACAACCCTATCTCTTACTTTTGTCCCAAATCTTTTCCTGTTAAAAATACGGCAAAAATACACGCATGCCATACATGTTCACTGAAAAATTACAGTTTTATGAAGCAATAATTAAATGAGATTAAAACATAGTCAGATCTTTTAATTCAAATAGTGAAAGATTCGTTAGAAACGGGGATACATGTCTTCAAATCTCGTGAAATTCGGATTTAAAAGTATCAAAAGGAAAAACAACAATACTTTATCCCCTATCTTAGTTGCCATGATCAAATCAAATCGAGCTGTTGCACGTACAGATAATCTGTGGGCTTATTTTATACAGGATGGAAAACGAAAACCACCAAATTTTCTTAAAAAAATACATGTAAGCATTAGGGTTTCTGTTAAAAAACAGCTTTAACCCTACTTATAATTCTCACTACTGGCCTCAGCCAAAAGATTAGTTGAAAATTTGAAGTTTAAGTAGTTTATAGAAGAAGGAGAACTGGTACTTAAACGAATTCAAGCTCCAACTTGGGTTCTCTGGAGCTCTTTATAACCACGTATTTTGATGCTCTTGTAGTCTTTCATTCTCGTATAACAACAGACTTTCCATGGAATAAATTCTTCAAATGCTTTTGAGATAATACTAACTTAAAGATAAGGGAATAAGATACTATGCTCATAGGAGCCTATAAATGGCCATATCCGAACCCTTGATTAGAGGGTGTTACGTGCCCAATCGGTCGTAACACAAATAAATAAAATAGAAAGGAAGAATAGGAAAGAGGATGGTTGATTCAAGGCAACCAGGACCTCCTAACGGCTCGGTTAGAGAGGAGCCATTACTCTCCTAGAAACAAAGTCTCTATTTTGCTGTAAATTCTCTTCTTTTATTAATGATAAACATGCCCTTTAGATAGAGCAACTACAGCCCACGTTTTGCAATTACATGGATAATAGCATAACCCAAAAGATAAGGAACAATGAGAAAAATCAGGAAAAGTAACATCAGCCACAATTCCTTGTAACAACTACAATTTTAAATAACTCAAATAAAATATCTAGAAGCCTAAAACTTAGGAGATTTATTTGGAGAAGATTTCCAGAATTTGGCACTCAGCAGAAGATTTCCACAAAATAGTCAGCAGTGATGCACATTCAACCCCTGTGATTGAAAGTTTGGGAATGCTTGACCTATGTGACCTTGCATATGTAACAGTATCTCTGCAATTTAGCCCACTGTAAAGATATAAACAGGGCAGTCTTCAAAAGTATATAGTGTAAGCTAGGAAAGCCCTACAATACAAGGAAATGTATAGACATGGAAGAAGCCCGCATTGGAATCTACAAGGATTGGTTTAGTACACCCCTTTCTTAGAGGTGCAACTCGGGTCGGGTCGGGTCGGGTTGAGGCCAACCCGAATCTGACCTGACCCGAACCAAGTTCCAACCAGATGGTGTTCAACCCAACGCAACCCGACTTTGTAAGCTTACTAAAATTAAAAATGACAAAAAAATGTTGGGTTTTAATTCACTCGGGTGGGTTGCCCAAGCCCTCAACCCAAACCCGACCCGAGTTGCACCCCTACCATTTCTAGTCATTTGAAGTTGAGAAAATACTTTGTGCTCTACTCCCAAAGAAGGAGATGAAGAGATTACAAAGATTTCTTACTCCGCTTCACTAGAGAATCTTCTTTATGCAATGGTTTCAACTTAATCTGGTATCGATCATGCAGTACATGTAGGTCCCTTTCTAACACTGGAAGAGAACACTAGGAAGTTGTGAAATAGATTTTGAGGTACATGAGGGGGACTTCTAAGTTGTGCTTGAGTTTTGGTTGTTCAAAACCAATACTGAAAGGCTTTACAGAATCTAATATGGCATTTGACCTTGATTGTAGAAAGTCAACTTCAAAGTATTTGTTCACTTTTTCAAGAGAAACATTTCTAGGCATTTGAAACTCTAGAAGTGTGTTTTCTTACCTACTCCCTAGCCCAATGAGCCCCCCCTCCCCCCCCCCCCCCTCCCCCCCCCCCCCCCCCCCAATGATCAATGCAGGCAAAGGAATTTTGTGCCCCTCCCTGCTCCGCCCCTATGTATACCATTTTAATTAGTGGAGATTTCCATCCGATTCACCCCATAATTTTTTCCTCTTCACTGGAGAGCTTTCCAAGTAAATCTTTTGTATTCTCATGTGTGAATACTCTATGTTGAATGATTAATTCACATATAGACTTGCTTTGAAAATTGTAGTAGTTTTTATCAGGAAAAAACCATAATAATAATAATAATAACAACAACAACAATGATGACGACGACAACAACAACAAAAGGGAGGATCGTTAGGGTACTACTTAATAGGCATGGTAAGATTAACTTTGTTAATGTAAAAAAAAAGAAAAAAGGGCGATGATATTTTCACCCCCTTGCAGTACGCATTTGCCCCCTTTTAATGTGATTTGACGTCAAAAAGAGCTGAAGTTGCCCGCTGTTCACATTATAAGGGAGGAAAATGCGTACTCCAGGGGGTGAAAATATCATCTCCCTAAAAAAGGGCAAAAGAGATTGGAGACAGGGAATATTTTGATAGTTTGAAAAAGGGGGGGAAAATCTAGTCTAGATTGTGGGCACATGCTACCCTATGCGTGCATTACTTACACACGCATCTGTTATGGCTTGGTCATTAATAGCTGCAAATAGACTAAGCTTCTCTCTATGGAGATAATGTGTGGGCCTCAATGTCACTACGCCATCCAACAGTACCAAATCAACCACCACTATTTATACCCTCACTCTCTTGTTTTAACATTGCACACATCTCTTCGTGCTATACTTTAATAATTAGTTATTTATTAAAGGTTGTCACAATTCCCAAAAAGAGCTATCGGCACCAGTGTGAAACGTGTTTATTCAAGTTAGGAGTGTCATTATCAAGAGACGGGAACATGTATATGAAGTCAAGATCATTGATCTTCTAGAACATCTCGAGACAACCAAAATGAGCTTGGGATCATGAAGAGATTTATTCCTGTTATAATATGTCAGATGTGATCAGTTCTTACTGTTGGATCTTTCGAGTGTAAGATTTAGCAACTTGGTAGTTAGGTTTGATTAGGATTGTTCTTATGTTTATCTCCTTGGATCATGTTTTTCTCTTAAGCCATGTTTGGCATCCATATAAAAATTTCATGGAATATTACCTTACCAAGTGTTGAGAGAGGGGTAGGGAGAGTGGGAGTGGAAGAGTAATTGAGAGGGATGATGATGCAAAGTTGCAAAAAAATTAAGAAAAAATAAAACTCTAGTTTGAATAGAGTTTTTCTTTTGCTTAATTATCGACAACTTCATACCCTCTCGTCGCTCATGCCCTCTCAATTCTCTTCATCTCCCATTCGCCCGTGTCCCTCTCCCACCATTTGATAAACCAATATTCCATGGAAAAAAATTTCATCGCTGCCAACAATGGCCTTAAGTACTTTATATAAGCATTGGTTATAGTTAATTTAATCATCAGAGATTAAGTATATTAATCTTCTTCTCTTCACAATGCCATTACACGAGAGACGACTCCTTCGTAGAAAAGAACTTATTGCCATCCTCGTTTAGTGGGCCCTCATTAATTTGCACGAAAATTAGTGCATATAATCGCTAACGGTCTCAGTAAAAATTTTGAATATTTATGTGTTGCTTAAAATAAGCCACATGATTTCATGGATGCTGGGACTTTGTTGATACAAGTACCTTTAAAAGGGCTTCTTTGATGTATTTAAGGATTTTAGATTTAGATTGACCTGCTCTTCGTGACATTTATTAGCTTACCAAAAGAAGTATATTACCTGATCAGAGTCGTACCAAACATGTAGATTAATTATGCATGAGATATGATATTTCAACCCCATTTTATTTGTCTTTCCTAGAGGGTCTGTTTCTTTGGACTTTGAATGAATTTTATGCTCATTTTTAGGTGTAAAAATGGGTGCGAAACTTGTTTTTACGCCCATTTTACATCGAAAGAAACGGAGACAAAATGAATTTATTTTCAGGAAATGACATAAAAGGGGGCGGAGAAAATCTATAATGAAAAAGAGGGTGGAAATATCACTTCCCATGTATAATCCCTCTAAATTAATGTATACAGGCTTAAAATAATCCACATGATTTGAATCACAAGATTCTCATGGATGCCTAACATGTGCCACGAGGGGGTTATAGAAAAAGTTTCTAGTTTTTTTTATTGGATGATAAAATAATAGCCATCTTCCATGCTTTCTAGTCTTAATTTAATCAATGTGGGGTCTTTCCTTACGAAAAGAATATTGCATTCTGACCATGAACTCTTCGGGGATTCTATTCCAAGGATTGATGGCTGTTCTTACAACTGTATGAGAGCAAAAGCCTTGGAAACTACCAAGAGAAATCAAGGCCACATGCGTAGATTCTACACACTTCAAAGATCTCTTCCGTAAGAACTGATCTGTCTCCTTGTTTCAGAAATAAGGGAACCAACATACCAGGAACCATCAGGATCTACCTTGGATATGATTGCGTTATATATTGACAGGCAAATCCAGTTTTTTATAGCTAAACTACCATTTTTTATGGCTAATGAGGCAAATAAAATGATTTTTATAACAAGATGATGGTTAAAACTATTGACAAATGCAGAAAATTAATGGAGACGCTAATGACAAAGCAGGAACGGATAACATTAGGAGAAGCTACCTCATGTTGAAGTATAAATGATTGAACAATACCAACTGTAACGCTCCGAACCAAGCCATCGCTCAGGCTAGGGGTGCAACTCGGGTCAGGTTCAACTCAAAAAAAAGTCTGGTCGGGTCAGGTTGAGTTCGGGTCGGGGTTGGGTTCGGGTTGAGTTTTGCCAACCCAGGCATCAGGTTGAGGGTTTTGGCAACCCGACCCGGGTGAAACCCAACATCTTTTATGAAATTTATTTTTTGTAACCTTAAAACCTCAAGTTGGGTAGGGACGGGTCGGGTCTAGTTGGAAAAAAGGGTTCCTTGGGTTGGGTCGGGTTGGCCTCAACCCGACCTGAGTTGCACCCCTAGTTCACGCCCTTGATAGTGCCGCATACGTGCAAGCAACCTCGAAGACATACAAGGAAGCCACACAACAAAATAATCCATTCTCATTCAATTAATCACTGTTCCAAAATTTGTCAACTACGAAATAGGGGTGTAAACGAGCCGAGCCGAGCCGAGCTTGGCCAGGCTCGGCTCGGCAAGCTCAAAAGCTCGGCTCGGGCTCGAACCAGGCTCGGCTCGGTCAGGCTCGGCCAAGCTCATGAGCAGCTCGCGAGCCTTACCGAGCTTGGGTTATATTAAGTTCACACCCCTCATCTTCCCTGGACAGCCCTATATAGTGTAATTTGACTACTTTTTTTACACTATGGGGGGTGGTCCAAGTAACAAATGGGGTTCCTAAAATGAAGTGACATATTTTGCCTCTCCCTTTCACTCCCTGGACAACCCTTTTAGTGTATATATTAATATATAATATATATATTTAAATATATTAAATTCTTAACGAGCCTTAACGAGCCGAGCCGAGCCGAGCCTGGCCTAAATCGGGCTCGGCTCGTTAAGCTTAACGAGCCTTGCGAGCCGGCTCGGCTTGGCTCGTTAAGGATTCGAGCCGAGCTCGAGCAAGCCTCCGAGCCTGAGCCAAAATTGACACCCGTAACTACGAATCCCAAATTAATAATAAATGAATCAAAGTGGTTCTCACAACCCGAACCCAAATAAAATAAATCAAAAATTACAAAGTTTTAATAGTACTCACGAAAATAAATAAATAAGTGATAATGCTAATCCAAAAGTTCCAGCGACGCTCGGACTCCGAGCCTTCTGGCCACGTCCGAAGCTAGCTCTCAGGATATGTAAAATGATATCAACGGTCAGCTTAAGCCTCGTACATTTATATGAGGATCCATGACGGATCCGGGCATGCCAAGAACAACAAAAGGCTAATGTACAACATATGTCAACGAATCAAGTGATGTAAAAATCATGATGATATATCAGCAATGCATGTTTCCAATGCCCATGAGATCTTTGCTTCCTTGAGCTGAGCGAAGCAAGCACATAACAATGATCACACAACACAACCTCGGTACCTAAGTAACGGACTCACAGTCCTCTATTTTCAATACGTTTGGGTATACTATACATGCTATTCGAGCACAATCAAATCATCCCACATGTCAGGTACAGCGCACATGCCACTAGAGCATGACCAAAGCAACCTGTGAATATCGTCATCCAAATTCTGGGTATACTACACATGCCACGAGAGCATGACCAAAGCATCCCACATATTGGAATTTCTAGATACTGAGGTATACCGCATGCCTCTAGAGCACGACCAAAGCATCCGAGTATCAGATACACAATCATAATACTATCTATGCATCACACAACATGACACGAACCCACGTACATCAATATGCAACAGTGATATGCATAACATGACATGAAAATGCTAAATCAGGGTATAGCATGTACAAGGATATGGAATTCACACTATTATGTCCTGAAATTCTTCAAGTGATAGACCGGAGTGACGATTGCGACAAACAAGTAACTGGCATGACGGGTCCTACATTAAGAATTTTAGGGTTAAAACCATGAATACAAATTAACTAGTTCTCACAATTTGGAATAGATAAACGAATTTTTAAGACCAAACCACCATTTGAAACACAACGGGTTCTTTTCTAGGGTATACAAATCAACAAAGATCAACATAAAATGTACCTCAAAAGAACTCATTAACTTTCAAAATCCAAGGATGTCACGCCCCAAACACCACCTTGGGCGTAAGACATGACAGCGCCGTACATCTGCAAGACGAATCTCACAAATGTACAAGGCTACAAGCAATAACAAAATAACCTGGCAAATTCATAACTGAAATATCAAAGTTTAATTAAGGCGGACCCATTAGAGTCAAATTAAATCTCATCTCTCCCCAAAGAGTCAAAGCGGAAATAATACAGTATTTACATACTATTTAAGTACTCACTTTCTACTGAACTGAAATAACTAAACTAAATCTCTGAGCCAAAGCCAAAATTCCAGAACTAAGCATCTTGCTCTCTGTTAACCTCACGAGGATCAAAACCTGAAAATAATATGTAACCACAGTCGGCTGAAAAGCTCAGTACATAATAAAACACTACTCTAAGCACATCCTAACATGATAGGATTCAATAGGATCAGATAGTCACTGTTAAAACTGAGTTCAAAGGTCTTAGCTGATTCATACGCACAAACAGTTATAAGTGCATGTCAAATATGGTTCTGAATTGAAGGTGCATAAAGTAAATTCGAAGTCTAAGTTTGGATCAAAGTCAGAGATTTCAGAGTTCATAAATACAGAGGGTTCAGAGTTCAAATACACTTCAGAGTCATCGGCATGGTTCAGAAGACATATTATTGCTTATACACCGACAGTCCACGGTGTTCGGAAACAGTTCCTGAAGTAAAGATACAAGTCGACAGGGCCAGCGTTTTATCCCACTGTCGGGCCAGAAGTTCCAGTGTACTACCCCCACGGTAGGTCCAAAGTTGCCAAATGTTTTACCCCCATATGGCAGGGTCCAGAAATTATCGAAGCCTCCACAAAAGAGTTCAAAATGTTCAAGGTTCATATTCACATGATTCAGAGTATTCAAAGTTCAAACTAATAATTCACAGGTTCAGAGTTCAGAACAAGTGTTCATAACAGTATTTCAGAATAGTTTATTTCAAAGGTTCAGAAGAGTAACAGTAGGTGAAACAAAATAGCATGATGGATACAAAGCTAATTCAGAAGTTCAAAGTATCAATACAGGTTTCCAAAGTCAATACTGATTCAAATGAGAAGGGTTTATAATACCCAAAGTAGTATGTTATTACGTACCTCCAAGAAGTTCGATTCCTTTCTTAATTCGGACTACGACTCAATATCTTGATCTGAACAGAACATATTAACAAATAAGGGCCCAAAAAGACAACCCATTATATGGCTATTTCTTGTAATTTGGTGATATCATTCTTGAGAAGTTTCCAAAACTTATTGAAACTATTTTTAACAGAAATATGACGTTCTCGGCATATCCGTAGAGTACAAAAAATAAAAAACGGACGAGAAACGAATAAGTTATGAATTTCTGAAGTTTTGGAAAAATTGACGCTCCGGTCGTCCGAGAATGACAGACGTCCGGGATTACGGACGTCCGAGGTTCTAGTGTCGCCAAAACGTGGTACTCACAGACGTCCGCCCCACGGACGGACCTAGAATTCACCATAACACGATTTTCCCCGTTTTTGCACTAAAACGGTCATAACTCTTTCGTTTGGGGTTCAAATCACGTGAGGTCTGATCCGATGGATTCGTATCGGCGAGAGGAATCCATTAAATCCGACTTCACGCTCCAAAATCATATGTATAATTTAAGAAAGAAATCACCAAAGATTCTACATCGAATCTCCAAAGTTCTAGTTTCTAAATTCATATTCATATATATTGATTTTGAGTTCTTTGGAACCGTAAATCAACATCGGATCCAAGAAAACTCAAGATCAACCCAAAGATTCTATTTCTAATCCATATTAAACAACGTTCTTGATCTTTTCTCTTTTCAAACCCTTGTTTTAGGATTTCTAACTATCCAAATCTTTCATAGTTCATAGATCTTACCTGGATTCGCAGCTTCGACTCTGAATTCGCGATCTCCTTGCTCTTCTCCTTCTCTTTCTCCAATTTCTGTCTCTAGGGCTTAAACAAAACGTTTAGGATTTGTTTAGCCACAAAAGATGTATATATAGGCTTTATTAGGAAGCCCTAAACAGAGTTAACATGAATAGACGAAAACACCCCTCTTATAAAGAGGGGGACGAAATTTAAGTGAGGGGTATTTTTGGGTATTTACATTCTACCCTCCTTACAAAAATTTCACCCTCGAAATTTACTTATCACGTACCTGAGTTCTCAAACAGAAACGGATATTTCGATTTTATTTTCTCTTCCAACTCCCAGGTGGCTTCACGTTCTGAGTGATTTCGCCACTGAACTTTCACATATGGATTAGTCCTTCGCCTGAGTACCTGGTCCTTACGATCCACAATACAGACAGATTGATCTTCAAATGACAGATCTTCTCTCAGATTCAGAGGTTCTAATACAATCACACGATTCGGATCCGATATGTACTTTCGTAACATAGACAATGGAACACATTGTGCACTCCAGACAATGATGGAGGTAAAGCCAATCGATAAGCCACTTTTCCAATCTTTTCTAATATTTCATATGGTCCCACAAATCTTGGATTGAGTTGTCCTCTAATCCCAAACCGCATCACTCCCTTGGTGGGTGACACTTTCAAAAGCACCTTATCTCCGATCTGAAATTCCAATTCTCTTCGTCTGACATCTGCATAGCTCTTTTGTAGGCTCTGTGCCATGCGAAGATGCTCTCTAATCAAATGGATTTTGTCCACTGCTTGCTGAACCAAATTCGGGCCTAAGAGTTTTCTCTCACCCGCATCATCCCAGCATATGGGTGATCTACATCTCTTTCCATAAAGGGCCTCCACAGAAGATGCTCTTTTGCCAAATGTTTAACCCTCATATGGCAGGGTCCAGAAATTATCCAAACCTCCACAGAAGTGTTCAAAATGTTCAAGGTTAATATTCTCATGATTCAGAGTATTCAAAGTTCAAACTAATAGTTCACAGGTTCAGAGTTCAGAACAAGTGTTCATAACAGTATTTCAGAATAGTTTATTTCAAAGGTTCAGAAGAGGAACAGTAGGTGAAACAAAATAGCATGATGGACTCAAAGCTAATTCAGAAGTTCAAAGTATCAATATAAGTTTCCAAAGTCAATACCGATTCAAATGAGAAGGGTTTATAATACCCAAAGTAGTACATTATTACGTACCTCAAAGAAGTTCGATTCATTTCTTAATTTGGACTATGATTCAATATCTTGATCTGAACAGAACATAATAATAAATAAGGGCCCAAAAAGGTAACCCATTCTATGGCTATTTCTTGTAATTTGGTGATATCATTCTTGAAAAGTTTCCAAAACTTATTGAAACTATTTTTAACAAAAACATGACGCTCTCGGCATATCCGTATAGTACAAGAACGCTAAAAACGGACGAGAAACGAATAAGTTATGAATTTCTGAAGTTTTGGAAAAATTGATGCGTCGGTCGTCTGAGAATGACGGACGTCCGGGATTACAGACATCCGAGAATTGTGGACGTCCGAGGTTCTACTGTCGCCAAAACGTGGTACTCAGGAACGTCCGCCCCACGCGCGGACCCAGAATTCTCCATAACGCGATTTTCCCCGTTTTTGCACTAAAACGGCCATAACTCTTTCGTTTGAGGTTCAAATCACGTGAGGTCGGATCCGATGAATTCATATCGGCGAGAAGAATCCATTAAATCCGACTTCACGCTCCAAAATAATATGTATAATTTAAGAAAGAAATCACCAAAGATTTTACATCGAATCTCCAAAGTTCTAGTTTCTAAATTCAAATTCATATATATTGATTTTGAGTTATGTGGAATCGTAAATCAACATCGGATCCAAGAAAACTCAAGATCAACCCAAAGATTCTATTTCTAATCCATATTAAACAACGTTCTTGATCTTTTCTCTTTTCAAACCCTTGTTTTATGATTTCTAGCTATCCAAATCTTTCATAGTTCATAGATCTTACCTGGATTCGCGATTTCGACTCCGAATTCGCGATCTCCTTGCTCTTCTCCTTCTCTTTCTCTAATTTCTGTCTCTAGGGCTTAAACAAAACGTTTAGGGTATGTTTAGCCACAAAAGATGAATATATAGGCTTTATTAGGAAGCCCTAAAGAAAGTTAACATGAATAGACGAAAACACCCATCTTTTAAAGAGGGGGACGAAATTTAAGTGAGGGGTATTTTTGGGTATTTACAAAGGCTTTATTACCTATCAACATAAATCGCCTCATCATTAAGGAGGTTTGAGGAAGGAGAATACCAAAATTCGAACCAAAACTGGAAAAATCAGCAAAACAAACCATGCGGACATAACCTTCCATGTATGGTCGACCATCCACAAATAGTACCGCTGACGGTGAACCACACAATCGACCGTCAATATATATTTGTGACCAGTACCTACCACGGTCGACTGTATGGTAGACCGTGAAAGCCCATGTTCGGGTTCTCCGATTTTCACCAAGTTATTCCTAATTCCCACAACCTTAGAAGGCCATAACTTGCACACCGATCTTCTGAATTTATCGCTGTTAGATCTGTTGGAATCCTTATGACAAGATGGTTCCATCAACTCCAAACTGGCCACCCAATCTGGCTACCAAAAACCCATCGGACCGCGATCAGTGGAAATCTAGTGTTTATGGTATTAAATCTTTGTATCTTCTTCTTCTTCGGGTATCGAAAACGATCAAGTTTGGGTTCTACGGAATCTCTGCGATAAGTATAATCCAAGGAACTCCGTTTACGAGACAGAAACACACCAAGAGATGAAGATACGATGAGATTGAAGGAAAGTTATCCCCTTCCGGCAAGATCGCTATGCGCAGCGGAACAAAAATCGCATAGAACCTTAAATTTTTATTTTCGGTCTTGCAATTGCCCAAGATCCTAGAATCTAGATTACTTAATTATGTTAATCGAATATAAAGAAATACCTCTTTGAAAAATAAATCAATTGACCACGCTGCTTGATCTACTCCTCGAACGGTTGCGATCGTTATGAACGCCGCGAACCCCGCAAGTTGAACCGATAGATTCTTTTTCTTTGCTCGGATTATAGTGGATGTGAATAACTCTTATTCACTTCTTTAGGGTTTGATCTAATCAATACCTTTGTTGTAGAAAACAGATAAATTGATCTGAAGCCTTTCGCTTTGAAACTTTTTCAATTGGAAGAGAGATGGAGAGAGAGATATGGAAAATGATTTTCCAAGGGGGGGAAGCAAGGAAGAACGAATTTTGGAGCATTCCCTCTTTAAAATTTCATTCAGCCATCTCTCCTTTATAGAAAGTAGAGTTTTGGTTTGATAAATCCTTATTTCTCTCCCAATTCATATCCAATTGACAAACCAACTTGAATTGAGACTCCACGAGCTATTGGGACTCTCTCAAACTTCCAAGGCTGTGTGTGGACACTCTAGATACATGAGAGCGTGTATAAAGTCCCTCTCTAGCCCTTGTGACTTTATCTCATAAGAATTAGTGTTGGAAACAAATTGCTTGCTTTATAGATCCTACAATTTAGTAATTCTTATCCAATAAGGAGTTTGAGTGTAAATCAAAGTCCTTAAGCAATTGGAACTATTTTTCCCAGCTCACCAACTGATTTGGGAGTGTGGTGGGCACCACAAAGCTTATCTAAATATGTAGTCCTATCCCAATTCCCAATTTTGTTCCAACTTTTACAAAACCAGCGTGGGAATAACTATCCTCCTTTGGATTACACATTATTATGCTTATTATTAATCAAATTAATAATTTATAATAATTTATAATAATTAAATAATTAATTAACAAATTAATTCATTAATAACTCACATCCAATGGGAGTTATTTTGGCTCCAATTTGTCTTTGAAGAATTTTCTTACTGTCTCTTGTTACTTACTTAACAAAGTCATATATATATACATATATCAACATATGTATATATATATATATATATATATATACTTAATTAATATCCACATTAATCTAACGGATCATATCCGTCCGTGCAATTACATAAAATGTGAAATCCTAATTCGTTTGGATGTTATCGGGTCATTCGAGTTATGAGTGGGATCGTCGCAGGGATTCGACGGTCAATCCTACAAAACCCTATGGTGGGCCTCACTGCGATCTCGCTCTGCCGTTAAACTACACTCGCATTAGGTCAATGGCCTCCATCGAGCGTAACCCTGAAGATGATCGTCAGATCATCTTACCCCCAATCACATCATGTATGTGCAAGTCCTTTCTTCGTAACTACATCTACTGAGTTGAGTCATACAGAAGGTGGACACCATTTACCCCTTGGCCTACTCTTGGTTTACCATTTTAGTCACGCGATGTTCGGCCTCCAAATGCATTTGTAAAATCCTTTGAAAACTTTTCAATGTTCCATAAAACATTCCAATAAACATTTTATCAAATCTGCCTAGCCAGGCTATTTATAGGCCTACCGCTCCTACAAAATTGTAGACGTCTATCCTTAAATTTTAGGGCAAAGAATCCCTTGTTGAGTATCAATATTGGTCTCTAGGGTTTGCTCTAGAATATAGATCTATCTGAATATGACTCTAAACTAGAATCACTATGAGATAGACTAAGACCCCAGAACGGGCCGACATACCAATAAGATCCATCAAGTCTAAGGACATGTGAAGGGTCCTGACTGAAAGAACAGCTTTATACTCTCTTATCCACAAGTTGATCTTTATTTGATCCGGTTTAGCTGCACGATCCAATCGTCGCACCCACTCTGCTTGCTTAGGGTCCACTACCCAGATGACCAAGATAAGTCACCTCAGGACACGTGCATGTAAGCGAGACTGGTGCTAGTTGTATACAGAAAGAGATGTTCAATCTCCTTCCCAACTAGGAACCATTAAGGCTTGCATAGAACCGAGATGTCATATCTCCTTGCTCCCTTGGATCTGTAAATCCTTTGAGCATGGCATTTCTACTATGCTACTTAAGGACGAACGTGTGTCAATAAACAAACACATGACACACATTCATTATTATAATTACCCATTCATGTAATGAAATAAATATTTATTAATTAGAAAATGTCATTCTACTGGCTTTTCAGGGCATATACTCTAACAGAGAACTCTTCTTTAAAAAGGAAAATCTCTCGACTTTTACACTTCTAAGAACATGATCATTAGACTATGAAGGATTACTTACCTTGATCACAGTTTTCAGCCTCCAAAATTGATCTCCTGAGGTCTTCCATGCGATTTTGTCCTTCTATTCCTGCCTCCCTTCTTATGTTTTGCATATTCACTGCAGAATTTAGCCAAAATCAATATTTATACTTGTTTAATAAGAAGCCCTAATCCCTAATTGAGGGACGAATTTTACATGGGGCTTTTTGGGGTATTTCACCAACTCTAACAACTTTAGATTTTTGAGTAATTGATATTTCACATGGTATCAGAGCTATTGATTTTGGAGTAACTGATATTTTCACATGGTATCAGAGCTATTGAAGTTGGCTTCATATCATGTACAGCCATATATTGATACTAAAAACCCCAACAACTCCTCGATACAATCCACATGTACAGCCACCCAAAAGAGGGGTCACATATGCCACGTGCACGGCCAAAGATGGGCCACATGTGAGACAAGAGTGTTGAGGTATAAATGATTAAATAACACCAACTCTAACAGCTTAAGCTTTGGGGGTAATTGGTTGTTTCACACCTCTTCAACTTCAAGATTTCATGCTATGATGCCATTAATTACTTGATGATTGATTAGAAAATAATAGAGGACACGCTAATGCATCTTCTGGGTAAATATATGTGAACCATGCAACTGGTATTTCACGAGATTATGTTTTCATCTACTTCTCAATGAATATATCTGATACTCCAGTATGAGAGAGAGAGAGAGAGAGAGAGAGAGAGAGAGAGAGAGAGATCACCTAGAATGACCTAAATCTAATGGCAAAAGATACTGGGTACGTTTTGAAAAAAAAATCCAGATTTGAGAAGTCCTATAAATTAATGAATCTGATGTTGAAGATGGTGCTTTGAATATATAATGGGAGATCGCTACAATCAATGGCTTCTATGACCAGAAACTATATCATTCCATTAGGAGTTATAAAATTAAGAAATTGTCTTTGAAACATCGGGAATAGATGCATATCTGCCTAGAAAGTCTTCTTTATCTTATGAAAGCTTTCAATTCATGGAGTCATCCTTCTATATTGTAAAGAGTTTCAAGTTGCGTGGGTGTTGAAGTCATGTGGGTGATTTTATCAATATTAGTTTCCCCATGCTTTCATTTATTCCATTCTTAGTGATGAATCTGATTGGGCCTACCTCAACCACAACAATTTGCTGTTTGAAAACAAAAGAGCTTAAAAGATACGTGGGAGAAATGGTATGGTGGGTCAGCCCAAATTGCACCAGTATTATTTTTTATTATTGAAATCTGAATTGGGTTAAAAGAGCCATTCATGCTTGTGAAAATGGGTACGTATGTATGATTAATTCTGCATCAACCAAGTTCAAAACCAAGGGTTACAGCTTAAAAGACAATGAAGGCATTGATGTATGTGAATGTAGTGTATGAATGGTGTATATTAAAAAATCTATATGAGTAGGCTGACTTTATCCATGAGTCCAACTATCTTTCATTATAAATATGTATTACCATACCAGATAAGAGACATCTAATCAAGATATCTCAAGTTAAAATGAAAATATACAGTGGATAAGAAATATAATTAGTGTACAAGAAATATATGCATGCTCCTTTAGGTCATAAGTTATGAGAGTTTTATATCTCATAGGGTTTTCAAAACCCTAAAAGAGTCCTTTCTAACTTTGACTTCCCACCAAAAACTCACAACTAGGTATCATAGTATTATTAGGTAATGAGGATGTGAGAAACAAGACAATTCCCAACAATTTCTCTCCAAAAAAAAAAAAAATACAGTGAACTTACATTGTAATTGCCTACATAATCGTCCTTCACCTCTGCCACTCTATTAGCTATGTGTCTTATGAAGTATCAATCATGAGAAATAGTAATGACAGTGCTCATGTATTCTTTTATTACCTCATGTTTGAATAGCAATATCCTCCGTTATGTAGCTCGATGCTTGGTTGAGGCTTTGTTTCTTAACCTTGAGATTACAGGCTAGATCCTAGCTTATTTACCTACCAAAAAATTATAAGATTTTCAACTACAATAAGAAGCTGTTTGGATACATGGGTTTTAGAATCCAGCTTTTAGATTGAAAGCGCTGTAAAATTCTGGATTTTACAATCCATTATCCTGGATTTTAAGTAAGAAATCCAGATTTTAGAAAGCTCTCCCCCATCCTAAGATTTCTAAAACTTGGAAACATGACGATTTCCTACTCTCTTGCTCGATGGAAAGAAGGGCGAGAAATCAGAAAACGATGGACGGTCTCCTTCTCTCGTCTCTCATCCAGGATTTTGAGGAAATCCAAGATTCTAAAATCCGTGTAACCAAACTGCCCCTAAATGTTTGATGGTTGAAATAAAAGGAAAAATAAGTTGGGTCATTATTGAGACAGATGTGGAGCAACTATATCTTAACCCTCTCTTTCGATGGTTGTGAAACAAGCAATTATCCCAAAAGCTTAAGCTATAAGAGTTCGTGTTATTTAATTTAATCATTTATTGTAAATACCCTAAAATACCCCCATAGTGATTCGTCCCTCCCTTATAGGGAGGAGGGCATTTTTGTCTGCGGAATAAGTGCAATTAGAGCTTTTGTTAAGAAAGCCAATAAATACCTCATTTCGTGTGTTAGTGGGAGGTTAGCCAAAACCTAAAATGTTTTTTCTTCCCACAACCCTTGAGCATGGGGTACTTGTGGAAGAAAGAGGAGAGGTCGATTCGCAAGCCATAGATCGCGAACCAAGGTATGAGCTATGTCCATAGTATCTTCGAAAATGTTTCAATGGTCTGATACTATCGAGTGAAATATGTGATTTTGGATTTTCAATCGAGTTTGGGAGAGTCCCTTTGATGGATCTAGAGTTCCTAGGGTTGATGGCGTCCTTGGATCTCCAACGAACTGTACATCATCATTGTTTTGATCATCGGAAACAAATATTGTGATTTGTGACCTAGACTTTAGTTTTCGTCTCTGATGTTCATTCGGTGTTATTCCGGTGATCAAGCTGGGTTCGATGGATTCCTCTTGTTGTAAGGAGTCCATTGCATTCAACCTCATGAGGAAGGGAGATCGGATGAAGAAGTTCTAATCCTTCTAAGTTGTAGTGGTATAGAGTAGATAATCTAGGAGTTCGCGGATCTAGGAGAAAACCCAATCTCGCAAGTTCGAATGTGTTCAGATGTTCAAATGGGGATTTGGATGCCTGAACCGGGTGCCAGAATGTGTGTAAAATCGATCCCGAGATGTTTTTCTGGAAATATTTCAGAGAAGTCCGAAGGGGGCGTCCAAAGGTGGGTTCAGACATTCGAAGGTTCGGGGTCGGGCGTTCGAACAGTCCGAATTCGTGAACTTTATTTTGAATTTTTGGAACTTGATCTCTATGTTGCGGCTTTCCTACCTAATCCCTTGAAGTGATGAAAGTGAACTACTTATATTAGGTAATTGGATCTTAAGGCGAAATTGAAGAAAATTTGCAACGTGGATGTATGTAATTTCATACTACTTTGGTGAATTTGATCCTCAATTCAAAACGTGCCTTTTGTTTACCACCTGCACAACCTCTTTGAATATGCAAAACCTTGATGTGACCTTGATGTTGGTTTGGGTCTTGCATACTCCTTTCTCTCGTTGTTTGGAATATCATAGAACCTTGTGCTTATTGATACTTGTGTACGTCCTTAACTTTAAGCTTCTTAGGAAATCTTTGTGACTATTGTGGAAATGTGAACTTCTCAATTAATGGACCTTTATCGCATTAAAACCCTTTGGAAAACAATGTGAATCTCCTATTTGATCTTTTGAACTCTTGGACCTTTCATTATATGTGGACACTTCACAAGGAGGCTTAGAATTATATGTGGACTATGAGGGTCCGCACCACTGGGGCTAGTACATTGACTATTTGGGTCCCGTCAATGGAACGATACGCTGGTCCTGTCGATAGGTAAGTGATGTGAGAAACTAGTTTCAGCACTGCGGGCGGTCGGTGAAAGCATAACTCGCTTTTTGGACCCCTCGGCGCATCTGACTTTATTGCTGTGACCCCCTTTAAGATACTTCATGTGGATCATACTTATGGGTGTAAGTTTGGGCTCGGGCTCGGCTCGGTATGGGCTCGGCTCGAGCTGGGCTCGAATCATTAACGAGCCGAGCCAAGCCCAAGCTAGGCCAGGCTCGGCTCGTAGGCTCGTTAATAACTTAATATATTAAAAAAAAAAAATATATATATATATATATATATATATATATATATATATATATATATATATATATATATATATATTATGAGAGCTATTGGTTATTAGATGCGGGTCTCCCTGTTACGAATAAAGTTTAAAGATTTTTCCAAAAGAGTGCTGCTAGGGAGACCTATAGTAGGACCTATACAGGACACCTACAATGATAAAATTCCACGTGTGACTGTGAAAACCGGCTAAACTTAGCGCCGGTTACCATTTTTTTAGGTTTTCATATTTAACGAAATATATAAAAGAAAAAAGATAAACCTTTCCCAAAATTCGTGCCTAATATCTCTCCAGACACCAATTTTCTATTTTCAATATACGTCCTCTCTCTCTCTCTCTCTCTCCATGAATAAATATCCACAGCAGAATTGTTGGGATTTGCATCACTTTCAGAGCTTTATAAAGTCTAGACCAAAAGCCACCAGTTAACCAGGTAAACTATAATAAAGCGTTCTGTTTCCATGCTTTTATGGGGATTGTGCGCTTCAAATCTTGTGGTTTTGATCTAAATTTATGAGTTATCATAGGTGTCTTAACTTTTTTTTAATATGGTGACACGGAAGGAGATTGGAGGGTCAGTTGTCCTTGCTACCTATATACATTTAATGAAAGCCGGACATGGAAGAGCCACTACTTCTCCAAGATGCAAAACTGGTTTCATGTATAGGCAACCAATGGGGTATTGTGGCAGGATAAACCAATTGGTTTGATTGGATCACCGTGGGGTTGCAAATCGGGTCAATTTTTAGGGATTCAGGTTGAGCTTTTACCATAAAATCGGGCCGGGTACGGGATTTTAGCAAAAGCACAACCCGACCCAAACCAGCATGTTAACTTACCAACTTCTCCAATAGCTCAAGCTGTTGGAGAAAGGCAGTATTTAATCTTTTATACTTTAACACTCCCCCTCACGTGTGGCCCCACTTTCTAGGGTTGGCCTACACGTGGCACATGTGGCCCCACTTTTGGATTTAGCCATTGCATGTGAATTTTGCTATCAAGGAGGTTTGAACCCAGGCATTTGCTCTGATACCATGTTAACTTACCAACTTCTCCAATAGCTCAAGTTGTTGGAGAAAGGCAGTATTTAATCTTTTATACTTTAACATAAAAAGTTTCAAGGGACAAAGAATGAAGAAGACTCTCTCTCTCTTTATTATTTCACCGTGTCTGTATACATTGACTGCATGTATATTTATATGCAGTTCAGATATTACACAATCTTCAATCAAAGATTACAGAGATTACACAATATACAATAAAAGGCAATGTATCAAGACAAAAACAGTAAGCTGCAAGTCAATGGGAATTGATTGCAGCCATGTCTTGAGAAATCAATGGTAATTGAATGAAAGGATTAGGCATGTCTCCAAATGTAGTAATATTGGTCAGCAGTTGTCTGGAAGTTTCTGTAAATAGATTGTAACGGCTGTTGGGCAATCAATGCTGGTAGAATGGAAAGATTATTCATCTGTGCAAGATTGTATGCTATGATGAGGCATCACTTTCCATTCTATTTTGACCATGTGTTAAGCTTGGTCTTGCCATGTGGTGGATGGAGGTTTCTCCACCCTTTCCATCAGTTGGGCTTTCTTCTATACTCCCCCTCAAACTGGGCCGTGGAGATGGCCATAGGCCTAGTTTGACACGTAAAGCTTCAAATTTATTCCGAGTGAGCGGTTTGGTTAGCGTATCAGCAACTTGACGATCCGAAGCCACAAATTTGGTGATAAGAGATCCAAGAGCAACTTTCTCTCGCACAAAGTGATAATCAATTTCAATATGCTTTGTGCGAGCATGAAATACAGGATTAATTGTGAGGTGGAGAGCTGAGATATTATCACAGAACAGGATGGGCGGTCGAGAGAGGTAAAGCCCAATGTCACGTAATATGAATGATAACCACGTCAGTTCGGCAGCGGTAGATCCTAAGGCCCGGTATTCCGCTTCGGCACTGGAGCGAGCCACGGTGCATTGTTTCTTTGCACTCCAAGAAATACAATTAGCACCCAAAAAGGTGCAATAACCGGTGGTAGAACGCCGTGTAAGAGTGCAGCCTCCCCAATCTGCATCCGAGTAGGCATAAAGGTCAAGAGTACTGTGAGAAAGAATCTGAAGTCCAAAGTCACGCGTGCCACTGACATATCGGAGAATTCTCTTGACCAACTGGAAGTGATGTACGGAGGGATTGTGCATATATTGGCAAACATAGTTCACGCTAAAGCAAATGTCCGGCCGAGTGAATGTGAGATATTGGAGGCCACCAACAATGCTTCGATAGAATTGAGGATCAGAGAAGGGGATAGTGCTACCCGCATGTTCCCGAGGTTTGGCCACCATTGGCGTAGATATAGGTTTACAACCTTTCATTTGGGCTCGATCCAAAAGCTCAGTGGCATACTTCAATTGGTTAAGAAATAATCCACCAGAGAAGCGATGAACTTCGATGCCTAAGAAGTAGTGAAGGTAACCCAGGTCCTTCATGGCAAATTCACGACTTAACATAGAAATCATATTATGTAAAAAGTCAGAGGAGTCGCCAGTGAGAATAATGTCGTCGACATACAAGAGAAGTAGCATCGTACCACGAGAACCATGGTAAGTAAATAAAGAGGAGTCTGCGGTACTGCAACGAAACCCAGAGGCGAGGAGAAAGTTGCTGAACAGATCAAACCAGGCTCGCGGTGCTTGTCGAAGCCCATAGAGGGCCCGATTGAGTTTACATACATAATCGGGCTTTGTAACATCGTGGAACCCAGGTGGCTGATCCATGAACACAGGTTCAGAGAGGTGTCCATGTAAGAAGGCATTTGTGACATCCAATTGGCGGATATCCCAATGTCGGGTAAGAGCAACAGTGAGAACAATCCGAATAGTAGCAGGCTTAACAACAGGAGAGAATGTTTCAAGAAAATCAACACCGGGAATCTGAGTAAACCCTTTTGCGACTAAGCGTGCTTTTAAGCGCTCAAGGGAGCCATCAGAGCGGAGCTTTGTCTTGTAGATCCATTTACAACCCACAACATTCATGGTGGGACAGCGAGGAACAAGGTCCCATGTGGAATTTGCATGGAGGGCAGCGATTTCTTCTTTCATGGCCGCATACCAACCCGGATGATGAAGTGCCGTCTTTGTTCTCCTTGGTTCAGATGGAATATCATGGGTAAGAAGGGCAAAAGAAGGAGAATGGTATTTTGGGTTAGGTTTGAAGATACCGGACTTAGATCGGGTGGTCATTGAGTGGGTAGTAGGATTAGGAGAACCAAGTGGGTCCATGTGGAGTAATGATGAGGTAGGCTCAGCAAACGATAGACCTGAGCCAGGATGGTCTTCTAACGGTGTTGGATGAGAACATGACCCTGAATCATGTGGGCTAGACAATGGTGGGGGGCCTCTTGGACTCATGGGCTCAACGGTGGGTTCAAATTGAGTTGGAGTTGAGTTGGGAGTACGTGGCTCATCTGAAGGAGTGGTTGGATACAATTGGGGGCAGGCCGATGATTGGACACTATCATTCCGATCCATAGTGCTAGGATTGGATGTCTCACTGGTCCCTGAAAACCATTCATGAAAGGTGGTTAATTCATTATCAGCATCACAAGAAGAGAAGAGAGAACCTGGGTGTTTAAAGGGAAAGGTGGTTTCATCAAAGACCACATGTCGAGATAGATACACACGCCCGGTGGGAGGGTAAAAGCATCGATAGCCCTTGTAGAATTCACTATATCCTAAAAAGATGCATGGTAGAGATCTTGGATCAAACTTGTTTTTAGTATAGTCTCGTAAGTACGGAAAGCATCGGGAACCAAAAACTCGTAGTGACCCATAGTCGGGTTTTCGCTTCATTAGCTTCTCGAAAGGGCTCACCATATTAAGAACTCGTGTTTGTTGTCTATTAATTAGCCACGTAGCAGTCCCAAATGCTTCCACCCAAAATCTCTTAGGGGTCCCACTGTGAAACAACATAGTTAACCCCAATTCTGTAATATTTCTATGTTTGCGCTCAGCCATTCCGTTTTGCTCAGGTGTTCGTGGGGTAGAGATTTGGTGTTTAATACCATTATCTTCCAAGTAATGAAGGAAACTAGCGTTGGAAAATTCACCACCACCATCGGATTGAAAGGTCTTTATATTATTGTCAAACTGATTCCTTAAAAGCTTGTGAAATTTCACAAAGCAAATGAAGAATTCTGATTTTTTTCTCAATGGAAAATACCAGGTATAGCGGGTGCATTCATCCACAAAAATGACATAATACTTGAATTTTTGAAAAGATAAGACAGGAGATGGCCCCCACAAATCACAATGGATTTTAGAAAGTGGTTCATTAGAATGTTCAGTAACTGAAAGAAATGGTAACCGACAAGACTTAGCCAACTGGCAATGATCACAAATATGGCTAATGACCTTATTATTTTTACTAATAATAGACTTATTTTTCTTGAGAAACTCCACCACACGCTCATTTGGATGCCCAAGCCGTTGATGCCACACTTCGTCATTGACTGCTCGAAATCTATTGGAGAAGAAGGCTTTATTGTGCTTTGGTTCCAAGACGTATAGCCCTCCAGATCTACTGCCCGAGGCAATCACCCTCTGAGATTTCCTGTGCTTTATAACAAAACCATCGGAAGAAAATTCAAAAACACAAGGAAATTGTGAGGTTAGTTGGCTCACTGGTATTAAATCCTTTTTAATTTCAGGCACAACTAAGACATCATGCAACTCAATCTCCTTTTTGGCATTCGTTTGCAAGGAAGTCTTTCCAATGTGAGTGATGTTCAAAATATCACCATTGCCAACCATTATTTTATCAGAACCAAGATAAGGTCTAAAGTGATCAAGCTTACCAGTGTCGGCTGTCATATGCTGAGATGCACCCGTATCTGGAAACCAGGAATGATCTTGAGCATCAGATAAAGACATGGCAGCAAGAGCTTGTGTCATATCTTCGGGCTGAGAAATCTGATTGAATCGCTGATAACAACGGATGGCTGTATGATTATTTTTGTTGCAAATTTGACAAACCACAGGAGCTTCTTTCTCCTTTTGAGGTGCTTGATCATGGAGTTTGTTCAGGGTGGGGTTACGCCTTGGAGGATCGTTTCCATGTTGCGGCTTGTAGTTAGCCGGAGAGAATCCACGCCCTTTGGAGTTGAAATTGTGTTGTCCACCTCTACCACGCCGATTATTTTTGTGTCCATTGTATCCTTGAGTACGTTGGACTGTAAAGGCCCCATGCTGATTTGCACCATAATGGGATTTCTCTAAGTGAATGCTTCTCATCATCTCATGGCTTTGGAGTAGAGGGACAAGTTCTTTGTATGAAGGGATAGGGGGTTTGAGCATAGTGGTCGTGAATGACTCATAACTCGAGCCCAGTCCTTTGAGAAGCCCAAAAACCTTTTGTCGATCGCCTAGTGGTTGTCCTATGGTAGCCCAATCATCGCAGATTTCCTTGAACCCACGAATGTATTCCGCCATTGTTTTCCCTTCCAAAGAGTGACATTGTAGGCAGTTAGTCAAGTACAGCTCTCTCTCTCTCTTGAGACTCTAGAGCAAACGAGTCGAGAAGAGTTCTCCATACCTCGATGGAGGTGTCAAGGCCCACTATTAGGCCTAGAACTTCTTCAGATAAAGTTCCAGCAATCCAACCACGGAGTAGTCGATCGGATCGTCTCCATAAGCTGTATTCTGGATTTTCAACAAATTGTTTCTCCCCTGCAACTTCAGCAGAGGAGATTGAGATCAATTTGTCGGGCATAGGATAGCTTCCATCAATGAAGCCATTCATTTCTTGGCTCTCGATTAGACCCATGAATTGGGTTTTCCAGAGAAGGAAGTTGTTTTGTGTAAGTCTAAGGGAAACAAAGTTTCCGATGTTTAGGGTGGAGGGATATGGGTACTTTGCAGCAGTAAGCAATGAGGATTGGGATGCCATTGAAGAGGATGAAGGAGAAATACAGAGAGCAGAGAATGGCTCTGATACCATAAAAAGTTTCAAGGGACAAAGAATGAAGAAGACTCTCTCTTTCTTTATTATTTCACCGTGTCTGTATACATTGACTGCATGTATATTTATATGCAGTTCAGATATTGCACAATCTTCAATCAAAGATTACAGAGATTACACAATATACAATAAAAGGCAATGGTAATTGAATGAAAGGATTAGGCATGTCTCCAAATGTAGTAATAATGGTCAGCAGTTGTCTGAAAGTTTCTGTAAATAGATTGTAACGGCTGTTGGGCAATCAATGCTGGTAGAATGGAAAGATTATTCATCTGTGCAAGATTGTATGCTATGATGAGGCATCACTTTCCATTCTATTTTGACCATGTGTTAAGCTTGGTCTTGCCATGTGGTGGATGGAGGTTTCTCCACCCTTTCCATCAGTTGGGCTTTCTTCTATAAGTTGCACCCTTAATTTGATGCTAATTTTTCAGATTGAACACTTTTATATGGTGTGCTGCCGTATGGTACAGTATTTTACAAAATATCTTTTACGGACCACTCCATAGGGTCTAAGCTAACAACGCCAGCCATGGATGACGTTATGGAGGTGGAAGATGGAGTGGATAATATCGAAAAGGTACACAATTTCTCTTTCCCATCTTGTAATTAAGCTTAATTATGTAAATATAAATTATGCATTACGTAACATGATTTAATATTGTGTTCTACAGTCTCCTACCATAGCAATGAATTTTGATATTGATGGTGATAACGATAGAGACAATATGGGTTATCACGAAGATGAAGAAGACATGATCAAAGAAACCATGACTGAAAAGATAAGTGAAGAAAATTATTCCAAACACAATTCTGAATGCATGGTAGAAATGAAAGAAAAGTCCATTATGGGGGAGCACACTACAAGTGAAGGTTGTGTAGATTTATTACCACGCATGGGCATGGTTTTTGAATCAATGAAAGAAGCTTTTGATTTTTATAATTGTTATGCGCGGAGTGTAGGATTTGGGATTATAGTAAAATCATCATATAATTAGGTTCCAGGAACAGATGACATGTATCATTATAAATTTTCATGTGATAGAGAGGGTAAAAAAAGGAGCAGTGAAAAAACAATGAATCCAAGACCTAACACGAAGGTAAATTGAAAGGCAATGATGAGGATCAAAATAAATAAATCTAAGAAGTGGGCTATCACTGAATTTCATGGTGAACATACTCATTTGGTCAGTCCATCAAAATCTCGCTTCTACAGATCGCATAGGTTATTATTGCCCAGTGTGAAGCGTAGATTGGCCATTTTAAGTTCTTCAGGGGTAAAGCCTAATAGAGCGATTAAAGTTTTTGCTAAAGAAAAAGGGGGAGTTTCAAATATAGGTTTCACAGAAAAAGATGGTAGAAATTTTATTAACGAGAGAAGACGAATGTCTCTGGCACAAGGTGATGCACAAGCTATTTACCAGTTATTCAGAAACGCATCTAAGAAAAATCCTGCTTTCTTCTATGCAATGGATCTAGAAAAATAAGGACATTTGAGAAATATATTTTGGGCCGATGCCAAGTCTAGGTTTTCTTATAAATACTTTGGTGATGTAGTTAGCTTTGATACCAAATACTTGACGAATAAGTATGATATGCCATTTGCTCCATTTGTCGGAGTAAACCATCACGGGCAAACCATTTTGTTGGGTTGTGGTTTACTTTCAGATGAGACAATAGAGAGTTTTATTTGGTTGTTTAAAACATGGCTAGCAGCAATGTCAGAGCGACCACCGATCTCAATAATTACTGACCAAAGCAAATCCATACAAGCAGCAGTTGTGTAGGTGTTCCCAACGGCCTGTTATCGTCTTTGCTTATGGCATATCATGCAAAAAGTAACACAGAAGTTGGGCTCTCTACATAAAAGTGCTAAGTTTATGGAAATATTCAACAAATGTATTTACGATTGTTTGAGGGTTGAAGAATTTGAAAGAGAATGGGATAAAATGATTAAAGATTATAATCTTACGGATAATGAGTGGCTTAAATCACTGTACAAAATTCGTGATAGATGGGTGCCCGTGTTCTTAAAGGATACATTCTTTGCAGGGATGTCTACTTCTCAAAGAAGTGAGAGTATAAATCATTTTTTTGATGGATATGTTCATTCAAAGACAAGTTTGAAAGAGTTTGTTGAGCAATATGCGTTAGCTCTTCAAAGTCGCTATGAGAAGGAGGCCCAAGCAGATTTTGATTCATTTCATTCAAATCCCACTGTGAAGACTGTGTCCATTTTTGAAAGAGATAGGGGAATATTTAAAAAATTCCAAGAGGAGATTTCCGCTCTTACCAATTGTACTGCAAAGTTTGTCAAAGAAGATAGTGAAATTACAACTTACGCTGTCAAAGAAGGAAAACAAAATCACAAAGGAGAGATAGAATGTAAGGAGTATGAAGTAATGTTTAATGCCTCTACAGTAATGGTTTCTTGCATCTGCCGCTTATTTGAATTCAAAGGTATTTTATGTCGGCATTCAATACTTGTACTTATGAATTCTTATGTTGAAAAAATTCCAACTCATTACATATTACCACGCTGGAGAAAGGATGCAAAGCGCACACATATATTTGATCAAGGTCGTGATCCAGTTCAACAAGATAATTGTATGCAAATATAAATTGACGGTAAGTTAATTAGTAATATTAATCTCATCCCAATGTCAATCTTTGGATTATTTTCTTACAGTTGTTTTACTCTGATATGCAGGACTCGAGCTTTTTCGTTCATTGGTGCATCAATTCCAGCCCCTGCCTTCTTATATGAAGTTACATTTTCTAGATTGGTCATTGATGATAAGAACTTATGTGATGTAACTTATTTGATGTTTCGAATTTTAAATGTTGGATATTATAGTTACTTCTACTGAAAAAATTTGCATCAACTTCTTAATTTTATTAGTTAGTCTAATGATATTTACAAGGATAAATGATGCTCATATAATAAAGGCTTAGGGCCTTAATTGTTCTATTTCCTACACACACACACAAAAGTCAATAGTGGGGTGTGATTATAAAAAATTACACTCAAATGAAGAGTGTCACCCGTTCTGATATAACACTCCTACTAGATTAAAATAGTCATGACTATTGAAATGCAATGAAGACTAGAGATTGCCACTTTGTATTTGGATTTGGAATTGAGTTTTGAATGGAAAATGAATATATCTGACAGCTCATGTTGAGGGAGAGAGAGAGAGGGGGAAGGGGGTACTTCCTAGTGGAGGGGAGAGGGTGAAGGAAACTGCCACATCTATGGATTTTCAATTTCGCGCTGAATTGGAAATCCAAGAATTTGATCCGGATCCAAATTACAATGCAAATGTGAGGAATCCAGATCAAAATCTTCTCCGCATCCAAACGGGCCCTAAAGGAAATGGAATTGGACAATTTGTATCGTACAAAATCTGCCCAAACCGATTCACACTAGGATCGAGCCTTAATTGCTCTGTTTCAGGAGAATGGATCTCAATATGTATCTGGGTCTTCCTCGGCCACCAATTCGACGTGGATTCCGTACTATTATCGGTTGAAGAAATCAACCCGATAAAAAACGGAAAGTGAGAGATTTCCTTGATTTTTTTTTCTTTTGGGATAATTACATTTACACCCCCTCTAGTTTATGACACATCCACTTCAACCCCTATAGTTTAAAAAGTGACAAAAACATCCCCTCTAGTTTCGTTTTGTTTAAGGTTTGCCCCCTCATCTGAAGGTTCGTCCATAGATTGAAGGGTTAGGATGATCCGATGGAGCTGATTTTTTGGGCACACCCCCTATCTATGTCAGGACCCATCAAATGAACGCTTTGGATCATCCAAATAATGTGGGCCCCAAAACGAAACTAGAGGGATGTCTTTGTCGCTTTTTAAACTACAGGGTGCTACTCCCGGTCCCCATATCATTACTCTTTCCAAAAAGACATCGAGCCCTCTCCTCTTTCTCGTTCAAAAAATGAGAGGACAACTGACCCTTATCTCCTTCCGTAAATTGGATTGAGAAAAAGCATTCTATGGCAGAAACTCATTCCAGAGAAAAACGTAAAGAGGAGCTAAGGTTTCTCTGCAAATCTTGTGTTCCTCTCTCTCTCTCTTTCCAAAGAAAATTGTGAGACACAGAAAAAGAGGAGCTAGAGTTTCTGCTTGGGTTTGAAAACCCTAATCTTCTCCACCATAAACGGACAAATAGGGAGGGTTTTGAAAACTTGGGTTTCTGCTTTGCCGCTTCGTCTTCTCCTCTTCGAATGCCAAGGTAAGATTCTATTTATTTTTCTGCAGCAATTTTCATTTTCTTTTCTTGGTCAGCTGATAAAGTCTTAGGATTATCATCATCTAGAGAGATTTGCACTTCATTTTTCTACGATTTCATTTTGTTGATCTATGGGGACAAATTGGACAAGCTTGATTCAAGCTTGACTTGGCCAAGTGGATAATAGGAATTTGAATTTGATTTAATTATCCATAGAAGAGCCTGAAAATATAAACTTTGATTTGTTCTCTGTCTTGGTTTTCCCTAGCCCTCTCTGTGACCCACCTCTATCAATCTTTCTTCCCCTCACCATTCGTATTTCCTATTTTTTCTCAACCCTTTCTTTTTTTTTATTTTTTTTATTTTTCATGCGTCATGTTCTGTTTTCATATTGCTCTTAATTATTCTTTATCAACTTGGCCGAGTCATTCATTGATCTGGCCAAGCAAAACTGGAACCCTAAAAACATTTTTATTTATTTGTTGAACAAGTGAATGAAAATTCTCATCGGAAACAATGCAAAAGAGCAAAAAGGGCCTTTTAAAAGAAGAACTAGCTCATACATCATCACACAAGGAATCCCATTTTACAGTTTCATTATAATTTAAAAGTTTACTCCATAGTTTCAAATCTATTGGCCAAGAGTTGTGTCCCCTATGGATAAATGCTCTAAATTGGAGATGGGAAGGTGGATCAAAGTTACTCCATTCCGTTATTTTCCTGAACACAACTCGGGCGTCTCCAAAACTTGGTCAAGGAATTATTAGATCGTAAATCAATGAAAACATTAAAGAGCTTAAAAGAAATCGTGCAAATAACTGAAATATGGAAACCATATCTCCTCTCAACTACCATGTACATGTAATCACGAGCAAGATATAACATTTGACCAATTTGTCGCCAATCAAATCTTATCATCTAGACTTAGACACGTATGGTCATTGCTCTGATTGAGGGTTTCAATCTCCAAAAAGGTAGGTTGGGTCTCTTTTTCTCGCTAGGTAAGGTGGGATTGAACCTCCAACCTCAAGGTTGAAGATCAAAGCCTTTGATCATTGAGCTAGAGGCTCAATCCCAGGATGGGTCTCTTGTTACTTAAATAAATGTAAATCACGTAATAGAAGGAATTCATCATCCACTGGGCTCCAACGTCCATGTGACGCATTTTGAATACTAGATTGCTAGACAGCTGAATCCTTCATAACACAATGGAGTTAGAATTTTTGAAAAATCAGAAGTCCTTTCTCGCTCAAAATAGCTTGTTTTGGGGATGGAGAAAGAAAAGAGATGAGACAGCTGTTGAGAATATTATAATATCATGCTCTTCACCTAGAAAATCTAGTATTCTCATATTCTTGTGTTTGTAGGTCCATGTATTTCTCTAATAATGTGCATGTCGTCTTCTTTTTTCCATGTATGTTTCTACCGAGCTCAGAATTTTCCATGTATACTTACTCAACTGTGCATGGGTGTTTGTATTGTGCTGTTTTTTGTGTCAATATTCATAATTGACAAGTCTGGTTGCAAAATGTAGCTCACTGCATTGTTTGGTACTTAATTCAAATGCATATATGGTGTATGCATCTTTTGTCTATATAAATCATGCACGACTTCACTTCCCTAAGGCTCTGTTCACTTCTTTTCCCTGGAAAACAGCCTTTTTTTTCCCTGACACGACCTTGACAAGACAGACTTTCTGTGTTCACTTCTTTTCCAGGGAAAAATATTATCAGATGTGGAATTTCTTATTTAAAAGCTGAAAATGACTTGGAAATTGACTTTTTCCCCGTTACTCGAGATTTGGTTTCCGATTAAATATAACGGAAAGAGGCTTTCCAAGGAAAGCGAAACCTTTTCCTTGACAGTTTCCCTGGATTCCTTTTCCTTCTGCCATGTCTCCTAGAAAGGAAGGGAAAACGAAATCCTTTCCTTTCCTTTCCGGGGAAAAGAAGTGAACAGAGCCTAAAGAAAATATGTAATCTAATGTGGCTAATAAACTCTCTATTGTGCAGGTAAAAGAAGAACAAATTGTATCTGAAGGTTAGACCAACTGAGCACTTTAGTTCAACATGACACTCGTTACTCCTTGTTCTATAGGCAACATCCATGTATTCCCCATAAAAACCTTCACCTCAACAAAAGAGAATCGACTAACAAAATGCAATTTTCCTGGAACCGCAAAACCGAAATTACCTTCACAAAGGTTTCTGCTACCTCAGCCAATATCTTTGAGATTGTTTTCAAAATATAAAAGTGGCAGTGGCATACAGTATAGACCAAGAATCCAAATCTCGGCAGCTATAGGGACGGATGTAGCAATAGAGGAGCCGAGTTCTACTGTTGAAGGTGGAGATGCTGACAAAGCTTCGGAAATGTCACCCTCCATAGGTGAAACAAGTGAACCTTCCTCAACAAGAGATGCTAGTGTTGCTTCTACTTCTCAATCCAAACGTCCAAGGCCTATCAGAAAGAGCGACATGCCACCTGTCAAGAATGAGGAACTTCTCCCGGGTGCTACTTTTACAGGGAAAGTAAGATCTATCCAACCGTTTGGCGCTTTTGTCGACTTTGGAGCTTTCACAGATGGCTTGGTACATGTTTCCCGGATGAGTGATAGCTTTGTCAAGGATGTAAACGACATAGTTTCTGTTGGGCAAGAGGTGAAAGTGACGCTAGTGGAAGCAAATATTGAAACCGGAAGGATTTCACTAACAATGCGTGAAAGCAGTGATACCAGTATGTTTAAAGATGCTCCTCCCAATGGTGATAAGCCGAGACCTGCGAGAAAAAATGCTCCAAAGCCCAATCAAAAGCGAGATGAGATACAGAAAAGTTCGAAGTTTGTCAAAGGCCAGGTTCTGGATGGTATTGTGAAGAACACAACTAGAGCGGGTGCTTTTATATCACTTCCTGACGGAGAGGAAGGATTTCTCCCCACATCGGAGGAATCTGAAGGGTTTGGAGGTATTATGGGAAGCTCTGCATTAACGATTGGTCAAGAAGTTAATGTCCGATTGTTGCGTGTGACAAGAGGGAAGGTAACTTTGACTATGAAAAAGGAAGAAGATGTTGACGGGTTGAACTCGAGGCTCAACCAGGGGGTAGTGCACGTGGCAACTAACCCCTTTTTCTTGGCTTTCCGTCAGAACGAGGCTATTTCTGCGTTTTTGGAAGAGAGGGAGAAATTGCAGAAATCTGCTAAAACTTTGAGTGTGTCAAAAACTTCTGAGAAGATTGAAGGAACATTCGGCCAAACTAAAACTGAGTCAGATACTCTTGAAGTGGTAGACAAGGAAGTAGAAACTACACTGGGGCCCACTGTAGACAATGATATCTCCTCCAAATTGGCAATCAATGAAGTAATTCCCGAAAGCACAGCAGCAGATTCACCGCAGAATGCTTTTGTTGCAATTGAAACAGTAGAGGAAAACAAGATGAATTCGAAAACTTCGATTTCAGAGGACAATGAATCATCTGCAAGTATGGTTATAGATGAGGCTCCCGTGACTGATGGAGTAAAGGAAGATACTAATAAAACTGCCTCACCTTGTGAAACAGGTGATCAGATCTCATCGGAGAGCATGGTCACTGAGGAAGTTGTAGTTAGTCAGGCTGATGATACTTTAGTAAATGATAAAGTGGAGGCAGAAAAAACTTCACTTACAGAGGAAAAAATATCATCCACTGGTGTAAATACTGTAATAGACGAGTCTCCTATAGCAGATGAAACAGGTGATCAAATCTCTACCTCAGAAAATGTGACCAATGAGGAAACAATATCATCCGCTTTAGATAATGATAAAGTGGAGACAGAAGTGCTTCAAGTTGTGGAGAATGAAATGCCTTCCACTGTGTCAGAAAAAGATTCAAAGGAAGAACCTTCTATCCCCAAACAAAATGGTAGTGTCTCCGCCAATGGACAAACAGTAATTCCATCACTCCAAGAAAGCACAGCCAGAGGTACTGTACTTTCCATGTTTACTTCTGTTGTTGCTTTTCTTTTCACAATATATTTTTCCTTGAGATATTCTAGTCAGATCTGCTAATTATAATTGCTTTGCACGCTTAATGACTGATCGCTTCTATAGTGAAGGGATCATTTAGTTACATGCTCTTTAGTTACATTTTATGAATTTTGGATAAGCCATGATTGGAGCGATATTTTTTGGATGTTCGCAGAAAGTATTTGTAAAGTTGCTTCTGCTACGGACTATGTATTAGTAGAGGAAACTGTATCATCATTCTTTGTAGTAGATTAAAGAAATCAACTTATCTTTCTGTGAATCTTAGCTTATACTTTGCAAGTATAGCTTAATCGAGTTCAGCTTTACACCATGATGTCTATGTTCAGAAGGAAAAGGAAAGAGAGATAATGACCCATGATTTTAAGTTTTGACTGCTCATTGATGAGAAACCATACCATCGATTTAACTGAAAAACTCTAAGTCGTGAATTTCATTTCATGCTTAATTCTGAAGAAACTGGTGTAAATTAATGATGAATTCCATTGAGCTGTGTGGCCTCTAAAGTTCGGAACATTGAGGTCATGCACTCAATTCAGATTGCCCATCAGGAAGAGTTATCAATAATTATAGTACAAGATAGAATATCTGGATCACCCCAAGAGCCTGTTACGACATAATGCCGAATTGAAAAGTAGCCCATGTACAAAAAAAAAAAATTTGAGTGAAATCACCGTTATCGGGACGAGCAGTCCCCATAATTGGCGTACAATACAAGAGTTTTATCAAATTACATAGCTACTCTGAGACAATCCTATTCTAGGCACCTACTGTCCCTAAACTGGTCTCCAATTAACAGACTGATTCATTTATGTTCCCAAAATGTCATGACATTAGTCCGCCAAGTGATTAGAATACTTTCAAGCCACGTAGCAACACCCTTGATTCCACTTGAGTTGATTACACCCTCCAGACCCTGATATGCCTTGATGATTCTCCTATTTGAATGTCAAAAAAAAACAATCACAATACCCGTCATCCCTGGTTTGTCCATCGAACTCTATCAAAGTTTAAGTTTTACTATTCTAGTTGGTGGAGGCACCCATTTGGGACTCACCTTGTTTTTTATACCTTTTCCCCAGATTATTTTCCTCCAATGTCTCATAATCTATTACATAGAGTAGGATTGCAGCTTCTTTCTAGCTTTTGCCCAAGCATTTACGTCCATTCTTATATTCAAATAGACATGTTCCGGAGCTCTGCTTTTCTCATAAAAATTTTGTTGTTCCTTTCCTTCGCATGATTCCAAATTGTAGCATATAAGGCAACAAATTCCAAAGTGTTTTCTCAAATTCACAATGGATTTCTTCCCCGATTAAGAACTACTTTTTTAGAGGGTCATGGAACACCCAATTAATCTCAAAACAATATAGAATCCTGCACCATAATTTACAAGAAAAATCACAATGAAAAAAAAGGTGATCTAGACTTTCTTCCTCTTTTTTGCACAACACATGTTTGCAAGCCTGAAGCCTCTACGGTTCAGCCCATCATAAGTTTTTTTTTTCCTTATCACCGTCCACATGAAATTTTTTACCCGAGGAGGTACAAGGGTCTCCTTCCAAATTTTCGCAATCAACAATCTACCTTATCCATTAAGCATATCATGAGAGAGAGTGTCCGGAAAAGGTACCTTGCACAGCCGGTATCCAAACCCTTTTATCCATTACATGACTAGGTAGGTAAAGGTTGCTAAGTTTCCCTAGTAGGTTTTGGAGGTTATCAATTTCAATTTTTTAAGGTTTCTCCTAAGCCTAATGTCCCAAGATAATAGGGGTTGAGCCTCTAGGCCACTGTTAGAAGGCTTTGTTTTTCGACCAAGGGGTCGGAGGTTCAGTCCCAGCGTACCTACCCAAAAAAATATTATCCTATGATAAAGACCCATCCCCCATCTTTCCAGATAGTCACAAACTCTCACCCTTTTATTGGTGGCTAGGATTTAGAGGTTTTGGAAGTATGAGCATCCTTGTATCAGTCCAAACTCACCAATCTCACCCCTCAATTCCTTTCCACCATACCGACACGAGTCCTCGAAATATCTGCTACTGTTTAGAAACGTATCTGACTGTTGAAAGTAAATTTACTGTCACACTCTAAAACTTTGCCGAAATTTTTTGACATAGAAAATAAAACAAACTTCCTTGTATCAGTCCACATCCGTTGACTGTCGCATATATTCATTCCATCGACACATGTATTGTGACCATGGTGGCTAATTTCATGCTAGAAACAAAACTATTTCATTTTTCCCGTCTCTAAGCTTATTCAGGAAAACTAATTATGTCTGAGACCTGCAATCATATAGTATCCTAACCTGTGTATTTGAGTATCCATTCTCATTTCTTAGAAGTATATCGTGAAATGCTAAACCGAGGCAGAGATCATTATTTTAACTTTATAAAACCAATGATTACATATGGCAGATAAAAGCTCTTCAAGTTTCCCTTCAGTTTCATGTAATGATTATTTATTAAGGGCACGTTTGGCTACCAGGAAATTTTTTCCATGATAAATCAGGGTCTCCGAGGTGGAGATGAGCGGGAAGTCCCTAAAATCCAGAAACCAAATCTAGAAACTACAGTCTCCAGTGATGAGATGCGGCTAAAATTCAGGAAACAAAAAACTCTACTTAAAATTGGATTGACTTTTTCCAGTTTTTAGCCACATCTCATCACGTGAGAGACTATCTTCCTGGATTTTGTTTCCTGGTTTTTAGGAAATTCACGCTCATCTCCAACTTGGAGACCCCGATTTATCATGGAAAAAATTTCCAGGGAGCCAAACGTGCCCTAAATGTTTCGTGTAATAATCTTTCATTAAATAGTCAATATTTTATTCGACTGATTGGGTGTGATTTGAAATTGATGTTCAAAAATGCAGCAGCAACTGTATCGGCAGCTCTTGTAAAGCATCTACATGAAGAAACCGGAGCAGGGATGATGGACTGCAAAAAAGCTCTCGCGGAGACTGGAGGTGACCTTGTTAAAGCTCAGGAGTTTCTCAGAAAGAAAGGATTAGCAAGTGCCGAGAAGAAAGCTAGCAGAGCTACAGCAGAAGGAAGAATAGGTTCATATGTTCACGATAACAGAATTGGTGTCCTGATTGAGGTAAACTGTGAGACGGATTTTGTTTCTCGTGGGGATATTTTCAAGCAATTAGTTGATGACCTTGCTATGCAAGTGGCGGCTTGTCCGCAAGTGCAATATTTAATTACCGATGATGTCCCAGAGGATATTGTAGACAAGGAAAGGGAGATTGAAATGCAGAAGGAAGATCTTCTGAAAAAACCGGAGCAAATTAGATCGAAAATTGTTGAAGGTCGGATTAGGAAGAGGTTGGAAGAGTTTGCACTGCTTGAACAATCATATATTAAAAATGATAAGTTGGTGGTGAAGGATTGGGTGAAGCAGACAATTTCGACAATTGGAGAAAATATAAAAGTCAAAAGGTTTGTCCGTTATAATCTTGGGGAAGGTTTGGAGAAGAAAAGTCAGGACTTTGCTGCAGAAGTGGCTGCCCAAACGGCAGCAAAAGCATCCCCTGCTGTATCAAAAGATCAATCTCCTGTGGAAGCCAAGGAAGCGATTGAGAAGTAAGTTTTTTTTCTTAAAATGGTATTCACTTATTATGCAAGTTGTTTTGATTAAGCAAGTACCAGTAAACTTTTTACCGTTAAACACCACAACCCAGTTTTATGAACTGCTAATAGTATACGGGCTTTTGTGAATTCTGGATAATCTGTGTAAAGAGATGAGAATTTCCACTTTAAAAATAATCTTAATGGTTTCTTAAGACATTAAAAAGTAGGGAGATGATAAATCTGCCCCTTATTTTCCTCCACCTTATTATTTGACATGTAAACAGTGGTTCCCTCGTTCTAAATTTTCCAATCAGAGAAGCATGAAAGACACTGGAAACGTCCAAACATGACCATCGCCCACGGGTCCCTGTCCCTTGCCCGCCCTTGCTCCCCCTAGGTTGCGCCATTGAAAGGACATTCTTGTGCGGCTGTGCCCCACCATGGCCCACAAGCTTAGCCATTTCCAATGGCATGGGGTTCAAGCTCTTTGCTGCTGACGTTGATTTATCTCCCCCAGCATATGCGATTGAATGATCATTGCCTCACCTTTGTCGATTCTGTATTTGCGGGCTTCTTCCAATGTGTGTGTGTGGAGAGAGAGAGAGAGAGTTTGGTTTCTTCATCTGGTAAACAATGGCTGCTGCTGCTTCAACTGTTTTTTCTCTTTCCCCTCCTTTCGTTCCACCCTTCTCCCAACCAGAAGCTCTTCTTCTGCGGCCGCTCTAAAGGAAACAACTCTTCTCTGCTGTAGAAATATTTTCATTCGTACCCTCTTATTCCAAGAAGCAAAATCTTCTTCTTCCGTTATTACAATAAGAAGTGGAGCATCTATTAGTATCTGCGAAGGTGTTATTTATTCTGCATCTTCTCTACTTGTGGCTCTCTTTGACTATGATATTACGCTCATCAACACTGAGGACGGACGTCAAATCTCTCTCTCTCTCTCTCTCTCTCTCTCTCTCTCTCTCTCTCTCTCTCTCTCTCTCTCTCTCTCTCTCTCTCGGGTTGGATTCTTGATGTTATTTATTTTCATTTAGGCTGGACGAGAGGGATTTCCCTCGTTCTTGGTGAATTTTGAGTTCAGTGTTTTGAATGTTGTGTTTCTTTTTCTTTTCCAGATAGAGGGTGTTGAGTACTTCATGTGAATTTTATTCCCTAAAATCCAGGTGAACTTTGAGTTGATTTTCATTTTTTTAGACTATCTTTTGGATATTTCTTATAAATTTTATTCCCTCTATTTTGGGTGAATTCTGAGTTCAGTTTTGATTGCTTCTTGTAAATTTTACTAAATTTGCTTTACGTTTTGGAATGGACGTTGGACTTCTTTTCTGTTTTTGGTAAGTGGTAAGTTTGGATTTCTTTCTACCTTCTACTTCAAGAGAGAGAGAGAGAGAGGTTGCCTAGATTGTGTGTGAGTTAGTCAGGTTTAGTAATTTTGTTGGATATTTTGTACACTGTATAGAGTGTTGTAAAACAGATAAATCATTTGTTGATTGTGTGTTCTCCATTTTCATCATAACTCCACATTACATCAAAGCCTAGTAATTAAACTTGTTGAAACCAAAAATATGTATGCATGTTTGCTTGAGTGGGTATGCTTCTGCAATTATATAAGAATTTGTGTGTATGTCTGTGCAACTATATGTTTTTAACTAGATGTGTGAGGGAAAATTCATATGTTCGTCCTGTGTATATTTGTTTGGAGGGAATGTATGCATATAATCATCATTTTGTATCTAGGCATGCATGTGTTGAGGAAAAGGACGCAGGAGCACATATACACAGTGCATGCATCATATATAGACATAGCAAATTTGATGTGGCAGGAAAAAAAATCTTTACAATTACATTTTTCTGTAAATAATGCTGTCTGAGATACCCAAATCTCTATTGTAGACCACCAACTGTGGCCATCTCAGCGGCACTTGTTAAGCAACTCCGAGAAGAAACCGGGGCTGGGATGATGGACTGCAAAAAGGCTCTCTCAGAAACAGGTGGTGACCTCGAGAAAGCCCAAGAATACCTCCGAAAGAAGGGCCTATCAACTGCCGACAAAAAATCCAGCCGCTTAGCTGCAGAGGGTCGGATAGGATCCTACATTCACGACTCCCGCAATGGGGTCCTGATTGAGGTCAACTGCGAGACTGACTTTGTGGGTCGAAGCAAAAAGTTCCAAGAGTTGGTCGACAATCTCGCAATGCAAGTGGTGGCATGTCCTCAAGTGCATTACATCTCAGTGGAAGAGATTCCAGAGGAGATAGTGAGAAAGGAGAGAGAGTTGGAGATGCAGAGAGAGGATTTACAGTCGAAACCTGAGAATATAAGGGCCAAGATCGTTGATGGCCGGATTTCGAAGAGGTTGGGAGAGCTCACACTGTTGGAGCAGCCCTTCATCAAAGATGACAGTGTGTTGGTGAAGGACTTGGTTAAACAGATGGTTGCGGCTCTTGGGGAGAATATAAGGGTTCGGAGGTTCGTTCGTTTCACTCTTGGGGAGGTGACAGAGGATGCGGAAATCGAAGCCAATGCATAGACAGAGAAACAAGTGTGGTATCAAAGAGAAACATTTGTAATTTCGGCTGTGGCATCAGATTAATTTACAGTGCTAAGAACCCTTATGACAGAAGGTGTTCAAGGGGAGGAAACTTTTAAGAGTATGTGATTTGTTTTTGTTGTGAATGCAAGATGTTTTGCTAAATTAGCAGTTGCTTCTGTACTTCCATTTGAATAAACTTTGGGATCTACTGTAGAGAAAATTGGTATGCTAAACATATCTGACATGTTTTTTTCTTACTGGTAAAGGCTCTTCCTATTGTATTTGATGCAAAGGGTAGCAAGTTTTGCAATCTAGTAAGTGGGTGTGCCTTGGAACTGGTAAATGATATCAACTTTCAAATTGGGTCATTAATATGCAGACTAATTGTTGGGTTATTTGGAGAAATAAATGTTATAGATACTTAGATACAGGGATGAAATCTCTTGTTCTTCCATCAAATATTCTGATTTTTCACGGATATGCCTGATTGCTCTACAAATAGTTCCTAGAACAGCATTTTCTAAATGAACTGGAGCCAATCCAAATTAATCCTGTAACAGATCTGTTGCAGAAGGAAATCAGTACCGCAATAGCTCTTTGGTTTTCAGTATTGTAGCAACTTTACCTGGTGATAAATCTTTTTTTTCGCCTACAAAATATAATTCATTTAATACTGATTTTATTGGATCAAAATTGATAACAAGAGGATAACATCATTTTATATACAAATAGGAGCATTTTGAAAATGAACAGTAGAAAATACTTGAACTTTAAAGGATAAAACATAGAGAATTAATGGTGTAAAATATTAGATATTAAGGCAATGTTTGGAACATGGTTTTAAATTTCGAAGTCAAAACCGAAACTTTACATTTTTTTCAGCCAAAAAGAAATTTCGTCCGAAATTTAAGAAATTTCTACCCAAAAATCTCGATTTTTTTTAATTAAATGATATTTCCCCGATTTTTTTTAATTAAATCATATTTCCCCGCAATTTCGTCCGAAATTGTGTACTAAATAAAATATCCAGTGATGGGGGGCAAAGGGGGCGGGAGAGGGAGAAAATTGAGAGGGCATGGGTGAGTAGAGGCTGAGAAGTGGCAGAAAAACAGGAAAAAGAAAAACTGTACTGAGATTTTTCCTATGTTTCAGCCCCCTAGGCACCATCCCTGCACTCTCATGGCCTCTCATTTCTCTCCCATTTTTCTAGTCCTCTCTCATGACTTGGCAAACTAATATTCCCTGAAAACAGCCATTTTTTTTTTATTCATGATAAATTAGTTTCTCAAGTGGTGAGATAAGGGTGGAGAAAGAGTGGGAGGAGACTTGAGATGGCACGAATGAGTAGACATTGAGAAGTGGCTAAAAACAAGGAAAAAAATCAATCATATTTTGGGTGGAGTTTTTTGTTAATTATTTAGGCTTTTCTTACCCTCTCCGCACCCAGTCCCTCTTGTGTCTATCCCTCTCCCAACCTCCCTCACCATTGGGTCAGGTAATATTCATGGTAGCCAAAAATGTCCTCACCATTGGCTTTTGCATGTGAGAATAGCCACCTCAGAACAATTTAATGAATAAGATAAAATCTGCCAAAGAGTCAACCTATGTGGCTGTTCTCACATGCAAAAGCCATCCACTAAATGGCTTTCCACAAAATTCAAAAACTACTTTTGTTTTTCCTACGATTGTTGTTAGGAAGACAGTAATTAAGGACCATGGGGCATCCGCTTGAAGATTTAAACATTGACAAAGGATACTTTTATTAGTTTAATCACAGTTTCTCTTACCAAAATAAGCATGTGTTTTAAGAGCTTTTCCTTTTTTTCAAGTGGAACCTCTCAATTATCAATGATTCTTGAAGAGATTCTTGAAGAGAGAGAGAGAGAGAGAGAGAGAGAGAGAAGGGGGGGGGGGGTGTCCTTTCTTAATTTGTACCATCATTTCTGTTTAGATTCTCTCCTCTACTTTGCCTTTTACTACAAAATGATATGCAGGTTTTCAAACTCTTTAAAGCCTCCTCTTCTAGAGTATCTTCTAACAATTGACTATATTTTAATAGTAATGCAACATCAAATCCTCTTCTTGAGATCGTCTATAAATGTTACATTTTCTGGGGTAGAATCTATATAATGTACAAATATCATCAAGTTACATGGTATATAAACGGATGGGATCCATAATAACTAATAGTGATGAGAGGAAAGAACCGGATCAAATCCCAATACCTCCACTGGAACAAAAAAAAGAGTAGATGAGTAAATTAGGCTCACGTGATCCTCTATTGTAACTCTAGCAATCTAGATAAGGTGCCTCAATGTTTAAAAGATGGGTGTCATTATGAAATGGTAGTTACCATTTCTTGATCAGCTCGGAACAAATCGCCATAGATCAACGGCGATATCAACCTCTTTCTTCTTATGAAACTTGTAAAGATGTGGCACGTCAAATCGGAGCTGAAAAACACAAAACAAAACAAGATAAGTATGTAAGAATGTGCGCACGGACACATAAGTACCATTCTAACATGAAAAAAAAAGACAGAAGCATGAGCTTTGTTATGTGGAATAAGATGATAAGAGAACCAGGGGAAGCATTTGGATTCTACTATAGTCATGAAAGGCCAACAGAGGGGATATCAAAGTCAGAATATTAAAAAATTACGAAAAACAAAAACAAAAAAATAATGGGAAGTGTTTTGAACAATTTCTTGGGCCAAGATTTTCCATTCTCCCCTCCAAAATATGGGCTGATTCAAGCATGTCAGGCTTTGCATCATCCGATGGGTTGTCAGGCTTGGAGAAAGACCTTCTCCTCCCACCAAATATGACTTTTTGGTTAGATTACGATTACTAAAGGTAGAATCGTGTTGCATTCCAGCCTACGCAACACAGAACTCTAGGGAGGTGTGTATGTGGCAAGGAATTAGTCTTATCACGGCCGTATTACCCTCGTTTTTTGGTACAGGTGTTTCTTTATTTATTGGGCGGTGACGGCTCTTTTTGGTTTAGCTTTCTTAAGGAAGTCACCTAGTCTCGTATTAACTGCTTTTTTGAGATTTGGTTGTGGGCCCAACAATACAGAGTTATGGGCGGTTTATTTCATTATATGACACAATGGTAATGAAGATGAGTCTAACTGGTCTCTTGGTCTTCTTTAGAGAAGGTAATAAAGCTTCGTTTTAGGAATATGGCTGCTTCTCCTTCTTCTTCGCAACCTCAAACTTTCAAGAGACTAAGTAATTTCCGGACTGTTTTGAGTGGCTCCATGATCGCCGGTGGGTCCGTAGCTTAAAATACAATCGGGTAAAAGCCTCGGCGGTAGTTCCCACCACCCATGAGCAAGTTAAAAGTAATATTAAAAGGCAATGGAAGCAGTTTCAGGAGGACTATTGGATGATTGCCGAAGAATTCTTTCCGGTGACAGGTACTTACAATTTGAAGGAAATATGTATTCCAGTCTACAGACTTCCTTTCTTCCGAGGCTGTTTGGAGTTCACAAAAAACCAGAGACGGTTACAGTGGGAGGCGAAGCGAACACTTTGCATTCAAAAGATATCCAAACTAATTAAAATCCGGATGTCTCAGCTAGAAGAGGCCCTCTATCCGCAGTTCGCCTCAGACTATTTTTCTGAAGACATGGAATTAGAACTAGATATTGGGGTTCTACTGGTAGAGCTGCGCGACTGTGCGTGACAGTCTCGTGTTAGAGTTAGTTTGGATGTTTTGTTTTAAAAAAAGGGGGGCCTAGATAGACGTTTTTTTTTTTTTTTTTGGGGGGGGGGGTGGGGGGGATGGGTTCTGGGTTCTGGAAATTAGTTTAGGAATGGTTGGAGATATAAAAAGAGAGCAAGGAAGTAGAAGGGTTTTTTTAGGGTAATCGTTTCTGGAGGGATTGCTTAGGGAACTTTAACTGGGTTTTGGGAAAAAGAAGTGGAAAAAAGAAGACCTGAATGGTGGTTGAATCTTGAATAGATGTTCGGGTGTTGCTTTGTTTATCCTTTGGACTGGAGCCGGCATGTCGGTCCAGTACACCTTAATATTTTGTACTGCAGGATGGGATTACTGGTCCCGATTGCTATCTTAATATTAATGAAATATATCAACTTTCAAAAAAAAAAAAGGATTGACCCCTTAATCATCAAAGGCAACTAGCTAACATCTTGGCATGGGCTACAAAGCGAAGGGGCCATGGAAGATAGCAGATATTATCTCAGAAAGTAGGGATCTGGTTCGAAAAATTGGGCCACAATTTCAGCACATGATTAGATCAGCCAATGAAAGAGCCAATAAATTGGCAAAAGAATGGGTGAAAGATGTTGAGGTTATCAACATATTTGTAGAGGAAGTAAGAGTACAACAGCAAATCTTATGGAGGGGGGGACTGTTTTGGGTTTTACCGTACATAGTGTGGGGGAGGTCATGTCCCTGTTTCTTTTTCTGATCATTTTGCTTTGAATGTAATCGTTGCTTTTAAAAAAATAACACGAAAAAAGAAACACATGCAAATGTCTGCATCAAATTATTCATCTTTCATGGAGTTGTATCATTTACGACATTTTTTTCGTAGGTAAGCTGGGATTGAACCTCCGACCTCTAGGTTGAAGAACAAAACCTCGACCATTGAGCTAGGGGCTCAATCCCTCCATTTACGATGTTGTCATGATGCAAGATAAAGTCATTTTCTGTATAAAACACAATAAATAGAGAATGCAATTATTGATTAAAGAAAGATAGAGTGAGTTTATTGATGTGAGAATACCTCACATAAAACCTCAGCACTTTTAGCACTGAAATCACGTAAGGCTGTTCTTCTCACATGCTACGAATCCCAAAAAAATAAAGAAAAATCATCAGATTCATGAGAGCTATCCAACTAAAAATAGCATAGGCAGCTGTATTACTGCATGGTCAACTGTGGTGCTAGCATTTTCCCAGTGGTTTAATAGCATATGAACGTATAAAAAATATCCTATTCAAATTGTGAATGTTAGGATTTAACAATATTGAATAATAAACAGATGATGCATAAATACAGATGCTGAAATATGGATAAGCTACAAATATGATTAGGAATTTTGAACAAATTATCCTATATAAATGCCCAAAGAAGCCATGTGCAGCGCTAGAGAGACGGTTAGCTAGGACGTCAATCAATTGATACCACCACCAGATTGGGCATCACCAACATAAAGAAAAAGGATGGAAGTTAACTGTAGTATGGTTCTCGAAAACAACTAAAAAAAATTCAACCATCCTTGAGCATATTACAGTAATGAACATGCGAGAAAATTTCAGCTGAATGTTTTTGGGTTAATGAGTCTTGGGTATGTCATTTTTTTCCATTGGGTTTAGAGGAAAGGTTTCCTACAGCTACCACAACATATAGGCCCTGTTCGTTTAAGATTATGACAACTGATTGTGAGTGCCAAAGTGATTATTGGACTCAAAATTACGTTTAAATTTGAGTCCAATAATCAGCTTGGCACTCACAATTGGTTGTCATAATCTTAAATGAACAGGGCCATAGTTCGAATCATAATCCTCCGGAAATATTTATTTTCTAAGAAAGATGACACACCCAGAAAAGAAGACACTCCACTGGAGCGACTCTATCTCAAGATCTCCTCTACTCTTTGATATGAAAAGCTTGTTACTCAATTTCTCATGGAGAATGACAGATGGAGAACTGCAGAAGGATTACAAACCAGCAACACTAAATGAAAGGAGCAAAGGACGGTGACAAGGAAACTGGAAGTTCCACTTTAGTGGATTGTTAATTTCAGATCAACATGGGATGTAGATTGTGCCTCGAGTCAAAGAAAGGAGGTTTCAGTAGGTATCATGATGTTTGCAGATGGAAGGAAAGAAAGGAGAATGAAAAGAAGTAGCCAATATCTATTGTTAATCCTGGGAGAGTAAGTGGAGATTGATACCTATAGCCGTTCCAGAGGAAAATTGTTCAAAGACATGGTGTAGTGTCGACAAGACCGATTCATACTTCAGAAGAGTTGCCACCAGAGTCCGTTTGTAGGGAAAGGAAACCTTGGGAGAGAAATTGTTGCACTCTCACAATGGAATCTGATTTTGGTCATGGGAGCAAATATTATTTGCATTAGTTGCTTCATTCTACCTCAAGCTGGCATGCAAAGAAGGTGAAAGCACTCTTTCAAAACTTCCAACTCAATCATTGACTCCTGCAAGTCTAATAGGTTTTACCTTGGCCGAGTTCTTGTCCAAGTACAAGTTCTGCACTATCAAGTCAATAAAAAACTACTCCTCACCCAAGTTCAACGAAAATTTGTCCAAATCAATTATTGAGCTCGAGTTGATTCCTTTTTCACTAGCCAAGTTCTCGACCAATTTTTAAACACTGAGTGAAGTCCAAGAGCCTATGTACTAATGTTGGACTACACTTTTGACATCTGCCGGTGAGGATGAAAGTGGCGGCAGGTGGTAATCTGTTGAGGCTTTCTGTGAGTGCAGCAAAGGTTGGTAGTGGATTGCCAAAAATAGAACAATAGAGAGAGAGAGAGGTACCAGATTAAAGATACAGGACCAGGAGGCAATTGTGATTGTTCAAAACAGGTGGGAAAGGATAAGGGAGGGCAAAGCAAGGAAGTGGGTGGAACATTGGGAGATGACATGGCAAAGAGAGATGGATAATCCAAGTTGGCCATGCCGGGATCCTCGTAATCAAACCATTTATCAAGACGGTAGCTGGAAGCATTGGATTGAACAGTCCAGCTAATTATACAAAATGCAAAGTGCGAATTATAAATATTATAAATATAAATAAAGAGGGATTTGCTAGGCAATTTCGCAGAAAGCCATTTCGCGAAATTGAGAAAGATAGAAGCAATGAGTGACAAAAATGGGGGATTTGATGGGTTTTTATAAACCTTATTTGTTTGGGGAGATAAACTCAACTCAACTCAACTAAGCCTTTGTCCCAAACTAGTTGGGGTTGGCTAATGAATCCTTTAGAAAATTTCCATGTAGGTGAACCCAACTAGTGTCAGGATTAGACTCAGTCAATTTGAGACGAGTGGACCCTTTAAATAACATTGTTTGGGGAGATAAAAAGAAGAAAAATACCCTTTAAATGACTATAAAACAATAAAAATGGCAAAAGAATATGGTCAAAATGGTGAAAACCCCAAAAAAAAAAGTTGTTGGAGGGCATTTCAATAAATTTTTAAAAAAAAGAATGTGATTTTGGTCCAAATAGGGTGTTTCACACTGTTTCATCTGAAACGAACAAAGCAGAACAAAACAAACCAGTATGATCGAGACATTCATTTCCTTTCTTGTGTACGGGTTTTCCAACTGGTTTGAGATGTTTATAGCTGGGGTGCTTGGAGGTATGTTTATAATGTGGAATGAAAATAAATTACTATGTTGAGAAGTTAAAGCAGGGTGGGGCTATTGTTTTAGTAAAGCTCATTGGGCTGATAGTTTCTCATGGACGACTGTATGTTTTTTTTTTTGGAATGGTACGTGGACAACTATATGTTACAAGTAGATTGTGGTATGAAATTAACAGGGTGAGGCTATTGTTTTAGTAAAGCTCCTTTCTTGAGCTGATAGTTTCTCGGGGACGATTGTATGTTACAAGTAGTTGTGGTATGAACCTAACATGATTAGTGAGAGATTTCAGCACTATAAACTTTTTGTATGTTAGTAATATCATTTGTGTGTACGAGTCTGAAGGATATTTTTTTCTTTTCCATTAGCTATTACTTATATCTTGTTTAAATATTTCGAACTATAAGATCAATGTATAAGTTCGACCACTTTGATCCCCTATATTCCATCTTTACGTTCTTCCTCGTTAATTTCTTACATGGTATCACAAGTGGAGATATATCGAAGTGATAAATCTCACTTGAGCAAAGCAAAGGATCTACTCCCCAAGTTCTTATCTCTTCTTATATTTCCTTTCCCTCTTCTCCTCTTCGTCCTTCTTTCATCATAATGTATAACCCTAATAATCACTCCATCCATCAATCTCTCTCTCTCTCTCTCTCTCTCTCTCTCTCTCTCTCTTCATGGAGGAGAAAACAATAATATTCTTACTCTTCTTTTCACCTTTTTTTCCAAAAACCCTAGGTTTCCTCTTGTTGTCAATGCAACTTCTGAATTCCCCTATTTGCTTTTGACCAAGTTTGAAATTTTATACTTTTCTAGTTGCTGACTTGCACCTCACTTAGATGCATGTAAGAAAGTCTTTTCAAAATGAGGACCCACTTAACATAGTTGAGCTAATTTTTCACTGTTTACAGCTCATGTTAGGTGCATGTTATCAGGTCTCTGAAAAAGGACCTACTTTTAGTTAAACATCATAAGGCGTCAACTCCTCATCCATCGCTCATAAAAATTCCTCTTCCCCCAGAACTTATCCCCCCTTTGGCGTTTATTTCCCTATTCTTGAATATTTGACCACATTTTCCCCTTCTCATGACCATACCTGTAGTCTTCAACCTCCCTAATCATCTTCTCTTTGCGTTTCCTTCTCATAGCTTCCATTTCTTACATTTTTCCTTCACACCTTTTTCACTCTTTCCTAACTTGTCATCATTGAAACCTCCCACCATAATTTTCTTCATTAAAAAGATCAAATTCTGCCTATTGCTTGTGGTCAAGGCATCCTGAGTAATCTTGATGGCTTGTTGATGTCAAAGTTTTAAATTTCAGTTTCGGAATGCATTTCGTTCCTCACTGAAACTGAAATTTCAGCCTAAATTTCGAAATTTCAGAAGAAATCTAACGAACTCAAATGAAATAATATTTTATCTCGTATAAAATTTCGAAGGAAATTACCGAATTTCAATAATTTAGGATGAAATTTCAGAAAATATTAAATAAATAATAAAATCCAGATTTCTTGGAGACTCCTTAAATTTCGGACTGAAATTTCAGGGAAAACGAAATTTCGAAATAGCGTTTCGAGTTTACCCAATTTTGGTTTCGGGGTTGATCGAAACCTGAAATTTCGGATTTCGGTCGAAATTTAAAACCTTGGTTGATGTCACCAGCTAAATATATTCAAAACTGAAGGAGAGAAGATGTCTTGCAAAAAAATATGGATTGTGAAGGATCAATTAGTCATTACAGAGATCAGTTCAACTCTTTCTCCAGAGATGCTTGCTCAACAGCTCCAGTTCTTCAAGTGTCTTCTGCATGGGAACTTTAGAAGTCTCTTCATGATACAGATGAGCAACAATCTGTTGCTCGCATCATGCAGCTTTCGGCTGACTTCTACGATAGCAAGATGGGCTCTTCTACTTGTTTCAATTACGTCAGCAAGATGAAATGCATGTTTTATGAACTTGCTGCCACACAACAGTCCGCAGAGAGAATAAAAGATGAAGTCTTGGATATTGCTGAGGACTATGGTAATGAGTATGGAATGTTTGAAACATCTATGATGTCCCTTAAACCATTTCCGGTTTCCCACTTTCTCTGTCATTCAAAACATTTTTGTTGGGCATTTTTTTGAAAATGGATTTTTGTTGGGCATTAGGCACAGCTTTCTCTGTGATTGATAATGTTTGAAACATCTATGATAACCCATAAACCATTTCCGGTTTCCCACTTTCTGTCATTCGAAACATTTTTGTTGGGCATTTTTTTGAAAATGGATTTTTGTTGGGCATTAGGCACAGCTTTCTCTGTGATTGATAATGGCTTGGGAGCATGAGAGGCGATTATTTTCCAAAAATAATCGATTGTCAGCATATCTCAATACATATAAATGTAACACCAAAATTCTAAGAATATCATTAACTTCAATACAAAAAAGTAACTTTGCATATTTAAATGTGTAATGTTAAGTGCTATGAACAGTAAAGGTTTAAAGCAAGCTAAAAATATGAAGAAACTCTAAAGATATTGACAGAACATCATATCATATTAAGTAACGCGTCAATATCTTCTTCTTCGTTCAACACATCATCTATCACATCAAAATCATTACTAACTTTTTTATCACAAAATGCTCCTAGCTCTTCAAGTTCGATTGGGTTTCTAACTTGTTGGTCCTTTTTTTTTAAATAGTTCCATCATCTTTGAATTCATTCGTATATAGACCAAGTCATTTAACATATTAAGAGTCAATCTATTTCTCTTTTTTGTCCGAGCTATTACAAAAGCACTTCATTTCCTTTTACATGCTAAAGAGCTGCACGGTTGACCAAAATACGAATGGTTATTTTTTGAAGTAAAGGAACCGAACCTCCAAACATGCTCCACCATACACTGATATATAACCATGAAATTATTATCACAATTAAAAAAATTAAACACTAAATTAAAAAGTTAGGATACTTAAGGGGATGCACTTCATATATCATCCGCAAAGATATAATAGCATCAAATAAAATTAGGGATTTTCCATCATTCATCATCACTTAATGAAGAAATTTTCTTTTTTCTATCTCAGAAGGCATTTTTGGGCAACTCAAGAAATGCCTTTTCTTACCTCAATCATATCAAATATAAATTTTCTATAATATAACAAATGGAGGCTCAAAAAAATAGTAGATGAATGCACCTGATTAAAAATATATGTTTGCATTTTTCTTTCAAATAACTCAAGTACTTTCGCATACTTGGGTGGATCATTATCTCTACTAACTTTGATTGTTTCATTTGCTCGTTCTATCGCTTCATACAAATATCTAGCAGTTGATCAGTCATTATCCACTAAGGAAACACTCTAATCAAAGGTTCTAAAAAATCAATTACATCATTGCCTGACTTCAAAAAAGTAGTTCCTTGAATTATTCCAACAATTTTTCCCCAACTAGAGTCTTACAATATGTTATCCCTCTCCAGTTATTGATACTACCATCAGCATTTGATCATCTTCTTCTTGTAATTCGGAACGAAACATCAAAAAGTGGATAGTAAATCTGATCTTAAAACAACCATAAAGTTCCTTATCGTTTGTATGTTTTCTCATCAAACATAAGAGTACTGTACCGGTAAAAATATTAACACCGTTAAAAATTAAAAAATAATATTTTTTTTTAATGGCACAAAAAAAGTTATCATTTGAAAAAGAGTAGAAAAAAGAAAAAAATGAGGTACTTGTATAGAAAAACCACAATTGTCGTTGCATCATCAATGGTATTTTTAATCCATTCAATTTCTTTGTAGATATCTTTTAGGGGTAAGTCAACTCCGTTAGCAGCACACTAGATTATAAGATATGGTGGAATTTTTCCTCTATTAATGCACCAGCAACTACAAAATTTGATGCATTATCCATTACAAATTATTGAACATTTTCTCCACCTATATCATCAGTCACTGAAGCCAGCAAGTATTCAAATTATATCCTTGTTTTCCTATGGCCAGACCCTTCACTAATCGTCATAAAAATTGCTCTCTTTCAGATATGCTATAACATAATTCACAAATGATCGATTTTTCATATTGATCCATATCTCAGACATTAACATGCATCCTGAAAGGGCCCATGACTCTTTTATTCTAGAGAATAACCATCAACATTTTTCTTTACATCTTGTACTTATTTGGTACGAAGAGTTGAATACACAGGAACTTTTTATCAATACCGTAGTTAGCAACCTCTTCTATCATATCGAAGAATGATGATAAATTGATAACATTAAATGCAATATTATTTTCAATGAAAAAAATTGTTAATTGCTTTATCCACTAATTCCTTCTTTTTCTTTACCACGTCAACCATGGATGGTTGCTTTGTTGAAGAACATGTTAAAAAGAAGAAAATCAATTGATTAGAAATTAATTTATGATTTCTAATGGTGTTGATTTTTATCAAACGATAAGGAGTTTCATAGGTATTTATAAGAATAGATTTGCTATCCACTTTTTGATGCTTCAATCCGTATTACAAGTAGAAGATGATCTAAGGTTGATTGATAGCATCAGCTAAATGGATATTGATGACATATTGTAATACTCAAGTTGGGGGAAAAGTTGTTGGAAAATTTTAAAAAACCTATCTTTTGGATGCTAGGCAATGATGTAATGATCTTTTAGAACTTTGATTAAAGTTTTCCGCTTAATAAATAGTGACGTATCAATTGTCGCATATTTGTATGAAGCAATAGAACGAGCAAATGAAACAATCAAATTTAGTGGAGATAATGACCTACCCAAGTATGTGAAAGTACTTGAGTCATTTGAAAAAAAAAAAGCAAGCAAACATTATTAATGGGGCGCATTCAGCTGCTGCTTTTTTGAGGCCCCATTTGTTATACTTGGAAAATCATATTTGATATGATTGAGGTAAGAAAAGACATTTTTCAAACATTCTTCATATTACCACTTCAAAAAACAGTCAAAAAACAGTCAACATTTTAGGCGATTTGAAAAATGTCTTTTCTTCATATTTTTAGTTTACATTGATTAAACTTTTAAATTTCATAGCACTTGACAATGAACATTTAAGTCTGAAAAGTTACTTTTTTGGATTGAAGTTAATGATATTCTTAGAATTTTGGCGGTACATTTACATTTACTGAGATATGTTGACAAGCATATATGTGAACAAACCCCTTTTTTGTAGACATTTTTTTAAACACAAAACGTAGTAAACTCGTTTTCTTTATTGAACATTTTTTTGCGTTTTTGTTTTTTGACTGTTTTTTTACTGCGATTTTTTGAACCAATATAGTGTTAAACCCAAATTTTTCCTGTCTCATTTTTCTGTTGTATCACGTTTTGCTAATGGTAACCCCCCCCCCCCCCCCCACCAAAAAAGGAAAAAGGCAAAGATGTAACTAAGAAAGAAGATGGTAAATTCTGGGGAAAAAACTTGTAAAAACGCGATTTTTCACTTGATCGTTTTAAATGCAGTTTAATAGGATAGAGGCTCAAACGTGTTTTTTTTTTTTTTTTTTTTTTTTTTTTAATACAAAACAGCGATTTTCTATGGGTGAGAATCAAGACTCTTATGATAGGAGAGGAGAGAGACATATAAAAATAGTTTCTTAAAGAAACCTCAAAAAAGATGAGTATAAGTGTTGCCTTTCACTTATTAGGTTACTAAAGGATGTCCATATTTCATGCTTCAAGCCCTACAAAAGGATTTGGAAGACGGATTATCAAGGATTTCTTGAATGCAAAATCTTCATGAGCTTCATTTTTAGCAATTGAAGAACTGCAATCCTCATTTGCATTCCCAACTGGAAGCTTATTACTGGTTAGTGGTTACAAGTAAGCTTAATATGTGCAAAAAAAAAAAAAATCATACTTGCAAGCATACATCTCAATGATAGAGAGTAACCTACAAATTGCTTCTTCATTTATTGAATAGTGACATATGAGAGGGTCAGTATATTATCTTCAGGTATAATTGGATATTCCTGACATAGGCTACGGACAATTTTATGCAGTGGAATAAAGAACATGTCCATCCCTAGAATTCCTTTTTTTGGTAGGTAAGCTGGGAATGACCTCCGCCTCAAGGTGGAAGGCCAAAGCCTTTACCATTGGGCTGGCTCAATCCTGCCCTAGAATTCCTTCTTCTAGAGATCCTTGCTCATGCTCTGGGGCTTGTCGATAGGTGATTTATTTTGAAATTGGGAATGGACTTGACATTACCATTATGATTTTGATCTCTGCTGTAAGATAAAGTATCTACGATCTACACGTGTTAGTAGCATATTATCGGGGGAAATTTGGCCTAGTAGAAGTGTCCAGGATACCAAAAGACCAAAGCATATGCAAAAAGGCACCAGTTTACTATTTTTTGCTAACTAAATCACTCTTTTTAATGACTAAGTAGGATTGAAGCCTGACTCGTTTTACACTCATAGACTCATAGTAACCACCAGTACAGCAAAGGCTCATCTTCCTTTGGCAGAAAATTTTACTGAAGTATAGGAGATGGCCAGGAAAGAGAAAAGATAATATTATAAACCCATAGTTGAATAAAACAATAGTTCCTTCATGAAACACCCTTAACCAGAACTTTCAGAGAGAATGACTTACATCCCTTGTGGTGGTCTTATGCAATGAATACACTGCTTGAGAGGCTACCTACAACAACAGTCAAAGGGCGTATATTTATTAGGACAAAAAATCTGGCAAGTGTAAGTCCAGGCATCGAATAAACAGTGGGACCTCACCTTCAAACCCATGAAGAGAAAATCCATGTCGGAACCTTTTTTTCGAGTCCCAAATGGAGGATTCATTACAACAGTGTCTACAAGTCCACCTGAACAAATTACATGGACAAAGAAACATTTCAAAAATTATGGTAAACCATTTCGACAGGTAACATTATGCTGCACACTCCACGGTGAAGCGGTATTAAATTTTTTCATTTTTTTTTTTAGTATTAATTTTTTCCATGTTTTTTTTTAATATTGAATCAATTTTTTTCATACCACTTTTTTTTTACAAATGTAAGCTTGGTTGAACCCACAACCTCATGGTTGCTACACAAAGCATCTTCCAACTAAGATACAAGCTCAGGCCCATCATAATACTTCAAAAGAAAGCATTACTGTATTGATTAGTTAACCAATAGAACAAATGCTTTTTGAAACGATATTGAGGTGACCAAAACAATGCTGATTGAATCAAAGAATAAGAATGACAGTGGAGTCCCAAACCTAAGAGAGGTATTGATAAGCTTAATGAAGAAAAGAAAAGACAGATTAGTAGATCTACAAGGTCACATAAATACACCAAGAAGAAAATGTCATAACAGATTCTTAATTGAGGTCTCTGAGGATATGGTACCTCTTAACCTTTTTAGCCACATCAACATGCATTGGCTAACACGGACATGTGTGTTGGCACAGCTAGACATGCCTCTATTTCTCCTAATTTTAGGTATTTTGCCCCTTTTCTTTATTTTGGGTATGTTAAAATTTATATTTTTGCATTTGATATGCTTGAACAGGCATACCATGCATCAAACCAGTGTTTCAAAATACGGATGGCGGGTCAAAACGCGGCCAAAGAAAATACTAGTCGACTCAGTGTGACATGATCGAGTACTCAGTTGACACGGCTGAGTACTTGGTTGAAGTGGCCGAGTACTCACTTGACCCGGTCATAACTTGGGAGAGTTCAAAAGAGTTTTGATTAACTTTGTAGGGCAAAATGCGAACTCAAAAAAAGAATGCAGCCAAGGTTAAAAAGAGTCAATGTGGCCAGTCGACGATGACGCGGTGGAGTTTTAAAAATATGCATCAAACATCTTAAATTTAGCGTGTTCCACGCCCCATACATATATCCAACACAGACTTGTCTCTGCCCAAGTTGTAGACAGGTAGATTAGATGTCTAATTCCTAATTTTTAGTTTTTATTTGGAGTGGTTGATGAACATAGTTCAGGAAATGCACGAATTGGACTTCATGTTGGAAAGCATCTGAGAAACTTTCCTTTAGGATAAAAGGAAGTGTGTTAAATAGAAACACATGATATGAATGAGGGAGGCGAAGGTAATATTGTGTTTGAAAAGACACGAAATGAACAAAGCAAATCTTAACACAACCCCAATTATTAACAGACGGATGATAAAATATGTTTAGAAACAACGGCATGATGCATTTTATTCAAAGAATTTGCAAATGGAAGCATCAACCAAAGATGTAGACCAAAATATAGACATATCTACATACATATATTTACATAGTTCTTAACAATTTCTGTTCAGCTGGATGCGTTTCTGTATATTATGCTCACAGAATAATATTACACAAAAATATCTATTAATATTTTTTTTTTGAAAGATGACATTTATTACCAAATCCGAAAGTACATACAGGAGACAAGATGTCCCCTAATCATACATGTAACTGCCCCACGCAAACTACAGTGTAGCAAACATTAACACACAAAAAAACATGAAAGTTGCAAGGACTTTACTCAGCCACGATCGTTTCATTCCGGTCCTCATCAGGGGCGATGAATATTGACATGGATTCCAATGCGCTACCTTCTTTCCCAAGCCTATCAGCCAGATCATTGGCCGATCTTTTTATGTGCTCAATGGTGGGTTTTAAGACACGAACCAAATCCCGAACCTCGCTAATGTATTGTTGTAGCCGCGACGGACTGGTAGAAGAATTTGAAGCCCACGCAATTGTGTTGGATGAGTCCCCTCGACAATCAGCTTATCGCGTCTGTTCGTCAAGAACCATATCTATTAATATTATTATATACCGTATCTAATATCTACTTTGAGGAGATTAAGGACTTAGTGGGAAGCTCTGCTATTTCCTTCCGCCATATTAGGAGGTCGGCTAATGGGGTTGCGGACAGGCTGGCTAGGGAGGTTGGCTTGAGCAATTTGATTTCCTCCAGCCCTGAGATCGATGTTGACTTTGTTTTTTAGCTTTCTCATTGTATTATTCCCTCTTTTCTTTCATTTTTTTTTGTACTCTGACCTCCTCAGTCTTCTTTTTCTTAATGATATCTTGGCCATTCAAAAAAATATTGTCATATACCGTATAGACATATCGGATGTTTCTGCAGGGTTGTCATCAGACTGACACATGAATCCCTATCAGTGGCACATGAGAGAATTTATGTACCTAACATCTTTCGCTACTTTCAGAGAGTAAATGCAGACAGAGAAATGTAAGAGATCAGATTTGGTCTACTATGTTGAGGGAAAACAAAGGTTAAAATCAGGAGCACAAGCAGTTATTAAACTATTTTTTGGAAGAAAAGTTATTAAAGTATTTCACTAACTCAGGGTCGGGAAACTCTCATGAGAATAAGCTCCTACTAACCAAATGACATCGAGACAGACAACAAAATAAAAGAAGCCAAGTGCCCCTTTATATGAATAAACCTGAAGGTGTAAATGAACGGTCAAAGGTGTATGAAGAAATATAACCCCAAGAAGGAGAAAACAAATAAAGGCCAAGGATCTATGATTTGTGGACACGGACACGACTGTCGCGGGTGTCGGACACGGCAAACCCTCAAACTTTAGAAATGGGGACACGGCTAAAATAGAAAGTAAATGTAATCATGATTTGTGGATATGGATTCGTGTGTCCAATTTCGACATGGATACGAGTTGCCCAAATGAGGTAAACACAATATTCAATAAAAAATAGAATGTCACACTTGACAAGGAACAAAAACATGTTCACACACCCACATTAAATCTAACACTTCCAGCAATACAAGTAAAAGTGTCCAAAGGAGTGTCGACATGTGTGGACACGCGTGTCGTGTAGGACACGGCAGGACACATGAGTCGGCAATATATTCGAAGTGTCAGCCAAATCGTAGCCAAGGATATTGTGTTTCTGCAAACTTTCTATTTTTCGAACTGCCATTTCTCCTTTTTTTCTTTTTTTTTTATTGGTGTTCGAACTGCCATTTGTCAATGAAGCTTTAGTCATTACATGTACAAGATTCAGATTTTTTCCCCTCTTTGCTGGTTCTTTACCAAAATTGGTAAAGTTCTCATTTAAGGGTAACCCAGTTTTTTTTTTCATAATTGTGGGAACTTCATCCAGAAATTTTAATTCTCCGAATCATTCACCATTTTAATCCATTGGTTTTCCTAAGATCGGAAACACTAACCCAGAATTTTCTGTGATTTCTTATCAAACTCAAGTGTCTTGCCAGAGCAAACTTGGGCACTGATCTGTAGAAATCAACGACTGTATAAGCTACTAATACGACTCCATAGGATTATCTACATATTCCTTGATGCCTCAACATACAAAATAACTGGCACCAAGCATCATTCTTCTTTCCTTTTGGGGATAAACAGTAAGCAGCTCCTAGAGGCATTGCAAACGCAAAAGCTTAATGTTATCACTTGTAAGCGTGCAGATATGGGTTCATACAGGTTACAAGTTACAACTAATATGGTTAGCTATTTTCTCTTGCAAAAGTTAAAAAAACATAACCGAATATAGTCAACAGATTCCCCTAACAAGTTAATTAAGCTCCATTATCATCATCATCATCATCATTATTATTATTATTACTACTACTACTACAGATTAGGGGACAGGAATTAAATAATAATAACAACTAAAAAATGCATAAATTGGAGCATCCAGAAGTAAGCATGCCCCATGTCGCTAGACAATACACATTCAATGCAGAGAAACAAATCCAGTCAATGTAACTAACCATAACACGTCAACACCAACATTCAGTGTTAGACTTTGAATCCCAACGAGAAAAATGGATAACACATTCAGTGTTGGGTCCAGCTGAAGTGGTGATCATCAAAAAGCTTTGATATGTGAAAAACAAGATCAAGGAATGGAACAAGGGCAATCCGGTGGAAGTGGCTGAAAGAAAGCCTTGGTTGCTATCTCGGATCCAGCAAATCAGTCGAGCGGAAAAGGAGGGAGTAGCTGGAGCAGATTAGGCAGGGGAGATGGGTGCTTTCAAGGAAGAGTACTGGAAGATATTTAATAGAGGCAAAGGTCCACAGCTAAATGGCTGAAAGATGGAGACAAGAATACGACTTATTTCACGGGATTGCTAGCACTAGAAGAAGAGGGAATTGTATTAGTGCCATTCATATTGATGGAATCAGGAGTGAGGACAAGGAAACCATTGACAAGGAGATTGTGAATTTTCACCATGATCTTTATTAATCTGACTGAAAGGGTTGATTTCAGTTCGATCGATAAGGCAAATAGTGCTGCTTTAGAAAAGACTTTTAATGAAAAAGAAATTCAAGCCGGCCTATTTTCACTGAGTAGAGACCGTGCCCCTAGGTCGGATGGATTCTGCTTAGCCTTCTTCTAGTGTTGTTGTGGTATCGTCAAAGGTCACATATGCACTTTCTTTAAGAAGTTCTATGAGGGATTGGCGTTTGACAAGAGCACGCGAGCGACATTTATTGTGTTGATTCCCAAAATCAAGGGGGCTGACAAAATTAGGGACTTCAGCCGATTAGCTTGGTCGGGAGCTTATATAAAGTCCTAGCGAAAATGTTGTTGATAAATTGAAGGTTCTTATTAAGGTCACCTCAAATAATTAATCAGCTTTTATTCTCGGGCACCAGGTTCAGCTTTTATTCACGGGCGCCAGGTTCTCGACAGTGCTATGGTAGCAAATAAGGTGCTGCTCCTCCAAGTCAGCGAGGAAAGGTGATATTTGAAAATTGGATATGGAGAAGGCTTACAATCGAATGTCTAGACTGTCTATTGGGGAGAATGGGGTTTGGCATTTGATAGTGTGCTTGGATAATGAGACATGATTCTTTAGCTCGGTTTTCTGTTCTAGCAAACGGTTCTCTGAAGGGTTTTTTCAAATCCGCTCGAGATTTCAGGCCGAGGGACCCTCTTTCCCTCTTTCTTTTTGTGATTGTAGCAGAAATTTCCGATAGAATATTGGATTAAGGAACACGATGTGGTCTAATTGATGGGTTCAATATTGGGGATGTCGGACTAGAAGTATCCAACCTTCAGTTCGCAAATCACACTCTGGTCGTCAGTAAGGCTGACAATGACAAGATTTTGAAATTAAAAGTTGTGCTCCAATGCAATGAGGCAGTGACTGGACAAAGGTCTAATTTCCGAAAATCTAAGGCTAAGCTCCTTGGCATCCATTTAGCAGATGAAGAAAAAGACAGGTTGGCTGGAGTTCTAGGGTGTTCTGTGGAAGAGTTTCCTACCACTTATTTAGGCCTGCCTCTTTATGAAGGCCTTTCTTAAAACAAGGCCTGGGAGCCTGCGATCCGATTGCAGAAAGGGTGAAAAGGAGACTGTTAATGTGGAAGCAGAACCTAACCTCGTAGAGGGAAAAATCACTCTAAATAAGGCGATGCTTGCTAATATCTCTATTCATCAACTATCTCTTTTCAAATGCCCAATTGGAGAAATCAAGCGTATCAAGTAGATCTAAAGGAACTTCTTGTGGGGTAGCTCGAAGGATAAGAAGAAGATGCACCTCATTTGTTGGGAGAAGGTGTGCAAATCCATCAAAGCTGGTGATCTTGGGATTCATAGATTGAGAAGCATTAATAAAGCCTTTTTGGATAAGTGATTGTAGAGGTTTGGAGAGAAAAAGGGCCAGGTCTGGACCAAGATAATTGAAACTAAATATTGTACTTGTACTGGAAATTTGATTTTAGATGGTGAGTATAGAAGTCTGATAGAGAGTACACACAAGGGACAAAGTTAAGTTTTGGCTTGACAAGTCATGCTCGAGGGAGGCACTTAAGGACTCTTTCCCTAATCTATTTAGAGGGGCCTCAAACCAAGAAGCTTCCGTTCACGATTGCTTTCAGGCCACAGTTATAAATTTCATTTCGTTTTGTCCGAAATGGACGAAACATTTCGGTTTCGGCCGAAAACCGGAACGAAATGACGAAAATTTCGTTTCGTTCCGGATTTCAGCCGAAATCGACCGGAATTGACTGAAATTTAAAGAAATTTGACGAAATTTACCGAAAAGTTTCGAACGAAATTGTCCGAAATTTTCCGAAATTTCGTTTCGGTGGCCAAAACGAAATGGCCACCGAAACTAAATTTACAACTATGTTTCAGGCAGAAGGCAATTCGGTCTCTTGGAAGATAAACATCAGGTAAAGGTTTTTTGATTGGGAAGTAGATAGGACTACTTAGCTTTTTTTTGAAATGACTGCTTAGCATATTGCCATCACATCACAGAAGCTTACTATATTGGGAGTTTTGGCAGAGATAAAAGGGTTTGGATCTAGAACTCCTCTAGGTCGTTCAGCATAAAGTTCTTCTATAACCTCTTGCTCCCAAACCTCACAGCTATCCAGGGTTCGGAGTATTCCGGCTTCACCATGAGTTTGCGTGTTTGGATGGGTCACTTTCTAGAGTAAGATTCAGATGATTGATCATCTACAAAGTTACCAACTTCTCATTATTGACCATTGCATTCTTTGCTCGAAAGCAGGTAAGATAGTAGATCATTTGCCCATTCACCATTGGTTCTCTAGAGATGCATGGACTTGAATCCTTAAGAGGTTCGGGATTTAGTGGATCTCCCCCTCTCAGTTCTCTGATCTCCTCAACAATTAGTCTTTTGCCCCTTGGCTCAAAAGAAGGATGATTATTTTGTAGTTAACATTACTAGCTACTAGGGGTGTTCATTATTCGGTTTTAAGTTTTAACCGAATAACCGAACCGAACAGAATTGATTCGGTCGGTTCGGTCGGTTCGGTTCGGTTTTGGTTTTTTTTTTTTTGGTTAATTTGGTTCGGTTATATCGGGAAAAAAATTCGGTTAACCGAATAACCTAAATTAACCAAAACTAAACATTATTTTTTCAAAATATGGTGTATGGGCACTCCGTAGGATGATCCAAACCGTCCATTTGATTGATCACAACTTCAATAGGTTGTGCCTAAAAAACCGTTTCGATAGATTGATCGTAGCCCTCCGATCAAACCGTCCAAATAGATTTTTTTTTGTCTTTTTTATCACTATTCGGTTATTCGGTTATAACCAAATAACCGAATTTTTAATTCGGTTCGGTTTCGGTATGGTTTTCCTAAAATTTGGTTCGGTTTCGGTTTCCGAAATTTGATAACCGAAATTATTTCGATTATCAAATTTCGGTTATTTCGGTTCAGTTATAACCGATTGAACACCCCTACTAGCTACCTTGGGTCCTAAAGAAAGAAAGAAAGGCCCTCATTTTTAAAAGTACTACCAAAGGATTTATATTCACCTACTCGTGGATAATATCGCTCATTGTATATTGTGCCAAGATTCTACCTGGCTTTAGGATACTCTACCATGGATATAAGCCAGGGTTGGAGAGAGAGAGAGAGAGAGAGAGAGAGAGAGAGAGAGAGTTCCTATTCTAAAAACAGACAAGAGATTTTAGCCCCCAAACATACTCTCCCTGATCATGGATGGCCAAAGCTAAATTTTGACGGCTCAAGCATCGGCAATATGGGTCCAGTTCAGATAAGAGGTCTTCTTAGAGATGAGACTAGAATGATCAGATAGACTTACTCGAGTCCTATTATGATCAAAGAGTCTAATAGGGCGGACGTGAGGGTCGTTTTTAAAGGTATCAGAATCACAAATAGCATCGAGTTTGATACTCTCATTATGGAGGGGGCTCCTTCAATATCATTAGATGGATGGATGATCCTCACCCTTGAAAATTCTCTATACTAATTGACAAGATTTTGGATCGTGTGGAGAGTCAAGCAGTTTGCTTCCATCATGTCTGGAGGTCGGCTAACGAAGAGGCGGACCACCTTGCTAGAGCTAGGATTGATAGGCCTTCTCTAGAGATCTCTGATTTTTTGCATCCTTGATCATTTCACCTTTTGTTGTATTCTTCTTCAGTATCTGGCTTTGTAGCCAATACCATCTCAGTTGCGGTCCTTTTTTCTTTTGCTTTAATAAAATATCTATCATTTTAAAAAATAAATGATAGAATTTTTAAATAGAAGAAAAGAGGGCCGGTGACAAAGGTGGTTGAGGCTACAAGAACAAAACTAAAAGAAAACAAAGAACTACAACAGGGATAATCAAGTAGTAAGTAGTCAGAAATCTCCAAAGTCGACCTATCAACACTAGCTCGAGCGAGACGAACTACCTCTCCGTTAGCCAACCTCTGAACATGCTGGAAGCGGAACGGGTGACCCTCCACAGGTCCATAATCTTATCAATCATCTATGTAAATCCCCATGGACAAGAGCGGCTCCTATCCATCCATCTAATAACATTGAGAGAATCTCCCTCTACTATAAGGCTATCAAAATCTCTGCCATCTATGATCCTTATAGTTGTGTAGATGTTTTGTATTCTAACAGTGATCGATCACCATGTCTTGCATTCCAATTTTTAGTTTTGCGCTAAATGTAATCAACAGTTTCTTGGTGTGGTGACATTAATATCTAAAGCACTTATTAGGTTTACAAGAAGCAAGGGTTTTGTGAGTTTTCTTGGAGAGGAAATAAGGAGAGTTAGGACTTGAAAAAGCACATCTGATCGATCCAGTTTCGCCTCCAAGGAGACCTACAATACCAGAAGGCCCAGGATAGCCCATGCTAGAGCCATCGAGATTTAACTTCAGCCGGCCGGGGCGGGAGGGGTCCATCTAAGGGCAATAATCTCCGCCTTGTCCCTACTAGCGTAAATCTCCCTCCAGTAGTGTCCGACAGAATAGATCTTGAAGCAAGGTAGAATCCTAGCCCAAAATAAAGTCATCGATATAATCCTCGTGTAAGTAAATAAAGCACCTTTGATGGCATTTATAAAAATGCGAGTGTTTCTCTCTATAGCACCCAGATAGTAGCCAACAACACTAACTTCTAGATAATCATCCCTTTCTTAGACCAAGACACATAGAGCCAGCTATCAAGAAGATCAGACAACAGGGAAAGAAAGACCCATGACATCTCAAACCTCTTGAGGATCTGAGTTCGCACATCTCTAAAGAACCTGTAGTGAAGGAAGTTGTGGTCGAAAAATTCTTTTGCTTCCACACAAAGAGCATAGTGATCAATAATGAGAAAATAATGAGAATCTGATGATGCCGAAGGTGATCGACTGTCTGAATCTTATACTAAAATGTTGTCCACCCAAATCCGCAAACTCTAGGTGGAGCTAGAACACTCCAACTCTAGGCAATTGAGAGGAAAGAGAGCAAAAATAATATAGTGATAGAATGACTTTATGCTGAAAGACCAAGAGGAGATCAAGATCCAAACCCTTTTGCCTCTACAAAACTTTCAAATATAATGAGCTTCAAATATCAATGAGATGGGCAATCATATCTACTTCCCAACAATGAAGTTTCATCTTAACTTTATCTTTCAAGAGACCCGATCTTTCCCTCAAAGCAATCTTGCACAAAGACTTCTTTGTTCGAGGCCACACCAAACAAATCAGGGAATAAGTCCATAAGCACCACACACCATTTGTCTGGTCATTTCGTCTCCAGATTTTTTATACCATCTAGGAACTGCTACTTTTGTCTCATGATATCCCTCCACAATATCAAAGCTCTATATCTGGAATTATCATCAAAAATCCAATTACCAAGGCAAACCTCATACTTCTATTATCCTAGTCCAAAGTTGGGTCATTTCCTCTCCAAATTTCCAGAGTCACTTGACGATTCTCAATATGTGAATCTCAAGCCCACCTACTTTGGTAGCTTTGCACACCTCCCCCCAACTAGCTAAGTGCATCTTCTTCTTGTCCTCTGAGCCACTCTGTAGGAAATTCCTCTGAATCAGTTAACTCAGTTAACTGACCACAACTTCTCACTTGGCAAGTAGACAAATTCAACTGAATACTGACCAGGAGGACCAAGTTGTGTGCATAGCCCAAGTTGACTGATTTGAGAAGAGATCAAAGAGGGAGGAAGCGGACTTTGCATTTTGTAACGGAAGTTTTGTGGCCTGCCAAGGAGAAACTTGCTTGAACTACAATAAAAATAATCTATTAGAGCGAATTAATGCAAGTTGTAAGCAACTTAATAGAGACAAGTTCATGGACACGGCATCAGTAGATGTGGAAACAAATCAGCTCATTGAAGAAATAAGAGGGGCTCAACATATGGCAGAAAAATAATCCCCAAGCTCATCAAAAATGAAAAATAGATAAAATATTACCTCTCAATTTTAAATTCTTGATGTCGCACCAAATAAGATTCATGTCCAACTGCCCATATGAATTTTTAACCAAGAAGCAATACATCAGTAAAATATTTCTATTGTCCATAATGCCCTTTACACAAATCTATAATCGCTAAGCAATTAGATGCCTTCAATACGGGAAGCGTAAAACACAAACAAAATCTTCATGTGCCATTCTTGTAACAGCTCAGTAATCAAAGCTATAATCTAATACATGATCAAAGCTAATCAAAATTATGAATTTATAACAAAACTGAAAGATGTAGCAAAATCCAAATACCTCCAGATCCTCGGCATTTAATGAAGCAATTTCAAGTGATTGAGAATCAATGTCGATGCCAATCACATTACTGTTCCATCATATAAGGATGTCATATAAGGTTCGAAAGGTGGATCAAAACGAAACTTCATCAAGAATTGCATACTAAATCATGATTTAGTTCAGAACTCAGACAAATTAAGTTAAAATTCGCAGAAATACAAAAGCGAATCTACTCACTCAGCACCCAAAAGAGCACCTGCTAAACCTAATGTACCACAACCACAACCAAAGTCTGCCACTACCTTGCCATTTACATCTCCAAATGTATTCTCAGCCTGGAAATGTTACACACAATGAAAATTAAACAAAATGGAATTTAAATAGAGAGAGAGAGAGAGAGAGAGAGACAGAGACAGAGACAGAGACAGAGACAGACAGAGAGAGAGACCGTAAATAACAAGCGAGATGCGATGTGAGGTCCTGTTGGATACTGTTCAAGATCCACCTACACCACCAAAAGCATCGATTCGAATCATTTTCTTGATTATTTTTTTCTTGGAATCCTTTTCAGAAAGCTCGGAAAATCCATGAAATTTCACTGAGAGATAGAGAAGAAGAAAAAAGTTACCTTAGGATTGGAAAATTGCTGAAGATTTCCGAGTAGGCTTTCTAATTGTTTCAGTTTCATCTTCGTATCCAGATGAAAAAGGAGGCAAGATACGGATTCGAATCCAAAAATGGATCCCAAGAACCCTAAATTCTTTTATTACTTTGTTTTTGGGCATGACACATACGGTCCTATCAAGGGGTGCGAATTATCCTATTGAGGGCGTTAAATTATCATTGCCCATAATAAAGCTAGAAAGTAATCGGTGCAAAAATCTCCACAAATAAAGGATTTATTATGCACCGTTCATTGGTGAATTTGAGATTTAAGGGCTGAGATGACTTTTGAAATACGGCCTATCCAATGCTAACATTAAATATTGTGTTTTGAGGAATGATAGATTGAAGGGCGCCCTTGCAAAAAATGAGTTTCAAGGGCACCCACGTTGGTCCATCTCGAGAAAGTGAGCACAGAGAAAAACTAGAAATTGGGTTTACAGCTATTAAATTAAAGGACCAATAGGATTGCCCTTGTAACTCATTGTTTGCAATGGCGCCCTTCAGTCTACCATTCCTCATTTTTTTAGGGAAATGATATCAACACAACCATATTTTGATATTTTAACTAACCCATCTTGTCTTTTAGTATTTAAAACACTGTTAAAAGGTTATTATTACATTTCCCAAAAGGTGTGAAACCACTGGTTACTCCAAAAGCTTAAGCTGTTAGAAAAAGCGTATTACCCTTACGTCTGGCCGGCCCCTCTTTCTTTGGGCTGGCCTGCACTTGGCACATGTGGCTTCACTTTTGGATTTACTATTGCATGTGGATTTTTGTCATCAAGGAGGTTTGAACTAAGGACCTTTGCCCCTGATGCCATGTGAAACCACCGTTACTAAGCTGTTGGAAAAGGCGTTATTTATTCTTTTATACTTCAACAAAAAGCGCTCACAAGTCACGAGCCAATAAAAGACAGCTGATGTTTGTACAGATATCAAAATAAGGTTGTGCTAATAACATTCACTTTTTTATTGTTAAACTTTTGGGGAATCATCAGCCTTTCACATTTTTGTAGCTGGGACATTTTTAGTGAGAAAAATCTCAGCCCTCTAGACGTGAAAGGCTGATTTTAGGCCGCGGCAGAGGAGAAAAATCCCTCAAAAATTATATACAGCCAACTGTTTTGCATTTACCAAGGTACAAGGTGTTGGGACTTAGGATTTATGGCCAATACTTCCAAGCAAGAAAATTCTAAAGGAAATAAAATTCCAATGTCTAGTGGGTTTTGTAGTTTTCCTGAATAATAAGGAAATCTGTTTGATTTTCAATAGAAAATGAGTTTTGCAAAATACCAAAAAATTATTTTCCATTGAAAAAAATTCTGAAAAAATAATATCCCGGCATTCAAACAGCGGCTTTGGGCATTCTAGGCAGCCATAAAAAAATTTTATGGAATATTGAATATTGTTTGCCTAGTTGTGAGAGCAGTAGTAAGATCATGGATTTTACAAGCTAAGACCTGGATTTTATAATCTAAAAACCGAATTTTCGTTTGTAATCCTAGATTATAAAATTCGGGTTTTAGCTTTTAAAATCTAAGTCTTAGCTTGTAAAATGCAAGATTTTACAGTTAGATTATAAAATCCACGTATCCAAAATGGCCTCTTAGTTTATCAAGTGGTTCATGAGGGGGATAGGAGTGTGGGAGAGGGAGAGAGTTGAGAGGGCATCAATGAAAAGAGTATAAGAAGTAGTTGAAAAGCAGGAAAAGGATAAACTCCACTCAAAATTGAGTTTTTGTCTTCCTTGCTTTTCAGCAACTCTGCATGACCTCATTCATTCCTTTGCATGACCTCATTCATTCTCGATCAATTCTTTCCCCTCTCTGAGTCTCTAGTGAACTAATATTCTGTGAAAAATAATGACATTGTTTCCAAAAATTCCCCCAACCAAAATAAAAAGGAAGATGATATTTTCACTCCCCCTACATTACGCGCACTCCACTTATAACGTGATTTGACGTGAAAAAGTGGGCAAATTTAAAGCTTTTTGACGTCAAATCAAGTTATAATGGGGCGCATGCATTTCATGAAAATATCATTGCCCAAATAAATATTTTATTGTTTTAGATTAACTTTCATTATGACCCATTTGATGGCAAAGAGGGCTGCTCATGGTTCCACTCAGCATTATTTAGCCAATCCACTATATAAATTCCTCCAACGAATATGATATAAGGCTCTGTTCACTTGTGTTCTTGGGAAAGCAAATCTCTGAAAAACAGCCTCTTTTTTCCTTGACAAGACAGAATTCTGGTGTTCACTTACTTTCCTGAGAAAGTAACAACCCTAGGTGGAAAATGTCAAATAATGACATGGAAATTGCCAAAAATGATGTGGAAATGTCTCTTTTCTCACAAGTGTGGGAAACCAAATCCCACTATTTTGGTCGGATTTGCTTTCCCGAGAAAACTAGTGAAAAAAGGTGGGCAAGCAGTTTCTCGGGAAGCCTTTTCCTGCACAGTTCCTGCGTACGTGAACAGGCGCAGGAAACTTTTTTCTACACAGTTTACCTGGATTTCTTTTCCTAATGCCACGTCAGATTCCCAGAAAACCTTTTTCTTTTCATTTCCTGGGAAAACAAGTGAACAGAGCCTAAAGGAAGGGAAAACGATATCAGCATTCCATTCTTTGATAATTGCACTAACTCATCTTGCATTTTATTATTTAAAGAGCGGCTGAAAGTTATTACAGTTCCCAAAAAGCTCTCACAGTAGTAGGAGTGCAACTTGGGTCGAGCTCAACCCGGGCCCGACGGGTTCAACCTGATCTTGGCTCACATTGGGTTGGCATTTCGTCGGGTTGGGTTGGGAAAAGCCAACCCGATTTAATTTTAGGTTGGGTTAGGGTTGAGGCCTTGGCAACCCGACCTCCGCCCTTTAATTTTATCTTGATTTTCTATTAGTTATTGCATTTTTCTATTTGGCCCAAGGTGAACCTGAACCAACACGAACTCAACCTGACCTGATTTTGGTTAGATGGGTTGGGTTAGGATTGAGAAATTTAGAGGCAGGTTGAGTTATGTTTGACCATCCTTGACCAGAGGCCCAGAGGCTCAGGCTGGGTTGGGTTAGAGTTGAGGGAATGCTATCTCGGGTTGGGTTAGGGTTGGCCACAAAAATCCAACCCGACCCGAGTTGCATCCCTACTCACAAGCAAATTAAAACTGAAAAACAACCTGACTTTGTGCAAGTATTAAAACATGCTAGTGCCAATATCAGTACCCAAAATCCTTCTTTTAAATAATAACAAACTCTAAAAGACAACCCGACTTTGTGCAAGTATTAAAACATGGTAGTGCCAATATCAGGACCCAAAAATCCCTCCTTTAAATAACAGCAAAGTCATTCTCAATACCTACCAAAAAAAATCTCAATGCCACTCTAAACTGATTTTTGAAGATGCAAGAGAACGTACTTTCTGCTCGCAGAGTCCCTCCAAATCCAGAAGAAGAAGACGAAGACGATGAATCTAAGACCAGAAAATCCACATCCTTCGCTTTCAAACTCACCAATCAAATTACAAAGATAGGTTTACTACCCCAATTCCTCCTTCTCTTCCTCTTCCTTCTCATCGCCTCTCTCTTATTCCGTTCTCGCAATCTCGTCTGTATTTCTCCCTCCAAACCCTATTCTCCGATCAACTTCTTCCCCGTCGAAGGTCTCGATTCTGATTTCGGATCCCTCGGCGTGCCTTCCTGTAAGTTTTTCTTCTCTTATCCCGAAATTCTAGGGTTGAAATTCGATCATCTTTCTGTTCTGATAGATGAATTCTAGGGTTGGATTTCGTATATTTTAGGGAATTTGGTACATCTGATAGAATTTCGATCATTTTTATTCCTAATATGCTTATCTTTTCACCCACCGATGAGATTTGTTGGAGTTTTTTGTATTTTTTGCTTCTTTGGAAATATATATATTTTTTGGAAAAATTTCTGTGATTTGAGATTTCACATTCTTTTCTTTTTGTTATTATACCATTTTGTCATGGCTTTAATAATTAGGTAATGAAGAAAGCTTTGTTTCTTGGGTTTTTTTTTCCCATTCAGGGGGGTTTTATAAGGTCTTTTTGGGGATTTTTCCTTTTTCTTCAACTTCACTCAATGAATTGTCCTATTGGTTCTCAGTCTATTTAACTAGGTCCTGTGGATATTTCTATTTCTTTCTTCTTCTTCTTCTTTTTTTAATAATATCGACACTTTGGAACTTTCTAATGAGATTTATGGTCGACGGAAATGGATTTGTGTGCCATTTCATTCCTATTTTATGCTACTTGGATAATTTAATTTTGCAACTGGATTTTCCATCCCTCAGTTTTATAGTTCTTAAACTCATTTTGTTGGTTTCTGACTGAGGCAAGGTCTGCAAACAACATTGTCCTGACTAGAGCTTAATGAGCTTGATCTCTATAATGATCAGAGATAACAAAAAAAAAAAAAAAGTTATTCAACTTGTAGCTCAGCTTAGCTTTGAGATCATTGAGTGAGCACTGGGTTCTTACACTCTACTCCCCTTAATTCTTGTTCTTGGCAAAAGGCAGATCGAAACAAGGACAAACAGTAGAGTGGACATCAAAGGATCTACTCAAGGGTTTGGAAGAGTTTGTCCCGATCTATGAAACTCGTCCGATAAAGAACAACATGTACGGAATGGGTTTCGACCACAGCTTTGGTCTCTGGTTCATTGCTCGCTGGCTCAAACCAGTTTTGATGGTCGAGAGCGGTGCTTTCAAGGGGCACTCCACATGGGTTCTTCGTCAAGCGATGCCAGAGACACCGATTGTGTCGCTTTCTCCCCGGCATCCAGAGAAGTATCTGAAGAAAGGGCCTGCTTATGTGGATGGGAATTGCACATACTATGCTGGCAAAGATTTTGTAGATTTTGGAAGCCTTGATTGGGGGAGTGTGATGAAGAAACATGGGGTTTCAGATCTCAGTCGGGTTCTTGTCTTTTTTGATGATCATCAAAGCGAACTGAAGAGGTATAGATCTATGTGAATGGTCAATTTTCTTCCTTTCATGTTCTTATTATATAGCGTTCATAGATGGTTTAACAACACTAAACACACAAACAACACTACACACACACACACACTATATATATATATATATATATATATATATATATATATATATATATATATATATATATATATATATATATATATATATATGAGAAAACTGTTGGTGAGCTTAAGCGCACCATTTTTTTGGTGCGCTTTAAGTTGTTATAACGCCTCCCATTTGTGCACTTAAGCGGGACCCAGCGGGACCCAAACATTTAAACGAATGGGAGGCGTTATAACAACTTAAGCGCACCAAAAAAATGGTGAGCTTAAGTGCACCAACAGTTCTCTCTCTCTCTCTCTCTCTCTCTCTCTCTCTCTATATATATATATATATATATATATATATATATATATATATATATATATATATATATATATATGAGGAAACTGTTGGTGCGCTTAAGCTCACCAAACTTATGGTGAGCTTAAGCGCCCAATCACATGGGAGCCCACTTTGTTAGGATGATCCAAAGCATTCATTTGAAAGTCCCTTACATAGATGGGGGGTGTACCAAAAATCAGCTCCATAGGATCATCCTAACCCCTCCATTTGTGGAGGACAAAAATGGACAGACACAAATCTGCCCCATTTTTGTACTCCACAAATGGAGGGGTTAGGATGATCCTATGGAGCTGATTTTTGGTACACCCCCTATCTATGATAAGGCCTTGCAAATGAATGGTTTGGATCACTCCCCAAAATGTGGGACCCATGTGATTGGGGAGCTTAAGCGCACCATAAGTTTGGTGCGCTTAAGCTCACCAACAGTTTACTCTATATATATATATATATATATATATATATATATATATATATATATATATATATATATAGAGGAAAAGGATTGCACACTCGAGTGTACCAAGCTTATGGTACGCTCGAGTGCCCAATCACATGTGGGCCCACTTTGTTAGGATGATCCAAAGCATTCATTTGAAAGGCCCTTACATAGATGGGATGTGTACCAAAAATCAGCTCCATAGGATCATCCTAACCCATCCATTTGTGGAGGTCAAAATGGACCGACATTGTTTGTCCACAAATCTGCCCATTTTTGCCCTCCACTTTTGGAGGGGTTAGGATGATTCAATGGAGCTGATTTTTGGTACACACCCTATCTATGATAGGGCCTTGCAAATGAATGCTTTGGATCACCACAAAAATGTGGGACCCATGTGATTGGGCACTCGAGCGTACCATAAGCTTGGTACGCTCGAGCGTACAATCCTTTTCCTGATATATATATATATATATATATATATATATATATATATTGTGTCTAGCTGCTGTTAAATGACTTTATAGGGGCCTAACGGTAGTCTCAAAGATAACGGATTCAAGCCGTAGTAGTTTTGATTAGCTGTCCCAGGGAAACGAGTAAGGATTGGCTGTTGGCATGTCCGAGATAAGATCGGGTGAGGCGGGTAAACACGGGTGTTCCAATTGGGATTACTCGCCTGTTCGCATCGTTAAAGCCTATGAACGAGTGATTCGAATGTCTCACCATTTGGCCTGTTGTGAACTGGCCTTTGAACTATAGCTAATTGGTTGAGCTTTTCTCTATGCTGGTTGAACTGTTCCTATGCCTGTTAGAACAGGAAAGCCTAACGAGCAAATAAACCGTTAGCCCGATCCACTTGTTGCCCGCTTGCTTTCGCACCTCGCTTCGCATCTACTTAGTTAGCATCCCAAATCCGCGTTCCAGCGCTCCAATGAACAACAGTTCTCCTCGTTACTCTATTTAGAATAGTGGTCGATCCCTCGGGAATCGAGAACCTGCTGCTTGCTTATTACTCAGATCTCAATGTATGCCTTTAGGGACACGGAAAAGGTCGTTAGGCTTAGCGGCTGAATGTTGTTGAGAGAGAGAGAGAGAGAGAGAGAGAGAGAGAGAGAGAGAGAGAGAGAACGGTTTCTACACACTAGTGTAGATAAGTTATCTACGCACTAGCTTAAAATACAGTGGGGGCCCACATTGTTTGGGTGATCCGAAGCATTCATTTGATTGGCCCTCACATAGATAGGGTGTGCCCAAAAAATCAGCTTCATAGGATCATCCCAACCCTTCGAACCGGGGAGGCAAAAAATGGACAGATTTGTGAAGGTTTATACACGTCCATTTTACCTCCAGGAATCGTAGGGTTAGGATGATCCTATGGAGCTGATTTTTTGTGGACACCCTATCTATGTGAGGGCCAATCAAATGAATGGTTTGGATCACCCAAACAATATGCCCTCCACTCTATTTTAAGCTAGTTTGTAGATAACTTATCTACACGTGTGTGTAGAAACCGTTTTCTCAGATATATATATAGCAGAAGAGAAAAGGAGAGAATTATTTGAATTTCTCTCAAAATTCCAATAGAATTACACATCACCTTTTTTGACTATTTTTAACAAAGGCACCCATTCAACCGACATATTTTCAATCCTACCCCCTCCTTTATGCCTTTTAACAAAGGCACCCATTAAATCCACATAATTTCAATCCTACCCTCCTCCTTTATGCTTTTGTAATAAAAAAAAGTGAACAAAGTCAACATAGGGATGTTTTTTCTTTGCAAAATTACGGATTGGGTACATATGTTATATAATACTACGGATTTTTTTTAACATTTTACATAATACTACGGATTCAGGACGCCTTTCAAAATATTGACGAATTCTGGGTACCTTAAGAGGCACAGCATATTATGGAAACCTCTATAGATTGGAGGGCTAGGATCAGCCTATGGAAATAATTTTACGGGCACAACCTATTTTTGTTGTGTTCCATCACATGGACGGTTTGGATCAACCTATGATGTGGTCTGTATAATTCTTTGTCGGCCTGTGCATCGCACGGGGTTTTTTACTAGTATATATATATATATATGAGGAAAGTGTTGGTGAGCTTAAGCTCACCAAACTTATGGTGAGCTTAAGCGCCCAATCACATTGGGGCCTACTTTGTTAGGATGATCCAAAGCATTCATTTGAAAGGCCCTATCATAGATGGGGTGTGTACCAAAAATCAGCTCCATAGGATCATCCTAACCCATCCATTTGTGGAGGTCAAAATGGACAGACATTATTTGTCCACAAATCTGCCCATTTTTGTCCTCCACAAATGGAGGGGTTAGGATGATCCTATGGAGCTGATTTTTGGTACACACCGTATCTATGATAAGGCCTTGCAAATGAATGGTTTGGATCACCACAGAAAATGTGGGACCCATGTGATTGGGGCGCTTAAGCTCACCATAAGTTTGGTGAGCTTAAGCTCACCAACACTTTCCTCTCTCTCTCTCTCTCTCTCTCTCTCTCTATATATATATATATATATATATATATATATATATATATATATATAGAGAGAGAGAGAGAGAGAGAGAGAGAGAGAGAGAGAGAGAGAGAGAGAGAGAGAGAGAGGACTTGCACACGAGCATATGGCATGTAGAATATGCACACCTCTCTTGAATCTTGTAATTAGGGTGCTGCTTTTGCTTTGGACCTCCCATGATTCTTGGACACCGTGGATGATTTTCTACTTTTTTTGCCCCATCATCTCCTGCTTTGGGTAAACACCTTAGATTTTTTTTTTTTTTTTTTTTTTAACTTTTTGAATTTTCTGTTTTTGATACTTGAGTCGGCAGGTTGAAGCAGGCACTGAAAGCTGGCTTTCGGAATCTCATCTTTGAGGATAACTATGATACTGGAACTGGAGACCATTACTCCTTGAGGCAGATATGTGATCAGTTCTACATAAGAGGTGCACACCCTTTCCCCTTTTATATGAAGTTTCAATGTCATTTTTACATGATAAATCCATTGCTCAAGTAATATAATTGGAATTAAAAAGCATTGCCTCATGCCTTGGTGGAAACTTTATATTGGGTCTGGGATTGGCAGAAATACTAGCCAATATGACAAAGAAAGGTCCAATAAACATTCTACAAGTAAAACAATTAGTGATGCTACTTGGAAGGAGCTCTGTGGACTGTTATGGAATAATTTTAGCAGACTATCCAAATCCTTCTCTCTGGATTGAGGACCAAAAATTGTAAAATTTTATGGTTATTCATAAGTATCTTCGGGATCTAATAGTAGAAGTATAAAGAGTTGCATGTGCTTCAATTATCTGGGTCTGTACGTTCAAAATATCTCTTATTATCTAGGTTTTTTTTTTCCTGCTGTATCCATGTATTATACCATGTTATTGGACCGCTCTGAAGTCTGTATTTGTCATGTCTATGGAAAAAAAAAGATGTTGGTAATTGATTGAGTGCATTTTTTTTTGGAATGGTAGAAGATTTCATTGATATTAAAGGAGACCGAGATGGTCAAGTACAAATAGAAGGGAGGAAAGGGCATATAAATATAACTCAACAACAAAAGACACAAGCAAAAACAACAAGGGGGCAGAAAATCAAATGGCTCCAAGACCTCCCTTGACATACCATCCCTTGCTAACCTATTGGCTATACCATTTGCCGTCTGCCTAACATGAGGGAAAGACGGAGAAGCTTCCTCCATCAAATCTAGAATTTCTTCAAAGAAGGCGGAGTATCACCAAAGGAAAGGATGTGACCCCCTAAGCCATTTAATGACATTTAGTGAGTCCCCTTCTACCATAACTTTTTCCAAGTTCACATTAGTAATAAGCTTAATTCCTTGATAGTCTCCACACTCTTCTGGTTCACTTGAATCTACAGTCCCCACCGGACCCATGAAAGCCCAACTAATTGCCCTGTTCTCATCTCTAAGAACACCTCCTATCCCTGAGGGCCTCGGTTTCCAAAGCTAGAGCCATCAAGAATTTTTTTTTTTTTTGAATGGTGGAAAGATTCATTGATAAAAAGACCGAGATGGTCCAGAACAGTGAAAAGCGGAAGCTAACACAATAACCTCCAAAAGATAGAAACAGAAGAAGGAAAAAAAGATAACAAGATAAGCCGAGAAAGATCAAGACGGGAGGAAGTCATATTGTTCCAAGGATTCCAGGAGGACACCACACCTTGCAAGATTATCCGCTACCCCACTGGCGTTTTTTCTAACATGAACGAAGCAAATCGCCGAAGAGCCGATGATTGCATGCAGTTATTTTAAAGACTTGTTATTCTTGTTCATCTTAAATGTTCTTCTTGCTGCATACATGTATTAAACCATGTTTTTAGACCTCTGTAAAGTGGGTATTTCTCGTGTCAGAAAAAAGAAATGATGGTAGTTTATTGCATGCACTATCTTTAAAGAGTAATGCTAGGGAAACTGAGAGTAGGACCTAAAAGGGGACCGGACAAATTGTTTCACGCCACAACATCAATAGTGACGTGATCAATTCCTTAAGTTCAGGGAAATCACCAAAAAGTAAAATTTTCTTTAACTCGTCACATATTCTCATTGCAGGTCCCGTTTTAGGTGGTGCTCTAGGTCTCCATATCATTTTCCATCTTTAAAACTTTGTTATTCTAGTTCACTAGATGTTATTCTTTGCAGGTGGTGGGCATAGTTGCTTTAGAGATAGTGACGAAGCTAGGATAAGGATGAAAAGAAAGAAGTTCTGGGAAAAGGCTGTGGACATAGAGGAACTATGTGGGAAGGATGAAGCCTGGTGGGGTGTAAAAGGGGTGATGCGAGATGATTTCAACCACACCAACATGGGAATTTCTTATGAAGAACATTTTCAGAACAGCAGGTTTGTGGAGTCAGTGCTAGACCTGTATTGGGAGCTTCCACCAGTGGCGGGCCCTTCCCTTACTCATCAAACAAGATATGATCCTGCTCGTGCGCCCAATCCACTTGTTGAAGATGGCAGGTTTGGATTGTTTCAGAGACTCGGTTTAAGTAGACTTGAGACTTCTGTATTTAACGGATACACACAGATGGTACATCTTCAAATATCTCCTTCTGACTCTTAAATATGTAGAGAATAGATGATAAGTTATTTTGTTCAGTGCCCACTGCATACCGAGGTCTTTTGAGTCATTCTTTTGAGTCTTCTGTTTCATACCTGTTAAGCTTGAACCCCTGTACATGCATTTTAATGTTTATTACAGTTGGTGCACATTTTTAGAACCCTTGCTTAGTAATAGGCACCTGAATAGACATATCTGGAATTATTAACCACCCAAGTTGTATTGTATTTTCTATATCAGAGTGGCATTCATTGCATGGGTAGAGAGGAAACAAAGGTCAAGCTCTCCCGTTCCTAGGTGGTAAAAGCTGAAAACAGTTGCAATCTATGATTTGGCCGACACTTTGAATTTATTGCTGACACATGTGTCCACATGTGTCCGACATGACATGCGTGTCCACACTTGTCGACACTCCTTTGGACCAAGGAAGCAGGATTCTTCCCTGGGAGTCTTCGATTCCCGCTCTGGCAACCTTGAGCAGGATTCTTCCCTGGGAAACTTCGATTCCCGTTTCGATTCCCGCTCTGGCAACCTTGCTTTGGACACTTCTAAATGTACTGCTAGAAGTGTCAGACTTAATGTGGGCGTGTCGACACGTTTTTGCACTGCGTCAAGTGTGAAATTCGGGTCTGCGCTTCCTCTTAATCCAGTTTTAATAGGTCGCGTTGTTGATCTATTGCAGGAGGAGATGCGTCCCAAGGACTTGGTATTATGTCCTTCATAACTCTTCTCTAACGGGCCTGAAGAGGACTTCCTTGAATGGTCTTTGCTTAGAGCTTGTATGTGAAGTTGGTTTAAGTACTGTCATTGGTACTATAGCGTAGCTTTGGATCCAGAAGTGAAACTTGACAACTTATTTGATGCACCCATTTGTGTTCGACATTGGAGTATCAATTGTATCCTATTGGTCTCCCTTTCTCCTTGCATATTGAAGACCGAAGAGAGTAGATTAAATTGATGAACGTCTTGTTACTTGATTATCTTATTATATGTACTTTCTGTTTTAACCATGTCCCCATTTCTAAATTTTGGGATTTTGCCGTGTCCGACACTCCGTGTCTGTGTCGACACTCGACACTCTTGTCCGTGTCCGCAAATCATAGGTTGCAATGGAGCCAAACTCATGAATTGTGTTGAGTGCTTTTGGGTAATTAATGAATCACTGTACATGTCTAGGATAGAGTTAAACTTTAGAAATCTGTAATTTTTCAGTCCAGCTAGGGCTTGCTTGATGCTGAAAAGCTGAGATCTCCACTGAGCTTTGCAGCCAATGGTTGTCCAACAAAATCAGCCAGTTAGGGACATAATAGTCAGCTTAAACTTTCCAAAATTTTCCCTAGGGTTGAATTGGATTGGCTGGAAGGCCACTTCTAAGTTTCTTAGATGGTTACCTTGGGAGTACTGAACTATCTATTCCACAACAGCTCTCCAATGGTTTTCTGATTGTCTCCCTGGTGAGACTGCAATAACAGCAAGCTCATCTGTTTCACTTAGCCACCAAGCTGTTTTGGTGATAGACTTAGACATGAATTCTAGGTGTCAATCACAGCGGCATAGTTGACATTTTAACATGTCTGTAGTGTTTAAAAATGCGGATGTGGCGCGGAACACAGCCTAAGAAAATCCTAGTCAACCCGACACGACGGGGCTGACGTGGCTGAGTACTCGGTTGACGCGATTATTCGAGAGAGTTAACAGAGTTTTTATTGACTCTATAGGGAAAAACTTGGAACATGGTGGCAAAATGCAGAACGCGTCCAACGTAAAAGGGAGTCGACTCCGGGGAGTCTACAATGATGCGGGGGAGTTTTAAACTATACAATTAAAAGCATAATATATTGGTTGATAAAAAGCAGAAAATATATAGAAGTGAATCTTGAGGAGATAAAAATGCATTAAGCCTATAAAAATAATATATAAACAGTATCAACTAACACGGAAAATTATAAGTTAAGGTCTTTCCTAAGAGCCATCTCAATGTGTTCAGCAGAAATTCTCCGGTGTGAATGTTTGATATTTAATATCTTAAAATACGGTAATCCTTGCTCCATAGACTTTATTGTTGAAAATTATCAGGTTATGGAGGAAAAGGATGCATACAAACAATGTCAATTATCATATGTTGCATGTGGAGAGTACATGCGATGCAACATATGATTTATAGTTGGAACAAATCAAGCTATTGAGGAAGGGGAGGAAGGGGAGTATCTACAGACCCGAGCTTCTGTGTACACGAGGCCTGGTTTGCAAAGGTACCCATTGCTTGGATTGCAGTGCCTATCTTCTGAACAGATACACTGCCCTTCCATTGCACAACTATCACTTTTGGCTGTGCCCTTCCCTAAGAGTATCTCATCTGACCAATCACTAGAAAACATGCCTTGAGGGTCCAATTGCTTCTTTGCTGCAAGAAATTTACTATAGTTGGGGTACTTTTGTTGCACACCCAAGAATGCAAGGTTCCTATTCTTGGCCCAATGTGGCTTGGCCCCGTACTTGAAAAATGCCATCTGTTCCACCTCTTCCCAGACGTCTTGGTTGAGCCTTGGTGTCAAAGGCTCATCTGCGCGATAATAATTGAAATCCACGACAACAGAGTCCTCTGACTGACCTAGATATGCCCCAGAAGCCTTAATAAAACGTATCAAAAACCCGTTGTAGTTATCCACCCCACAGAAATTCTCTAGATTTAGATCTCTTAGTTTCTTAACATCAGTGATGAAACCCGCAGACTTTGACGCAGGAAATATAGCTGTTGTCTCGTAAAAGAAGAGTCCTTTGATTCTGGGGTCCCAAGCACACATGCTTAGAATGCTTGTTGAAGGTGAGTGCAGACAAGAACCAGAGGTTTGCATTCTACCCTGACGACCCACAACTGGGTAGCCTGTGAACATTAGATTGTTCCTCAAACCATTGGCAACTAATTTCTTGTATGCTAATTCTGTAGATGCCACTGTGCATTTTCCTTTGACATTCTTTGCAGACTCGAATCCCTTCTCTGTATGACCGTAATTTGAAAACAATTCAAAAAAAAAAAATGACAACAATCTCAAAAGAAACATTTAGGTTAGAGGGTAAAAAGAAAAGATACCTGTGGCTCTTACTGTGGCGGAGACCACGATTGAATTGGACTGAAACCCAAGGAAATCATTTATCCCATCTCCAGAGCTGTTTAAGGGAACTCGGTCATCTAATCTGTAGACAGTGTTATTCTGTGATGGATACCAGGTAATGTCGGCAAATTCATGTTTCGCTGCAAGATCCCTAAATTCGTATTCCAAATGAGTATCGTCTTGGTAGGAGTGGGTGATGCTTCTTTTGAATCCATGCTCCAATGATACTGTTACCTAATTCATTTGAATCTTATGTAAGCAACCCATTGAACTAATTGAAGTGTCTAAAGATTTCATTAGAAACTTACCAAGTCACTAATGTTCTGTTGCATTACTAAGGAAGCGTAGTAAAATTTTGATTTTTCTCATGAAAAAAACTCAATTGAGTGCTTGGGGAACTTGATTGAATGCTCAAATGATCAGGGTGCACATAAGCCTGTTGAACTGTAAAATTTGATTGCATATTTGACTGACACATACACTGCTAATTTCATTTCAAGTAGTGTTATTATATGGAGGCAGACCCTTAGGGGGACTTCCTTAAAACAAATCACTGGAAAAATTGTGTCCTTATTTTGACATAGTGACATTTTCCTGTTGAAAATTGAGCTGTGAACCCATGTACATGACATTCATCTTTCTGTTACAATGGTTTTCACTTTTTAGGAGGCTCTGCAAATACAATGGTTTATAGGCCATCTTCTCAGTTTAACATGTTTTGGTTTAATGGTTAACTGTTCGATGATCTGCTTATTCACATCCAAGAGCTGAAAGTTGTGAATGGCTGTATTCCTTTCAGATAAACGCACAAGTGTATATGGTTAAAAAGGGGAGTAGGAACTCTTGAGCCGTGATGAGCTCTCTGGTTGTTGTCCTCTGGGTCCGACTTATCGAATTCATTGCCTTCGTTTAACTCTCTTCTAGCTGCATCTTACTAATGAGTGAAATGCAAGAGGTTGTTAGCCAATCTTTATTTTCACCATAGCCTTAGGCTCTGTTTGGTGACACTTAGTTGCCTTGTAGAGTAGTGGTGAATTAGAACTGAAGTAATCAACAAGAGTAACAGCATAGTAGTCTCCCCATAAAGTAGTGGTAAGTAGTTCTTAAGTTTCTTGGTGTGGAGTGCCATTACCAAAATAAGGGGGCAGTAAGGGTTTCATTACCAATACAGAGAGAGAGAGAGAGAGAGAGAGAGAGAGAGAGAGAGAGAGAGAGAGAGAGACTCTACTAGCGAAAAACCTTACCCTTTTCAAGTAGTTTGGTGGGGGACAACACCGCACTCTTGGTAACACATCTTGGCCTTATTAACACACCATTTGATGCTTTCGATGACTTGATTTGGTGTGACATAGTACCCATGAAAATCGCCCACATACTATTGGGACGCCCATGGATGTACGACCTATACGTGCCACTTAGCGAGTGAACCAACACGTACTAGTTTATGCATTATTGGAAGCATATTATCTTGAAGCCCATGTCTGGGATATCAAGTCATTCTACGGTGAAACTGACAATTCTGGTGAAACATACATTAAATTTGATCATCGTGCTAGATGAGGAGTCACCTACCATGCATACCAATGATCCCGTGCTGATTTCTTTCATGGTGAATACCAAACAAGAATAATGGATCAAAGCCTCTATTGTCATACAATGCTTGTTCCGACGATACTTAGCTCGTGCATTATATATGAGGATAGTGATCACAACAATCCTTTTTCAACCAGCCTGGCGAAGATGAATCGCTTGACAGAGTTTGCGAGAACTTCACTTTGTACGGTAGAATGTGGACAATGTTGCAAGAATACATACGAAACCATTCATCTCACCAACTACCATAAAGCTCAAAGTTTATCTTGAAGTCGAGTTCAACATCCAGATTATTCTTATCAGTGGATACAAGCGACTGAGGTACCTACTGCGATGAAAGTACTTACTACGTTGGAAAGTCCATCCGTTATCTAGAAGTACATGGGCTATGAACGAGAAAGCTAAGCATCTCCATCCCAATCTCTGTGTGCAGTACAATTGTTTTAACTCACCAGAATCGAGTTATTTAGGCGACCGAGAGATGATAGGTATCAGAAGGCACCTAAAGACTTGTCAAATAAGGCATAAAGAATCGAGTTCCAAAGCTCTAATTTTGACCTGACATGAGGACAAGGGACATTCTACATGGGAAATCCCCTAAAGGATGTCATCGTTAAATTTAGGCCATATTTTCGTAAGGGTGTCATTATCAAGTGCTGCTACCAATTTCACTGTGGGGCATTATCATGGGAGTGTCATTATCAATAGTGGGCAGGTCACTTAAAATATTTATGACATAAGGTGATGCTACTTTAGTGAAGGATGACCCACAAGCAATTTCTATGATTGTACGGGAGTCCTAGGTAGCTAGATGAGTTGTAGTGCGATTACTTAAAAAGTCTAGGACTATTGTTTTAGATTTAGTAAGTTGAAAGAGTCCTTATACACCCGTCCTTGCCCTATTGTTTTAGATTTAGTAAGTTGAAAGAGTCCTTATGCACCCGTCCTTGCCCTATTGTTTTAGATTTAGTAAGTTGAAAGAGTCCTTATACACCCATCCTTGCCCTATTCAGGCGGATAGTCACCCATATTTTTTTTATTTTTTTTTGAATTTTAAAGTTTGGAGTTAGGAAAGTGGAAGTTGTCTTAAGCAACTAAAGTAAAATTAGTATGTTTGAATTTGAAAAGTTCCATATTGAAATTTTCATGGGAGTGGGGTGGACAACCTATTTATGTACATATATGTATATTTATATGGCCTATGACCTTTTCAACGTGAATGGGAATTATTATTGCTTTGATTTGGTGTGAAGCCTCTCCCCTAAGTTGCGATGACTTGGAACTGTAAGGTGTGATGCTTTATAATCCTTTTGAGATTTCAGGTTAGTTATCCTCTCCTTCTCTTTACTTTTTTAACGCAGGATCACTATTGAATGGAGTATCTTTCAAAGATTAGGCTCAAGTTTTTTTTTTTTTTTTTTTTGAAATGGAGATTAGGCTCAAGTTTTAGTTGAGTATGGTGTGCAATAAGGAATTTGAGAAGGAAATAGGCTATGCAGACTGTAGTGATCTAGTGATCTGAATTTATTGGCAAGGGTAGACTATTATAGTGGGAGATAGGGATGAAACAGATGGTGAAAATTAGGTTTTGGATCCTAAAATGTGTTATTAGATTGTAAAAATATTGATTTATCCTAGGTTTGGAGGGGGTGCAAACATATGTAAGAAAAGTGGATGCATGCCAGATTGGTGCAGGTAGAGGTTTTGGCAAGATTAAGATACATAAGGTTTATGGTGAGATGTGATGGGTAAAATGAAAAGAAAAATTAGGGTTTTGAGTTTTTAGACGAGGGGTAGGAATTTTTATGGTTCCCTGGGAGATTGTTTTTCTTGAAGAAACTAAGAAAAGAAGAGAGAAAATAAGAGAAATATAGATTGTGAGTAATGAAGAAATAAGATACGTTTCTCAAGGCATCTCGCCAAGAATTTTCCTTGGCATTTCACGAAAGAAGCTCTGACATCTCGCCAAAAATGAAGAGTATGCTAAAATCATACTGGCAATCCCTAGGCTTCACATCAAGGGAGCCCTGGGCATCATCACAAGGAGATCAAGACATTTCACCATAAAGAACAGACATCACATCCATACAGGAGAAAATAATTTCAAATCTTTATTTGTTCCATCATTGCATAGCATGAAAGAAAGGTACCTTGAGACTACTTATATATAAGAAAAGAAAGAGAACTAAAAAGTTCTATAACCCTAAAAAAGTTACACTTTTAGACTAAAATACCCTCTAATGACTTAAAGGTTCTCATCACATAACATTTTTGCAACACATGTGTGGACCTATTTAACACACTTATGACTCAAGAACTTCAATTATTTTGATGTGAAGACTCTACTAACACCCCACGCCCATCTCCACCCCAATGACTTAAAAAGACCTAAATAACACTCTAAAAACTAAATAAAACCTTTATAACATTAACGATGCGCCCCATCCTCTTAACTCCTTGATTATTCATGGCATCTTGGACGGTCCCCCACATTACTCTCCTACTTTAGAGGACATGGCTTTGTTGATTATAATTGCCAGCTTCATTGGTGGGAATTCATCAGTTTTGATCTTCGTGCATGTCGAATATGATTGTACTTTCCAGCGTACTAAGTATTTCCATCCAAGTTTGTAAAACGATTATATCATCTTATCATCACAATCTAGATGTCAAATTCAATTTCAATATATCTTTAAGCTTTAAGAGTGTTGGTGGAACAAATGACATCGTGTCTGCTTTTGCATTACCATTCACATCCTTTGTCACTAATTGAAGCTCTCGCAAACTCTGTCGAACGACTCTTCTTTTCCAAGCGTTTTGTAAAAAGATTGTCATCATCTTTATGATCGTGTCACACCTATGGGCCAAGTATTATTGGTATATTTATCCCATCCTTTTCAGATTCTCAACCTTGCTAGCTAAAACCACGCCCAAATCATTCCCTACCTATTTACAGTTATGGTGTGTAGATACGATCGGAATAAAAATCAAATTCAAACCAAGAGATTGGGATTGGATTGCTCGACCCTGTCAAAACATTGAACTACAGACTTTCCTATAGCCTTCAATGAAGTTTTGGACCTCCAGTCCACTTCTCTCCTTGAATTACCCACCCAGAAATTTCCCCTAGCCTATCCTAATGTCCCTTATACTCTTAAGATTATCCTACCTATACCTGAAACCTCTTACAGTTATCACAACTGTTTGTCACAGTTCCTGCACAAACTGTAACAACCCATATTTCCTGCACCTAAAGCCTAAATATTCTACCCCTACGTCTGTCCTAATAACCCAGAAATATACAGACCTGAAATAAACCCAATTTTCCTATCATTACATATCTGTCCAGATTTATGCAACCTTCCTGAACACTTAGCAATCAGCCTGACCCTGAATCTTGTTGTTTACCACAGAGACTTTGAAACAGAACAGGCACAGGAAATCAAATGAACTAACCTTTGAGATGACACCCAGAAGCCCAAGTGAGATTCTTGCTGCATTGAAAAGTGGATCTCGTCTGTCTATTCTGATGATCTTAGCAAACCCTTGTGATGCTCCAGCAGGAACCACTAGATTAAGGCCCACAACATGATCATGAACAGACCCTCCTTTACCCCACCAAGAGCTCCCGTGCGACCCCGTACTCACAATTCCACCCAAGCTCGCGCCCTCCCAATATGGAGCCGCAACCAAACTCAATCCAGCTTCTTCCACCTTATCAATCAGATCACGGAGCCCCACCCCAGAATCAACGGTGACTGTTAGATTCTCAACATCAACCTTGATGCCTGAATTGTACTTCGCTGTACTTATTAGGACAGCGTTTTCCGATGGGCATGTCAGTTTGGGGATAGTGTGTGCAAATCCTGTTGCCACTTTCACCTTTAGTTTCTTCTGATTGGCCATAGCCACGGCCAAACGGAGCTCCTCCTCTGTTGTTGGATAGATGACAGAAGGAATATGGCATTCTGCTCTGTCTCCCCAGACTCCGTAGGAGTTCGAAAGGATGCAACCCGTTTCGTTACAACGAACCGGGGGCTGGGGTGGCATAGCGAGAGTCGAGCCTATGGTTAGAAGCAGGCCATGGGAAATCCACACAAGCCAGTCCATTCTTCTGATCTAGCACCTTCTCTTGCTGGTAAGAATTGCTTTGGTTTTGGGTTTACTGCAAGTTATATGAACCTTTGAATGGAAATGAGAGAGGAAGAGTTTCTTGGTTTGGAATTCAAGTTATTTTTTGTATGTGAGTGATGCCTCATGTTGGATTAGAACGAATTGAATATGGATTGAGTAATATATTTGTGTGGCTATTTTATAATTTAGTTTCCATATAGGTTGCTTGAAAGGATTAAATATGGTTTTCTCAAGGATCCTGCCAACTAAGGCTGTTAATTTATTGTAAACAAGGAAAACGTTTGGACCTATGCTTTTTCCAAGGGATTGGCTGGACTTCAGACCTGCCTTGTTATGCCTGGCTGTCATAGAAATGTGTCCTTTCCTTTTACAGTTGGCAGGAAAGTGGTTGGAGGTTAAACTGTTTCCAACTTTTCACAACTTTCCTTTGTTTGATTGCACAAGGGAAGGTGTCCTAAGGAGAAAACACCTTTCCGTCTGGAAAAGAGAGAAGCTATTTTTCATCTTAAAGTTTTCCATCTTGAGACCCTAGCTTCCCTTTCCATCTTGAAAAGAGGGCAGCATCTTTTACATATGGGTTATATTGGTTGTTGATGTATAAATGAAATGATTAAATAACAACAACTCCAACAAGATTTTGGAGTAATTGGTTGTTTCACATGGTAATTGCTCAATTGTCCACACGTAATGACCAGAAAGAGACCTAAAATCTTATGTGAGCCTCACTAGTATATAATTCATTACTACTCCACGGAGTAGATAAGTTTTCTACTCCGTGGGCTTAAAATACAGTGGGGACTACATTGTTAGGGTGATCCAAAGCATTCATTTGATGTGCCCTCACATAGATATGGTGTGCCCAAAAAATCAGCTCCACAGGATCATCCCAACCCTTTGATCTGTGGAGTAATAGTAGTGATGGGCCTCACTACTACTACTACCACTACTACTACTATTCTTATTTTGCAGTGAGGGGCTGCTGCAATATTCCCTGATTCCCTCTATACAGGCCTCACTAATGGGAACAGATATATTCGTCCCCTTTTTTATTGGGCCAGCCCCTCTAGTTTATTTATAACTACCCTTTTACGAGAAATTATATGGTGCCCGACTGTGAAGTCTAGTGTAGGCTGTACGATTAAAGTACCATACTGCCCTTGATATTTGATCCAACAACAGGCCCCGTAAAATGTGGGCTGTTATTGGATCAAATTTCAAGGACGGTACCGTATGCACCGGACTTCACGCTCTGGGCACCATGTAAAATCTCCGCTCTTACACTAGAAGTAGGTGGCACAAGGTAGAAAAAGGGGCGAATGTATCATTTGCCCTCACTAATATATGACGCACTAGCATATATGAGGGGCCTATTGAACATACTATATCACCTTAAGTGTTAATTTTCTTTTCTAAATAGAAAGTTTTCAAACAGGGAATTTACATTTTAAGAAAAAAGTTATCATTTCATAATTTTTGAATCATATACAGTTAATTAATGCTCCATAAATTTATAATATCTTATATCCTTTTGCTAGACAAAGAACCCACATTGTTCCTGCATAGTAATTTACAATATCTTCTTCCTAACACTTAATAAAGAAAAAATTAAAAAAAAATCTAGTGATATAAGATATAAGAGAGTACCTTCTTAGAAAACATTGTTCAAAGTACATATAATTTACAAGAGAATTTATATGACTCTTTTCTTTAACTTCTGGTAGGGGTCTTGCCTAAACCCAGTTTGCTTATAAAAATAAAATAAAATAAAATTATGTGATGAAGGGCTGTATAAGTACTTACTCATCATCGATCCCATCCATGATATTTGATCCAACAGATATCAAGTATGGTCCTTCTATCGTACCACCTTCTCACTTTACTATATGTAGGTACACCATAGCCTAAGGAAGAAAAAAAATGAAAATAGAAAAGAAAACAGGTTTCAAAATTCACAAATCCTAATCTCATTTCACAACACTAGCATTCTGACATGATTGGAGGGTATGCATATAGTATGTTTCTAACCAAAAGAGCGTAAGATAGTCAACTCATCTCTCTCAAATGACAAGAAGTGTAAGACGGTTCATCTCTCTCTTCACGAGCGTGCACACTCTCACTCACTCACTCTCTCTCTCTCTCTCTCTCTCTCTCTCTCTCTCTCTCTCTCTCTCTCTCTCTCTCTCAGTATTAGGTGCTAAAAAGAAATTAAATCTAAGGGATGGTGACAAGGGGCGATAGATAGAAAGAAAAATCAGGTTATAGACTTATTTTCTAATACTTAATATGCTCTATTTTTTTTTTCAGTCAAAAAAAAAAAAATGCTCTATTATTTTATATAAAAAGATACCAAGAGCGCCAACTGTAGTTAAAACAGATTTTAGGAAAGTCATAATAAAGTAATGGAAAGTAGTGAGGAAAACTTTGGAAAGGGAAAATATTTAAAAGCTTTCTGATTTTTTAGACATGAGTTAAGATAACTTGAGCCAACCCTATTCAATTTTTATTTAGAGGGACCTTCAATTTTATGATATCCCTCTAAATTAAACATAATAATATTATCCCTCTAAATTGAGGAAAGAAAAAAAAAATCCCAAGAATAAATTTTCCCTTGGAAATAGTTTTCTTGCAATTCAAACAGGGCATTTTTTTGGTAGGTAAGCTGGGATTGAACCTCCAACCACATGTTCAGTCAAATTTGTAGGGAGAAGTATATCTTTTGAAGAATTAAGGTTTCTATCTATGGTCTGTGATTGATCAGTGTCTAGAGATGGCATTTGGATGATATTGGGGTGCCGTGAACCCTTGGATTACCGAATGTTTATGCTCACACCATTGTAATTCGTGCAAGTGGGCCCATGGAACCCTAATTCAGGTCCTAACAAGACTCCCATATCAGGTGATGTTCTTGTTAAATTGTCAATATACTTCCTAATGCCTGAATGAAAATACCTAAATGTGGCTCGTTCTTATTCGTAGACAAAAATAAAGGGAAATGATATTTACGCCCCCTTTTATCACCAGGGACACCATTGACAGTGTACGTTGCAATCAAAGTCTCTGGATTTTTCTGACATCAAGTACATTAGGCCCCTTTTTGTCATTGATACACTGACATTGGGTGTCCTGGTGATCAAAAGGGGCGTAAATATCACTTCCCAAAATAAATTCTAAAAAAAAATGATTTATCCTCCCGTTTTATACTTGGACAGCCCCCACTAGAGGGAGCTGTTCCTTTCTTACTAGAGCAAATATATCACTTCCCATATAAAATACACCGTGAATGGCAAGCTAATTGGTTCTCTATACAAACATCTCGAGCATTCACAAACATGGTTCTAAATTTCGACCAACCAAAATTTTGGATTCAACCCCGAAACCGAAATTGGGTATACCAGAAACGTTAGACGATTTGTCGATTTCGTCCCGAATTTTGAAATTTAGGTCAAAATTTCGTTTTCCCGTAATTCCGTCCTAAATTTCAGGAAAATCAACTAAATTTTTTGATTTTTTAATGTTTTCCCAAAATTTCGGTAATTTCGGGTACAAGATAAAATATTATATTTAATGGTTTCGTCAAATTTCGGCCGAAATTTCGATTTCAGAGAGGACCGAAACGCATTCTGAAACTGAAATGTGAAACCATGCTCACAAAAGCCAAGATGACCTAGGGGCTTTGCTTGACATTTGGATGCAGGTCAACAAAATCTCTTGTTTGGTTGTCAATATGACTTTGGAATACTTGGAGACTACCATGGATGTCTCCTAGTTAATCATTGCTTGTTTGCTATTGTGTCACCATTATGCCCTTCCTATAAAATCAGGGGCGGAACCAGGAATTTACACCCGGGGGGGCCGGACTAGTTGTAAAAAAATTTTTTTTGCAGGTAGGGTTTCGTCAAACTAAAAAGGAAGCTTTCTACAGGATTTTTTTTAACACAGGGAGATGGGGAATTGATATTTTCACCCCTTGGGATTTTTTTTAACATAGGGAGATGGGGAAAGTGGGAAATAATTGATTTTTTTAATGATTTTGCAAATCTTTGTTTTTTAACACAGGGAGATGGGGAATTGATATTTTCACCCCTTGGGATTTTTTTTAACATAGGGAGATGGGGAAAGTGGGAAACAATTGATTTTTTTAATGATTTTGCAAATCTTTGTTTTTTAACACAGGGAGATGGGGAATTGATATTTTCACCCCTTGGGATTTTTTTTAACATAGGGAGATGGGGAAAGTGGGAAACAATTGATTTTTTTAATGATTTTGCAAATCTTTGTTTTTTAACACAGGGAGATGGGGAATTGATATTTTCACCCCTTGGGATTTTTTTTAACATAGGGAGATGGGGAAAGTGGGAAACAATTGATTTTTTTAATGATTTTGCAAATCTTTGTTTTTTAACACAGGGAGATGGGGAATTGATATTTTCACCCTTGGGATTTTTTTTAACATAGGGAGATGGGGAAAGTGGGAAACAATTGATTTTTTTAATGATTTTGCAAATCTTTGGGGGGCCGTGGCCCCCCCAAAGCTATACGTAGTTCCGCCCCTGTATAAAATCAAAGCCAAAAATCACAAAAAGATGGTTTTTTTTTTGCTCGGATTTCTCTCTCTCTCTCTCTCTCTCTCTCTCTCTCTCTTCACTACTCTACCTCATCTAAATACTACTTACCACTATTCTACGAGGTAAGTTCCAAGTAAATCCAATACTTGTCTCGTCCCGTTGACTACTCACACCACTACTCTATGAAGAAAACACCTGCACAAAACCGAGCCTTAATGTTCCATTTGTAAGTAAATAAGGACTAATTTTGGTGGTATACAAAGAGGGCTGTCCTAAGTCTTCTATGACCTCAAAGGGCCCAAATATCTAGCCACTAGAGAGGGGAAGGGGGGAAAAGGACAAAAACAATGTAGGTGACAGAATTCTCGGGGTTCGAATCTTAAATGCGGCTTAATATTACTTCTTCTGGTACATGCACCCTCTATACATATTGAATCACAAAACATGTACTATAGAGCATGTTTTAGCCTAATGATCCTGTGATTGTCGGAGAGGTTACATGGGTTGAATTTGGATGTCCATCTCTCTATTAAATGTGTGTTTCTCCATCCCACAACATATCGATTGTCATGTCTCCTTTATTTTGTGACATGTACATATGTGTATGCATGCATCTTGTCTTTCTATAAATATATGAAGAAGCATAAATGTTTCCTACATGCATGTATATTATCTTGTGATGGATGTATTGTATTTTGTTTGGGTGGCCGAGCATCGGAGAATATGCTATATTTTTAGGGACCGTTTGAATACACGGATTTTAGAATCTTGGATTTCCTCAAAGTCCTGGATATATGGGAGACTAGAGAGAAGGAGACCGTCCGAAGTTTTCTGATTTTTCGCCCTTCTTTCCGTCAAGCAAGAGAGTAGTAGATCATCCCGTGTTTCTAGGTTTTAGAAATCTCAAGATTGGGGGAGGGATTTCTAAAACCTGGATTTCCTACTTAAAATCCAGGATGATAGACTGTAAAATCTAGAATTTGACACTGCTTTCAAACTAAAACCTGGATTCTAAAATCCATGTATCTAAACAGCCCCTTACGATTATATGAAATAGTTATTGTTTTTGGTATTAAGAGAAGTGAAGGAGAAAAAAAGAAGAAAATAACCTTAATTTTAGAGATATTATATAGATCTCCTCTGTGGACATAGGCACACTGTTAAACCACGTAAATATTGTGGTGTTCTGTGGCTTTACTAATATATGTTGAGTTGGGATCGGGTTCCTATTGGATTGCCCATGGTCTCAACCCTAACCCAACCCAGAATTAAATCAGGATGGCCTTTCTTAGTCCTAACCCAACCCAACCCAAAACCCAAGGGAGGGCTAATCTGACCCGAGCTGAAATCGGGTTTAATCCATAGGTTTGGGTTGGGCTTGTCCCAAGTTACACCCCTAGTATTTATGTGGAAATACATGTGCAGAGTAAATATAGTCGGGACACTGTGGAGAGAAGATTTGTGGTGCTTGACCTATGTATAGTAATGCCCAATAGATGAATTGCTTAGATTATCACCTACTGAGAGCTTTTTAGGAATTGAAATCGCTTTTGACAGGTGATTAAACAATAGAAGACAAGGTGAGTTCCTCTCGTTGCCAAAACATGGTAGTTGGAATATCAGCACCTATATATATATTGTAGTGAAAATTTGGGAAAAAATAAGAAGATAAGACCCGGTTTGTTTTGGATTTTGAGAACCGATTCTGAGTCCATGTTACATGACTAGATGGGTCCCGCTTTGGGTGAAATAAATTAGTTTAGATATTTGTTATTTTTAGATTTTGCTCCTTAGCTATTTAGTGTGTGTTTGGCGTACTGTTTAAAACACCGTTTGGCGTTTGAAACACCGTTTTGGGGCCAAACGGCCGTTTGGGAGTGTTTGGGTGCGCAGCCACCGTTTGAAACGCCGTTTGAAACACCGTTTTGAACCCTCAAAACGGCATTTTGCAAACGGAGGGGGAGAGGTCCATTTGCAAAATGCCGTTTTGAACGGAGTTTTTTGGCTATGGGTTTTTACATGTTTGCCCTCACCAAAACCCATTTTTACGTATATGCGTGCGATTTTATGCGTTACGTCAAATATAAAAAAAAGTGGGGGTGTTAATATCATTTTTGAGGACACAAATTTGTTAAATTGTTAATATTTAAGGGAGCTGATATTTCCGCTCCACTTTCAGACCAATCCACTCCAAGTTGGAGTGGATTGGTCTGAAAGTGGAGCGGAAATATCAATTCCCATATTCAATTCAAAACAAGGGGATGCTGATATCATTATATGATCTCTTAATTTTAATTTTTTAAAGACAAAAGAATTAAAAGAAAGCCTAGTTTCTTACTTTCTTCATCTACTTTGCAAAGTTGCAAACCCTCTCAAGCCTCACTGCCTCCACTCGTCCGTCAAATCCGGCAAATCCGGCCGTTGAGAAGAAGGAGAAGAACCCCAAAGGTATAGCCATTTTTTTTTTGGCAATGATGTTAAATTTTAATAGTGTTGGAATGAGATCCTAATGACCTTTTAATATTGGGCCTAATGAGAGAGTAGTGGAGTTACATTGAAGCCAACCAAACAATGCCCTTTTTGGTCATTTTACCACTAAAACTCCGTTTTGGGGCATTTGCAACCAAACACACAATACCTTCGTTTGCCGTTTAAAACGCCGTTTTGATTTGGCCAACCAAACATGAAAATGCCGTTTGGCAAAACACCGTTTTGAACCAAAACGGCGTTTTAAACGCTATTTCAAACGGTACGCCAAACACACCCTTAGTATTGGTGGGAATCTTAGAGATAAGGATTATCTAGATTAGCGGTTTTCTATAAATAACATTTATGTAGCCTTTCTTAAAGGGAAGTGATATATCCGCCCCTTTTAATCACCAGGAACACCCCCTGTCAGTGTTTGTGGCAATCAGGGGCATTGAATTCTTCTGACATAAGTACAACGTACAACCCCTCTTTAGTCATTGATACACTGACAGGGGGTGTTCCTTGTGATCAAAAGGGGTGGATATATCATTTCCCTTCTTAAATTATTGAAGAATTTTATTCCAGAAATTGTATTTTGAGCACAAAGGAGGATCGACCCTTCCCTCAAAGTGGGTCAAGAGGCTGATCTTCCCTCAATCGGGTTCGTACCCGTCCAAAACATATAATTTTGAGTCCAATAATCAGTTTTGGACTGACAATCCGTTCTCAAAACCTAAAACACGCGGGGCCTTTGGATTTTAGAACTGATTGTGAGTCCAATTTTGATTACTGGACTAAAAATTAACATAATTTTGTGTCCAATAATCAGTTTTGGATTGACAATTGGTTCTCAAAATCCAAAATAAGGGATTTGCTAGGGCCATCACAGAAGGTCTTTTGCACCTGGGCTGTTGCATGTGAGAGCAGCTACACAGGCTCAGATTTTGTCTTATTCATTTAATTCATCTGAGTTGGATGCAACAGCCCAGGCAAGAAATGCCTTCTGTGATTGATGGACCCTAGCAAATGCCGCAAAACAAATAGGACCTAAAAAGATGGATACATTTTAGAATGGGTAAGAAAGAGCAATAGAAATGGAATTGGTTGAGTGATCCAAAGGGGAATATTCTTTGCATCTCTTGGAAAATGTGACAATAAACATAAGAAAATGATATCTGCGCCAAGGTGTTTTGATAAACAAGCGCTCCACTTGTTTGTTGTTGTCGTGTAGTATTTAAAGGGATTTCATAGGATATTACGGTTCTCAGAAAGCTCTTTGTTTATTGAAACACTCGGCGCAGATATCATTTCCTTAAACATATTTGTTTGCATTGTTTACGGATACAGTGTTCTGATTTGCTTAAAATAATAGATAAATCTTGTATTTTAACATATAGAATGGGACTTTCACATGCCCAACAACTTTCAAGACAGAGAAAATATTTAAAGGGTATAGCATCATTGTAATTTAGAGAAAAGTATACCCTTCATTTTAAAGAGGGGACCCCAAACAAATAACACCCACTTCCTCTTTTTCAGATGGATATGTTGGGAAGCCATTGCTTTAGGAATTCTCATTACAATTGAATTCTGTTTCTATTACTCTTTTAATTCTGTTTTTTTAATGATTTTCTTCTGTATTGTCCTCCCCCATGTTTTAATATTGGCACTCTTTCATTTGTTTTTAGTATAAAGTCTCTGTCTGGCCTTTGATAGCATTTTTGGTAGCCAATGAGAACAGTGTACTGTAAAATAATGAGAGGATTGCCAGTATTAAAACGAGGGAGCAGTGCGAATATCACCTCCATCTTAGAATAGAATAGAATATTTACCAATACAAGCAGGAGACACAAATAATTTCCAGTGACTTGATGTTGTCGGCTAGGAAACTACCCACAATTTAAAGGCTGAAAATACAGATGTTTAATCGCCACTGCAATGAAAATGATATCTGCACTCCCTTGATTTGATAATGAAAATATAGAATTCATGAAGCACTTTTCTCCTCGATTTTGAGAGCATCTTTGGAAATTCTAACGGCCTCTAAAGACTAATTAGAAAAGTGGAATGCCACTTTTGAAACAAGGGTAACATTTTACTTTTACAAAACCTTTTAACATAAAAAAAAAGGAAATAATATCAGCACAACTATGTTTTAATAATTGCACTAACTCAGCCTGTCTTTTCTTCCCTAATTGGCTTGTGAGAGTTTTTTGGGAACTGTAACAATCCTTGACAAGTCTTTAAAAATAAAAGACAAGAAGGGTTAGTACAATTATTAAAACATGGGTTTACTGATATGATTTCCCTAAAAAAGTAGTAACTCAAAAAATGGCTTCAACAAAGCTGAGGTATCGGCACTCCTGTTTGGACTTCAACGGTATGCGAACTGACCCTGTCATTGTTGAAGGTGATTCCTCCAATACTATAGCATGGGCTACCAACAATTCCACTGGTCCGTGACTTTTAACGGACAAAATCGATGAGATCAGGGACCTGATTTCCCTCATTCGTCCGACTTTACTGCACAGGCATCGCTCAGGATGAGATCGGGGACCTGATTTCCCTCATTCATCCGACTTTACTGCACAGGCATCGCCGGGCTGACATTCTTGTGCCGGGGGGAGTGGACCGGGAATCAGTCATTGTTACTGTCTATCTTAATCTGGACCAGTAATGTAATTGACCTTATGCAAGGTCCTTGATGTATTCTGGACTAGTAATGTAAGTGACCTTATGCAAAGGTCCTTGTTGTATTTGGGGAACGTCTTGTCCCATTGTACTGTTTGTCAATTTTTGGCGTTATTAATAAATTGTCACCTTTTATAAAAAAAAAAATTAATATTGAGCAAATCATTATTTTTTAATCTCCAGATTATATAAAGGAAGCTGATATTCACACCCCAAGATTTTGATATTCACACTAATATTTGATTCAATCATTTTCTTGGCTGTTACAATTCCAAACAAGCCCTCCGGATTGTTTTAATGTAAGCTTTAAAGCTCCATATGAAACAAATAAATGCACAGAAGAAAGAGCCCATATGCAAACAGCAAACCAACCAGTTTTACATAAATAGAGATCTGGGAAGATAAACAAAATACAGTGTGACATTGAAGAAAGACAAATATCTAACAAACCTGTCTCTAAACCTAATACAAGTTCCAGTACATGCAAGACAGCAAACCTTAAAACTGTAAGAATACAGAGGGAGAGGAAAGACGTCTCTACATAAATCCTTTTCAGTTGAGAAATGGCCCTTAGAACCTTCTGACTTCAAACAAGCACTTGGTATGATCACTAGGTCCTGTTTTTGCACTTCTCCATCGCCCTTGGTGCTGTAAGCAAGCAAATCAATAGAGTCCTTAGAGATTTGCTTATATGAGTGTTCAAACATGATGGATTAAGGATGTGTTGCAAATTGTTTTAGGCTGATGTTTCAAACTAAAGCTTAGCATTTTTATGATCATTCTGATGTATGAACGAAAGCAGCAAACCAGAGCCGTGTTATATGGGTGAGGGTACAAGTTTCGGAATCCGAAATGAATACTGAGTGTCGGATTCGGCTAACCTCAGAAAAAAGAACCCATGGATGGATCCACTAATATATTCTAATCAATTCTAATTTTTATTCATTTACGCAAAAAAAGTGATTATAACAGGTAAATTGGAAATTTTGGTAGATTACGGAAATATATTGTCTTATTTCTATACAAAACTTACTCTATTAAAAGAGCTAGAGCAACATCATCAAATTGTGGCATGGTAAATAAAACAGGGTACCTTTTTTTACCATTCTAAACTAAAGGGGGGACAAAAAATAATGTGGTACTAGATCAACCCAAAAATGGATTGGTTCTTTGTTGGGTTTTGGATGGTTCATGAATGAAGGGTATTTGTGAAAATTTAGAAAGTAGGCTACCGACACCATCACATGAAACGCTATCTCGTCTAGTCTTAAATACCTAGTCCAATCGCCTCCGATCCCTTCATGATCCTCAGCCTCTTACAAGAGTCGGTGAACATCCTGCATTTACAAACAAAATCAGAAGAGAACATCTTTAAAGCTGAAGATAACATCAACATAGGAAGAAGAGATCAGATCAGAGCAACTTGGCAAAAATAAAAAGAACACTACTGATTTTTGCACTATCATGTTCTGACAATGGGACGAACTCACCTTGTCTTGTCTTTTTTAATAGGCTACTGAGAGCATTTTGGGAATTGTAAAAGACAAAATGTGTTTGCCCAATTATCAAAACATGGTAGTACGTGGTAGTACGAATATCAGTAGCCAAAAAAACCATAAAATTGTAATCCCAAGTCGCTAAAGTGATTCTAACCAAAAAACAAAGAAAGGAAATGTTTTTTCTCTAAAATGTCAAAGCTGCACATGTTATTTGTTTTACCTTGTACTAAAAAAGTCAGAAGTCAGACACCAATTTGATGAACGAAGCAAAAAGACAAAGTTGCAAATTCATTTAAACAAGAATTACAAAAACTTCCATCTTCTACCATTCAAAAAACAAAATTCCATATTCTTTAGTTTTTCTTCCCTTCCTATTTAACATGAAAGTTACCTCAGTAATCTAATAGAATTATCTGACCCTTGAACAGTGATAATAAATCAGAGGTCTAACTTCAAAATCCAGATCAAAATATAACTTTAGCCTAAATTACATCAAAGTTGCCCCAGTAAAAAAACTCTCAGCTACTGGATTTTTTTTAATGGCACTCTTAACTACTTGATTAATGCCTTGATATTTGCTGCATAATGGTGTAGTGCATCATAGCGGGTAACAGAAGCTAGGAAAATATGCGTATTGCAGATAATACCCATTTGGTTCCTTTCCTAGTAAAAGACCCCTTAACAGATGGTAGAATTATGAATCAAGTGATCTAAGTGGTGCACTTACGCCCATGGAACATCACCAACAAGCATCCAATCTCCATCCTTGTCTTCATAAGTGAGCACATACTCAGACCCATGAATAAGATCCATCAATCGACTCTCACTCAAGCCATCTCTGCCTGGTACTCCATGTGAACCGCATTGCCCTGATACATAGTCATTTTATCAAATGTAAGTACACCATACCTCATGCATAATTACCTCAAGAGTAATCAAAATCTTAGTGAGAAAAAACTGCCACTGGCAAGTTTATTGTATATTGGTAGACAGCAAGAAAGTGAGAAATAGTATTTAAAAAGGAAACTGAACGTTTTTGCAGAATCATCATAAATAATACTACATCCTAAAGATCTGCAGGAAAATAGAGAAAGATTGAATCAAACAACACACAACTCCTTGTTAAATCTCCCTAAGAGAACCGGAATCTTGAAAATGAATAGAGCGAAGATAGAAACAAAGATGGTGGTATGGAGAAAGTAGAAAATCCTCGCTGATGTTTAGAACTTTAGAAAACAATCAATATGCTCCAAAAGTCCTATAGGGACAAGGTAAAAGAAAATTGGACAAATAATTGTGCTTGATCTCCATATGTGGCCTAATGCAAACCCTTTTGAGGACCTCCTTACAAAGTACAGCCAATGTTTCAGAATACACCATCAGTTGGTAGCAAAATTAAAAAGAAAAAGAAAAAACTATGGTACCCCTCTTCAATAGTGTACGAAAATACAAAACAAAGAGAAGAAAAAAAAAATCATAGAATGAATCAAACGGAGATTATTCTAGAAGTTTTGGGCCTTGCTTAAAGATCATAAGAAGTACAGTGTACAAAGAAGGGATGACAAGCATATTGAGGCTGTTTCTCATGAAGTCAATATTATCCCCGTAATCCCCAATATGTAGTAAAAACACAGGCAGATCTGATGTAAAAAAGAAGAGCCGATTTCCTGATAAATCAGGAAAAATAGCTGATGAAAACAAAAGGTCTAAAAACAGGAAGCTGATATAGAAAGAACTCACCGATGGTAAAACAGCTGAACATCTTCTCAAGTGCCGATGAGAGCTCCATATAGTTGGAATAGGTTTTGAGGTCAACTTTCCTTAGGTATGGAGCACCATCCATGCTAACCTTAACATACAGACAGCTGATTCCAGCCTTACCTTCAGCATCGTCACTGTTCTTTGTTGGGTTTGGAGCCATGGTGTTCTTCCGGAAAGATCGAATTGGTGGCCAACCTTCAGCATCGTCACTGTTCTTTGTTGGGTTTGGAGCCATGGTGTTCTTCCGGAAAGATCGAATTGGTGGCCAACCTACAACCTGTGCCCTGTTCCAAAATTCAAACTTAGTCTTTTTTCTTTATGAAAAACACACAAATTAATACCCTACAGAAAGAAGAATAACAAATTTGAGAAGAAATGAAGAAAGAGCCTTCCAAGTTGAGAGGACCAAGCTAGCAGGGCACAAACATGAACAATCTACCATATCACAAACTCTACAAATTTCATACAAATTCTAAATCATGCGTTTAAGAACGACAATCTCATGTAGAAAATAGAATTCTCCGTCAAACAATTAACAGCATTATTCCACGCAGGAAAACAGAGGAGAACTGAGATCAAACCATAATACAAGCTAGAAGCTGAAAACCCTAATCAGCAAATGGAAGCAGAATATATTGAAAGGTAAAACATGCCAAGCCCATGACAAAAGATGCAATGCTCAGGCAACACAAATTGCAGAGGAAGCATGTAAGAATAAAACCACTTATCCCAGTCAATTAAAGCGAAAAGGGTACAAAAAATTACGAACAGCGAAACAAAAGTAACTAAAAGCAATGAAGGATAAAAAAGCACCAAGACAAATTGGTTCAATAGAGCAATTACATCAATTTCTCTCTTGCTTTAGTGAGGGTTTCATCATTTTCAGCCTTGAAACTGTGGAATCTCATGCAGAAAATAGAGTTCCCTCTCAAATCATCAATAACATGAATGCCAAGGCATAAAACAAAATAAAAATTGGAATCTAGAACCGCTAATCATCAAAACTGAAATCTGAAAAACAAGAAAAAACAGGGATAAAAACACCATCATACCAACTAATAGGCACAACAAATGGTACGTGAAATCTATACCGCATATACACTTTAGTTTGAGAAACCAAGCAAAAAAATCAATAATAAAACGGCAAAATCAGTAAATAGAAGGTAAAAAAAGAAAGCACTAAAACACACAATCAAAACCCACCAAGACAATAAAAAAATAACCATAAGACCTACCATTAAAATGACAAATTACAGAACCATCTTTTTTTTCCTTTTGGGCAGCCCCAGTGACAACAAATCTTACTCAGAAGAAGACCAAACAAAAACAGAGAACACCTAATTATTTTCTTCCTGTTTTGTGCGTTCAGTAAATTAGAGAAGGAAAAAAAAAAAACGAAAACATAGAATCAAAACCCCCCAACTGAGAACATAACTTGGAGAAGAAACAAAAACAGAAACAAAAACAGAGAACATCTAAATCATTTTCTTCCTTTTTTTTTTGTGGGTTTTGCAAATTAGAGAACTCACTTTGCAGCAGGAGCAGTCCCATCATTTTCAGCTGAAACCTGAGACTTCCTCTCTAGAACAGGCTTTGGTGATGGAATAACCTCTTTGTTCTCCACCCCACATGGAGATTTCCCCACATTCCCAGATTTTGTAGAGAACAAAACACCTCCTTTCCCCAAATCAACCTCAGATCCATTACCTCCCCCAAAAACCCAATTCTCAGACCCATCAATAGCATCAGAAAACCCCCTCTTTGCCCCAGACCCAAAACTCTTCAACCCTTGAAACCCACTTTTTTCTTCCTTTCTCTCAGGAGATTCTGAACCAGGCAGGCCAAGCCTCAGTTCAGTCTCCTTAAGAAGATTGCTTTTTTCAACCTCCTCAGAAAGAGTAGAAGAAGAGGAAGAGATCTTCTCAGAGCTATCCATCTCTGATAAGCCTATGTAATCATGTTCTAAACGCATAGACATTAAACTTCAAAACAAGGGACAAACAGAAATATCAGCAAGCATGTAAAAGAAAAGAAGAGATGAATATATGATTTGAAAACAGAGGAGAGCGTAACAAAGAAGAAGATCCCTGCTCTAATAAAAGACCCAGTTTTTTTTATACAGAAGAAGCTTCCTCAGCCTTTCTGTAGCCTTCTTTATTTCTAAGCTTCTTCTCAGTAAGAAAAAGGAGAATGAGATAAAATTACAGACTTTCAAAAATAAAAAAAAAGCAGAGAGAGAGAGAGAGAGAGAGTTTCAATTTTTATGCAATACCATTTTTTGATAACTACACTAACTCACGTTGTCTTTTATTATTTAAACATGTCAAAGGTTATTGTAGATTTGTAGAGCCTAAAAAGCCTGAGAAACCAATTAATAAAGAAAGAACAAGCTGATTTCGTGCAAATATCAAAATTTGGTAGTGCCAATATCAGCTATGTTTATTTTTATTCGCGTCTTTCTTTATTGGGCAACACTACCGACAGCCTACTAAAAGTTGCCGGCAATGTTTCAGATAATGTTTACCCTTTTTTTTTGTTCTTTTTACGAGGAAACAAAACAAAGGAAAAGAGGGGAATAATCTAACATGCGCCACTAAAGCTAGCGTGAGCCTAAGATTCACAGATAAACGAAATAGAGCTCTAATTACAAGCAGCGCATGTTAGTAAAACCCTAAAAAAAGGAAAAACTGAAACCGAATCGCACGGATTTAAAAGACAGAGAAAAGAGAGAGAGAGAGAAAAGCAAAGGCCAAAGGGAGATACGCTTAGAAAGGGATTGGACGAAGGTAAGGTTTTACCTTACGATTCTTCAGATTTTCAGGTAGACAAAATTATAGATACGAAAGATTATCTTCGAGATCTGAAGGATACGATTAGAGATTCGCCAAAAAAAAAAGTTTATATTTGGAAGAAAAATAATTATTTTACCTTACGATTCTTTAGATTTTCAAGTAGACAAATTGCAGATCTGCAACGATAGCTTCGAGATCTGAGGGATAAGATTAGAGATTCAGATTTTCAGGGAGACAAATTGCAGATCTGCAAGGATAGCTTCTAGATCTGAGGGATACGATTAGAGATTCTGCACAAAAAAAAAAGAAAAAAAAAAAGGTGATTTTTGGAAGAAAAAGAAGAGAATTATTTTACCTTATGATTCTTCAGATTTTCAGGTAGACAAATTGCAGATCTGCAACGATAGCTTCGAGATCTGAGGGATACGATTAGAAATTCTGCACAAAAAAAAAAACAAAAAGTTGATATTTGGAAGAAAAAGAAGAGATATTTTACCTTATGATTCTTCAGATTTTCAGATAGACAAATTGCAGATCTGCAAGGATAGCTTCTAGATCTGAGGGATATGATTAGAAATTCTGCAAAAAAAAAAAAAAAAGTTGATATTTGGAAGAAAAAGAATTATATCTTAGTTGAAAATGAATTGTAAAAAATGCAAAATTTCAGCAGATTAAAAGAAAAGGAGTGGTGGAGATTGTAAGTAGAGAGATTGAAATTTTACTTGATGAATCGGGAATTTTGTTGAGAAAAATGAGAGGTTTTAAGGGAAGAAAAATAACGTCAAGAACAGAGATCTGCTTGAAAATGAAAGTTAAGGAAAAAAAAAACAAACAATCAAAGCTGAAAATTCGAAGAAAAAAAGGAGATGGAGATTCAAAAACCTAGAAAGAGATTTTAAGATGAGAGAAAAAAAAAAAGAGATGTTAAAAAGAAATTAAACTGAAGATTTGGAAATCTGAAGTCGAATTCAAGTATTCCGATCTAAAATTTCACAGAGTATTTCACTCGAAAATTAAGCAAAAGATTATGATAATTCAGCTTAACGTTCAAAGTGGTGCGAATTATCCTACAGGGGGGTGCGATTTATTTTATTCTTGCACTTTTCTTTATTTTAGAGTTACTGACTATTCTTCTGTTTTGTTTTACACTTTTTGGTACAAAAAGGAAGAAGCATTTTTTTTTTTTTTGGGCAATGATATTTTCACCCCCCCCCCCCCCCCCGCCCTCCCCCCTGCAGTAGGCAGTCGCCCCCTTTTAACGTAATTTGACGTCAAAAAGCGTTAAAGTTGTTATAAGGGGGGCGAATGCGTGCTGCAGAGGGGGTGGAAAGTAATTGAGGTGGCAATCGGACGGTCCGTACCTGATTAGGTATTTAGGCTGATAATGGACGGTTTGGATCATCAAAATATGGTAGTGCTGATAACATTTCCCTTAATTTATTAAACTTTTACCAATAACTTCAGGGCAATGATAAATTCGCACCCCCTGCTGTACGCAAACGCACCCCTTATACCATGATTTGACGTGAACAGTGCTCAACTGTAGCGCTTTTTGACGTCCAATCACATTATAAGTAGTGGTCCGTATGTGTACTCCAGGGGGTGCGAATTCATCATTGCTCTTCTGTGATGTTTTCATTCGTCAGGAAAAAACATTCACTTTACACGAGTGTTAGGATGTACGAAATGGGTCCCAGTGGTGGGGCCCACTGCCCATTGCCGTTCATTTTGCCAGCTGGCAAGGTCAAGGTGTAAGTACTGGCAGAGACCCAACAACAAAGCTCTCTGTTTTTGTTTTTTGTTTTCCCAAAGCCGAAAACTTTGCGGATTTTATTTTCCATAATTTCGATTTGGAATTTGGATATTCCTATTTGAGAAAAGGAGACAGAAATGCTTAGTGGTAGTTCGGTAAAACTTTGAAAAGTGAGGGGAAAATTCTTGAAGAGGCCAAGAGTGGAAGATTTCCATCACTTGTCAGCCTCCCACCTATTCCTACACCGTAGGGAAAATATTCTTTGTTTCCCCATTTTACCCTTGTGTTAAAATTATGGAAATTACTAATGCTGCTAGCCTTTTTTTATGATATACTGGAGATTGGTAAGAATTATGACTAATGAAGAAATTGTAAAAAAAATTAATTAAAAAAAAAAAACAGAATAAGTGGAAGGTACCAAAAATGAAGCGGCAATAACAACTCCCAAGTCCCAAATATTAGGGTGATGATATTTTCACTCCCCCAGCTATGGCTCTGTTTGGTTGCAAAAAGTAGGGAAGACGGCTTAGCATTTCTAGGAATATGAAATACCAAATGTTGTTTGATTGTCATTTTTTAGCTCAAATCCCATTGGACTTCTAGACATGGAAGAGACATAATTATTAGCTTTTGGCTTAGGTGGCGCTTATGTGGCGGGATTGTCCCCTCCTCTACTTTTCCAATGCCAAACCTTGTTTTTGGTAAAATTTAGAGGGGAGAAGAGTAGAATATGAAATGCCATGTGTAATCATTACTTTTTTCTCTCTTTCTCTCTCTTCTACTATTTATTTTGTTAATGACACCCCTCCATTCTCCCACATGCTTTGACATCTAACCAAACACACTACCAAAATTCCCTCTAATCTTCTCAGACAAGTCTACACATATCCCACCCTTGTCACCTCTTTGTTGACTACTACTTCCATTAAAACGTTATAAGGGGAGCGTGCGCGTAATGCGGGGGGAGTGAAAATATCATCTCCCAAATCTACCTCTAAGTTTTACACCCCTTGTTTGGAGAAATACACCCTTTCTTTTTCATGATAGTAAAGAACCAAGTTGAATGATGAAAATCATGTTTTGCAGCATTACATACATCAACATTAACTGCATGTTTGGCAACCCGCATAAAAACGTTTTTGTGTCAATTTTTTCCTTAAAAAGTTTGGAAATGAATTTTTTTTTAGGAAAATGAATTGGTAACCAGGCACACGACCGACCTCGGTACCCGCCAATTAGGGCTGCAACTCGGGTCGGGCGGGTCGGGTTTTGGAGAACCCAACCCTACCTGAGAAATATCTCGGGTCGGGTTTTTTTTTTCGGAAAACCCACGATTCCCAAACCCGCCCCTACCCATGATAAATCTCGGGTCGGGTCGGGTTTTTTCACGTTGACGCAATTTTTTAAGGAAAATTCTTGTTTGGCAAGGCAACTCAACTCATAGAAGCAGAAATTACACTCACATTACACTTGAATCAAACAATGATGTAATTACACTCACACTACACTTGAATCAAACAATGTTGTAATCAAACAATGTTGTAATTACAATCAAACAATGCTGAATCAAACACTTGAATCAACTCAACTCATAGAAGCAGAAATTACACTCACATACAGTAACAGTGGGTGCGTGGGTTTTTACTTTTAACTTTTAACTAACAATAGAAAAAAATGTATATACTATAACTTATATAACTCGGGTCGGGTCGGGCCCCTTCAAACCCGGCTCGACCCAAGATTCATGCGGGCTTTTGAATGCTAAACCCGGCTCGACCCGAAACCCATGAAACCTGAACCCAACCCAGGGTATTTTCGGGTCGGGTCGATGCGGGTTGGGTAAAACCCGGCTCGAGTTGCAGCCCTACCGCCAATCAACATTTGCCATGTGTACTAAAAAATTACTTTTTCATTTTTTTCCATTTAGCTTAAATTGAGGGAGGCGGTCATTGTTGATGTCGAGGCAAAAATTGATTTGCTCTGTTTCTTGGTCGTCTTAAAACCGGTTTCGCTAACATTACTCTTTTTTTTTTCTTTCTTTTTTTAAATTTCTTACATTTTTTACACATGAAAAAACATAACTTTTTTTTATCGGAAAAAAAAAAAAAAACATAACTTGTTTCAACCCTATTCAATTTTTATTTAGAGGGACTTTCAATTTATGATGATATCCCTAAATTAATTATAATCATATTATTTCCCTTTAAATTGAGGTAAGAAAAAGTATTCGGAGATTTTTTTTTAAGAGAAATGTTTTTCTTCCACTCCAAATATGTCCTTAGGAATTTTTTTTCTTACAGGATTGAGGATGCCATTTTTAGGTAAAAATTGTTTGTTCTTAAGAATTAAAAGTTTGGGCTGAAATAATTTTTACATAGAAAATGTGTCTGAACAAAATTCTGAAATTTTTGGGATTAAGTTTCATTTCCCACTAGAGATCTTACATGAAGTAAATGTTGGGATTAAGTTTCATTTCCCACTAGAGACCAGCGGGGTCATCCTGATTTGACTGGTGGTTTCTTTTCTCTTGGTAGTTTCCTTACTTGAGTACTCAACAAAAAAAAAAAAAAGTTTCCTTACTTGAATAGAAAACAAAGAGAGAAGAAGTTATATGGTTTGGTAAATCTTGTGAGTGGGTTGGATGATTGACCTTAGATAAACAAAGTATTGTTGTACCTAACGCAAAAGAGAGGTCAAAATTGGAGAGAGCTTTTAATGTGTGGAAAAGAAACAACTAGGGTTTTCTCTTGAATGTGAGGTCAGCCTTGGTTTGATCTTTTGGGTTATTGATTGTCGACCGTGTAATGATGGGATTATGAGAATAGAGGTTATCTCCTTAATTATAACCCGATTATGATTATTGCTCACAGTAGAAGATGATTCTTTCATAGTTTCATGAATGCATGCAATCTTGTTGAATCATGTAAACTCATGTTTATATTATGGGAGATGATATTTTCATCCCCTCTGCAGTACGCATTCGCCCCCCTTATTACATGAACAGTGGGCAACTTTAACGCTTTTTGACGTCAAATCACGTTAAAATGGAGGTGAAAGCGTACTCCAGGGGGGTGAAAATATCATCGCCCTTATATTATTTGGCTGGTAATTTATTTAATATTTTTATCACACACCTTGAAAATCGTGTTAGGCCCCGCGGTTAATTTCAACAGAGTAGTATTAGAGTCATGGTTGGAGCGAAAATCAGCAAAGATGTTCAAGAAAAACAAAGTTTTGAAAGCTTAATGAAGATTCTAGCAAGAGGTGGAGCTTTATAATGAATTAACCTTCATTTTAGAACTATGTGCAGTTTGGTTTTGATTTTGAAAGTGAATGGAACAGTCAAAGGAGTTTCAGATCAATTTGGGCAGAAAATGAGCAAAACCTGCTCAAAATTCTAATACTTTTTTGTTGCAGCATTCTCCATGGAGTCAATCATAGCGTCTCCCAACCAATTGCCCGGGGTCAAGGGATGATAAATCAAATGTTTTTATGAATGGATGATCAAAGCCAAAGTACCAATTGGCCATGGTAGGGCCAATCGATGAAATGTTGCCTTGATCGGATGATCAAAACCAAAGCTAACCTATTTGCTTTCATAATTGACAAATTAACTCAAGAGTTGATTTGAAATGATGACAAAATGAACAAGCTCAAAAATCAAGATTGAAATTTTTTAATGTAAAATATAATTTCACTCTACAACAAAGTAGAGTGAATGACATCACAATTCAGCAAGGCCTCGCTGAGGCATTGAAGAGAAAGAATAACAAGGCAGAAAAGATGGATCCAAGTGAGTAGAAAAACTTTGAATTGAGAGATGTCAGACTAACATTGTGTAGAAAGTTATTGAGGAACAATATACTCTGAAATTGCGCGAGAAGTTGGAGAAGTTTGTATGTTGCTGTAGTGACAACTATATGAGATAAAGATGCAGGAAGGAGAAACTCTTTTGGAATGATAGTATTCAATGGACTTGTGGATCAGCTCCTCAAGATTGATGAAGAGATAAAGTAGGCAAGGCACTGTTACTTCTCACTTCTCTTTTTGATTCTTACGATAATCTAGTAACTTGTTTGAGAGAGAGATAGTGAAGTTGAAATAAGTTATGATGTTGATATCAAATTAGATTAGGAAGATGCCTAACTCAGATTATAGTCAAGAGCATATCTTAGTTATTTGTAGTAAGAGTCGGAAAATATAGTCACCTATCATGGGATCCAGAAATGCCAAGTCAAGATCTAAAGTTAGAGAAAATGCACGCATTTTTATCATTATAATGGTTGCGGTAACTTCATGCAAGATTGTCTAAAGTGAGCTAACAAGTCAAATAATAGTGCTATAAGTATGGTGGTGACAGTAACATGAGCAGAGAGATGGTAGATGTCCTCATAAAATACAAAAACAGATAAAGGTTTCTGAGCGATACCTCAAATAGCTTATCTGAGCAAGCTCATATAAATAGGGTAGCTAGCTATGTTGTTTGGGTTATGTTACATATTGATTCTATAGGACCTAACATAGATAGGGTATCCCTAAGAAATTATCTCCATAGGATTATGGTAAGCGTTGATTTGTAGAGGTTTAAAATGGACATATAGAAAATGGGTCCATTTTGTGCTTCTACACATCAAATGGTTAGGATGATTGTATGGAGATGGTTTGTTAGGAACACCCTATCTATGTGAGGTTCTATGGAATGAATTGGTTGGTTGAGTCAAACAACATGGGAGATGGTGTATTTATAGTGGCGTGCTCAAATAAGCTATCTGAGCTATAGCTCAGAAATCTCGCCCCCATACAAAAATATATTCACTTTTCAAGATGATTGAATTTTAGACTCTAGTTGATATGTTCATGCAATGCTCTTTATGGGAATATTTTGATATGTTACAAGTAAGAAGCATAAGGATTGCGTTCTTAGTCGATGAGTCAACTTCGGACGTCACAGGATTTGGGACAGTAAAGATCAGAATATTCAAGAGAAAGAAGTGTACATTGGGTGGTGTGGTGCATATCCCAAAGTTGGAAAGTAATCTAGTGTTGGAGATCAATTGAACTTCAAGGGTTTTAGGCATTCAGCTGCAGCTAGAGCCATAAAAATCATTTGTGATCGTATGGTCTCCATGAAAAGAGAGATGTGTGACAGTTCATATCTTCAATATGGAATAGGGTGACAGATGGTAGTTCTGGTACCTCAATTAGTGAGATGTGTGCAGACCATATCTCTTTTATAGTTGGTGCAGAGACAGGTTTTCAAGCTACAGACGATGGTGAGAAAGAGACAAATATTATTGGCAGAGAGGGAGGTCAAGGTCCCTCTTCAGTTTTGACTAGCTGAGAGATCTCTGGGGCAAGCTACCCATATGGCCGTATTAATTGAGTCAGATGAAGTTAGGGCCAAGATGATTTAACAATGTGTAGCTAGTCATTGTAGTATTTGCAGTGACAACAAATAGGTAGAGATACCGATGGAAAATCTGTAGGGCGTTTGGAAAACAAGGTGGATACTGTTGGGATTATATCTTATTTCCCACTAGGCTCTGTTCACCTGTGTTCCCAGGAAAGTAAATCCCTGGGAAATAGTCTCTTTTTTCCTTGACAAGACCTTGACAAGACAGAATTCTAGTGTTCACTTGCTTTCCCGGGAAAATAGAATTACACATGTGGAATTTCTACAATAAGTCAAAAAATGACATGGAAAAGCCCATTCCCCCCCCCCCCCCCTTAGAGATTTCATTTCCGACCAAAAACACTCGGATTTCGTTTCTCGGGAAAACTAGTGCAAAAGAAGGGCAAGCAATTTCCCTGGAAACCTTTTCTTGCGCAAGTGAACAGTCCAGAAATAGTCCAGGGAAACCTTTTCCTGCACAGATTCCCTGGATTTCTTTTCCTAATGCCACATCAGATTCCCGAGAAACATTTTCTTTTCCTTTCCCGGGAAAACAAGTGAACAGAGCCCTAGAGAAAAGCACGACTTACCCTAGTTGTACTAAGAGTTTCCTTTTTTCACGATGGTCTTCTCAACTCTCTCTGCTTATCTCTCACAAGTCACAGCTAGTCCCACCAATATTCCATGGAAATTTTTTTCATGGTTGCTAAACATGCCCTTATGATAGGTATGGCCAACCCAAAAAATTGTGATGCCCTTTTTAAACTCGTTAATTCTCTTCAAAAATAATATCATATCCCCCCTTACCAGTTTTGATTTATTGGATGGACAGTATAGTTTTGGTCACACATCACACCGTTCAAATAGGTGGGCCCTACTTGGATGGCCCACAATTCAAACTCCATAGAAGAATTTTGGAATTTAAAAGGGTAGATCTATTGCCTTGATTTTTATTTAAAAAGGTATCTATTACCTTGATTTTATTAATTTTTATCAAAAGTTTAATCATCAAAGCCTGAAAAGAAAATAGTTTTAAATATGTGGGGTCCATCAAACGCACTCGCAGACCCCTCGTGCTCAATCTTTTCTTTTCTCTTTATTTGTTTGAGGAAAATGTGGGAAGGCATCTCTTATTTAACTTGTGTGGGCCCACCTTGCCGGACACCATGCCAACAGTTGAGCTCCATGGAGGGCCCACTCTTTTCCCAACGAGGAAAAGAGGAGGAGCTTTTGATAGAGGCACCCCTAAATAAGAGGGCACATCCAAGAGACTTTTCTTGTAGAGACACCACCAGATGATGCCATGGGAATTCTTGGATAAGCTGTTCCGGAAATTTGGCTAATCCTGCTTGGATAAGATTTAAAAGAAAGCCACTTTTACACCCATTCCCAAAAGACATTTATTGGACCCAGTTATGCCGATCAGATCAGTTGATTGAAACAGTAACCACAAGTTCAGCCAAATGCCGTGGATTTGAGACGATCTAAGCCATTGATCTGTCTAGGCTTGTTCAGGGTTCCGCCAAGCAAAGATAGACCATTGATTTTTTTTTTGTACTCCTTTATCTTACCCATGAGTAACCTCATGATGTTCTACAAGATCAACTGTCAAAGGTGGGAAGATGAGCTGCATTTCAAACACCGCTGATCTTCCCGAAATCTAACCTGAAGCATGTTTGGTTGCCCAAACTTCCTTTGACCACCAAACAATTTCCAGACAGGTGGAATTTGGGGAAAAGATTAGGAGAAGATTCTTGTCTTATTATCTTTTCTCTTTCTTCTCTTTCTCTCTCTCTCTCTCTTCAAACCTCTATTTTGATAATGACAACCCTATATCTTCCGCTTGTCTAATTCCCTTTGACTTCTTCTCCTAATCTCCCAGCCAACTTCAAGCAACCAAACAGTATAGGATTCAAAAGTTGCCTTTTGCATTTGGCATTCGATAGAAGAGTTTTTATCTGATGAACTTGTATAATGTGAGCTTAGAAAAGAAACAATACTCTAGTGGGGCTCACATTATTAGCTAATTTAAACCAAAATCTTCTCCACAGGTTGACCCTAACCCTCTGGTTTGTGAAGGTTTAAAAATAGACGCACGACATGGAAAGGGACTTGAGATTATCCTATGGAGAAGATTTTTCGGTGCGGCCTATTACATCAAGGCCCAACTTTTGAACAGCTTCGATCACCCAATAATGTGGGCTCCACTACTTTTTTTACTACACTCCGACAGTATAAAATCATATCGTAAAAGTGGTTTTTATGCATAATCATTCATTATTATCGGTTATAACCATCTAGAGATGCAACTTGGGTTGATTTTTGGGAATTCGGGTTGAGCTTTTTTCATAATATCAGGTCAGGTTAGGGTTGATTCCAATTCATTTTTTTTAGCAAAATTTCTAGACTCCCCAAATTGCTCCCCTACATTATCAAGGCGGCCTGTATACACACCCCTTTTTTGGTAAATACACACCCATCCCTCTCTTCATTTTGAACTTTTCAATTGGCTCCTAAAGCTTTTTAGCTCATTAAAAACCACAACCACTTGGAAAGGGCACCCCTCTAACAAGGGTTGACCTTACTGCCATCAGATACAAACAACTTTCTTGCAATAGAGATACTAGGGGCCAACCCTAACCCCAACTTACCCAAAAAAGGAACAAAAACTCAAACAATTAAGGTACCTGCATCACAAGGGCATTTTGGTCACTTGTAAATGACTAAGGGATCATCATCATTAAGGGGAGAAAACTAACCACATATCCTTCAATGAGATAAGGTAGGTGGAAACATGAATGAAGGGGATGGTGATACTGGTTTGGAGAATCAAATCACCCCAAATTGGGCTGTTGTTTGTGCTCTAAAATCTGAATTAAAATAACATTCCAATAGTAAATGGGGGGACAAATGAGTGGGAGGAGACTTTCTGTTTGATGTAACAGCTGAATGTTCAAATTAGGGTCCCACCTCCACTAGGGGATCTAAAAGCTACCTAGATACTTTCTGGTAACTAAGCATACAGGGAGTCTGGACTACATAGTTGAATAACTTTTCTACTCTGGATGACAATTTCACTCTCAAGCCTTAGATGTCACAACTATGGACACCTAGGGTCATCCAAGTTGCTTTGTTATGCTATTTTGGGATCAACTCTGGTGGAATCTTTTAATCAGAGAATGTCTGTCTAAATCTGAAATTAGGACACTAAACCTAAACAATGAATGCTCTCTCCTACGGAAGACACCTGTTTGGTTGAAACTTGTTAAAGTCTAAAAGAAAAATTAACGCCTTCTCCAACAGCTTAAGCTATTAGAGTATTTGGTAGTTTCACATGGTATCAAAGCAAAGGTCCTGAGATCAAACATCCTTGATGTCAAAAATCCACATGCAATGGTCAAGCCAAAAGTGGGGCAACATGTGCTACGTGTAGGCAAACCCAAAAAAAGAGGAGCCACACGTGAGGGGGAGTGTTAAAGTGTAAAAGAAAAAATAACAATACCTTCTCCAACAGCTTAAGCTATTAGAGTAATTGGTAGTTTCACAAAACTAAACCTAAGCCAGAGGTCATCTCACTCCACATTTATCTTATTTCAGATGATCAGCTGATCTAGTTTACTCTGAGGCTGGAGAAAATATATATACAACTGGCTCGTCGTCTCATGGTCAGGATTTTTTTTAGCTATGTGGGGTGCCATCCGATACAGAAAAAATGATGGATACAGAAAAAAATGGCTGCCGCTGTTCAAAAAAGAAAAGAAAAGAAAAGAAATGGTGGTCCTGGACAATAATGTCAGCTCCGAATTCAATTGTCAGACTGCCTGAAACTGGATGTAAGAAGTCTCAATAACTGATAAAATAAAAACCCGTTTGCAATTTGGATGATCGGGTGCAACCAATGCATATTTAGTGAAGAAAATTGAGTTGCAGAGGCAGAGATGAGCTTTAAGCATCTAGAATGACATTGATGAGTTATTAATATTTTGATAGCTGATTTGGGATATCTTTGAGGTAATTAGAATATTGAGTTGCAGAGGCAGAGATGAGATTTAATCATCTAGAATGCAATTATGGGGCATTTTGATAGCTGATTTGGGAGATCTTTTGACGTATTTCTTTTCCACCTCCAGAGATTTTGTCTTGCCTATACTATTCAATCATTTAATATTACAGTTATCAGAGACAGTGTCCACATCTGACATCAAGAGCCTCTGCCCAATGATTAATTCCCACAGAGCCAATCAGTAGGTTGAAACTAAATGTGATGGGGACTATAAGAGGAAGTCTAGATCTGAGACCTTGTGGTGGCATTGTCAGGAAGCCTAGCTTTTCTAGTAGCATGAGGTGAAAAAGTGACCACGTTTTTGATAGATGTCGTTATTGGAATTTCGTGAGGGATTGGGAAATGGTTTAATTCTGGTCCCCCAGCAAGGAACTAGAGAACTTTGATTGATAGAATATCAGTCCAATTCTAGAGAACTTTGATTGATAGAATATCAGTCCAATTCTCTGATAGATTGAAAGCAACTCAAGCATTTACCAAAGGGGATTTTTTACAGACCATATGGCAACTATTGGATTTCAAAATCAATGCCAGAGAATGGCAGTGGAGAGGACTGATAGGCAGTGAGACTTGGACCTCTATGGTCAGTCTACTTACTTGGAAGGTGTTGTGAGCTCATTTTTTACCATCTTCAATGCTTTCCTTGGTTGGTACAATACACCAATCACCACACATGTGGAGACTTTACAGAGGCACAATATTGCCAAGCATCACCATGAGAAAACATAGCTTGTTGCAGAATAAGGGCATGAATAATAGTTGGGAGAAACCTATCAAAACTAAAAAAATGTGATACATGGGAGAAAAGACAAAACTTCAGTGAGAAAATGAAGAACGAGAGACAAGTCGAGATGACTCACCTCCATTTCTCTCGAAATTCCTTTTTCTCTGACAATACCCATGTTACAAAGATTGCAGGGATAGTTACTTAACCTCGCAGCCCTCCCACTTGAAGAGAGTGTGTGGCATAGGACTGCAAACAAAATTGTCATAACAGTATAAACTAAAGTACTATTAAGCAAAAACTATACTATAAAGATAATGCACTCAAATAACACTTGTCTTACTTTTTAGTTGTTCTCTTTTTCATGCAGATAAGTTGGGATCAAATAAGCATATCTAACCATGAAACGCATATGTACTAGACCCCAAATTCAGTTTGCTTTCAGCTATAGTTATAAAATGAACCCATTCTGTGGTGCATCCAACATAGTCCTCAATGTTGTAATCATTGACATGCTAGTAGTAGCGAGCTTGAGTATAGTAAGCACATGGTTTACAGTATGATTTACTCTGTACGTATTACACCCTTCAAAATCCAAAACTTATCGAGCATAAAGTCTTTTTCAAACATTGTATCTAACAATACAATGCACTTTTCTGGATAAGTAGAGTTGTACCGAACAATACAAACTGTTTTATTCCCTCTACATATCAAGCAACATGCCTCTGTCTTCACTGATAATTTAATCCATGGACAAAAAGAACCAAGAAAGCCAAACAACGTAAATTTATTTGGTCACTCTCAACTACACTATCTGGCTATTTAAAACGCCCCAGTAGGAAATAGATGCTAGATAGCAGTTGGGTTGGATATTGCTCTTCAAAAGTGATAGGGACATTTATGCACCACATTAAAATAATGACAGGGCACCACAGATGCTGATAATCACCTATACCCAGAAATAATATTGACAACATTACAAAAGGACAATGAGAAACCAATGCCAATAACTTGCATAAAATTTGGCCTACCATTTCTTTGGGTGGGAAAGCTCTGGTTGAAGAAGTAAACAATGCCATATTAAATGATAAACGTGAAACTAGACAGCAATGCTTGATACTTGAAAAAGACCCAATTATTGATATATGACAACCGAAAGCTTAGTTCATAGCAGGAAGAAATTTGCAATGTAATTAAAATGGATAGTTCCACTTCCATAGTCTTTTCTGTGAAACAGGGTAATTCATTGAAATTTTAAAATCATGTATTGAAATAATCCAGTTATATCACAGGGTAATTTTTTTTTTGAAAATTGACATTGTACTGAATAGTGGCTTAGGACAAGTTGTCCCCTCCATATTACAAAAGTGGATCCAAGTCCAAATACAATCCTTAAAAGGATTACAAAGATGTAAGAACTATAGTTTCCTCCCTTAAGACTCCTGCTTTAGCTAACACGTCCGCCTCCTCATTTACTGATCTTCTCTGGTGCTAAATTATGGGTTCAACAACCTTATAAGGTCAAGAACTTCCGCTATCTCTCATCCTGAAGACGCCAGGGCCCTTTTGAAGTACCTGAAGCCCAACCCACTGCATTTGTCAAGTCCCCTTCTACTATTAAGGAACCCAGATTGTTCTCATATGCCCATCGTAGACCAAAAAGAAGGGCCTTGACTTCCGCCTCATTCTCATCACAAATCCTTGCTGGACCCGAGAAAGACATAATGGTAGATTGTTTATCATCTCTTATTAGACCGCCAATTCCTACCCTTCCTGGATTTCTTACCGAGCTTCCATCAAAATTAAGTTTGAGCCACCCACTTGGTGGAGCCATCCATTTAGGTTTGGGTTTAATTTGTATCCCTCTATCTCAGATGATGGCCCACCAATTCCTTATCAAGTCCCCCACACCATAGAGTAATTTCTTTTTGTTCTTAGCCCATGTAATAAGTTCTACTTTGATATCCGTCACCAAACTCCCCAAGGTTCTGCTACGATCTTCAAAGATAAGCCTATTTCACTCCTTCCATATGTTCCAGACAATAGCATAGGGAAAAGTGGTCCACAAAAGGTTACCTATTTCTCCAAATGGTCCTCCTCGCAGTAGATGAGGAGCGAGCTAATTGAACTTGGGCAAACCCAGCACATTCCAAAGGCGCCAATTGCTCTCATCCATAATTGATAGGAGAAAGGGCAGTGCAACATCAGGTTAGTTTCTTCATGTTGACGGCAGAGGACACAAATGGTTGCAAGGCTGATGCGCTTTTGTCAGGCGGTCGCAAGTGTTTATCTTCCTATGTACCAGTGTCCACCCGAAAGTCACCACTCTTGGTGGATCCTGCGATTTCCAAATACGCCTCTTATCCGACTTTTAACCTGCATTCAGTTCCGCAAAAAAGATCTGGCCATAAACATACCGTTCGACTCCGATGCCCATAGTAGCTCATCATCTGTTGATTTAGAGCAGTACATCGTTTGTAGTTGTAAAAGAAGATGCTCGAGGTCCCGTATTTCCTCATCTTTGAGATTCCTTCGTAAAAGAATGTCCCAAAAGCCTTTTCCAAATTCTCCTTCTCGTTTGAAGTATTCCGCCACCATAGCCTCTTGGTTAGCCGATATAGCCTTGGGTAGTCAATATAGAGCTGCAATTTACCACGCCAAAGGTCCTTTCAGAATCTTACCTCAGTACCCTTTCCCACTTTGTATCTAGTTCTCTAATCAAAACCATCCTTCACCGAGCATATAGACTTACAAGAACCCGATCCCTTCCCAGTAGTCGGTTTTTTAATAGTCCAGTCCCCCTTTTTCATCTCATATTTTGAGTCAACCACGTTATGCCATAGAGCCATCTTTCCATTACCATATCGCCAGAGCCATTTTCCTAGCAGTGATTTGTTGCAGTCTTAATTTCCCAATTCCCAAACCACTGTCTTGCTTGGATTTGGTTACTGTATCCCAATTCATTAGGTACCTTAATTCTTGGATTCCCCATTGCCATCCCAAAGGAAGTCCCTTTGTAATTTTTCTATTCGTGAGGCCACCTTCACCGGGATTTTGAAGAGCGACATGAAGTACACCGGCATATTGGCTAGGGCTGCTTTTATCATCGTTATTCTTGCCCCTAATGATAATTATTTTTTCTTCTAGGTGGCAAGTTTCCATTCCACCCTTTCAACCACCTGGTCCCATTGCGATGCCGATGGGAAACCAAAGCCCAGTGGCAGGCCTAAGTAAGACACCGGGAAAACCCCAGCAATACAGCCAACTGATGCAGCCAGATTTTGAACCTTCTGCTGCTCCATATTAATTCCCAAGAGAATACTTTTGGCAAAGTTAATTTTGAGACCCGAAATAGCCTCAAACCACTTGAATATTCTTCTAACATTAGGGATAGCCTGAGGGGTATTTTGCAGGAACACGAGTGTATCATTTGCAAACTGTAGGTGTGTAATCCTGTTAGCTCTTGGTCCCACAGACAAACCCTGGATCAACCCAGATTCCCTGGCTTTGGTCAGCATTAGGCTAAGTGCCTCCACCACCATGATGAGAAGATAAGGAGCTAGAGGGTCACCCTGATGAAGCCCTCTGGAACTCTTAAAGTAACCTCCTGCCGAGCCATTAATAAGTACTAAGAAGCTATTGTTCGATATTACCGATTTCGTCCTCATTCGCCATTTACTCCCAAAGCCCATATGATCTTGAATGGAATCGACAACTTCCCAATCAATATGATCATAGGCCTTTTCAATATCAATCTTGAAAATCAGACCTGAGCTGCCGCTTCTCTTGATCGAGTCTATAATATCATTAGCTATTAAAACCCCATCAAGAATTTGCCTAGAGTCCACGAAGGCTCCCTAAAAGTGGGAAATTATGTTCCCCATACACCTTTTCACTCTACGAGCAAGCAATTTGGAGATGATCTTTGGAACGCTATGGATTAGGCTGATTGGTATGGAATCTTTTATCCCTATCACCCCATCTTTTTATGGTATCAAAGCTATGAAGGTTGCTCTGACCGCTTCACTAATTATGCCTTTCTCTTGAAACTCTAGAAAGAACGCCATAATATCTTTCTTCATGATACCCCAAAACCTTTGGAAGAAAGCTATTGGGAAACCATCCAGGCCCGGAGCTTTGTCTTTTGCCATGGAGAAAATAGCCTGTTCCACTTCTTCCTCTATAAAGTCTCGATCCAAGGAAATTCGTTGTCCAAGACTGATAGATCTGAATTGAATCCCCTCCAATTTCGGCAACCATTCCACCGATTTTGTATATAAAGAACAGTAGAATTCAATAATCCTCTGTTTGATTAAGCCCAAATCTTCAATTAGCGAGCCCCCCTCCTCCAGACTCGAAATAGTATTGGTGCGCCGCCTTGAATTCGCCATTTTGTGGAAGGATTTTGTGTTCCAGTCACCTTCTTTAAGCCAAGTGACCCTCGATTTTTTACGCCACCTAATCTCTTCTCTACGCAGAATTTCCTTATACTGTTCCAGAAGTTCCAATCTTTTCACTTTCTCAGCATTCAAAAGGGAACTAGCTCCTTCTCTTTCTTCCAAAAACTCCAGAGCACTCAGAATCTCCACCTTGTTGAAATTGCTTTCCTCATCCATAGATTTTTGCCATTCTTTTATCTTCAACTTTATCCCAATGCATTTTGAGTATCGAAACAATCTAGTTATATCCCAGGGAAATGTCTACAATTTCTTCTTCTTTTTCCATTTTTTTCTGAATGGTAGGCGAGTTTACAATTTCAAAAAGGGGAGGGTATTATTTTTCTTCAAGACAAATTAAGAATATTACTTCACTTTTTACCCTTTTCAAAACATCCTTGTATCCAGGTAATTGTTGGTAGTTTACCAAAAGAGTAAGGTTCTTAAGACTCACATTCAGATCATAGTGATGTTTATGTTCATACAAATGATGAAAAAGGAAACTGAAGGACATAGTATCTCTGTCCCGTGCTTATTAAAGCAGATAACCATCTTAGGCTATGTTTAGTTGCGTTCCTCGGGTCACAAAACCCAATGGATATTTTTTGGCGAAAAGAGGGTCGCCATGTTAGCGGACAAAGACCGACAAGGATTCCACATCAGATTCCGAGGGACACCAAGATGGCAACTGAACACCTAGTCAACTGCATTTGACGGGAAAAAAAGGCTGTTTCCATTTCCTTTCCACAGCAAAGAACGCAATTGGATAGACCCTTAAGCAGCAAGGGAAGAAAGTAAGAAGAAGGCAAAGGCATCTGAGAAATGACGGGCAATGAATCTGTCAACAGCATAATCCCCTCCTCATTCTGCTCGTGTGCAATTTGCAGATCGATGAGGATCTAGATAATGTTTATCTAGTGCCAGTACCTGTAAAATTTTTCTTTCCAATCAATTAGTGCATGCACACGAGCAAAGATACATGAAAAAAATGAGCAGCTTATAAAATTGCTGAGTTAGATGAAGAAACTATAGTAGAGCTAAACCCAATGATCACTCTGAAAACTAGAGTGGAGTTTAAACTTTAACGGACCTGGTCACCTATGGTTCTGATCAGAAGCTTCTTAGAAGTAATACCCTTGCCCACAGCCATTGTTTTAACGATATTGTGACTTCAATATCACCTCTGATTGAGAATCTGAAGAAATGGGTGAAGATTCTGAAGTAGTGATAAACAACCCAGTTCTCACTAAGAACCTTTGAAGAGATAATTGATAATTCCGAATGCAAAATCAATTCGTATAAGTGTAACATTAGCAGTTGTGACACAAATGGAAATGAAGATAATACTTACAGCGTGGATAAGGCCGTGTGCACCAAGATGGGTCATGCGGTAGATTATGTGACCAGTTACAGTATCAATCAGATACAAAACAAACCAAGCTTCCTCTGGGGTAGCTGATCCAATTTCGGCGGCAGCTTTAGGTGCAACAGTAGCTACAAAACGTGTGTGAATCTGATTGATAAGGGTAGCCGACCCAATTTCGGAACAAGAGTTTTGAATATCAGTTGTGAGAAAGGCAAGAAAGTCAAGCCCAAGAAGCAAAGGACTAATGGAAATATAGGCCAGTTGACATGTGTAATGAAATGTGGTGGTTTTTCAGTTACAGCCAAGGTTACTTGGAACGCGGTTCGTTCCGGTACATGGAACAGGAATGGGAACGGGGTACGATGGTAGCCCGGTACACGGTACGATCGGGGTAGGTTAAGTCGGTTCGCTATTTCGGGTCGCAGGTCAATTTGGAGTGCAAATCTGGGTCGCTCTGGTACTCTCTCTATATAATTTCATATATTTTAACAAGAATATCATTCTATAGTCCATACTATTGTGTAAATTAATAAATAAAACCAAAAGTCTCGTGTATGCCACTCATATATATTCAAAATTCCAATTCCAATTCCAATCCAATCCATAATATATAAAATATGATTAAGTACCAACATATCAGAAAATAACTACCCAGTTCTGAAATAAAAACATAAACAAACTAATAAACTATTGCGTAGCTCTCTGTTCCTAGTCCACCGAAGTGTTCCCTCTCTCTATGCATCTCTACCTTTCCCGCGGATCGTCATCGCCCGGGTCGCCATTTTTTGCGATCCGGGTCGCAAAAGACCCATGTTTCGGGTCGACGACCCTGGATCGCGGGTCGGAGGGCGACCCCAATAACATTGGTTACATCAGCTTGAAGAATGAGGAAGGTTGGTGATCTTATTCATAGCTTTCCTGAAGAAAGGCATGTACTTGTTTTTCACAATCAAGAACCCGGAGAATTTCCAACATCACTTCCTTAAACTTTCTTCATAATTTGAAGAAAGAAAAACGAAGATTATAAAAATTCCTTGAATATTTTGAAGTAGAAACCAAAGGAAGCTTGGTTTGAAGACAATAGAAAAATCAATGAAATAGGTAGTTCACAGAAGATTAAAAAAAGAGCAAGATCTATCAAAACCTTGTTCTAAATAATCAAGATTACCGTCAATAAAAGAATCAAGGTCAGCATTACCAACATATAAGTAGAACCCTAATCCAGCAGAAACAAAAATCTACAGAAATTCAAACAAATTAATACTAGAAAGTGAGAGCACGCGCACCATGAGTCCTACTTGATCTTCGTACAGGGCGATACTAGGGTTCGAGAACGAGTAGAGAAAGAGAAGCCATAAAAAAAAGGGAGATAATAAATTCGCACCCCCAGTAAGGATATTTCGCACCACTTAAATGTGAAAAAAAGCTTTACAGTCTGCCAGACAGCCATATTAGTTCACGTTACAGTGGTGCGAAATATCCTACAGGGGGTGTGAATTTATCATCGTCCCATAAACAACCCAAATTTACAAAGGGAGCGGGGGAGTTCTAAGTTCTAACTAGAGAAAAGTACAGAATGCGGCCGATGCTTAGTGAAATTATGGATTACGAACCAAAAAAGGGCTAAGCTTCGAGGTGGGAAAAAGACCCAAATACCCTTCTGACACCATCAGGACCAAATTGGACTCATTGGAAGTTGGTCCTTATGAAATGATGTCAATCATCCTCGTTTGTTGGTCCATTCTGTATGCAGATTCCTTCTTCTTGCATTTGCATTGTGTCGGTGGCGTATCTACATTATACCGGTGGCGTATACTATTCATTTTCGGTGGCACACAGTTTATGTACCGTTGGCGTACCTATGTTGTAACTATTTGTATTGTCCATCGTAGGGTACAGGTGGTGTTCATATTTTGTACTGGTGGCGTACCTATTGGAAAGGGCGCCATCATTATGAGGCGTTGTTCCAGGGCCGTCAAACCGAACCGTCACCTTAAGTTTATTTATTTTGTGCCTTGGGTTCTTCTCTCCCATCCCATTCGAACCGTCCCAAACTCTCTTCTCAACAATGGCGAAAGACCTCGATCTTTCTACACCAGGGCTCTTTGAGGCTTTAATAGTAGACGTGGACTCCTTGTCGGAGGCTAAACTCCCAGCCCCCCCTTCGGTGACTGGGAAGAAGCCGGAGGAAGGTTCCTCGAAATCTCGTGCTCCATCCCCGGACACGTGCGAGATGTACTGCAAGAAACGAATCTGAGCCTTTGCTGGAGAATTCCGACGATCGGTGAGATGCGCCAAGACTCGGGGTCTGGAATTCGCCACCGAGTTCCTCCAACTGGGGGATGAGGTGTGTGACCTCCAGATGAAGGTCGCGCTCCTGGAGGAAGAGAACGCGGTTCTGAAGGCCCTGCTCGAAGGCTCATCCATGGGTGCTGGTCCTTCACAATCGGAGGTTTCTCCCGAGGCACACCTTGCCGAGTGATTTCCTTCACCCTGTTCTCGTAATCGAGGAGGGGAGAAGTCCTTCTCTATAACTCTTTCCTAAGGATCCGGAAACACCTTTTTGCCAGTTGTATAGAAATCTCAGTCGCTACACTATCAACCAACTGTTTTCTGTTTACTTTTTTTTGTTTCATAGAGTTTGGCCTTGAAGCCCAACTATGTAATTAAGCACAACTATATATGATTGAGATTAATACAACTGTTAAATTGTTATGTTCATGTGGTCTAGGTCCAATCCATTCGATATGAACTTGTGGTTACATCACAAATGAAGCATCCCATACAAAATGTCCATGATTATTCACCGAGTAATTACTGGGTAAAATTATTATCTGGATTCAATACCTGGATTACAGGTGGATAAATATCAGAAGATATTCATAAACTGGGTAAATTTAGTAAATGGTACGCCACCGGCTCTTTCGTACTCCACCGGAATATACGGTAGAGATGATATGAAAGAGTTCGAATGAATAAAATGGTGGATAACACTAAAAGATGCCACCGTTCCAATTCGATGTCCAAGTGTCGTGTATCCGACCAGAAATGTATACTGGGTTGAAAGGGAAATTTGAAATGCAAACCAAACCAGCTGTTAAAAAGGCACCGCCGTTCTATCGATTCAATTGACAATCAAACGAACCAAAAGAATCCTCGTGCAGTGCGCCAACGGATGTTATTTATGGCGGCCACATAGCGTAGCGCTGTATATCGTACCGGTGGCGTACCTATCTAGAATTAATGACTTGATTGGAAAGGGCATATCATTATGATGCGTTGTTCTAGGAGGCGGTAAGCCCGAACCGTCACTAACTTATTATAAAATAAATGTAAGTTGGGTTCTTCTCTCCCATCCCACTCGAACCGTCTGCAACTACTGCAACTCCCTTCTCTGAACAATGGTTGGAGAACCATTCGAAAGAAATTACGACCTCTCCTTCCCGCCAGGATTCCCTTTAGTTGATGTGGAGGCTTTACCAGACAGTAAATACCTCTGGCAGTACATTGGACCGCCGGTGGCGAAGAGGACACGCTCGTTGAGACCTATCATCGAGGAACCCAGTGGAAATCCCCCTACTCCCCCTAGCCGTCGTCCCCCTCCCCTCACCGTCGTCCCCATCCCCCTCCTCCGATGACCAGGGTCGCCATCCTTGAGGATGGCTCCCAGGTTTGTCCCAAGGTGGAGGAGTTTTAGATAGGGCTGCACATTTAATCGTCTAAACTGATAAACCAAACCGAACCGGGCATTTCGGTTTGGTTTGGTTCGGTTTTTAGTGCCATTGGTCAGTCGCGGTTTCCGTTATTCATAAACCGATTGGATCGGTTCGGTCACGGTTTAGAAAAATTTGAACCGAAAAAACCAAACCGAACCGATGGCATTTTTGCCATTTTTGTTTTATTTATTTAATCATATAAATCAGCCCCTTTTCTTTACTTGGCACACCCAAATCTAGTGTATCTATGACTGGAAAGAGGACCAAATGGGTGTCCAAGTAAGTAAAGGGGCGAAAAATATAACTCACATATATCAGCCCCTTTTCTTTACTTGGCACACCCAAATCTAGTGTATCTATGACTGGAAAGAGGACCAGATGGGTGTCCCAACTAACTAAAGGGGCGAAAAATATAAAACATCATGAATTTCACGCTGAAAACCCTAGCCGATGCGATTTGTCTCAAGTCTGAAATATCTACTCTTTCTCCACTCTCCACTCTCTCTCTCTCTCTCTCTCTCTCTCTCTCTCTCAACCAAAAGTTCAAAACCCTAGTAGCCTAGCAGACGACGACTTCTCTACTCTCTCCCGCTGTACAAAATCTGATTGGGATAGGGGTATAGGGCTGCACAAAATCTCGAATTTTTTCTCCTACAAAAAACCTTAGCTGAAGAAGAAGAAGAAGATTGGGTACATTTTCTTCATTTTGTTTGTTCTTTTCTTTCTATTTCTATTTCATTTGATTTTGATTAGGGTTCTTCCATTATCTCACTAGGTTTTGGGTTTGGTTTATTAGGGTTTCATTCAAGGGGGATCAAAAGCCTCTTCTTCTTCAAACCTTGGGTAATAAGGTATGCAACTATGCATTGCAGCCCTTTACATTTACACTATTAAGAAATCGTTTGGTTTCCAAGAAGATTTTGATTTGGATTTGTCACATTTGCAGCCCTTTTTGCCTTGTGTTTTGGATTCGGATAAACCGTGAATCGAACCGAACCGATCCGGTCAAAACCGGTTTGGTTCGGTTCGGTTCTACCCCCCAAACGTTTCGGTTACGGTTTGGAATTCTTCCAAACCGATGGCATCGGTTCGGTTCCAGAAATCCCCCTAAACCGAACCGGACCGAACCTAGTTTTAGATTGTATATGAACTTTTTATAAATATGAACTTTGTTTGTTTGAATTTTGAATCTATATAAATATTAACTTTTTGGGTACATGACTGTTATTCCATGTGTGTTGGTATGACGATAGAGATGTCTGTGTAGAAAATATTTGGGTAAATTTCATGAGTGTTAGTATTGTAGTCGGTGAATTAAATCAGAATATGTGTGGGTAAATTCCTGCGGTGACCATGGTCTTAACCCTACTCTTGCATGTTTAAATGACGGTAATAATGCCGACATTTTTAAATAGCGCCGGCTTTATTACAATAGCGCCGGCGTCATTTGGGCCGCCACGTTAGAAACGGGTAAGAATTGGCACCAGTTAGTGAACTCACTTTCATGTAATAGCAAAATATTGACTACGAATGACAATGTACGATGAATGATCAATGGTAGAAATAGGCATGTACATTAACAATGTTGGATGATTTGTTTCTCTTAATTGCAATAGGGGGCAGGAAAATTGCTGCCGGAAGTTGAATACATACAGATAAATCATCCTTCTTTCATCATCCTATACCCTATATTTTTCGTACGCCCCGGACAAAAATTGATTGCATATGGTGCGTCTTATAAGGGGTATGTCGTCGGCCGTGAATGAAAAGTCACGGTTCATCAGTAGGCACTTCATATACTTCATCACAAATACCCCACAATCATATCTGCATGCAAAGATGTGGTACGCATGTTTAAGATTCAGTAGGAGAGATCATATCATAGAGAGAATCGTTTTAAATACACTCACTGGTTGCTCTGCAATGGTTGCTTTCTTGCAATCATAATTGGCCACTCTGCGGGATTTTTTCAACGGTTTGTTTAGTATATCTTAAAACATTCACCTGTGCCGGCATTGATTATATATAATGTTAGTATGGTTTTTTCCAATGTTCGATGGGAAGCAATATATGATTAATAATAGGGAACACTTACAACACTCTCCACAGGTTGGGTGCCTTCTAAGCCCAACGACTCGAACTTTACGAATGCATTGCATTCCATATCTACCAGAAGAAGAACCCAATGTACTATGACGCCTATCGGAAGAAGTATTCGTTTGATGTCATTAATGGGAACCCGGTCTATACCCCTGAGGTTTGGTGTTAGAGATGGCATGGTGGGGGGTTGGCTTGATTTAGCTTTGTCTGCATTTACAAGGTAGTCATTATAATAACCATGGAATGGATATTTATAAAAATGGTTAGAAGGCAACCAATGGTGGCTTTCACCTACCTCAAGGCGGCACTGAAGGGTAATGCACCGACCCTTACCCGGTGCTCCGCTTTCATCCATTCGATTAAGGTGCTCACCATAAACATCAATGACCTACAGGAAATCGGTCGGCATTAATGCTCACGGAATCTATAACAAGCCTGTTTAAATTATAGAGGGTCATAAGATGGCACTTCATTAGAAAATCGTTTTCTCCATCTACTATTGTTTCCCTATAAAAGACAAGAAGATAGCTCAATCGATGTACATACATTACCAATATCTCGTTCAAATCTTAACAGCATTAAAACAGAAAAAGACATGGGGTTTTTAGTTCATCCTTACCCTTCTCCTACTGCCAAAAGGCGTCCAACATCTCATCTTGACTGGACTCATGGATCTGCAGCCCCTCAAACACTACTGTTCTATCTGACCGATCAATAGTGTGTGCTTCCCTTTCTACTCTTTCGACACGATTAAGTTGGGCTTGCCCCTCCTTAAGCACATTTACTTCTCTGACTAGCTCACTTAGCTTCCGATTGTATTCCTCATATTGTGATTTGATTGCCTGTAGCTCTCCCTTCATTGCCAAAGTCTTCGCTTCCGCAGCTTTCCTTAGCAACCTCTCTTGTAACAACTCTGGATGAAGGTCATACACACTGTCAGCCGTTGTTTCCTGTTGGACGAGACTGTCATTAGGTTCATCTGTAGTATCGCTGCCTTCATACGCAACGGAAGCAAGGGTCATAAGATTGTCAGCATTTGTTATAGGGTTCGACTAATCCGCTTCCCCTCGGTGACGATGATACATTACCGAAGGATGAAATGTATGTAATATCAGTGACGATGTTGCAAATCTCGCCTTCATGCGCAATGGAGGCATAAACCTAACCTCATGTGGAGTCGGTGGTAGAACCTTGATGACCTAGTCATTGATTGCAAGCAAATGCTAAGACAAAATAAAACATGCACATTAGATTAACTAAGTACTGTGATGCCTCACCTGGGAGTCACCCAACTGCATCTCCTTCACCAACGTAAACATTTGTTTATGCTCAGACCTCCTATTGTGTACAATACCTTTCCATTTAAATATTCGTGGGTCGCTCCAGCGTGATTGCAACTCCACAGATTAGTATGCTCAAACAACCATACCTGAAGTAATGCGCATATACGTTTTAAGATTTTCATGTAAGATCTTACAATTGCACTGTTCGATTCGCCATAATGTAGTGGCTTACCTGAAGGACAATCGAGCATTCGGCGAGATGACCTTTGCCGGTTGCACTTTTGTTTATAGATTGAAGAAGGTACTCGTAGACAGCGTATGCCCATGCAAAATTTGATATGTTTTGAAAATTGTCTATATAAGGGAAAAATGACGCATCCACCTTGTGGTCAGTCTGATTAAAGAGAAATGTACTGAACAGGAGCAACAACAGAATTTTAACAGCCAAATCAATATTGTCCTCCTTATCGCTGCGTACTAAACTTTTGATTTTCTCACATATTTCGTCCGCTTTTACAGATGGTTTGGTAAACATCCACCTAGGCATATTTGCACTGCGGCTCCGTCTCATCGGTACTCTTTCGCCACTGATATGTAGGCCTAATACTAATGCAACGTCGTATACATGAAATGGAACTAGCTGACCACCTAATCTAATCGAATTAGTCTCACAATCCCACAAACCTGCATTGTCAGTATAGATTTATGTAATACAAGGCCTTCGAGATGAAATAGATGTCCGAATGGAGTTCTATACAGTGCATCACAGTGAACATCCCTAAGCTCTAATTGTAGACCCTTAAGATGCGAGAGGAAATTTCTTGGAGAGCATCTAGACATCACGTACTTAACTTTTTCTCTTCCCTGTATTATCAAAGTGGTACAAGAAACTGTGGATAAGTATGCTTTTTTCCATAGGATATATATTCCATATACAAAGAGGCAGCAAATCACCTGTACTTCTGCCCAGGTGGCTGCATCGTCTGTCTGTTTCCGTTTCATAGCTTCAATCGGTTTTACAAGCAAGATGGTCCTCAGCTCACCCCACCAACAAAGAAAGATCAGGGGATGGTATCTGACAGCTTGAAAAATGCAATATTGGCTGTAAGAATCCCACACTTCATATGGTTAGGAAGATAGAACCCATGAACCTTTAAAACCCTAAAGTGGGTTCGTCTCTTAAAGAACGACAGTTTACAATAGGTACGCCATCGTTGTCCGTTCAAACCCTAATGACAACAATTTCAAATTTACGGAACGGGCACCACCGATTCAACTGGTACGCCACCGTTACAATAGGTAGGCCTGCGTTTGCAAACCAGGTGAAAATTCCCCTACTAATTGAATAGGTATTCCCCCGGTTAAAATTACGCCGCCGAAAATTGCCATTTAAAATTTTTACATTAGGTACGCCACCGGATAATCATAATGCCACCGTATATCATTTAATGCTGCCGATTATCAGAGGTACGCCAGTGGAACTGTAAATTCGTAGATGAGAAATTCATGATACCGGCGCTGTTACTAAATACTCGAACCGTCGATAAAGGGTTTAGAACCCAACTTGTACATATTCAAACCCTAATACTCCACAGACCGCGAGAAGCCAGAAACCCTAGGACGCAGACGCTGTTAGAGATCTCTGTGTAAAGACAGAGGGAACTCTCTCCTCAGGTGCTCCAACATTGTTTACCAATTTGTAAGGCTATCCTTTTCCTGCTTTCCGTTCTTTCTTTGGTCTGCGGGTTAATGTGAACATGGATGGTCTCTTTCAGGTGTTCCAGACAAAGGAAAGAAGAATGTCTTCTGCTGAGGGAAGGAGGAAAAGGTTAGCTAAGGTCGATGCACTGATAAATCTTCCGCCCATAAAGTCACGATGCTCCACCAATAAATTGCAAGATGGGGTAGTGGAGGCGAACCTAGGAGCACCGGCCCAGGTTGTACTTAACAAAATTTCTTTTGCACACATGTTTACATTTCTTGATATTACTCTTCATAGGGGAGTAATGGCTGCTATGTTTTCCCTGTGGAACAAAGAGACTAAGGCCTTTACATTAGGGGAGAGATATATTCCCTAGGACGCAGACGCTGTTAGAGATCTCTGTGTAAAGATGGAGAGAACTCTCTCTTCAGGTGCTCCAACATTGTTTACCAATTTGTAAGGCTATCCTCTTCCTGCTTTTCATTCTTTCTTTGGTCTGCGGGTTAATGTGAACATGGATGGTCTCTTTCAGGTGTTCCAGACAAAGAAAAGAAGAATGTCTTCTGCTGAGGGAAGAAGGAAAATGTTAGCTAAGGTCGATGCACTGGTAAATCTTCCGCCCGTAAAGTCACGATACTCCACCAGTAAATTGCAAGATGGGGTAGTGGAGGCGAACCTTGGAGCACCGGCCTAGGTTGTACTTAATAAAACCCCCTTCGCACACATGGTTACATTTCCTGATATTACTCTTCATAGGGGAGTAATGGCTGCTACGCTTTTCCTATGGAACAAAGAGACTAAGGCCTTTAAACTAGGGGAGAGATATATTCCATTCAACGCAGAAGATATTAGCGTAATATCAGGGTTCAGCAGCGTCGGAGAAGAAGTTTCTTTGGAGACCCAGCCCGTGCAATCTCCACTACATATTCGGTTTTTTAGTACGACTAAACACATAACTAGTGTACATATATTGTACTCAATAAAGAGTACGAGAGATCGTGAGCCAGAAACCGCCGTGAAGTTATTAATTTTATATATTTTCTCATCGTTCTTGTTTCCCGACACAGCCTACGCTGTAAACTACAAATTCGTTAGATTTGTGGATGATCTGACTACTATAGGTAACTATGCATGGGGAAAGGCCGTGCATCAGTACATAATACGCGGCATTGATAGGATCTCATGCAGTGGAGGATCCAAAAAGGAGGTTTACCTCCCTGGCTGCACCTAGTGTATGCAGGTAAGAGTGGAAACCACAGGGGTAAAATTAAGGGTGGCAAAATCAACCGAACCGAAACCGAACCAAAAATTCGGTTTTGGTTTGGTTAAACCAAACCGATTCAAATTTCGGTTCAGTTTCTGTTCAGTAGAAACAAACAGATTCAAATTTCGGTTTCGGTTTGGTTTCGGTTCGGTTCGGTTTGGAGTGTTTCGGTTTCGATTTCGGTTCGGTTCAGTTTCGGTTTGAAGGTAAGCATGTTCGTTTCGGTTTGGGGGTCAAATTGAACCGACACCGAACTGTTGCCTCCCTTAGGTAAAATGAATATCTACTGTAATACCCTCTCCCTCACTTGTTTATTTCTTATTGAAAGGTCTGGCTATACGAGCACCTCACGACCTATACCGGTGCTAACAACAAATATCCTAGATTCCTCAGATGGGAAGAAACAAAATCTAAACGCAAACCAGCCAATGTAGTGGAGATGGTGAGAGGGCTGCAGGATGACGAGGTATAATAATCAAACATTGTTATTAATTATCTTATTTCCTTATGCGAGCTACGTAATTTTGAATTTTGAGTAATTGTCTCTCTATTAGGTGACAGCGGAGATAGTTCCAGATGATTGTGAGCTCCATCTACTTACAACTCTCGAAGGGCAGGTGAGCATAAAATGAAAGATAATATATGTTGTTCATTCTGTCGTCCGGTACTTAAGCAATGAAGCTAAGCAAACACTTGGTTGATGGTGCAGACAGATGCATACTGCATTCCCGAGGAAAGGGAAGATGGCCAACAGTCGGTTGAGATGCAGATGGATTTGTCTAAGGCCGGCCAGCATGTGGTTGAGCCGGAAATGGAAATTTCGGAACACGGGGAAGAGGCCGTTGAATCACAAATGGAATCATCGGAAGATGGGGATGTCAGTACAAAATTTACGATCCAACACATAACATCGTGGGCGGAGAAGAAACTGACATATGACCTACTTGATCCCCACACTCAGGAGAAAGTTATCTCCGATTACTTCAGCAGCGACTTCGAGTATGTAAATTACAACCATAACACAATTTATTGACTCTGTTCCATAGTGCGTACAATAAACAATTTGATTCTTTCTTTAGTAATACTCTACAAATTACCAGTAGAAGGGACCTTGTATCATCCCGAGGGTCTAGTCCACAGCTCGGTAAGTTCCCAAGTCTAAGGGCTTACATATATATCGCCAATGCATATTTCAAATAATTTATCTCATTTAGCATTCTACTATAAATCTCATTCCCTTGAAGGTCATAAATGTGTACGGCAATCTTTCCATGTCTAAGGCAATGGACAAACGATGCGTATGCCTCCCTACCTATGTCTCAGTAAGTTCTGCACCTGAATGCTTTACCATTACGATAGCCTCTATTTGTATCCCATGCTTATGCGTTGCCCTTTAATTGCCATGATTTTGAGGAGCTTGTGAAGCATGGTAAGGAAGATGCGACCATCATCAATTCATTCCTAAGCGATATGAATGGGGTGGACAGAATCCTAACCCCAATAGGGGACGGGAAACACTAGATATTATTAATGGTTAGTATGAACGAAGGAAAGTATATAATGTATGATTCACTGGCCAGAGCTCACAATAGGAAGCTTGCAAGGGGAATGGTAGGTTTCCTGCATAGTGATATTCCATAGTTTAGTGCGTGTGGATGGATTTTCTCAATAATCTCAGCATGCAGATTACTTTCTTTAGGAGGGTTCTAAAAATATTTTAATGCAGCGGATATGTGGGAAGATACCGTCGAAACAAGAAGACCAACGCAAGAAAATGCGTGAGTACTCCTATTGCACCATTAAGACAATATACTCTTCATCTATTTTCAGGTGCAGGTTACATAATATCAACTGCTACAATTTGTATTGGTAGGGTCGACTGTGGGGTGTTTATCATCGAGTTCATAAAAGCTCTATGCCACTGCAAACAATTCGAGTTCACACAGGTACTAATTCTTAGAAGCATACAAAGAAATTACTCATAGCCGAGTACTTACAGTTGTATCTTATGGCAGGAGGATATACGTCGCCTACGCGTGGAGAGAACATTTGAGATGATTTGAGAATGCAGCCACATGTAGCTTCTCTTCTTCAATATTACAGATTCCTCGGGGATTATAAGATGTAGGTAGTAGAGATGTTGATTACAAATGTTTGGAAAGCTGACTGTTAGAAGATGTGTAGTAGTAGATGACTGATTGTCCACACCTGTTCTTGTATAGATAATTGATTAATCATACCATTCTTCTTTGTTCTGTTGATGTGTCAAGGCCAAATCCATTTGATATTATGTTCTGGTTACATCACCCATCAAGTATCTTTCTCTCACCATAACACAATTTACTAGGTAATTAAACTCCACTAAGTACCAAATTGGTTCTCTAGATAATTTAAAGGTTAAAAAAACCAAACCAGATTCATTACTTGGATAAAGGTGGAAACAAATTAGAAGATAGTGATTAACTGGATAAATTTCACCTCCGCCACTGAAATAAGCCGGCCTTCAGTAAGGGTACGCCACTGCATCACACCTGGTACGCCGGCATTTACTAGATACGCCGGCGTTAGTTTAAGTTGGCCGGCTTACATAGTGGGTACGCCGGCGTACAAAATTGGTACGTCGGCATTAACGTACATCATGCTGGTGTGACTATTAGGTAAGCCGGCGTAAAGGCTCTGGACACCTCACCTAAATGTTTTGTTCATCACTATGTAAGGATTGGGACATAGGGGCATAACGGCACCGAAAATTTTAGGCAAGGTTCAACATGGCGGTATTAGTAAAGGACGCCACCGTTCCATTCTATGTCCATGTGTCGTTGATCCGTCCATCTATGCGTATTAGCGATGGCCAAGATTTAAATGAACCGAAGGGACTCTGGGTTCAAACGAAAATTTCAAATCCAAACTAAACTAGCTATCAAAAAGGCGCCACCGTTCCGAAAAGTTTATTTACGATGTGTCAAGCATCCTTCCGTTTGCAATAATTTCCCACGGCCAGGATCTAAACGAACCCACGCTTCTGTCGGTTCAAATATACATTCAGACAACCGAACGAAACCTCGTGCAGTGCGCCAAACGTAAATGGGGATGACTTGCATTAAATACAAGGGGTTTTCCCTCCGAAGAAACTAGTAAAATAATGAAAAAGAGAATGATAAGGACCAACATACGAGGAGTCCTGACACCGTCCGAAGGGTATTGGGGTCTTTTTCCCACCCCATTTCGAAGCTCAGCCCTTTTTGGTTCTTGTTTTAAAAATGCCCGTAATCCGTAATTTCACTAAACATCGGCCCACATTCCGTACTTTTCCCTTCTAACTAACTAGTTCTATTCGCTGCCATCAGGAAGAGTGTTACGCTTTTGTAGTTGGGGGCCCACTATACACGTGGGAAGATATGGTTGGTCTAAATTGTCGATTTTGTAGGCCACCTACATATATGTGCAATCTCGTGCCTAATAGAAGATCTTAACTGTTGGATCAAAAAGATGATTTTAATCATTTTTTTTCTAAATTAATTTGATCATTGATCTTTTTAGGCGTTAAAATCGGTGTCTATTGAGTATGAGATTAGTCTTGGGCCTTTTTCATTTTTGATTTTTGGAATTGATTTTGAGTAAAAATGATTATTGGACTCAAAACTGTGTTTATGCCTTATTTGTTTTGGCTTTTGAGAACTGCTTGAGTCCAAAACTGATTGTAATTTTAATTCTAATAATCAGTTTTGCAAGTTTTTTGTTACACTAACCTTACCAAATTTATTCAAATCCTTCTCAAATTCCTAAATAGGTGGGAATAAGAAGGAAATGCTCAAAAGTAAGAGGTAAAAACTCTATATTGTATACTAGTATGCAACCCTGTGCCATGCATAGGAAGAAGAAAATAGAGAAGAAACGGGAGAGAGAGAGGAGCGTGAAAGAGTGGTACACATACAATTTGTACAACACATAGCAGTTTATTTAGCAAGGGGAGATTTTATACGGTTCAAGCCCATATAGACCGATATTTTTAAAAAAGCACTGTATGGCGTACACCATAGGATGATATATACCAAACCGTCCATTTGATGGGCCAAAAAGTGTTAGAGAAATAATTATGTATCTGTTGGAAAGAAAAAGCAGTAACCAGTTTGCTTCGAGGCGCGAAATCGCTTTCCTTAAGACAGATTTCGCCCCCACTAGAAGTGTGCAAAGGGGATCCGCGAACTGCCTCCAAGATACAATGAAGCCAGTAGGAATGTCCTACTAATTTGACGACGCTATGCACAAGCGGAGTCAAATCCGAAATGCCCTTAGAATCTTACAAGCCTGAGAGAATCAGTCTAATTTCTGTTACTGCAGTATAACAGTAATTAGATAAACAATAAGAAAATAGTTTAGTAAAACGAATTTTGGTGGGAGCAAGAAAGAGAGTATAATGCACTAGAAGTCTTAAGAATTTATCCAGAAATGGGTAAATTCGATTGTTCTTTGAAATGGTTGGGTTCTGCAACTTTTATAGAGCCTCTGGTGTCTTTTCAGTGTGAAAAGCACCCCTGTATAGAGTCTTTCCAGATCGGTTTGAATTCTGGCCGTTAGATCGCGCCCATACGCGATTCAACGAACCAGATCAATCCTAGAGAGTCTGTTGGGATATTTAAATTCCCGTCCTCCCATCTAACCGTTAGATGATCCATCTATGGTACAGATCGCACCCCTTAGATCCTTGACCGTTGGGAAGGGACACAACCCAGTGGATTGCACCCACTGACCGTTGGAGCACTGGGCCCGCTGGGCCGACCGTTGTGCTCGAATCAAAGCCCAACCCAATCGAACTATTCGACACTGGGCTTGGGCTTGATGGGCCTTTGAACTATTCGGCCCACCCACTAGACCGATCCACAATCGTCTAGATCCAACGGTCCAGATCAGATCTGGAAAAATTAAAGGCTCCAATCGCTCCTCGCTACGATGCGGCGTGCGAAGTGCAAAGTGCGCCTAAAAAAGCGCCAATAAAGCGCCACTATGCGCCCTATAGCCCATTGCCCACGCCGTGGGTGCGTGTGCGCGAGCGCGTGCGCGAACGGTGCGTTGCACCGTCCCGCGGGTCCAACCATGGGTTCAACCCAATGTGCAATCAAACAAGTAATAGAAAAGTGTAGTGCTTTATAAGCCCTTCTCTTTCTTTTCTCTCATCCGATTTGGGACTATCTTTTCAACTACATTACACTATTCTCTTTCTCTTGCAAAAAGCAACTATTTCCAAAGAAAAGTTTTTCTTTTTCCAAAACACACTTAAAGAAAATATTTTCCAAAAATTGTTTTGACCAAAAACACTTGATTTTGAAAAATCTTTAACAATCCCCCACCATTTTCAAAATCAAAAAAGATTTTCTCATCAGGCTTGGAATTTTTATGCATAAATAAAGGTATCTTTCGATTTGAACCTTTACTTAGTGAAAACACATCAAAGTTAACCAGAATTGCATAGTAGACATGTCTTTGAACTAGCGATTCTATTTGGTTAACCGGACACATCTCACACATAAGAATTTATCTCTTTAGGCAATTTCTAAAAAACCGACACATGAATTGGCCTTGTGTCTATATCTTGGTTTCATGAGTGCTCTAGAAACTAGCCAGGTCTCATAGGAAGCGGCACCACTCCCACACTCACATAGGTGGACTTATCAAGAGTGCCCCTGTAACTATAACACTCCAACACTTTGTTATAAGTCTATTAAGAGCTCAAATGCTCAGCCTTTCCCTTTTATACATTACAGGTACCAAGCACTTTACCTTGGGATGGAAATATAATATATATTATAGTGCTTGCAATCACTCCATATGATGTACTTTGACTCATTGAACTCAAGACTTGATATTTATTCAAGTGTTGAGTCGAGGTTCCATCATTGGTGACTATTTGGTAATGGCTTTAACCCCATCCCTAATGATGTTTTACACACCATATCTCTCGCAAGAGCTTTAGTAAATGGATCAGCCAAATTTTGGCTTGATCTCACAAAATCAATAGTTACTACTCCATTAGTAAGTAACTCTCTCACAGTACTGTGTCTAAGTCCTATATGCCTGGACTTACCATTATAAACATGATTATATGCCCTTGATAGAGTGGCCTGACTATCACAGTGGACATAAATCGATGGCATAGGATTAGGCCATAACGGAATTTCCAATAACAAATTCCGAAGCCATTCCGCCTCTTTACAACATGCTGTTTTAACATCCATTTGGTGAATGTGAAGTTTGTATATGGAAGCAAGAGCAATCAAGACTCTAATGGTAGAAATCCTAGCAACGGGTGCATAAGTATCAAAATAATCAATTCCGGGTTTTTGAGTAAACCCTTTGGCAACTAACCTAGCTTTAAACTTTTCTATAGTTCCATCTACTTTGATCTTCTTTTTGAAGATCCACTTACACCCAATAGGTTTAGATCCAGGTGGTAGATCAACTAAATACCAAGTCTTATTACCCATAATAGAATCCATTTCGTCATTAATTGCTTCTTTCCAAAAAGCGACATCCTGTGACTTTATGGCTTCCGTATAGGTTTGAGGGTCACTTTCTACATTTAAATCTAACATTATAGAAGATTTGAGTTTTTCTCTTGTCCCTTCTACTAGGTAAGTAACAAAGTCAGGACCAAAACTCTTTTCACTTCTATCTCTTTTACTTCTTCTTATTTCACTAGGTTCACTGTGTCTTAAGATTGTTAGAGAAATAATTATGTATCTGTTGGAAAGAAAAAGCAGTAACCAGTTTGCTTCGAGGCGCGAAATCGCTTTCCTTAAGACAGATTTCGCCCCCACTAGAAGTGTGCAAAGGGGATCCGCGAACTGCCTCCAAGATACAATGAAGCCAGTAGGAATGTCCTACTAATTTGACGACGCTATGCACAAGCGGAGTCAAATCCGAAATGCCCTTAGAATCTTACAAGCCTGAGAGAATCAGTCTAATTTCTGTTACTGCAGTATAACAGTAATTAGATAAACAATAAGAAAATGTGAGCCATACTGTTTTTCGGGGCTTCATGTGCATGCATGGCGTCCACCATATAAATTCTCCAATATATAGATTAGAACATTGTAGAAAGATTGAACAACCTGCAGGAGAAATTATCGCAGAAGAATATTGGCTAACAAAAATAAATCTTTGCAAATCATAAATCAAAACCCAAAGCACAAAATTTGTAGAGGAATTAGAGAAAAAAAATTAAAAAGGGCAACTAAAAAGTAATAATAATAAGAAAAAAGATGCATTTAAATAGAAATCAAATCAAATTCATCGAAAGCATAAAAAACACATTCACTGAATGAATTAAATGTGATCAACAATGAACAAGAGAAGGATTCCTTATTCCAAAATCCCTCAATTTCTTAGGAAAAAAGGAAGTGTTTTTACCATAAAAAGTCAAATCAATTACTGCGAAATTGATGGCAAAATTCAAAAGGGAGATTATCTCCTTCACTGTACATTACCTCCCACTGGAAATGAATGCCTGGGAACCTATCTTGAAAGGATGGCCAAAGCTTTTACGAGAAGATGTAGATTTCTAAGGAAGGAATCCCAATCACTTTTTTAGCTGGAGTATCGGAATAGGAATCCTTATAAAATGTTTAACGTATCTTGATTAGTTGTATGCGACCTTTTGGGTAGCTGGAGTATTATAAGGATTCCTACTCCTTATATTATATTATAAGGAATAGGAATCCTTATAATGTAATATAGATGTGAGAGCTCACCGGTAGGTTAGGTTGAAATCTCACAGTTTGATTGGGTGTTAGATGAGAGGTGGTTGGTTGGATTAGGCAACTAAGCTAGATGTGAAAATTTGGTTAAATTATGGTGAGGCTGAAATCTCAGTTTGATTAAATGTTAGATGATAGGTAGTTGGTTGGATTAGGCAACTAAGCTAGATGTGATAATTAGGTTAAATTAAGATATGAGGAATGAAATAATGAAGGGTGCCCTTGCAAAAATCAGATTAAGGGCGTCCCTATAAATTAGTCTTTATCTTTCCATGTTTTATCCCATGTGTGTTCTATATAAACTCTCATTAGGGATCTTTGTAGATGACCTAACATTAGTAAAATCTCTTATTTTATTATGGTGACAGAGTTGGTTGATCCGACCTCGCCCAGAGTACAACCCTTCGAGCCATGATCTTCTGACTGTCTGCCCCGGGCACTGTAATTTTCAATCACCACTGCAAACACAACACCTAAAGACCCCCCTCCCCCCGCCTCTCTGTCTCTATGAACAATTGTAAGCCCAAGGGTTTCCATGGGTTAATCATTCACCTTACCTTCTTGTTTTGATGCTAGCAAACCAAATTGATTAGCATTTATGGACTGATGTGTTGCTTTGAGGTGTTGTGTTGTATACAGGAATTTCATGTCATAATCGCCATTACACAACTCTTCACAACACATGACTTGTGGATCAAGGAGCAAAGGAACCAAGAGCTTGCATCTGCATTGAAGAAATCCTCATTTGAAGATGTTCAAATCAAGAAGCTCATCATAAAGATCCCACAAGTTCCCTAAGCAAGTATCAAGACGGAGCTTGCAGTTGAACATGCCATGGTGACACCTTATGTACCTCAACATGCATTGAAGATTGGAGGACAAGTCACAAGAGCCAAATAAGGTCAAGAAGTTCACTCACAAGCCGAAGAAATCCAAGAAAGTGCAAAGGAGCCAAGACATTCGAAGAAGACTCAAGGTTCTTATTTTTAGAATGTATTTATAGTCCTCTTGATTTTATGTTTAAATGCACTTTCAAAAGGTTTTCAAATGGTTTTCATACTTAAGTTTTTACATCTTTGAAAACCATACACGCACACACACACCCAAAAATGTGTTTGAAAACCTAGGACTTAAGCCCAAAGACCAAGGCCCAAAAGCCCCTGATCTTTAAAGTAAAAATAGAATTTCATACAGGGTCAGTCGACCGGGGTGTCCCGGGCGACCGCGGCAAGGTAGTTGAAAATCTAGCACTTGCCGGATATTGGCGGGCCGGTCGACCGCGGATATGTGTCTGTTTCAAACAGAACAATCCGTCATGGGTTTGGGTGGGTGACCGCCGTGGGTCAGTCGACCGAGATAGGTTTTTGAGCCGAATTTTCTAAGCAAACAGTTAGCCCTCGCCGGGAGATCACCATGGGCCGATCGACCGCGACGGTAAGAAATTTAAAAATAGAATAGGGCGCCCGATAGGGGCGGGCGACCGCTGTTGTAGACACCCCATTTTGACTAAGCCCTAAACCCTCCCGGCTCGTGCCAAATCCATCTGAATCTCAACATTAGGGTCCCAAACTTCACCCTAGGCTGGATGAAGGTTTCTTCTCCTCCCCTGCAAAATTTCATAGAGATCGGAATTCGTTTGCCCAACAATCGGGTTGAGAGGGTGTGTGTAGTGTAAATAGGGGGTGGCCCACTAGGTTTTTCATTTTACCCTAAAAACCTTGTATTTTAGGAAAAATTCAAGTTATCCAAAGATCCCAAATACCCATGAACACATATTTAGAAGCCTTAAGACCCCAGAAAAATCCCTGCAAAATTCCAGAAAGATCCGACGAAAAAATTCGAAAAGGACAAGCGGAGTTAGTGCAGTTATCAAGCTGTAAGGGGGTGAATCATCCGGTCAGGGTCGCACATTTGTGCGCTTATCAGTGGTAGTGCCAATATCATTTCCCAAATTTTCTATAAAAATGGAAATTCACCAGCTTTTTTAAATTTTTTTTTTTTTTTCGCAGACGAGAGGGAGAAGTAGATCTGAGATATCAAAACCCTTTTCATGCTTATTCTTCTTCTCCGGTAGTATTTTCCGATCAATCGTCTGCAAAACTCCGGTCACCTTCTTCGGCGACTTTCTCCTCCACCATCGCTCAGCCGCATCCGATCTACCTCCTCTCCGGTCATCTCTGCAAGTCCGGCCGACTCCATTCCTTCTTCTCCGATCATATTCCCGTCGGATTCTGGTTAAATTTTGGCCGAAATTTGTCTCCTCTATTTTTTTTTCTCCTTTTGTCTTGAATTCGTTTTTCTGAAACCCTAGCTATATTTTCTTCTTCTCTGATCTAGTTTTTTGTCGGATTTCAATCAATTTCTGACCGTTGTATGCAAATCTCACAAATAAATCTTGCTTTTCTTTTTTTTCCCCGATCGTCATCTCCGATCACCGGAGCTCCATTCATCTGATCCGAACCTCTCCGATCATCCTCATTTTTTCCACCGCTCAGCCACTTCAAATCTCTATCTTCATTCCATTTAAACCCTATTTTCGGCCTTGAGATTTTAGATCCAATCTCAGTAGCTTTAGATTCACATTCATTTTGTTAAATATAACATCGATCCTCATTTTTTCCGCCAAAATATTAGCCAGATACCGATCTGGTTTGGATCTGTGTATGTTGTTGGCTTAGATCTGAAAGATCTGAAGCTAAAAGAAAAAAAATCAAGAGTACTGGTAAGGGATAGAAGAGTGCAAGGGCAGCAATAGCAAAAATAGAGATCAACTTCTTCTTTTTCTCATTTGAAAGGTAAGTCTCCTAACATTTTCATATTTTCCACTGGTGCTTGCATGATATCGTTATCTACATTATCTATTTGATTGTATAGCTTGATCTGAGGATTTGCATAAGAAGATGGGTTTTTGTATTTCTATTATTATTAAAATCTGTCTTCCTGAATTTTCTTGATCTGAAATTTGTACTCTGTTTGTAGGTAAGGAAAGATTATTAATTCTTAATGTTTGATCTGAAATCCTTTGAGAGTCCATTGACACAATGCATATGTTGGTAGCTTAACCTTAAGGTCTTATATAGTATATGTCTGCATGATTTGGGATCACTGGAATAGGTTCTTAAAAATTTCATGTCATGATGAGAAGAGAAGAGATGGTTGTCTTGGGTTGAATTGTAAGAATGTGGATGGGATAGTAATGTTACAATGGTTTATAAATCATATGAAGTTAGTTAATCCTTTGTCCCAGCTGAATGAAGTTTTAATTGTAGGAGATAAGGCAGATCTTGTGGTTATATGAGCTGTCATCTTCAATGAATAGTAAGAGTATTTACTTAATGCTTGTCATCCAGACATTTGTCAGAGTGAAAGTGTAGTAGTACAAATATCAGCACACTCAATTACATTTGATACTTCTGTTCATATTCTGTGTTGATGGTTCAACCCATATCATTTGCAGATCAGTTCAGATTTCGTAATTATACAAAACCAATTAATCTATTTTTGTATTTCATCTCAGACATGGCTGTGTGTATAAATATATCTCTTAAATAAATGGGTATGACTGTGTTGATATATATGGGTTTATGTTTGTATATGCGAAAATGTTTAATGATATATGTATATGTGTGGCTCATTTATCACAGTTCAAGCCTTCATTTAGTCCCTTTATTTTTAGCATGGTCCAGCTGTGTTTACACTATAATATAATTTGGTGTTGTGTTAGCTTTGCCGAGTAAGTCAGGTTGGGTCAAGTTAATTATATTTAGCTAATGGTACATTATATGTTGAGGCACTATTAGTACAATATTCCATCATGTATATTGTTTTATCTTACCTGCTCATTTTTATTTACAAATGATATTAGTATTATCATAATTGGTATATACCTACTTATTCTTCAACCTTATATGCATACAAGAAGTCTAGCTTTGTCATTAGAATTTATAAACTCCTTGTTGTGTACACCTAATCTGCTACTGTTCATTCACATAAAGCATATTAATCTGTTTATCTTGTTTATGGTTTTGATTAATTCATGAGGGATATGTCCGAAATTGTTAAATGGTTAGAAGAATGTTACTTGATTTTAAGCTTTTAAAATGTTTATAGAATCCTTGTGAGAGACAGGTTTTTGTCTCATTTACAGAGGCCCCTTTTAAAAAGGCTTGCTTAGCCTCATTTAGTAGAGCATCTTCATAAGTGAAAGACTAACTTAGTCTTATGTTAGTTGCCTCTTTCATTTTATTGCAAGGGCGATGAAGGCGATAGCCCAAGCCCATTATTAGAGGACTTACATAGTCTGAATAGCGCTCCCCTTTTCATTTTTAGGCTTATCCAGCCTTTATTAAGTCTTAGAATTTTCCCTCTCACACCTTAATAGTGGTAACCATTTCTTGTTTGATACTAACAATCTTATTTCACCTTAACAATAGCAAATATCATATTTTTTAGATTTAGTTATATTTCGCTGCTTACCTATGATAAATAAATGCCTCTTTTAATTTGTACTTTGTATAGATTAGGAATATTGAAAAAATTTGTATAAAATATTTAGAATTTATTACTTCTCTTTCATACTAAGTTTTGAGTTAGGGTTCGAAGACGGTAATAAATGGATTGTTCAGGTGAGATTATCTCAAAGCTTATTATACTCATTCCTTATTATTTAAATGAATTGTTGATAGGAAGAAGGAGATCAGATGACTACTCTATTCGATATCATCGACATGAGTACTGTCTGATCTCAAGGCGGGATTAGAAATATTATCATGTGTATTTGATATCAGATGATTACTTTGGCATCATCTGATTTCATTGGAGTCCCCGTATTGGGGTTTGTGGTTGGTTTTGAAGTGTTTGATATTGTTTTTACTTTATTAGGCTATCCAGCGGCTGGTCTGGACTAATTAATGTTGTTTATCATTTTATAATTACTATAGATCGTGTATTGTTTTATTGAAAATTTTTCTTTGTTTAGTACTTGATTTATTTTTATAAGAATAGAATGGAATTTGTGATTATTTGGTAGACTTTCCTTCTCTCTTTGATAGACTAACACAGTCTTTTAGATTTTTGTTAAATTCTTTAAATATTAGAATTCCCTCTCGTTGCAAGGGCGATGAAGGCGCTAGCCTAAGCCCATCCTTAGGGGACTCGCTTAGTCCAAGTAGTACTCCTCTCATTTATTTAAAGACTTGTCCAAGTCTTTATGGTGTGTATCCCCTAGAAATTAGAAATCCATTCATTGCAAGGGCAATGAAAGAGTTCTCTAGAGCCCTCTCAGGGAGACAGGCTATGTCTCAGACAGAGAAAGTTGTATCCTTTAGAGACAAGCTTTGTCTCATTAGTGAGTCTATCCTTAGGAGACATGCTATGTCTCGTCAGCACCTCTCTTGGAGCTCATCTTCTTGTTTAGGAGTCTCACCCAATCTCATTTTTCTTTCTAAACCTCATCTTTGTGCGTCTTTTGGTTTTGGGAGAACACCTTGCTCGGCTTGGCAACATACCTCTTACTCTTATGGGTATTGGGTTGCACATTTGTTGCACCCTAGGGCTAGGTAGCTGTCCGGCCTGGCTGGGTGTTTTTACCTTTGCCAAATATGCACAAGGTCTCTTTTTCCTTGTTAACATTTTTCTCTATCCTACCTATGTGTCTAAGAGACTTACCCAGTCTCATTCTCTTACTAAACCTCCTCTTTGTGCATCATTTGGTTTTGGGAGAACATCCTACTCGGCTTGGCAACATACCCCTTACCCTTATGGGTATTGGGTTGCACATTTGTTGCACCCTAGGGCTAGGTAGCTGTCCGGCCCTGCTGGTTGTTTTACCTTTGCCAAATATGCACAAGGTTTCTTTTTCCTTATTACTTGTGAGCTTTATCTTAGTTTGATAGTTCACTAGCATATGAATTCGTCCTTAGTCTAGAGAGTCAGTCTTCTTGTTCAGGAATCAAATTCTATCATCATAGGGGTTAGGATTTTATCCAACCTTTCATCAGATCATGTTCTTCTATCCTCTCTTGCAAGGTATAGGATGCTGTCCAACCCTCGCAGAGTCGTGTTTTTTGTCTTTTTCCCCCGCAAAGCATAGGATGCTGTCCAACCTTTGCGGGATATCGGGAGTCTGTCCTCCCCTTATGATGATAGGATTTGTCCCCCTTGAGTCAAAAACATTTAAAAACAACAAAAACATCTGAAAAACCAAAAATCTCAAAAATCTTGAGTCATTAGGAGTAGTTAGGAAATCTGTTCCGAACTACGTTGGCTTGATCCTCTTCCACGAGGTACGTAGTGCAGCTTGGGATCCACATCCCAGGTCCAGCCAAACCTTTAAAAATAAACATTTCGAACCTTCAAAAATACAAAACTTCTTCAAAACCTTTTCAAAAAGATCTTCCCATAGAATTAGGAGTCCGTCCTAGTTTGTTTGGGATGTTTTAGAGTTAGGAGTCTGTCCTGATTTGTATTGATATGGTGTGTCCTGTCGTGTGAGTGTCCCTAGAGTTAGGAGGCCTCAAGTCGATCGGTTAGACATTTAGTCGAACCGATGGCTAGACTAGGAAGCATATAGTTAGCCCTTGGTTTTCCTTAGGTTGCACAGCCTAGTTACACATAGGATGTAGGACCCACCTGCATTAGCTTAAGGCTAATCAACTTACATTAGTTAGGGCATATAGAGAGTCCTGAAAATTACAATTCACTTGAATTTAAGCAATCATACAAAAAAGCTTTAAAAAATCAGTTGAGTCTAATGGATCGAGTCTAGGATAGCGGTTCTAGATGGTTAGGCATAGTAGTTTGGAATAGGGCATCGAACTACGTTGACTCCGATTCTTCCCGAGGCTGGGATACGTAGAGCAGCTGGGATGGACGGCCATCTTGGTCCGAGTCAGGTCGCATTAGAGTTAGGACTCATTTTGTCCAGTCAGGTATAGAGTTGATTTGTGTTGTATGTTTTTGCTGTGTTTTCTTACTTTCATGTACAGATCCTATACATTTAGCTATGACATGCATGTGTTTGCACACCAGAACTTAGACACCCATTAGGCATGTCACTTATAACCTAGCTATGCTTAGGTGACACATGTTTCTTTTATTTTATCTTGTGTGCCTTTGATTTCATCTCCGAGACATGCATGATTAGATAGACGTCTTCTCGGAGATATTCATTCCCATTTCATATGATTTTCGCCCAAAACTCTTCAAAATTATTAAGTAAATGGCATAAGAGACCAGGTGTTTACACTTGGGCGGATGAGGTGCTCTTTAGACCTTCCGAATTCGTAACCAGGCACGAACCCTCTTTTTATAATCTCTGGTTATCCGTTGCAACAGAGCATAGTATGGGATCCTTGGCCCACTTCCTTGGATGGCGACTCTTCTTTGTTTAAGGTACGCCTCGAATCTGGGCTAGTCCCCGAATCGAGAGGTATCTCACCTTTTATATCGCCACTCATGCTGTGAGAGGCACTTCTTTCGAGAGTTCCTTGGTAGAGCTCTCCATTCACGTGGATGATCCTGAGACTGACTCGCGTGGGGGCACGTCCTCCGCCGTCTCTCTCGGATCGGGGTCCACAGGCTGGCGACTCTGCTGGGGATTTCTTGGAACATTGCCTAACTCTGTTAAAATGCCATTTGTTATTAATTTTGAAGAATTTTGAGCTAAAATCATTATAAATTGGAATTCAATCGCTTAGAATCCAAGGGCACCAAATAGGTGTTTAAAACAAGGGATTCACACACTGCACAGAGACATACATCATTTTGTTCTTTATTTTCTTTTATTGATTTTATTATAATTGGCTCCACGGGATAGAAACAATGCGTGCCACATGGGATGTCATTACCCTGTTGGTGCTGTTGTATCTATTTCCAAGCTATGCGCTCGTGCTGCACCCGTAAACACTCGGTGCACTTGTGTTTACAGCAGCCGATGAGCAATGAAGCATACTATGTATAGCACTCGGTGCACTTGTGTTATACATACTAAGTATGGATCATATGCATAGTACCTGATTGAGTCCGGAGCTCTACTTTCCTTTTACATATATTATGTACATGAGTATATTTGCTAACCTAGTAAAAACCCAATTAGGACTTGCTTGTACTAATATATGTATTTTATTCATATAGGAGCGAACATGTGTTACTTACACATGTTGGAACCTAGATTTAGGAACCTTGTCCTGTGTATAGATTATTGTAACTCACCTTATGTGGTTACAATGCGGTCCTAGTACACTCACATGTCTGTCTTGAGTCAAGTATCTTGACTCTGTTTGGATATATTTAGGGCTGGTGCCCCTGGTTAGGATATATATGTGTATATATATATATGTATATTTTGATTGTTAGATTAGGGTTCTCCTCTCTCCCTTTAGTTAGGGATCCTTATTCATTTCAGTGGGTTATCTCCACTTATTATCCAGTCTCAGATCTAGTCTTTAACTCTTATTTGTCCATTATCATCATCATGATCTGTTATTCGATCTTTCGGTTATTGGATTAAACCCCGTGTCACATAGTTTTTAGCTATGGTCGAGTTTTCACCCTATTATCTTTTTCTAGTGACACTGTCATTTTGAGGTGTTAGTATTCTTGTTCAGAGTGCTACATTACTATTTCTTTTTACCCATATACCCTTTGTAGCACTGTCATGCTGTCAAATTTTACCTAGAACCTTTTGTGGATAGAGTTAGATAACCATGAGCCTATCTTATTATTGCCTCATGAGTTTACTTTACCCTGACCTCCCTGTATAGCCGTTATGCTGCCGGATTTTATTCAAATCATTTTGAGCATGACTGCTAGTCTTTAGAGTCAGTTTGCATTGTTTCAATTCCCATTTTCAGTATCAGTCAGCTTAAAAGTTCACTCTTAATGGGAATCTTTGATTTGATCAATTGCGTTCACGTTCTTTCGTCAGTGACCCATACATGTCATTGTTGCTCATAATCTATTTTATTATCCTTTTTTGGAGGATAACCATTCTTGTGTTGTATCATAGATTCAATTTGTGCATATATTTGTTGTCTACCTGTTTCGTTTTGAGATCTGGCCGATGGCTTCTTTGTTATCCTCATGACCATGATCTATCATCTTGATCTCCTTGATCGTAAAGTTAATATTCATCGCCAGATTTAGATCCAGCCTATGACCTACTTCTGTCATTCCATGACTGTGTTCTATTTTCTGATCTGTTGATCATTCTGATCATAGATGAAAAATCCATCGTCACCAATCGTATCCTTCCTATATAAATGATTGTCAAATTATTCTTATCATTTGCAAGGTCCTTCTTATTCCTTCATAATCTCTATCTTATCTGAATGTCAGGTTCAATCATGTCGAATAATATGTTGAAGATTTGGATAAGTGAAGCCATCAGAACCCTTCCGCGTGAGCATGAGCGAAGCATGATTGATCGATTCATAAGCACGTTCAATTACTTGAGCGTATCTGGTATAAATTGGAAATTTCTTCAGGCAGTTGCAAAGCTTTGGGATCCCATTCTTCATGTGTTTCGATTCGGTTCCTTTGAACTTTGCCCAATCTTTGAAGATTGGTGCGCCTTGCTAGAGATCACATCTGAAGGACTCTGGATTCAACCTGCAAACATAAGCTCTTCTAATTTCCTCTTTTGCGGGTTATTCAAAAATGATATCGTTGATGCCTTACCTTGCTTCAAAGGCACGCATGTAGAGGTCCATATCCTTATTGAAATTTTTTCTAAAAACACTGACCCTACTAACTCCCGTTTCCAAAGCTGTCGGCGTAGTGCCTTAATCTTTGGAGTTTTTGCTCGCCATATCATTCGTGGCGACCCCCGTGTTGCCCCATTGGCTTTGCTGGGCATAGTAGACCAGATTAACAAAGGCAGAAATCCTATTCCTACTATGTTAGCAGAAACTATCTTAGGACTAGATCGTATTGATCCTTCAAAAGTCCAAAATAGTTTCTATGGGTGTGCTAAACTGCTTTATTTGTGGCTTTGTGAAAAGCTTACTATTCTTAAGCCACAAAATTCCATTAAGTATACTGAAATAAACAAGAGGGGGGGTGAATTGAATTTAACTCAATATTAGGCCTTTTGAAAATTATCTATAAACCCTAATTGGAATTTTTCTTCACTTAAATAAATATTTGGTTAGTGCAAATATAATTGAAAGAACAAAGTGAAATGCCAAACCAAAACAATAATGGAAATGCAAGAGTGAGAAATTGACACACCGATATATAGTGGTTCGGCCAACGGCCTACTCCACTCTACTCAAGGTCGCACTTGAGGGATTCCACTATAGGAGACCTCCACGATGCCCGGCTCCGAGGCGGTTACAAATCCAAGGGATATTAAACAAGGATGCCCTTACACCTTTACAAAGACTCTCCTTCTCCGCCGAGTTCTAAGCGGTTGCTCTCTAGGGAATTAAAAAGGGAATGCCCTAGCCACCTACACTAGATTTGAAAGAGAATAGCTTGGCTTCTTCTTGAAAGCTTGATGCTCTTTGTAGACCCTTGATTGCTCTTCAAAGATGGTGATTTGCAAGTGAAAGCACTACTATATCCAAACTCAAAAGATTCACAAGTGAAAGGCAAGTTTGGGATGAAAAACAAAATCTCAAGCTAAAATGGATTGCAAATGTTTTTGATGCTTAAGGATGTTTTTCAAAGATCAAGAGAGAGTGAAAAACTTCTCTACATGTTGTATATATAACCACACCAAAGAATATGACCGTTTGGGGGTGGACATATCAAAAACCAACAATTAATTTGAATCCCAACGGCTATTTTTTAGTCTGTCGCGAGGTTCTCGGAGTTCCGAGAACCATTCTCGGAGTTCCGAGAATTCTCGGAGTTCCGAGAAATATTCTCGGAGTTCCGAGACAACGGCCAGAAGAAATAAAATTTCTACTGGACCATTTCTCGGAGTTCCGAGAAATTGTCTCGGAGTTCCGAGAAAGTGTCCAGATGCTACTGGACCTTTTCTCGGAGTTCCGAGGGAACTCTCGGAGTTCCGAGCTCGGAGTTCCGAGAAAAATTCTCGGAGTTCCGAGAAGCCTAAAAATCCGCACTTTTTGATTTTTATTGCAAATTTGATTTTTAGCTTTTGGAACTCAACTCCTATGGTTATTTTGGAATGTTTATGAGGGTCCCAACATGTTGGTCCACCACATAACCATTCACTAATGCATTTTAAGTTCTTAAGTGTTCTTTGAAAAACAAGTTGAAAACACTTTGCCTTGACTTGGAAATCTAAAGAGAAAGGATGTACAATGATACCTATGCAATCTTCAACTTCTCTTTAGTCTTGGTCTTCAATTGATCTTCCATCTTGTGTATGCTTTGCTTGAGAGATGAGGTGAGCTTCACTTAGCTCCTTTGACTCTTGTATGGGATATCTCCAAGCATGACCATGTTGTGTGTTGGTTTCTTCAATGATCAATCCTATCTTAAACACAACACTTCAAAGCAAATTGATTAGTATTCAAAAACACAATCAATTATGTTTAGAATCATCAAAACAAGATAGGAGAGTAGACCCTTGGGCTTACAATCTCCCCCTTTTTGATGATGACAAACAAAATTGATTATGAGGTGTGTGTGGAGTGACATAGTAGGCAAGTGAATACTAGAACTCCCCCTCAATATATGCACACATATAAATGATACAAGTTATAAGCAAGTGGTGCATATAGTCAATTGAATAGATAATCAATTTCAAACTTCTCCCCCTTTTGTCATCGACAGAAAGGGTGTAAAAAAAAATAGGAGTGGATAACTCCCCCTGAATCAATGCTTATGGTATAAAATTATATAACCAAGTAATGCACATATACCTGTTCATGATCGAGATGTTGACATATGTCAAGATGTTAGGTATTTTAATTAAAGTGAAGATACCTCTCCAACTTAGAAAAACTAAGAAGGCTAAGAATATCAATTGAGTGATTTTTAAGATTAAAAATTTGACATCTCATTCATGCAGATACTACCAAACAAAGATTATATATATAAATACTATATAGATAAGCTGGTTAAAGGCACAAAGTATTTATTTGGCAATTTCTTTGATTTGATCCGCACTCCATATGTTTAAGGCACTTCGGATATAGCAAATTCTATCATCACTAAGGGGTTTTGTAAAGATATCCGCTAATTGTTCTTCAGTGTTGATATATTTTAAGCAAATATCCCCTTTTTGTGAGTGATCTCTGATGAAGTGGTGCCTAATCTCAATGTGTTTTGTTCTTGAGTGTTGTATGGGGTTCTTTGTTAAGCTTATAGCACTAGTATTGTCACATTGGATGAGAATATTTTCCATTTTGATTGCATAGTCCATCAATGTGCTTTTCATCCATAGGACTTGAGCACAGCAAGCTCCAGCTGCCACATATTCTGCTTCTGTTGTGGACAGAGCTACTGAATTTTGCTTCTTGCTAAACCATGAAACAAGTGATTTACCCAAGAATTGGCAAGTCCCACTAGTGCTTTTCCTATCTACTCTACATCCAGCAAAGTCTGCATCTGAATATCCGATGAGAGTGAAGGAAGATGATCTTTCATACCACAGTCCTAGACTTTGGGTTCCTTTTAAGTACTTGAAGATCTTCTTAACTGCCGATAGGTGAGATTCTTTAGGATCCGATTGAAATCGAGCACAGAGACAGACAGTAAACATAATGTCTGGTCTGCTGGCTGTCAAATAGAGCAAACTACCTATCATACCCCTATACAATTTCTGATCCACAGATTTGCCAAATTCATCTTTTTCTAGCTTAGCAGTAGTACTCATGGGAATTCTTGATGTCTTACTGCTATCCATGCCATACTTCTTTAATAACTCCTTTGTATATTTTTCTTGATTTAAAAATATTCCATTTTTGTATTGTTTAATTTGAAGTCCTAAGAAGTAGGTTAACTCTCCCATCATGCTCATTTCAAATTCATTTTTCATTAAGGTTGCAAATTCATCACACAATTTTTGATTAGTTGAGCCACAGATGGTATCATCCACATAGATTTGGACAAGGAGGATATCATGATTTTCTCTTTTGATAAATAAGGTTTTATCCACCTTTCCCATCTCAAATCCCTTTTCAACTAAGAAAGTGCAAAGCCTCTCATACCAAGCTCTAGGAGCTTGCTTTAATCCATATAAAGCTTTATCAAGCCTGAAGACATGATTTGGATGTTTGAAGTCTTCAAAACCTGGAGGTTGCTCAACATACACTTCCTCTTGGATATAGCCATTTAGGAAGGCACTTTTGACATCCATTTGATATAGTTTAAATCCTTTATGAGATGCATATGCCAAAAGTATCCTAATAGCCTCCATACGGGCAACAGGAGCAAATGTCTCATCATAATCTATCCCTTCCTCCTGATTGTACCCTTGGGCTACAAGCCTAGCTTTATTCCTAGTGATAATTCCATTTTCATCCAATTTATTTCTATACACCCATCTCGTGCCAATGACTGGATGATCACTAGGTCTAGGTACTAGCCTCCATACCTTGTTCCTTTCGAATTGACTCAACTCTTCTTGCATGGCCATCAACCAATATTCATCCTTTTCTGCTTCCTTGATGGATTTTGGTTCTAATTCGGATAGGAATGCCAAATTATTGCTCACACTACGATAGTATGATCTAGTTCTTACTGGCAATGTGGCATCACCTAAGATTTGGGATTCAGGATGATCAACCAATGTTCTCCTATCCCTAGGTAATGAGGCATCATCTTCATTTTCTACTTCCTCACTAGGTGGTGTATGACTAGTAGATGCATGAGGAGGAGCACTCAATTTTGGAAAAAGATGTTCAACAGGTTCATCCTCATCATGTGGCATTTCTTGAGGTGTTGGCTCTCTTTCATCAAATGTCACATGCATGGATTCTTCTACTACTAGGGTTCTCCTATTAAATACTCTATATGCTTTGCTATGAGAAGAATACCCTAAGAATATTCCATCATCCGACTTCTTATCAAATTTATGTAAATTATCTCTAATGTTCAAAATGAAGCATTTACATCCAAACACTCTAAAATAGCTTATATTTGGTTTCAAGTTTTTCCAAAGCTCATAAGGTGTTTTCTTAGAGATTGGCCTTAAGTATACCCTGTTTATGATATAGCAAGCGGTGCTAACCGCTTCCGCCCAAAAATATCTAGGGAGATCATTTTCATGCAACATTGTTCTAGCCATTTCTTGGAGAGTTCGATTCTTTCTTTCTACTACTCCATTTTGTTGAGGTGTTCTAGGTGCGGAAAAATTATGTTTAATGCCATGTTCATTACAGTAAGTGTCAAAGTGTACATTTTCAAATTCCGTTCCATGATCACTTCTAATGTGGGAGATGGCAACACCTTTTTCATTTTGAATTTGATTGCATAATGTTAGGAAGTTTTCATAAGTTTCATCTTTATGTCCTAGAAATATGACCCATGTGAATCGTGAGTAGTCATCAACAACTACAAACACGTACCTCTTTCCACCTAGGCTACTAGTCTTCATTGGTCCAAAAAGATCCATATGAAGTAGCTCCAAAGGGTAGGAAGTTGAAATCATATTTTTAGGTGCAAAAGAGCTTTTCAATTGTTTTCCTAATTGACAAGTTCTACAAATGTGATCCTTGATGAATTTGAACTTAGGCAATCCTCTAACACTTTCTTTTGAGGAGAGGGTCGAAATGAGATCCATTCCGGCATGACCCAACCTCCTATGCCATAGCCAAGAATCCTCACTAATGGCATTTAGACAAGTCACTTTTTGGAGTCTAAGATCATCTAGTCCAATTGTATAAATGTTATTGTCTCTAGACCCTATGAATTTTACTTCTCCATTTATCTTATTTTTAACAATGCATTTGTCGGGATTGAAGACAACTTCAAAACCATTATCACATAATTGACTAATGCTAATAAGATTATGGGACAAGCCATCAACAAAGAGTACATCATGTATGGGAGAGGTAGAGTTACCTATGGTGCCTTCACCTTTGACTTTTCCTTTCTTGTCATCTCCAAAGGTAACTTCTCCACCATCCTTGAGTGATAGGGATGCGAATTGAGTGAGATCTCCGGTCATGTGTCTAGAGCATCCACTATCAAGGTACCATGTGTTCCTCTTGTTGTGGCTTTTAAGGCATACCTACATAGGAATAGGCAAGTGAGATCCCTTAGGTACCCAAATCTTCCTAATCTTGCTATGTTCATTTGTTTTCACTTTAGAGTTCAATTTGATCTTATCTTGTTTAGCATGCAAGCAAGCAACTTTATAATGACCTAACAATCCACAATAAAAGCAAATTTTGGTACTACTAGAGGAGGTCTTTTCAAGTTTGTTTTTATAGTTAGATATTGTGGTATTCCATCTATGTCCAAGTCCACTTTTGTCACTTGACATTCTTTGAAGATTTACAAGTTTATCCAATTTTAATGAACTATTTTCAAATTTTTCAAAGAGTTTCTTGAGTTCATCATATTCAAAAGATAGTTTACCGTTTTCATGCTTTAGTTTGTTATTTTCAATAGAAAGATTTTGTCGATTTTCATTCAAAGTCTTAATGGTAGCATTTAGCTCATGAATCTCTACTTTGCATTTTTCATTTTCATTATCTAAGAATTCATGATCCTTTTTTAACCAACCAAATTCTTTTGTCATGTTAGCAAGAGAATTTTCAAGTGATGCAATTTTATCAAATTGAATTTCAAGTTCATCATTTGCACTTTGTAAGGACTCTAAAACTTCTTGTAAGATAATGACATCATTTAAAGTGTTTACCTCATTGTTGTCATTTGTTGAGGCCATGAAGCACACATTTCTTGCTAATAGGCAATCTTCCCCATCATTTTGTTCGCCTTCGCTTTCAATCTCCTCATCCCATGTGGCGGACATTCCTTTCTTGCCTTCTCTTCTCTTGAAGCGGTTGTTTGAAGTAGGTTCATTGTTGAGTGGACAATCCGGGCGAATGTGTCCAAGCTTCTTGCAACCGTAACATCGGGGTTGAGAAGATCCATCACCAACTTCTTCTTTCTTCTTGAATGGAGGATTGGTCCTTCTATTTCTCATGCCTCCCATGTTTCTTTGCAAGAACTTGATCCTTCTTGTTAGGAGAGCTACTTCATCCTCGATGTCTTCCTTTGCATCTTCACTTTCACCTACATTACAAGCAAAAGCAATTCCTTTTCCTTTTTCGATTTTAGTTTCGATTTCGGGTGCTTTTGTTTTGAAAATCATTTCATGTGTGATTAAGGACCCTATAAGTTCATCTAGGTTCAAAGTGTTCATGTCCTTGGCTTCGGTGATTGCGGAGGTTTTGGATTCCCAAGACAAAGGTAGGGACCTAAGAATTTTAGTTACTAAATCTCTATTGGAAAATTGTTTTCCAAGTCCCCTTAATCCATTTACAAGATTGGTGAATCTAGTGTACATGTCGGCAATTGTTTCATCGGGTGTCATTTGAAAAAGTTCGTATTGCCGAAAAATATGGTTCATTTTAGATTCTTTAACTTGATTGGTTCCTTCATGGGTGACTTCTAGAGTGTCCCAAATTTCCTTAGCCGAATTCAAATTTGATACTCTATTGAATTCTCCGGGAGATAGAGCACAAATGAGAGAATTCATGGCTTTGGCATTATAATTCGAAGCTTGTTGTTCGGCTTCGGTCCAATCATTTAAATTTCTTGTGGGTAGGATATATTCATTATTAATTGCTCTCCACATTTGATAGTCTTGAGTTAAAAAGATTTTCATTTTAGTTTTCCAAAAACCATAATTTGTACCATCAAAATAGGGTGGCCTAGTGTTTGAATAACCTTCATGATGTTGAGGGTAGTTTGCCATTTTTGAATCTTTACTCTAAACCGGTTAGGGTTTTCAAAAAAAATAGAGACGAGGCTTTGATACCAATTGAAATAAACAAGAGGGGGGGTGAATTGAATTTAACTCAATATTAGGCCTTTTGAAAATTATCTATAAACCCTAATTGGAATTTTTCTTCACTTAAATAAATATTTGGTTAGTGCAAATATAATTGAAAGAACAAAGTGAAATGCCAAACCAAAACAATAATGGAAATGCAAGAGTGAGAAATTGACACACCGATATATAGTGGTTCGGCCAACGGCCTACTCCACTCTACTCAAGGTCGCACTTGAGGGATTCCACTATAGGAGACCTCCACGATGCCCGGCTCCGAGGCGGTTACAAATCCAAGGGATATTAAACAAGGATGCCCTTACACCTTTACAAAGACTCTCCTTCTCCGCCGAGTTCTAAGCGGTTGCTCTCTAGGGAATTAAAAAGGGAATGCCCTAGCCACCTACACTAGATTTGAAAGAGAATAGCTTGGCTTCTTCTTGAAAGCTTGATGCTCTTTGTAGACCCTTGATTGCTCTTCAAAGATGGTGATTTGCAAGTGAAAGCACTACTATATCCAAACTCAAAAGATTCACAAGTGAAAGGCAAGTTTGGGATGAAAAACAAAATCTCAAGCTAAAATGGATTGCAAATGTTTTTGATGCTTAAGGATGTTTTTCAAAGATCAAGAGAGAGTGAAAAACTTCTCTACATGTTGTATATATAACCACACCAAAGAATATGACCGTTTGGGGGTGGACATATCAAAAACCAACAATTAATTTGAATCCCAACGGCTATTTTTTAGTCTGTCGCGAGGTTCTCGGAGTTCCGAGAACCATTCTCGGAACTCCGAGAAATGGTCCAGTAGAAATTTTATTTCTTCTGGCCGTTGTCTCGGAGTTCCGAGAAATATTCTCGGAGTTCCGAGACAACGGCCAGAAGAAATAAAATTTCTACTGGACCATTTCTCGGAGTTCCGAGAAATTGTCTCGGAGTTCCGAGAAAGTGTCCAGATGCTACTGGACCTTTTCTCGGAGTTCCGAGGGAACTCTCGGAGTTCCGAGCTCGGAGTTCCGAGAAAAATTCTCGGAGTTCCGAGAAGCCTAAAAATCCGCACTTTTTGATTTTTATTGCAAATTTGATTTTTAGCTTTTGGAACTCAACTCCTATGGTTATTTTGGAATGTTTATGAGGGTCCCAACATGTTGGTCCACCACATAACCATTCACTAATGCATTTTAAGTTCTTAAGTGTTCTTTGAAAAACAAGTTGAAAACACTTTGCCTTGACTTGGAAATCTAAAGAGAAAGGATGTACAATGATACCTATGCAATCTTCAACTTCTCTTTAGTCTTGGTCTTCAATTGATCTTCCATCTTGTGTATGCTTTGCTTGAGAGATGAGGTGAGCTTCACTTAGCTCCTTTGACTCTTGTATGGGATATCTCCAAGCATGACCATGTTGTGTGTTGGTTTCTTCAATGATCAATCCTATCTTAAACACAACACTTCAAAGCAAATTGATTAGTATTCAAAAACACAATCAATTATGTTTAGAATCATCAAAACAAGATAGGAGAGTAGACCCTTGGGCTTACATATACCCTTAAGGATCATTCGTCATGGCAATCAATGGCCAACCAACCCCAATCCATTGACGAATGGCACCATTGGTTGCAGCATGTAGACCATGACCAACTTCACATGGTGAGTCATTCCTGCCTTCAGGTCATTACTAGTACTTACCCATATTCCTTTGTATATCTTATGGGTTTGGAAAAATCAACCTTTTACGCACCCATGCGTTTGCTTTACCAGATTACGGGAAAGCCTTATCCTCCCAGAATCATAACTCCTCCTCTTTGCGAGAAACTTACTCCTGATTTCATCCAGTCTATTGTAACTGCCTGGAGAAACAAAGTCATTAGTCAGAGATTTGCTCTATCGTCTAAGATCGAGCGGAATGATTTTTCAGAAGAACCCGAGGGAAAGAGAGCCCGTATCGAAAGACCTTGAAGACCTTATCATATTTTTTTGTCGTATTGATTTCTTCAAATACCATCTGTTTATCTAATTGAAATCAAAGACTGATGTTTTCATCAATTGTAATCCCAAATTTCTTATCAATGAAAGTGTGTTTTCTGTTTCTCTTGTCATTATTTGATGAGAATAGTTTATCTCAATTATCAAATTTTTAATCTAGTGTTTATATTTCCATTACAGGATTCTTGATTGAGCAACCATTGCTCCTAAGAAAATCCTTGTTTCAAAATCAACCTGGTCCCGTCAGTCCGCTGATTCCAGGCTGAGTCGTTTTTCTTCCTCACCAATTTCTTTTACCTCCCCTGCATTACCTTTCTCCAATCTCCAGGAAATCCCTTCGCCCATCCAATTTCCTATCGCACAGATGGTCGACTCTGGAAGTGCTTTGGCCGAGATGAGTGAGATGATGAAGGCTATGCTTCAGCAGATGAATAACATGAATGAGGAGATAGCCCGTCTGAAAAATGATAGAGAGTCTACCTCCAAAGAGCATGTGGCTCAGCACCCTTCAGTTTTACCTCCTCCCCCTCCTGCAATGGCCAGACCTGCTGTGTTGAATGTTGAAGATGATCTCGATGATGAGCAGTATGCAGAAGAGAATTGCCATCCTAATCTAGATAGAGCCAATGAGGGCAAAGCGATAACGGACAGAATGGATATGTTAGCCCGGGAGATGGAAAACATAAAATTTCAAGGCCCAAAAAAGTTGAACATGGCCGATTTTATGATATATCCAGGAGTCACACTGCCTCCTAGATTCAAAGTGCTAGATATGGATAAGTATGATGGGACAGGTTGTCCTAGAAGCCATTTAATGTCTGTCATTCCGCTTCTTCAGCAGCATGGTTTGTCTCCGGAGTAGGTTGCTCTTTTATTTCCCCGATCACTTGTTGGAACCGCCAAGAAGTGGTTTTTGAGTTTAAAGACCGAAGAGATCAGAACTCTAGAAGATATTGCCAATAGGTTCGTCGAGCAGTTCTCCATGGAGGAGGGGATCGACGTAACCAAAAGAGATCTGAAGGCATTGAAGCAGGGCCACAATGAAACCTTCACTTCCTTCATCCGCAGATGGAGAAGGAAAGCCGCGCAGATGACTCATCGTCTTTCAGATGATGAGCAAATCAAAATTGTTGTGAAGAATCTGTCTCCACAATACTATCATCACATGGCCATCCAGTACTTTCTTGATTTCAATCATCTCATCAAGACGGGAACCCAAATAGAAGATGCATTGTCTAAGGGTTTGAGATCGAGAGTTCCTTCTGATTCAAGAGAAGGAAAAAGACCTATGGTTGCACCTAAGGAGGTTCATAATATGAATACTGCTCCGCCAGCACGGAGAGTAAATTTTGGTGAAGGTCGCCCGGAGAGAAAAGAGCCAAGACGATTTGACCCTTTGCCATATTCCTTGTCAGTGGCATTGAAGAAGCTGTTGAGGGACAAGAAGATTGAGCTGCTAGAGCCTAGGGAGGCTCCGAATCCTCTCCCGAGGTATTGGAGGAAGGATTACTATTGCGAATATCATCAGGGTGTCGGACATCTGACTGATAGATGTATGGCATTAAAGCATAAGATCCAGGACATGATCGAGGCAAAGAAAATTTCTGTTGAAGTTCCTAACGTCACTCGCAATCCTTTGCCGACACATGCAACCCCTCCGCCAAATGTTTATGCAATCCTTACAGAGGAAGTTGTTTTGGACCATTCCCGTATTTGCGCAGTAATCTCTGGGGAGCCGTATGTTCTGAGATGGGAAGAAGAAGACAGTGATACAGAAAATGAGAAGCCTTATGTACTGTCTGCTCGAGATGGGGGATCTGCAGAATCTGTCGAATGTTCATATGTCCTTAAATTTGAAGAGGGAGAGAGCAGCAAAGAAGTCCCTTATGTTCTAAGATTAGAGGACGAGGATTTGTCGCTCTTGAATGACCAGTGTGATGAGCTCCGTCACGTCACACGTGGTGGGCGAGTCTTCAAGCCAGCTGAGCTCAGAGTCGAGAATCCCGCCGAGGTTGCAAGAGGGGTTGACCATCAGAACCAAAAGCAGAAACAGAGTTTAGATGATGAGGAGGACAATTTGTTGAAACAGTTGAAGAAGACGCAAGCTAATGTGTCCATATGAGGTTTACTGATGGCATCACCGAAACACAGACAGGTTGTGCTTCGTGAGCTGAATTCGTCTCAGGTATCAGTTGAAATTACTCCTGACGAATTGGTCAGTTTAGTGGCCGCGACAAGAGCTTCCCAGGATTTGTCTTTTACTGACGAGGACCTCCCTCCAGAAGGAAGAGACCATGTTCGCCCTCTCCGAATCACCATAATCTGTAACAAAAAGAGAGTGCCGGAGGTCTTGATAGATAATGGGTCAGCTTTGAACGTTTGCCCATTAAGTACCGCCACTACTCTAGGGTTTGGACCAGGAGATTTCATACCATCTGAACAGGCTATATTGGCATATGACGGCACTAGAAGGGATGTGATCGGGATATTAGCCACTGAAATCGAGATTGGAGGAGAGACTTTTGAAGTCGAATTCCAAGTGCTCGATATCAAAACCTCTTTCTTTCTTCTCCTGGGTTGACCTTGGCTGCATAAGGTCGGAGTTATTCCTTCGACACTGCATCAGAAATTGAAATTCATCCGGAATAACAAAGTGGTTACGGTACGAGGAGATCCAGAGCCTGAAATTGGGCAGATAACTGCCGAATCAATTGGTGAAAGTGCTAAGGATGTCAGCTTAACCGGGTTTTCACTGGAGGTTTCAACTATAACTATGAAGGAAGCTATGAATGAGGAAATCATGTTTCTCTCAAGCACCAATGTTAGTGTCGCCAGGATGATGCGACGGTTTGGTTATATCCCGGGAGCTGGCCTGGGAAGAAACCTGCAAGGCCTGACTGAATGGCCATTAATGAAGGCAATAAATGGATTATTCGGGTTAGGGTATCAGCCTACTCGAAAGGAAGTCCAAGAAATGAAGGCTTACATGTTGAGATGGGCTACATGCCACCGCCGGGGTGTTGAGTTTCCAATGGGACCGTTCAGCATGGTCATGAATGGTAGATTCAGAAGGAAGGGGCTGATTGTCCGTTTTACGGTTTTTCTGAGCCTTGGTATGATGAGACTGGGAAGAAGCTGCCAGGTCTAGAGATTTTCTTTACCGATGAACTGCCGAAGAACTTTTTCTTTGAGCAGATTGCAGAGACAGCTGAATTAGAAAAGCAAGACTCGGATTGGGTTGAAATTTTTGAATCAGAATCCCTAGACTCTTTGTTTCAGGTTGAGGCATCGGTTGTGGCAATGATTGGAAGAGACACACCCTTCATAAACCCAAGAAGCTCCATTACCCCAGCTGAGGGACCTTTGGATAACTGGACCTCACAGGTTATACCCCAAGTATTCTTTCAGTATAGTCCAGTCCCTTCAAAAGAGTCAGTCGTTTCAAAATTTGTGTCAGTTTCTGAGTCCGTCCCAGAGTCTGTCATTTCTAACTTTTCTTTTGATGCATGTACTATAGAGGTCGGGTCTACTCCTGAAGTGGGTGACGAGTCTATTCTTGGTGGCGTAGAGTCCGAATTTGAGGACGTCCTCGTTGATTCTTTGTCTGTACATGTTTCTCATTGTGTCGATACTGATGTCGACTTATTTTTTCATTCTGTTTCAGAGTCTGTAAAGCCCGCTGTGGGTTATTTTACTGATGTAATCATTGATTCTAATGAAATAAAAGACTCCTTTGCTTACATTCTTGTACTTGTCTCTTCTACTGATTCTGCTTCTAAACCTGATCAAATAACTAATAATAAGAATCAAGACTCCCCATCCAATGAGGTAGCCGACGAAACTCCCCTTGAAATCAAATATATGATTCAACAAGAGGAGAATCGCCGAGCTAAACCACTTGAAGAGGAAATTGAAACTGTAAATATAGGTGATGAAACCTTAATTCGGGAGATACGGATTGGCAAAATTTTATCTCTTGAGGAGCGCGAAGAATTAATTACCTTGCTAAAAGAGTTTAAGGAGGTTTTTGCTTGGTCTTACGACGACATGCCGGGATTGAGCGAGGACATTGTCCAACACAAATTACCTTTAATCCCGGGCATCAAGCCTAAGAAGCAAAAACTCCGGAAACTTAAAACAGAATGGGAGTTGAAAGTTCATGACGAGGTTAAGAAACTACTCGAAGTGAAATTCATCGAAGTAGTTGAGTACCCTGAATGGCTTGCAAATATTGTACCTGTGCCCAAGAAAGATGGAAAAGTCAGGATGTGTGTCGATTTCAGAGATTTGAACAAGGCAAGTCCGAAAGATGATTTTCCGCTTCCGAACATTGATCTCTTGGTTGACAATACCGCTGGACATGCACTCTTATCCTTTATGGATGGATTCTCAGGGTATAACCAAATTAAAATGGCGCCTGAGGATATGATGAAGACGGCATTCATTACTCAGTGGGGGACGTATTGCTACAAAGTGATGCCATTTGGTCTCAAGAATGCTGGTGCCACCTATCAGAGAGCTGCGACTACTCTTCTTCATGACATGATTCACAAGGAAGTCGAGGTCTATGTAGATGACATGATTGTCAAAGGCAGGACTCGGCCAGAGCATACAATCGCTTTGAGAAAGTTTTTCGAACGAATCCGGAAATTTCAACTTCGCTTGAACCCAAGTAAATGTGTATTTGGGGTTACGTCAGGAAAGTTGCTTGGATTCATGGTCAGTGAAAGAGGAATCGAAGTGGACCCTCAGACGATCAAGGCAATCCAAGAAATGCAACCACCAAAAACAGAAAAGCAGATTCGTGGATTTCTTGGTAAAGTGCAATACTTGAGGAGATTCATATCTCATTTAACTATGACGTGTGAACCCATCTTCAAATTATTGAAAAAGAATTCTTCCAAGAAATGGAATGAAGAATGTCAGGAAGCGTTTGAAAAGGTCAAGCAGTGTTTGTCTATGCCTCCTGTCTTATCCCCAGTCATTCCTGGTCAACCATTGTTGATGTATCTGTCCATCACGGATACAGCAATGGGTTGTATGCTTGCTCAGCAGGATACAAGGTCTAAGAAAGAAAAGCCCATTTACTACATTAGCAAGAAAATGCTAGAGTATGAAATCAAATACACTGTCTTGGAAAAGACGTGTTTAGCATTGGTTTGGGCGACTCAAAGGCTTAGACATTACCTTTTGTCGAATAAAATATTTCTGCTCTCACGGATGGATCCGTTGAAATATTTATTCGAAAAACCCGCTCTTACCGGAAGAACAGCTAGATGGTTGTTATTATTGTCTGAGTTTGACATCACTTATGTCACTCAGAACTCAATTAAGGGACGGGTCATCGCTGAGCAGCTGGCTGATGCTCCTGTTGAAGAAAATGCTTTTCTGAAGGCTGATTTTCCTGATGAGGAGATCATGGATATTGAAGAAGAGACTCCGAGTTCCAAGTGGCTTATGTATTTTGACGGAGCTGTCAATAATCACGGTCAAGGAATAGGGGCTGTTTTGGTATCTCTAAAGAAGGAGTACATCCCGATATCTATTAAGTTGCAGTTTGAATGCACCAATAATATGGCAGAATATGAAGCATGCATCGCAGGACTTGAGGCAGCTTTGGCTTTGCAAATTCAAGACATCGATGTGTTCGGAGATTCAATCCTGATTATTTGTCAAATAAATGGGGATTGGAAAACGAAAGAGGCAAGGTTGATCTCATATCACACTTATCTCGCATCTTTGGTCGGGAAGTTTAGGAATGTCACCTTTACTCATTTGTCGAGGACAAGAAATCATTTTGCTGATGCTCTGGCTACTCTGGCATCAATGTTGGACATTTCTGCTACAATGGAGGTTCAACCTTTAGCTGTAAGATTGCAATGGGCTCCAGCACATGTGAATGCCATTGAAATATCTGCCAGGTGTCCAGATGGTAAACCATGGTATACAGATATCAGAAATTTCATTTCAAGCAAGGGGCATCCGCCTGAAGCTTCCAGCAAAGAGAGGAAAACTCTTCAGAAGTTCGCTGCCAACTTCATTATTTGTGGTGAAGAGTTGTACAGAAGGTCGTTTGATGGGATACAGCTTCTGTGTGTTGATGAAGATCAGGCTGCAGAGCTCATAGAGCAAACACATGAAGGTGTTTGCGGTCCTCACATGAATGGTAAGATGCTGTCAAGGAAAATCCTTAGACTTGGTTTCTATTGGCCCTCAATGGAAACAGAGTGTTTCGCATTTGTGAAGAAATGTCATAAATGCCAAGTCTATGCGAATCTTATTCATGTGCCTCCGTCGGAGCTGCATTCTATGACCTCGCCGTGGCCGTTCTCAGTATGGGGGATTGATATCATTGGCAAAGTCTATCCTAAATCATCAAGTGGACACGAGTACATCTTGGTGGCCATTGACTATTTCACAAAATGGATAGAAGCTGCTTCATATGCTTCCATAACTTCCAATACAGTTGCGAAGTTCATCCGTGCGAATATCATTTGCAGATATGGAGTACCTCATGAACTGATTTCTGATAATGGATCTCATTTCAAGAAAGAAGTAGTGCACCTGTGCGAAGAGTTTAAAATCAAGCATCATAAGTCATCTCCTTACAGACCGCAGACAAACGGGGCTGTAGAAGCAGCGAATAAGAACATCAAGGTCATAATCAGTAAGATGACCGAGACTTATAAGGACTGGTCAAACAAGCTTCCTTTTGCTTTATGGGCTTACAGGACATCGATCAGATCCTCTACAGGTGTAACTCCGTACTCTCTGGTGTATGGAATGGAAGCAGTCCTCCCTGTTGAAATGAGAATCCCGTCTCTAAGAGTTATGATGGAAGCGAATCTGCCAGAGTCTGAGTGGGCCAAAGCCAGACATCAGGAATTGCAGATGATTGATGAAAAGAGGTTGAGAGCCTTGTATCACATCCAAGGGTATCAGAGAAGAATTGAAAGAGCCTTTAACAAGAAAGTCAAGGTCCGAGACCTGAAACCAGGAGATCTCGTCTTGAAGTCTTACAGGGCACCGGTGTTTGATCCCAGAGGGAAGTTCAGGCCAAATTGGTCTGGTCCTTACATTGTTGATGAAGTCCTGCCTGGAAAAGCCGTAAGACTCCTCAATGAAAATGGAGAAAAATTAACAGAACCTACAAACTTAGACCAGCTAAAGAAGTATTATGCTTAGATACACCAGGAGGCCGTCTTTGATCGATCAGAGCTTAAAAGCCAACTACCTCAAAGTCAAAAATCCTTTGCAAACACTTTTGAGACTATAAACGAAAATATTATTTCTTTGATAAACTCAAACCAGGGGCATCTTTTATGACTTGCGTCATAAAAGATATTGAGCCTGAACTACGTCATGACCTGATCCCTCTCTACAGGGTACGTAGGTAGCCTGATTAATTCGGGTTCGGTCAAATCCTTCAAACCTTTCAAATCCTTAAAAAAAAAAAAAAGAAAGAAGGAAAGAAAGAACAAAATAAACAAATTTTGAAACCTAAATGGGCGAACTACGCGGACCCGATTCCCATTTCTTTGGGGATACGTAGGCAGTCTGGAGGGCCAGATTCGGTCAAATACATGAAAACTTACCAAATGTTAACCTGTTTGAACCCAAGCCTACCTAAAAGTCCTTCTGGTATACTTAGGCCCAGGTTTGTAGAGAAACAGAAAGAAAATAAAAAAAAATAATGGAGTCTTAGACCCGCTAGGCTGAAAACCCGAAAGGGCGGCTTAGGCAAAAAAAAGTTAGGGTGCTGAACCTGCTGGATGGAAAATCTGCAAGGGCAGACAGTCCAGGCAAAAATTAAGGCATACGGTCCGCCAAATCGAAAACCTGAAAAGGCAATTTGGTCATGGCAGTGACTTCATAAAGGACAGAACCTCTGAAAGCCAGCAAGACTTTCATTTCTTCGGCGGCACTACTCCAAAGTCTGAGTAAGCACCGGCAGAAATTCTTCTGACACTCTCAAGGCTAAGGGCGTTAAGACTAAGCAATCCAAGGGAATAATAACCATGATGGAAATACCGGAAAAAGGAATGAAACACCTTTAAATACGGTTTTCAAAAGATTCTAAGAGTGGTAGACTGTACCATTTTAAAAATACTTATCAGACTAAGAAGCAGATTCAGTCTCTCTTAGAGTTTAAGTCATTATGCCTGTCGAAGTCCTCATTTGCTGGTTGTCCAAATCTTTTTCTATGTCAAGTCAAGGTCAAATTCCAGAGTCCTGTGTGGTTAGTATCCCTCCCAAAGCTGGGGTAAAAAAAAAATGATAAGGTTGTCTCCTCAAAGGTAATACACAGCAGAGCAAAGTTCAGAAGATGGTAGATTCTCAAGTCCATCTGGCAGGCTTTCAAGCCCATATGAATGGCAGAGATCATCAGAAATGCAAGGCGGTTGTTAGGCAGATGCAGTCTGTTGTAAACCTGAAAGCTTTGTAACCTTAAATATTCAAGAAATAAAAGCATTTTAACCTTTTCCCTGTGTTTTGCTCTCTTATGAATTTGTCATGGAAGTATAATAACACTAGGGGCATCTTTTATGCCCTGAGTAATCAGGTCATAAAAGATATCAAGTGAGCAATGATCGAGATGGCTATTCTCAATAAATAAAGATAAGAGGAGTTTGAACACAGTCTTTGAATACAGCTCCTCAATCAAATTCCTTTGAGAGTCTGTCTCGACAATTCCTTTAAAGGTTTGTCTCATCATTCCGCTGAGAATCTTTCTCATCATTTCATTGAGAATTTACCTCATTATCCTCGGCAGAGTTTCTACTCGCAATTGAAGTTTGTAAAAAAAAAATATATAAAAAAATCAAGCATTCGAAGAAATCAAATTCTCCCTGAGAGCATCCACCCCGAGTGAAAATACTAAATTTTCTCCCTGAGAGCATTCACCCCGAGTGAAGAAGCCAATTTTTTTCTGAAAGCATTCGCTCCAAGCGTAAAATCAAAATCAATTTGTTTCTTTGAAAAGTTTTCGCTCCAAGCGTAAAATCAATTCATCTTTTTGAAAAGCAGTTCGCTCCAAGCGTAGAACCCAATTTGTCTCTTTGAAAGCATTCGCTCCAAGCGTAGAATCAATTTTGTCTCTTTAAAATCATTCGCTCCAAGCGTAAAATCAAAATCAATTTGTTTCTTTGAAAAGTTTTCGCTCCAAGCGTAAAATCAATTCATCTTTTTGAAAAGCAGTTCGCTCCAAGCGTAGAACCCAAATTTTTCTTGAAAGCATTCGCTCCAAGCGTAGAATCAATTTGTCTCTTTGAAAAGCATTTCGCTCCAAGCGTAGAACCCATTTTCTTCCTGAAAGTTTTCGCTCCAAGCGAAAAATTTTCTTTTCTCTTTAAGAGCATCCGTCCTGAGTGTAGAAATCTGAGAAATACCAAAACCATTCCATTCAAGACCCCTGAGGCAACCCTTCTATTTAAGACCCCTGAGGCCTCTCTTCCATTTAAAACCCCTGAAAAAATCCATTCCATATCACAACCCCTGAGGTATCTGATCCTTCCAAAAGTCCAATATTAAAAAAAAAAAAAATCATTTTCTTCATTCTTTTTTCTCTCAAATTAATTTTGGGCCAGTCAAAATGTGCTGTCTGTTCAGCTTTCACATTCGCGCGACGAGCACGCTCTGCCAAAGAGGGGCATCTGTAGACACCCCATTTTGACTAAGCCCTAAACCCTCCCGGCTCGTGCCAAATCCATCCGAATCTCAACATTAGGGTCCCAAACTTCACCCTAGGCTGGATGAAGGTTTCTTCTCCTCCCCTGCAAAATTTCATAGAGATCGGAATTCGTTTGCCCAACAATCGGGTTGAGAGGGTGTGTGTAGTGTAAATAGCGGGTGGCCCACTAGGTTTTTCATTTTACCCTAAAAACCTTGTATTTTAGGAAAAATTCAAGTTATCCAAAGATCCCAAATACCCATGAACACATATTTAGAAGCCTTAAGACCCCAGAAAAATCCCTGCAAAATTCCAGAAAGATCCGACGAAAAAATTCGAAAAGGACAAGCGGAGTTAGTGCAGTTATCAAGCTGTAAGGGGGCGAATCATCCGGTTAGGGTCGCACATTTGTGCGCTTATCAGTGGTAGTGCCAATATCATTTCCCAAATTTTCTATAAAAATGGAAATTCACCAGCTTTTTAAAAAATTTTTTTTTTTCGCAGACGAGTGGGAGAAGTAGATCTGAGATATCAAAACCCTTTTCATGCTTATTCTTCTTCTCCGGTAGTATTTTCCGATCAATCGTCTGCAAAACTCCGGTCACCTTCTTCGGCGACTTTCTCCTCCACCATCGCTCAGCCGCATCCGATCTACCTCCTCTCCGGTCATCTCTGCAAGTCCGGCCGACTCCATTCCTTCTTCTCCGATCATATTCCCGTCGGATTCTGGTTAAATTTTGGCCGAAATTTGTCTCCTCTATTTTTTTTTCTCCTTTTGTCTTGAATTCGTTTTTCTGAAACCCTAGCTATATTTTCTTCTTCTTTGATCTAGTTTTTTGTCGGATTTCAATCAATTTCTGACCGTTGTATGCAAATCTCACAAATAAATCTTGCTTTTCTTTTTTTTCCCCGATCGTCATCTCCGATCACCGGAGCTCCATTCATCTGATCCGAACCTCTCCGATCATCCTCATTTTTTCCACCGCTCAGCCACTTCAAATCTCTATCTTCATTCCATTTAAACCCTATTTTCGGCCTTGAGATTTTAGATCCAATCTCAGTAGCTTTAGATTCACATTCCTTTTGTTAAATATAACATCGATCCTCATTTTTTCCGCCAAAATATTAGCCAGATACCGATCTGGTTTGGATCTGTGTATGTTGTTGGCTTAGATCTGAAAGATCTGAAGCTAAAAGAAAAAAAATCAAGAGTACTGGTAAGGGATAGAAGAGTGCAAGGGCAGCAATAGCAAAAATAGAGATCAACTTCTTCTTTTTCTCATTTGAAAGGTAAGTCTCCTAACATTTTCATATTTTCCACTGGTGCTTGCATGATATCGTTATCTACATTATCTATTTGATTGTATAGCTTGATCTGAGGATTTGCATAAGAAGATGGGTTTTTGTATTTCTATTATTATTAAAATCTGTCTTCCTGAATTTTCTTGATCTGAAATTTGTACTCTGTTTGTAGGTAAGGAAAGATTATTAATTCTTAATGTTTGATCTGAAATCCTTTGAGAGTCCATTGACACAATGCATATGTTGGTAGCTTAACCTTAAGGTCTTATATAGTATATGTCTGCATGATTTGGGATCACTGGAATAGGTTCTTAAAAATTTCATGTCATGATGAGAAGAGAAGAGATGGTTGTCTTGGGTTGAATTGTAAGAATGTGGATGGGATAGTAATGTTACAATGGTTTATAAATCATATGAAGTTAGTTAATCCTTTGTCCCAGCTGAATGAAGTTTTAATTGTAGGAGATAAGGCAGATCTTGTGGTTATATGAGCTGTCATCTTCAATGAATAGTAAGAGTATTTACTTAATGCTTGTCATCCAGACATTTGTCAGAGTGAAAGTGTAGTAGTACAAATATCAGCACACTCAATTACATTTGATACTTCTGTTCATATTCTGTGTTGATGGTTCAACCCATATCATTTGCAGATCAGTTCAGATTTTGTAATTATACAAAACCAATTAATCTATTTTTGTATTTCATCTCAAACATGGCTGTGTGTATAAATATATCTCTTAAATAAATGGGTATGACTGTGTTGATATATATGGGTTTATGTTTGTATATGCGAAAATGTTTAATGATATATGTATATGTGTGGCTCATTTATCACAGTTCAAGCCTTCATTTAGTCCCTTTATTTTTAGCATGGTCCAGCTGTGTTTACACTATAATATAATTTGGTGTTGTGTTAGCTTTGCCGAGTAAGTCAGGTTGGGTCAAGTTAATTATATTTAGCTAATGGTACATTATATGTTGAGGCACTATTAGTACAATATTCCATCATGTATATTGTTTTATCTTACCTGCTCATTTTTATTTACAAATGATATTAGTATTATCATAATTGGTATATACCTACTTATTCTTCAACCTTATATGCATACAAGAAGTCTAGCTTTGTCATTAGAATTTATAAACTCCTTGTTGTGTACACCTAATCTGCTACTGTTCATTCACATAAAGGATATTAATCTGTTTATCTTGTTTATGGTTTTGATTAATTCATGAGGGATATGTCCGAAATTGTTAAATGGTTAGAAGAATGTTACTTGATTTTAAGCTTTTAAAATGTTTATAGAATCCTTGTGAGAGACAGGTTTTTGTCTCATTTACAGAGGCCCCTTTTAAAAAGGCTTGCTTAGCCTCATTTAGTAGAGCATCTTCATAAGTGAAAGACTAACTTAGTCTTATGTTAGTTGCCTCTTTCATTTTATTGCAAGGGCGATGAAGGCGATAGCCCAAGCCCATTATTAGAGGACTTACATAGTCTGAATAGCGCTCCCCTTTTCATTTTTAGGCTTATCCAGCCTTTATTAAGTCTTAGAATTTTCCCTCTCACACCTTAATAGTGGTAACCATTTCTTGTTTGATACTAACAATCTTATTTCACCTTAACAATAGCAAATATCATATTTTTTAGATTTAGTTATATTTCGCTGCTTACCTATGATAAATAAATGCCTCTTTTAATTTATACTTTGTATAGATTAGGAATATTGAAAAAATTTGTATAAAATATTTAGAATTTATTACTTCTCTTTCATACTAAGTTTTGAGTTAGGGTTCGAAGACGGTAATAAATGGATTGTTCAGGTGAGATTATCTCAAAGCTTATTATACTCATTCCTTATTATTTAAATGAATTGTTGATAGGAAGAAGGAGATCAGATGACTACTCTATTCGATATCATCGACATGAGTACTGTCTGATCTCAAGGCGGGATTAGAAATATTATCATGTGTATTTGATATCAGATGATTACTTTGGCATCATCTGATTTCATTGGAGTCCCCGTATTGGGGTTTGTGGTTGGTTTTGAAGTGTTTGATATTGTTTTTACTTTATTAGGCTATCCAGCGGCTGGTCTGGACTAATTAATGTTGTTTATCATTTTATAATTACTATAGATCGTGTATTGTTTTATTGAAAAATTTTCTTTGTTTAGTACTTGATTTATTTTTATAAGAATAGAATGGAATTTGTGATTATTTGGTAGACTTTCCTTCTCTCTTTGATAGACTAACACAGTCTTTTAGATTTTTGTTAAATTCTTTAAATATTAGAATTCCCTCTCGTTGCAAGGGCGATGAAGGCGCTAGCCTAAGCCCATCCTTAGGGGACTCGCTTAGTCCAAGTAGTACTCCTCTCATTTATTTAAAGACTTGTCCAAGTCTTTATGGTGTGTATCCCCTAGAAATTAGAAATCCATTCATTGCAAGGGCAATGAAAGAGTTCTCTAGAGCCCTCTCAGGGAGACATGCTATGTCTCAGACAGAGAAAGTTGTATCCTTTAGAGACAAGCTTTGTCTCATTAGTGAGTCTATCCTTAGGAGACATGCTATGTCTCGTCAGCACCTCTCTTGGAGCTCATCTTCTTGTTTAGGAGTCTCACCCAATCTCATTTTTCTTTCTAAACCTCATCTTTGTGCGTCTTTTGGTTTTGGGAGAACACCTTGCTCGGCTTGGCAACATACCCCTTACTCTTATGGGTATTGGGTTGCACATTTGTTGCACCCTAGGGCTAGGTAGCTGTCCGGCCTGGCTGGGTGTTTTTACCTTTGCCAAATATGCACAAGGTCTCTTTTTCCTTGTTAACATTTTTCTCTATCCTACCTATGTGTCTAAGAGACTTACCCAGTCTCATTCTCTTACTAAACCTCCTCTTTGTGCATCATTTGGTTTTGGGAGAACATCCTACTCGGCTTGGCAACATACCCCTTACCCTTATGGGTATTGGGTTGCACATTTGTTGCACCCTAGGGCTAGGTAGCTGTCCGGCCCTGCTGGTTGTTTTACCTTTGCCAAATATGCACAAGGTTTCTTTTTCCTTATTACTTGTTGAGCTTTATCTTAGTTTGATAGTTCACTAGCATAGGAATTCGTCCTTAGTCTAGAGAGTCAGTCTTCTTGTTCAGGAATCAAATTCTATCATCATAGGGGTTAGGATTTTATCCAACCTTTCATCAGATCATGTTCTTCTATCCTCTCTTGCAAGGTATAGGATGCTGTCCAACCCTCGCAGAGTCGTGTTTTTTGTCTTTTTCCCCCGCAAAGCATAGGATGCTGTCCAACCTTTGCGGGATATCGGGAGTCTGTCCTCCCCTTATGATGATAGGATTTGTCCCCCTTGAGTCAAAAACATTTAAAAACAACAAAAACATCTGAAAAACCAAAAATCTCAAAAATCTTGAGTCATTAGGAGTAGTTAGGAAATCTGTTCCGAACTACGTTGGCTTGATCCTCTTCCACGAGGTACGTAGTGCAGCTTGGGATCCACATCCCAGGTCCAGCCAAACCTTTAAAAATAAACATTTCGAACCTTCAAAAATACAAAACTTCTTCAAAACCTTTTCAAAAAGATCTTCCCATAGAATTAGGAGTCCGTCCTAGTTTGTTTGGGATGTTTTAGAGTTAGGAGTCTGTCCTGATTTGTATTGATATGGTGTGTCCTGTCGTGTGAGTGTCCCTAGAGTTAGGAGGCCTCAAGTCGATCGGTTAGACATTTAGTCGAACCGATGGCTAGACTAGGAAGCATATAGTTAGCCCTTGGTTTTCCTTAGGTTGCACAGCCTAGTTACACATAGGATGTAGGACCCACCTGCATTAGCTTAAGGCTAATCAACTTATATTAGTTAGGGCATATAGAGAGTCCTGAAAATTACAATTCACTTGAATTTAAGCAATCATACAAAAAAGTTTTAAAAAATCAGTTGAGTCTAATGGATCGAGTCTAGGATAGCGGTTCTAGATGGTTATGCATAGTAGTTTGGAATAGGGCATCGAACTACGTTGACTCCGATTCTTCCCGAGGCTGGGATACGTAGAGCAGCTGGGATGGACGGCCATCTTGGTCCGAGTCAGGTCGCATTAGAGTTAGGACTCATTTTGTCCAGTCAGGTATAGAGTTGATTTGTGTTGTATGTTTTTGCTGTGTTTTCTTACTTTCATGTACAGATCCTATACATTTAGCTATGACATGCATGTGTTTGCACACCAGAACTTAGACACCCATTAGGCATGTCACTTATAACCTAGCTATGCTTAGGTGACACATGTTTCTTTTATTTTATCTTGTGTGCCTTTGATTTCATCTCCGAGACATGCATGATTAGATAGACGTCTTCTCGGAGATATTCATTCCCATTTCATATGATTTTCGCCCAAAACTCTTCAAAATTATTAAGTAAATGGCATAAGAGACCAGGTGTTTACACTTGGGCGGATGAGGTGCTCTTTAGACCTTCCGAATTCGTAACCAGGCACGAACCCTCTTTTTATAATCTCTGGTTATCCGTTGCAACAGAGCATAGTATGGGATCCTTGGCCCACTTCCTTGGATGGCGACTCTTCTTTGTTTAAGGTACGCCTCGAATCTGGGCTAGTCCCCGAATCGAGAGGTATCTCACCTTTTATATCGCCACTCATGCTGTGAGAGGCACTTCTTTCGAGAGTTCCTTGGTAGAGCTCTCCATTCACGTGGATGATCCTGAGACTGACTCGCGTGGGGGCACGTCCTCCGCCGTCTCTCTCGGATCGGGGTCCACAGCTGTATCCCGATCGACCACTGCGGTCGAGCAAACTAGCCGTTGGGGCATTTTCAGGTTGACTTTTTCAACTCTGTTATTTACAGTTTTACCCTCAAATGGTCATATTTTCAAATACTCTATATATACATGATTAAAATCTATATCTACAAACTTTTGAACATTTGAGAAAGATCAAATCTCATTTCTCTTTGAGCTTCAAGTTTTATTTAAAAAAAAAAACCTCGTTGATCTTCCATTTCTACATCTTATCAAGAGGTACTCCATAAGGCTTTACATTTGTATTTTCTTTGAGTGATTGTGAATTATTAAAGTTATAATCCGCCTATTAAGAGGCATTGAGTGTTTTTCATTTTATTTGTTCTTCATTGAGGGTCTTTTCTTCGGCCCGGTAAGAACTGTGAAGAAGAGGGTCTTCTCTTCTGCCCGTGAAGAAAGGTGAAGACGAGGGTCTCCTCTTCGGCCCAAGAAAGGTGAAGACGGCATAGGAGGGTATATTCCCTCGCCGAAGGCTTCGTGCAGATGGGCTTTGCTTTGGCCCTTGAGAATGGAAAAGCTTATTGTAAGAGCTTCGAGATTAGGCTTGAAATCTCACCATACTGAAGTACCCAAGGAGCTAAACTTGGAAGAGTGGAGTAGGTCTTTTTGATAGACCGAACCACTATAAATCTTGGTGGCCTCATTGTGGTGTGCCTTGTCTCCTCTATCTCTCTCCTTCTCTCTCTTACACGTGTGGTGATTGGTAATCTCTAACACTAACTTGTTTATATTTTTTATGGAACAAGGGTTAGTGAATGCAATGTATACACCCTAATTGCATTATAATATTTATTTGACCAAGGGTTAGAAAATGTGCATGATTAGAATGTCTAAACCCTAGCTTTCATATTTGAACAAGGGTTAGATTAATTAGTGCTTAATTAATGGATTAACTTTTAATCTTCACTTAATTAAGCCTAAAATTTCTAATTGACTAATTGACCAATTCACCCCCCTCTTGGATTGTCACACCTGTATTTCAACAATGGATTGTTCATGGACCCACATGATTAAAAGGCTATTGCCGATGCACTACTAAAACTATTTGTCAAAACAAAACTTTGAACAATGATGTCCTTCACTCTCATCCGCCGTAGGAAGAAAATGCCCTTTCCATCAAATCTAATGATGTTGAATTGGGTAGGACTCGATTATACCGTCATATGATATCACTCCGCCCTTTCCGTTGCAGGGCTCCACCTTGAACTGCAATCTTTTGGATAATCTTTCCACCCTCTGACGATCACTATAACCGCGATCAAATCACAACACCCACGATCACTCCACATGACCTTAACGATCGCTCAAACCACGTCTTTAATACCACTTGTTGAGAAAATATGTCAGACAAATCTGATCCGACTGTGCACAAATAAATGGAAAAGTAGAAATAAACACAGGCCACAAGATGATCACTGAGATTTTACGTTGTTCGGCCACGATGCCTACATCCGTGGGTGAGAAAATGATTTTACACTATGAGAAACTAAAATTACAAATATTACAATGGATTGATCCGAAACCTACACACATGCAACCCTTTCCCTTCCTTCTCAACCAAGACCATACAGAAGAGAAACCTTAGAGAAAACCCTAAGAAAAAATACGAGAAGAACCCTAAAGTTATCTCAATCTCTCTCCCCCCATCTCTACACGCCTCCTCTTTCCAACCGCCATATAAAGAGACTGCTGCACCCAAGAGACAGTTGTGTTTTGTCTCTGGTATATAAACCTAGGAAAATAGGACAGAAATCCCAACTTTCCCAGCTTTGAGTCATAAGGCAGGTCAGGTGCCCTACAGATGAGTAATGGAGAAACTCTCGGGGAGAGGCTTTTAAGAGAAATAGGGGATGAGAGCGATCAACATTGTACACCAGGAAAACCCAAAGGATCGGGAAAATTAGAAAATAAACACAAGCCACAAGATGAACACCGAGATTTTATGTTGTTCGGCCAAGATGCCTACATTTGTGGGTGAGAAAATGATTTTACACTATGAGAAAGTATGACTACAAATATTACAATGGATTGATCCGAAACCCACAGACATGCAACACTTTCCCTTCTCAACCAAGACCACACATAAGAGAAACCTTATAGAAAAACCCCAAGAAAAAATGCGAGAAGAAACCTTAGAGATAACTCAATCTCTCTCCCCCTCTCTCTACATGCCTCCTCTTTGCAACCGTCATACAAAGAGACTGCCACACCAAGAGACACATTACGTTTTGTCTCTGGTATATAAACCTAGGAAAATAGGACTGAAATCTCAGCTTTCCTAGCTTTGAGTCGTAAGGCAGGTGTGGACCCGTGATCTCGAGGCAGCCCGAGGGGCCTCTTGTTCTCCACACGATGGAGAGCTTTGCCAAGGCTCTCTCAAAATAGTGCCCTCATAGCCTGAGTGGCGATATATAAGTTACCTCTTGATTCAAAGATAAAAGGCGGGAACCAAGACGTACCTAAAACATGAAAGAGTCGTCATCCATAGATAGGCCATGGAACCAAAAAATATACTCTGTTTACAATGGATAACCAGAAATAATCGGGTCCGTGCCTGGTTACAAGTAGGGAAGGTGTTAGGCACCCCACTCGACCAAGCGCACTCGGTCTCTTATGCCATTTTTATTATTTTCGAAGAATTTTGGGCAAAAATCATATGAAATGGGAACGAGCATCCCCAAGAAAACGTCTACCTAAGCATGCATGACCCGATGATGGGCAAAAGAAAAATAAAACATCCAAGTCCTATGGAGGGTTGGTATCAGTGAAACCTGACATTGGAATACACACTAGAATCAGCCGTCTCCTCCTCTCAAGAAGAGAAATAATATACAGGCAATAACATATACAGCATATGAATAAGCTCACATCGCTCAAGAGAAGGCGGAGGAGTTTAATACAAATCCAATATCAGATAGCCCTGCTACCTGTTCTCCACTAATCCTAACCTAGCCCTAACTCAACACATCTAGGAAAGCAAGAAATAAGCACATGCATCTCTACAGTTAAGCAGGTGATAGTATAAAATAGTAGATATGATAAGCTAGAATAAGCGGGAAAACAATAAAAGAGCTACAACTAAGCATCATAATCAAGAGATAATAAACTAGTAAACAGTAAAGAGCTAAATCTAGGCATGTGAATGAACAGGAAAGCAAAACAGTAGAGAGATAATATGCTACAGCTAAACATGTGAATAAGCTATACGAATAGTAACTCATCACTACAGCTAAGTGTGTACAACATGTGAGTCTGTGTAAGAGATAAAGATAGTCATAGAAAAGAAGTAAACACACTAGCACGTACCTATATACAAACACTCCACATAAGGGAAGAAACACACTAACATGGCCTTATATACAAACACTCCATATAGGGGAAGAAAACACACTAACATGTCCTTATATACAAATACTCTACACAGGGGAAGAAAACACACTAACATGTCCTTATGCAAGAAGTCATAACAAACAGAAAAACACAAACCCTAAAACTCCTAAAACTCTAAAAGACTAAAAAAAATGTGCACACATGTGGACCCCGATCCGAGGACAGCGGGGGACAGGTACCCCTCCACCTCTAAGATCTCCACATGATGGAGAGCTCCAGCAAAGGCTCTCTTGAAATGGTGCCCCTCACAGCTTGAGTGGCGATATAGGAGATACCTCTTGATTCGGGGACGAGCCCGGAACCAAGAAGTACCTAAAAATGTAAGAGTCACCATCCATGGAATACGGCCATGGAACCAAAAATCTACTTTGTGCAATGGATAAATCCAGAGATAATTGGGTCCGTGCCTGGTTACAAGTTGGGAAGGTGTCAGGCACCCAACTTGCCCGAGCGCACTCGGTCTCTTATGCTATTTATTAATATTTTCAAAGAATTTTGATCGAAAATCATGTGAAATGGGAACGGATATCCCCGAGAAGACGTCTGTCTACCTAAGCATGCATGTCTCGGAGATTGGCGAAAGAAAATAAAACATCAAAGTCTTATGGAGGGTTAGTGTTAGTGTCACCTGACATTGGAATGAACACTATAATCCCGCGTCTCTCAAGGAGACGGAGAAGACTAGAGTCGATCAAATACCAGATAACCCTACTACCTGTTTTCACATATCACATTTAACATCCATGCCTAAAGATAGTTGGAACCAGTATCATCTGTCATTAGAATGAATACTAGAATCCACCGTCTCTCAGGGACGAAGAAGACTAGTGTTGATCTAATAACTGATAACTTTGTTACCAGTCTCTATACATCTATCTAATCCTAACTCATCACATCTAGAAAGCAGTAAACAATCACATGCATCACTACAGCTAAGCAGGTAATAGCAGATATAATGAGTTAGGATAACCAGGAAAGCAGTAGAAGAGCTACAGCTAAGCATGTGATCAGGAGATAATAAACTGGAAAGCAATAAAGAGCTACAGGGAAATATGTGAATGAACAAGTAAGGTAATAAAGACATGAAAATGCTACAGCTAAGCATGTGAATAAACGACTAAGAGCACACAAAGGATATATCCAAAGAGAATAAACACTTAAGATAAAGAAGAAAACATACTATCGTGCACCTATGTAAGATACAGTGATAAACACAAATACAAACCCTAAAACATTAACAACAAATCCTAAGACTCTAAGATTTTTGCCCGAATCTTGAATGGTCTCACATATCCAACCAAGCCGCCTACGTATCCCCGCCTCTACAAGAATCAAGGCCACATAGTTCTTGCGAACCTATTCTAAACTACAATGCCTAACACATCTAAGACTGCTACCCTAGACTCGATCAACTAGACTCGACTAGTTGTTAATTAAGTTGCAGTTGGTGGGGTGTTTTAAGACTCCATATATGCACTAACTAATGCAAGTTTGGTCCTAATCTAATGCAGGTGGGCCCTACATCCTATGTACAACTAGGCTATGACCCTAGAGGAAGACATGGGTTAGCTAGTGCAGCCTATTCTAGTAATCAGTCCGCGAAGTGCACAACCCTCCAACTGACCGCACAGAGACGTCTAACTCTAGGATAGACTCCTAACATCTATGACAGACTCTCAAATATATAAGCCATACTCCTAATCTAGTGGAGGAGCTTTTTGAAAACAGCAGAAGAGTGTTTTGTTTGAAATATTTTTGAAAATTGTGAAAGTTGTAAAAGTTCTGAAGGTTTCTTAAAGTTGTTTGAGAAATTTTATTTTGAAAGGTTTGACTGGACTCGAGATAAAGATCCCAAGCTGCTTACGTACTCCATGGGAGAGGATCAAGCCAACGTAATTCAGAAACAGATTTTCCGAATACGCTCCTAATTATTCTTAACTTTTCAGATGTTTCAATATTTTTGAAGTTTTCTTGATTTTCAAATGTTTTGAAGTTTCTGTTGTTTTTGAATTTTTACATGTCTTCACACTTTCAGCTAAAGGGAACCTATATGACCACACTCCGTGATCCACAACGCCTGAAGGAGTGTCAACACTAAAGGACAAAATCCTTAGGGCTAAAGGGCATACTCCTATCTAAAGAACAGACTCTTGGAAGAAATGGACAGACAATATTTCTTTCTTTTTTCCTTCGCCCTTTGCATTGAAATAAGAGATTCAAAAAAAAATTGATATGATTCAACCTCAGACCCATTTGAATGTAGCGGACAACAGCGGGGCTCGAGAATTGATGTGTATTCGAATAATCGGAGCTAGTAATCGTCGATATGCTCATATCGGTGATGTTATTGTTGCTGTAATCAAAGAAGCAGTACCCAATATGCCTCTCGAAAGATCAGAAGTGATCAGAGCTGTAATTGTACGTACATGTAAAGAACTCAGCTTCGGCAGATCGCTTAGCCCCATTCATCTTCGGCGCAAGAGCGCTCGATCAGTGAGCTATTACGCACTCTTTCAAGGGTGGCTGCTTCTAGGCAAACGTCCTGCAGGCTTACAGTTGTAAATCCGAGTTCTCGTTACTACCGAATCCGTAGAAGACTTTCAAATGAGAAAAGAAGACGAAAGGTACGGCGGAGTTGGATCAACTTCTTAGTCTTGGGGCTTGTCAGATTATCCTTTTCGATATAAGCTTAAAGGTAGACTCCTATACTCTATAAGGACATGATAGACTCCTAAACTCTATAAGGGTAGGACAGACTCCTAAACTCTGCAAGGGTAGGACACACTCCTAAATTTTATAAAGGTAGGACAGACTCCTAAACTTTGTAAGAGTAGGACAGACTCCTAAACTCTGCAAGGGTAGGACAGAATCCTATGACTTTGCGAAAGTAAGATAGACTCCTAAACTGAATGACTGACTCTTAACACTAGAGGACAAACTCTTATTTAGAGGATGGACTCCTAAACTATATACTCTAACATGGGAGTACTAATAAGACAAAGCATGTCTTCTAGAAAGAAAAGAAACCATTATCACTAATGAGACAATGCATGTCTCCTATGGAGGGCTCTAAGTATCCTTATTATTGCCCTTGCAATGATAAATAAGAGAATAAAATACCAGAAGGACTAAGTTAGTCTTCTACTAATAGGGAAGATTCTATGTGCGAGACTTGTGTAGTCTCCTAGGCATGCAATTTTCTAATAAGACCAAGATGGTCTACTAAAGGGAACTTCTATAAAGACAAAGCATGTCTTCTAAAGGATGAAAACATATTGAGACAAAGTATGTCTCCTAAAAAGCGGAGACTCCAGCTAGCCCCATCATAGCCTTAATCCCAATGAGGTAAGAGATGTATTCAAAGAATCTGAAGGAAGGAATGAGACAAAGCTTGTCTCCGAAAATGAGACTCACAAGATTTGGAAAGTTTTGATATGATGGAAGTGATCCTATAAGTTTAGATGTCTAGGTTATCAATGAAGCTCAAACAAGTACGTTCATTGCTTATCTCTAACAAGGTCCTAGCATCTTTTAATTATCATTTCAACATCTTTTATTTCAGTTTTGAATTCCTTTTTATGAGTTTCAACATTTTGCATTGTTAGTTTTAAACATTACAGTACCAAGCATACAATTCACACACCACATGCTTCATATCAGATTCTAAACTGATATCATTTCAAACAATTCATAAAGCCGCTTAGAGTCTAAGCTAAGCATGAATCAAGACAAGGAAGCATACATGTACCCTATGCATGGAAACTAGATTTTTTTTTGAAATTTGTATCATCAAGACGGCAAATCTAGCAAAAGTCATACACATCAACGTTGTAGAGGACACATTAAGGAACATTTCATTAGTGTACCACCTCAGTCGGTTCCAGTCGAAAGTGGTCCAAATATGGCTATCTTTGGGCTGTTTTCAAATTTGAGTTTTGAAAACGCTAGTAAGTTTGTAACACTATTTTTACAAATCAAACTTCAAAATTATGGAAGGAAATTCATGGCATAGCTTTAGAACATATTAGAGGACATTTTAAAACTCATAAATCCGGTTAAGCTTGGCCGGAAGTGGCCGGAAAATGACCATCTCCAATTAACTAGTGTGCTGATTTTAGTATTTCATGCCGAAATCCCGTTTTTAACACAAGTTTTTGTTCAAATCAAACCAAAGAAAATTGTAAACACAAAAGTTGTTCAAAACCACATGCAAAACAATATTATGCAAAGAACTCTCCCAAAAACCAAGCCAATAATATAAGAAATTATAGAGAAGTTTCAGTTTTATATGATTTTGGGCTGTAATCTTAAAATTGGCATAACTTCTTCGTTTTAAATCCTCTCGGGGCCCGTAATTTGTCAAATAGAAGATCCCGACAAGCCCTACAACTATTATGTGAAGCACAACACTCAGTTCTAACCGGATTTTAGTGAAAAACTTAAAAAATAAATCTGGACAGCATGCATTGCCTTGGATTTTTCAAAGTGTTTTCACTCAAAAACTCAAATTCATGGTGGATTTGACTTAATTTCATGATTAGACATGTAAACAAGCATAGATCTAACAATTTTAAGCTTAGATTTTGAAATCAAGTCATGTAAAATGAGAAAAAATCATGAGATCTCCCGTTTGAGCCGTAAAATACGACTAAAACATGAAATCGGCCATAACTTTCTCATTTTAAATCTGTACGAGGTCCATTTTATGTGAAACTGATCGTATTGAGGTCCTCTCCAACCTTATGTGAGTAGATCTTGCAGGATCTAACCGAAAATTAATGAAAAAATGAAAAGAAAAAAATTTGGACAGCATGTATTTTATAATTTTCAAAAGATTTTCACATCAAAACACAAGATCTATGAGAATTCTACTCAATTTCATGATGAAACAAGTTAATTAAACATAATCTATCAATGTTAAGCTCAGATTTCAAGATCTGCACGAAATTCATACAAAACATGCATTAATTCACCATTTGAACCAATTTTTGTGCTGAAATCTTAAAATAAGCATAACTTTTTCGTTTCTGGCCAACTTTCGGCCGCAATATGTCAAATCGAAAATCTCAACGTGCTATACACCTCTATGTGAGTAATTTCTACGAATTCAAACCGAAAATTGATGAAAATGATAAAAATCGGGCAGGGCAACACCTAGTTTTGCTATTTTCACATCGAAATTCAACTACAACTCAAAACTTGAGGTGAATTGCTCTAGATCTTTATATGAGACATGTTTTTAAATATATTTGATAGATTTTAGCCCTAGGTTGCTAGATCTAACCATTTTTAGGCATTTTCCACTTAGATTTCCCATTTTATGCTAGATTTTTAAAGAAAACTCAAAATCTACCAACCTTTGATGCAAAAACCAAAAACTCCAGTAGAAAATTGAGTAGATCTTGAAGCTTTTGATGTGAATTCCAGCAGCCTTGAGCTTCTCCTTTGATTTCCTCACTTGCTAGCTCTTTTTCTCCTTCTTCCTCTCTCTTTCTCTCTCTAAAAAGCTCTCTCTCTAGAATTTTCTCTCTTTCTCTCTAAAACGATTAGAAGAAAATCCGAGATCATCAAAATGAGGCTTAAGCTTGCTATTTATAGGGATTTGCTCTAATTTTTGCCCCCATGAATTGCCTGAAGACACCCCTTATGATATATGTTTTAGCTTGACTTTCAGTAGAAAAGGGGTGGTCCAGAAGAAAACTTTAATAAAAAATTTAGAAAAATTCAGACCCATTAAATTACCCGGGACAACCCCTTTTTATGTATTTTAGTTTTGCTGAAATATGATGGTCTAGGAAGAAGATTGGGCAATAAATTAGGGTGAGATAATTTACCCCTTATGAAGGTAGCTTAAGATCTAAGCTAAGTTGCTGCTCTAATTTGGATAAATTCACCCCCTTTCTCTCCTAGTGTGAAAGGGGAGGTAGCTTAAGATCTAAGCTATGCATTTACACTTAGTTTTGCTGAAATAGGATGGTCTAGGAAGGAAACTGGGCAATAAATTAGGGTGGGATAATTCAACCCCTTATGGAGGTAGCTTAAGATCTAAGCTAAGTTGCTGCTCTAATTTGGATAAATTCAGCCCCCTTTCTCTCCTAGTGTGAAAGTTGACTGCATGGTTGGCTAATTCACTCCCCTATTTTCATTATACTATACTACACTATGAACTACTCTCATCTTATTAGGCAAATCTTAACGGATTTCGACAAAATTTTGCAGGAACCTAGCTGGGACCCTGACTTACCCTATGGAGGAATTTGAGGCGCTAAATCACTGATTTGATAGGATTTTTTTTCAAAACTTAATGGTTAAGGGCTCAGTCAAGATGGGGTGTCTACAACACAACGACCTGGGCATTGACGACCAGTCATCCAAGTTGCCTACGTATCCAAGCCTCTTTTTGGAATCAAGGTCATCGTAGTTCGGTGGCCTATTCTAACTACAATGCCTATTTGTGCCTAGACCACTAAACTAGACTCGACCTAAAGGACTAGACTTGTTTTTAAGGCTTGTTGAATGCGAATACTTAGATTAAAGTGAATTGTGAAAATTAGGACTCCTTATATGCCCTAACTAAATGCAAGTTAGCCCTAGACTAATGCAGGTAGGCCTTACATTCTATGTGCAACTAGGCAGTGTCCTAAGAAAAGATATGCTAACTAAGTGAATCCTATTCTAGCCATCAGTTGACTATGCGCCAAGCTATATAGTCAAATTGACTGCACAGAGGCTCCTAACTCTAGGACTCTCCTAACTTTAGAACAGACTCCTAACTCTAAAACTCTCTAAACATCTAGGACAGACTCATAGTCTAAAATACTCTAAACATCTAAGACAGACTCCTAGTCTAAAGGAAGATCTTTTTCAAAAATAGTTTGCAAAGTTTTGTTTAAAAGATTTTTAATTTGAAAGATTTGGATGATTTCTTTTTGAAGGTTTAATAATGTTTATTTACAAAAGTTTGACTGGTAATGTGATAAAGATCACAAGCTGCCTACGTACCCCGTGGGAGGGGATCAAGCCAACATAGTTCGAAAACAGAATTTCCTAGCTACTCTCCTAAACTCTGTTGACTTTTCATATGTGTTGGAAGTTATCCAGTTTTTTAGATGTTTTTTGAATTTTACACAATGATGTTTTTACCATTTCAGCTAAAGGGAACCTATAAGACCACACCCCGTGATCCACAGCCTGGCGGAGTGTCAACATTAACGATAGAATCCCTAGAGCTAAAGGGTATACTCCTATCAAAAGAACGAACTCCTAGAAGAAAAAAGATAGACTCCTATATTCTATAAGGGTAGGACAAACTCCTAAACTCTATAAAAGTAGGACAGACTTCTAAACTTTGTAAGGGTAGGACATACTCCTAAAATCTGCAAGGATAGGACAGACTCCTGTGACTCTATGACAGTAGGACAAAATCCTATGACTCTATGAAAGTATGATAGAATCCTAATTCTCTATGAAAGCAGGACATAATCCTAAACTGAAGGACTAACTCTAAATACTAAATGACGTACTCCTATCTCCTAACTAGAGGGTAGACTCCTAGTCTATGGGGCTGACTTCTAGTCTATGGGGCTCTAAAGAGAGTGCTAACTAAACTAAAGCAAGTATCCTAGAAGAAGAGGAGACAATGAAGGGTGCTAATAAGACTGGGCAAGTCTCCTAGACACAGAGATGGGCTCCAAGTAACCTTATCATTGCCCTTGCAATGATAAATAGGGATAAAGGTATCTAAAAAGACTAAGTTAGTATTTATCTTATAAGGGGGTTCTATAAATGAGGCTAAAGAAGCCTCCTAAAGGTAGCTGGCTACAAAGACCAAAGTGATCTACTAAAGGGGTAACAATCTACTGAGACAAAGTATGTCTCCTAAAAGGGGAGGCTCTGGCTAACGCCATCATAGCCTTAAACTCTACAAGGAAGTTTACCAAAACCAATAAAAAAATTAAATAACGGAGAAAATCTCAAACTCCTATGCCAATCTCACATATGAGGATAAATTCAAAATGGAATCCGGATATTGATACAAAATCGAATAAAGGAAGAGAAAAGGAAAAGAGTCGTCTAAGCACCCTAATGATAACCCAAACCCGCTAGTTAAAGTAAAAGAGACAAATTGATTTTTTGCAAATACTACACCTAATGTTATCACACTCACAACAATGTCAGCATGGGTAAATTAACACTATTTTCTCAAGGGAATGAAATCAAACCTTCAAGTAATGCTCTTGAATAATAGACAAGACCTGACAGTGTCAACATTATCTTTTTTATGCTAACTTATCATGCCTATTGCTGATAAGTAGAATTATTATTGTCTACAAAGCAAGCATCGAGATTGGTGTATTGTTCTAAAGAAAGTATTCAAGGTAGACTCAATAAAACCTGTAGTGCTAAAAAATAGAAAACAAACAAAGTCTATATAATTACCAGAGCATGGTAGGGCTTAATATGAAATGGATAATGACACTACTATGTCTAAATGCCTACCTTGACTATAAATTGGACAAATCACATCATGATAAAATTAATATCAATCTTTAGAGAAATAGAAAATAAAAGAGAATGAAATCTGTGGTATGAGAATTAAATCGCATGTGACTCTAAGGAGAATTGCTTAAAGATATGTTTTATTTTTCAAAAAAAAAATGTCACTGCACTAAAGACCCTAAGAACATGCATAACCTGTAGGATGTAATCATACATACACGAGTCACACCCTGCATGCACTATCTTTTCTTAATGTCCAAACATTGTATCTGCCATTTTAAATATATGACCTTTAGTAATAGCAACACACATGAGCAAGACCTGGAATATGCCTGAATGAGTATGTAATTAAGACAACAATTCTCACATGATTATTCAATATACTGATACAGGCACAATCCTTCATTCACATCCTTGGTTATCAATTTGAAAAATGTCTAAAGCTGACCACCATTACATTTTTGAAAATTTAATCTAAAAGAAGTGAAAATTCCTCCACAAAGAAATGATAACTTTACTACTACACTATGGTAATGGGACTCGCTTTAACGGGCTTTAGATATTATTATCTTTTCTTCGTATTTAATTTTTGCAGACCCAAGACCATCCAAGGAAATAATTTAGCAGGTTCACGACCACTTGGGAACTGAATAAAAATCAAGTCTCAAAACATTTAATGGGTAGACATAACCAAGCTCCTAAAAGTACAAATTTGAAGGCTTCAAATAAAGCCACTTGATGATCTCCAGGCTCATTCAGCAATACTATGAAAAAGATAAGAGAGAACACTTGAAACTGACGAGGGTATAAGTTTTTTACATGAATGGACTCAAAATGGTCAATAAGCATCAATAACATATTAGGTTTCATTGACTCGATGTACAGTAGGAATTTGCAGATTTTACAATAAATTGTCACTGGTTAAATGGTTTATGTAAAACTCCATCAGGTCTTCAAGAGTTATTTCAAGATAATCACTCAGACTATTGTGATTGCACAAAAAATATTACAAGTAACCAACTAAAATAACAACGATCAATACATTCTATATCATTCCTGTAATCAGTTATTGTCATTTGCTGAACTATGAAACAGGGCAATACTCTCTATTAACAAACGTATTAACAAGTGTCTCTCAAAGCAATAATACTAAACAACAAACTTCATGCTAAATTTTATTAATCTAAGTCCTATGAAATTTAGTTATTTACAAGTCATATAGTATACCATATAACACAACAAATAACTTCATTATGTGATATCAGCGCTGGGTGATGACATTATGTCTAACCCTTCAAACATAATAATGGAAGTGAGAACTAAACAAAATTAGTGAAATAAAACAAAACACAGGATGTGATATCCCAAATAGAACTGAAGAACAAAAGCCTGATGAAAGGATTGTCATGATGGTTAAAGCAAAATGAAGAATCAAATAAAGACAAAGCCCTTGTAAGTTTGAATTTTCAAGCCTAAAAAAAACCAAACTGAACTAAATACAAACCCACTATAGACACTTAAATGGAAATTGGATAATGAAAAAATATATCTAAGAAATATAACATCCAGGAACCAAAAGAAAAACCCAACAGAGTTTTGAAATCATCATATTAACTATACTTTAATATGTCTGCACCTCATTTTTATTTTTCATTTTTGAAAATCCTATGCGATCAATCTGGTATAAATATAATGTCTTAAAGAGCAAATAACACCTGCTAAGGTTTAAAACCTCAACACATTTTTCCTAACAAAAGACTCTCTATTTAAACTATCTAGGAATCATAAGTCATGTTCCATACTTTTCAAAACATATGAATTATATAAAAAAAATAACTTGCATGAGCTAAACTTCCCACTATAGTAATATAAAATAATGAAGTTCTCTTTAAACTGTACTCTTTTCAAAGTCAGTTATTCTAAAGTATTTATTCCATTCAATAATACTTATTTATGCTCAAGCTTTTAACATGTAATACAAATCAGATCAACTATATAAGTGTGGACCCCGATCCTGAGGAGGCGGCGAGGAAATGGGTCCCCGTCGGTCCTTTTGGATCTCCACATAAATGAGAGCTCTACAAAAAAACTCTCGAAACAGGTGCCACACTTATAGCATAGCACGAGTGGCGATAAATGAGATACCTCTTGATCCGGAACCAGGGCTTGAAACCAAGACGTACCTAAAACAACTCAGAGTCGCCATCCATGGATAGGCCATGAAACCTAAAAATAAATCTTCTGTGCAATGGATAACCAGAATATATATTGGTTCGTGCCTGATTACGAATGAGGAAGGTCCAAAGAGCACCCCCATCCACCCGAGTGCAAGCACTCGGTCTCTTATGCCATTTTCATTAACTTTGAAGAATTTGGGCGAAAATCATATGAAATGAGAACGAATATCCCCGAGAAGACGTCTACCTAAACATGCATGTCCCGGGGATGGGTAAAAGAAAATAAACATCCAAGTCCTAACTCATCACATCTAATCCTAACTCAAGACATCTAAGAAAGTGGTAAACATATTCATGCATAGCTACAGCTACATAGGTGATAAATGAACAGATATGATGAGATATAATAAACTGGAAAAGCAGTAAAAGACTACAGCTAAGCATGCGATATGGCAATAAAGTAAAGAGTAAAGAGCTATAATTAAACATGTGAAATAGCAATAAAGAAAGAACAACACAACATTACAGCTAAATGTGCGTAAACATGTGAGGCTGTGTAGGAAATAAAGGTACCAGAAGAAAAGAATAAACACATTAGCATGTACCTTTGCAAGAAATAATACCGAATAATAGACTCAAATCCTAAAATGCTAATAACAAACCTTAAAACTCTAAATATTTTTCGGGCCCGAATCTTTGGATGGTCTGATGTTCATCCAAGCCGCCTACGTATCCCCGCCTCTTATAGGAATCAAGGCCACATAGTTCTTACGTGCTTATTCTAAACTATGATGCCTAAGACATCTAGACCACTAAACTAGACTCAACCTAAAAGACCGGACTGATTTTTAAAGCTTCTTGAACCATGTTTAGGTTAAAGTGAATTGCAGATTTTAGGATTTCCTGTATGCCCTAACTAAATGCAAGTTAGCCTTAAGCTATAATGCAAGTGGGCCCTATAACCTATGTGTAACTAGGCTGTGCGTCATGGGAAAAACAATGGGCTATCTAACACATCATATTCTAGTCATCAGTCGGCGATGTGAATCTCGAACTGACCGGACAAAGACGTCAAACTCCTAGCTACGACAAACTCCTAACTCTAACATAAGCACAAACCAAACATACAACATATCAAGGACAAACTCCTAACTCTAAAACTCTATCTAGCACAAACTCCTAACTCTAGAGGAAGATATTTTTGAAAACAGGTTTATTGAAAAGTTTCAAAAGCTTTTTGTGTTTTTTTTAAAGGTTCAAATGGTTTATTTTTCAAGGTTTGAAATGTTTATTTTGAAATGTTTGACTGAACTTGGGATGAAGATACCAAGCTGCCTACGTACCTCATGGAAGAGGATCAAGCCAACGTAGTTCGGAAACAAACTTTCCCAAACTACCTCAAAAAACTTTTGACTTTTAAGATGTTTTGAGTTTAAAAAGTTTTCCAATGTTTTTGGATTTCAGATTTCTAATGTTTTTGAGTTTTAAAATGTTCTATTGTTTTTGGATTTTTAAATGTTCCAATGTTTTTGAGTTTCAATTTCTAATTTTTTTTATATTTTCAAATGTTTTCACCCTTATGGTCAAAGGCCAAAGGGAACACACAATGCAACACCTTTGGGTAAAACCCTAAGGTAAAGGGAAAATCCCAAACAAACAAACTCACTAAAAGTGTAATGATCCCAAAACAAGTAAACTAGTGTCCCACTATGAAAGCTAAGATCCCAAATAGGGAAGTTCTGATAAGACTGAGATAATCTCTAATAAAGGGGAGTGACAACAACATTAAAGGATCAAATCCTAAGCTAGAGGACAAAATAATAGTCTATGAAATAGACTCCAAAATAAACAACACTAAAAGGGGTGCAAGTAAGTCAAAGTATGACTAACACTCTATGAGGGGTACAAATAAGTCAGAGCATGACTCATAAATGGAGAGAAAATAAACAAGGGTGCTAGTGAGACTGCAAGTCTCCTAGACACAAAGGTGGGCTCCAAGTATCCATATCATTACCCTTGCAATGATAAATAAGGATAATACAAATAAAACTAAGTTGGTCTCTAACATAATTGGGGGTACAACTTAGAGAGGGTTCTATAAATGAGGCAAGGCATGCCTCCTATGGGTATTCTCTAGTGTGTTCAGGGTAGACTCCCTAAGGGGTAGACTCTAAATGGCAAGGCTTGTCTTCAATGGAGAACTTTCTGATGAGACAAAACAGGTTTCCTAATGGAGGGCTCTAGATGACTCTTTCATTGCCCTTGTAATGAATAAGAGGTGGTACTTGGACTATCGCTTAAGGATGTGCTTGGGCTATCGCCTTTATCGCCCTAATGCGCACTATTCAACAGTATTATAATGCTTAACCTATTCCATCTAGTAATTAAAAACATAAAGGACCCACTATGTTACTGTCCAAATACCCAGCTGAATATCAAACAGAGTAGACCTGCACTATTTGAATGACAAATGACATAATTTAACTCCTTGAAATATTTTAACACAGTAAGCTCATACCCTTCAATAGCTAACAAGGACACACAAAAAATAAATCAAGGAGCAAAGCACCTAACCCATACTTTTTGGACTTCAAGAAACAAATGAACATCCAAACCAGGTTGAAGAACATGACACTTTGATCCAAGTTCAGTAAATTTCTGAATTCAAATACTCAAATATTTCATTTCAACTCTATTTTTAATACCAATGCAACTTCCAATTAAAACTTAGATATTTACTATAGAAGCAACAAACAAGGCATTACATACAATCCTAATATTTCAAATAGCATGACCATCACCAACATATTTTATTACTAACAACTTTACAAATAAATATTATAAGATTGTATGCAAACATCATCAGTAAACTAGCATCTCAAGTAAAAGATTAGAAGCAAGCTCCATACTGTATGCTCAATGTGTCATATTTATAATGTAGTCAATGCCCCTGAAATCTACAGAGAACATCTGTAACGATTTTCAATTTCTACAACTGTAAAACTAAAACAGGGCAAGCACATGACTTCTGTACCATTTCATTTCAATGAGGACACCACTATTATACATGCAAAATAGCCTCCTAAGACCAATTTCCATTTAATACAAAAGGGACACAATACCAACATCACTATGCTTAACATTTACACTAACAGGTTTACTCTTTCCTAACAGCCACTCTAAATGTGATTTCAATAAGAATATATGGAAAGGCAGTGTAGAATTGGCTAAACACATGTGCAAGTAAACACCATTATTTCTAATAGACACATAGACTCCAAGTTGTCATTTCATTTACATACAAATTGTAAGCCCAAGGGTTCCCATGGGTTAATCATTCACCTTACCTTCTTGTTTTGATGCTAGCAAACTAAATTGATTAGCATTTATGAACTAATGTGTTGCTTTGAGGTGTTGAGTTGTATACAGAAATTTCATGTCATAATCGCCATTACACAATTCAATTCAACACATGAATTGCGGATCAAGGATCAAAGGAACCAAGAGCTTGTACATACAGTGAAGACATCACTATTTGAAGATGATCAAGTCAAACAAGCTCGAAGATGAAAAATCCACAAGTTCCTAACAAAGTGTCAAGAAGGAGCTTGAAGTTGAACATGCCATGGTGACACCTCATGAACCATTCAACATGCATTGAAGATTGGAGGGAGTCACAAGAGCTAGAACAAGTTCAAGATGTTCACTCAAGCCGAAGAAGTCCAAGAAAGTGCAAAGAAGTTTATACATTCCAAGAAGACTCAACGTTTACATCTTTTAAATTGTATTTGGAGTCCTCTTAATTTTATGTTTAAATGCACTTTCAAAAGGTTTTCAAAATGGTTTTCATACTTGATTTTTTACATGTTTGGAAACCATACACACACACCCAAAAATGTGTTTGAAAACCTAGGACTAAAGCCCAAAGACCATGGCAAAAAATTCCTAATTTTTAAATGTTAAAATGAAAATTTAACTAGGGCCGGTCGACCGGGGGTCTTCCAGGTGACCGCGGCAAGATGGCTGGATTTCTAGCACTTGCAAAAAATAGCGGGCCAGTCGACCGGGTCAAGCCGGGCGACTGCTGAATGGGTTCTGTTTCAACAGAGCCAGGGATGACCGCCGTGGGTCGGTCGATCGAGATAGGTTTTTGAGCTTAAATTTTGAGCGAACAGGTTGACCTCGCCGGGCGACCGCCATGGGGTCAGTCGACCGCGATGGTAAGAAATTTGAAAATAAAAAAGGGCTCCTGATAGGGGCGGGTGCCTGCGGTGGCTCGGTCGACCACGACATTCGGGGAAACTAGCCGTTGGGGCTTGCAGATGTTGACTTTTTCAACCCTATTTTTTACAGTTTTATCCCCAAACGGTCATATTTTCAAATGCACAATATAAATGATTAAAACCTATCTAAATAAGCGTTTGAATATTTTAGAAAGATCAAATCCTATTTTCCTTGAGCCAAAACTTTCCTATCAAAAGCTAAACCTCTTTGATCTTGTATTTGCACATTTTATCAAGAGGAACTCCATAGGCTTTACATTTTATCTTTCCTTGGAGAGTTTGTGACCTTTCAAAGTTTGTAATCCGCCTATTAAGAGGCATTGAGAGTTCTTATCTTTTATTTCTTCATTTGTATTTGAGGGTCTTCTCTTCGACCCGGTAACAAAGGTGAAGACAATGTGAGGGTCTACTCTTCAGACCGTTAAGAAAGGAGAAGACATTGTAAGAGGGTGTGTCCCCTCGTCAAGGCCTCGTGTAGAAATGTTTTGTTCCCTTTGGAGCATGAGGAGTCGGGTGTACGGCTTCGAGATTTGCCCTTTGAAGAATCTCATTATTTTAGTAGAGCTCTCCAAGGAGGTAAACTTGGAAGAGTGGAGTAGTTCTTGTGATAGACTGAACCACTATAAATCTTGTGCCTTGTGGATTCTTTCTCTCCTCATTTTTTTTGCACTTTGTGGTGATTGGTAAACTCTACCCTTTCTTGTATTTATGTTTTATTAAAATAAGGGTTACGGCAAATAGGCTTAAAGTAATATCTAAACCCTAAATTTCATTATCTTGAATATTTGAACAAGGGTTAGATTAATAAGTGCTTAATCAGTAAATTAATTTTAATAATCCATTTAATTAAGCCCAAAATTTTTAATTGACCAATTCACCCACCCTCTTGGGTTATCACACCTGTATTTCAGAAATCAACCTTGACCATTATCACTAAAGAAAAATTCGCACAAGTTACTATATTGAGACTTCGAATCATAACAGTTACATAATTCCAACAAAGACAAGTCCTTTATACTTTACAAACCCTTTGTAACAACAAGATTCACTTCAATTTCTCAAAGACCAAATCCAAAGAGCTAATGCATGAAATCCATCCATGTCTTTTTCAACACAGCTTATTACAAACCATCTAGCACATTGTCTGACAAACCTATTTTTTAACCTGTCTATGATATTTAATAGTGGAAAAACTATGTAACCTATGTACTATGAGAGTAACAACAAAGCTATTCACTGAATGACTCTGACATCAAAGCATAAAGAAAATGCATCAGCTGTAATATCCTTACACCATATTGATGAAAACCCCTTAGTATACAACCATCCAACAGGCATATCAACACTCTCTCTCTCTCTCTCTCTCTCTCTCTCTCTCTCTCTCTCTCACACACACACACACGAGCATATAAGCACTCATATATACACACACACATACACTCATAGACATACTCACATACACTCACAAAAACACACACTCATATTCACACACATAACACATGCACAGACATGCACACACATACACACTTACATACATGCACACATATATGTACACACACTTACAAGGACACACATACACACATATTTAAACACATAACAGGTAATGGAAACATGTTCTGCTTTGTTGATTATATACTCACCCACCCTATCTCTCAACTTTTTAAAGAACTACAGTAGTATTAGGTGTGACATGATGCTCTTGTGCAATTACAAAACATGATAGGGCTGATGTTAATTGCCCTGTTCCAAGAACAATATGAGGGCTGCTATGGACATTACCCTGTCCCATTAACAAAATGTGGATTGCATGGTGAGGGTTGCTATGAACTGAATTAGTGCAAAACATGGTTGAATTGTGGACTGAACTTAATGTAAAATAGGGACTGAATTAGTGCAAAACATGGATTGAATTGTGGACTGAATTTAGTGCAAAACAGGGACTGAATTAGGGCAAAACATGGACTGAATTGTGGGCTGAATTGTGCAAAAAAATTGGGACTGAATCCGGGGCTGAATTGTCAATTACATTCATTCTATCTGCAGCCCAGACTACAATAAGGTTAATAACTCCTATTCACAGACATCTAGCCTTATGCATGGACACGTATATACACACAAACACGCTTATACACTTACACACACATACACACAGTCATATTCACAATCACACACACACACACACACACACACACACTCATGCACACATAAATACATTCACACACACCCTCACAAACATATATACACACATACACACTCGCACACTCACATATACACACTTAAGATGTTCTGTAAAGAGAAGAATAATATGAGTAAAATCTCACCATATAATTTCCCTTTTAAGTCTCCTATATTTTCATCTTAACTTTTCTGTCTTAAATAGAACCTCAAGGATTAAAAAGCACAGTAAGAATTATGTCCATTGAGTAGAACCTACTATCAAAGCTCAAATGGGTAAAGATACAGTAAGAAGTATGTTCATGACACTCCTATACTTGTTTACTCAATGTAAGCTGACACCATCTCTTCAACAAGAATTTCACACAACATAATATCTTGAAGATGCAAAATAACCTTGATGCAATTACCTTCATTTGTGGACTGAACTGAATTAGTGCAAAACATGGTTGAATTGTGGACTGAACTTAATGCAAAATAGGGACTGAATTAGTGCAAAACATGGATTGAATTGTGGACTGAATTTAGTGCAAAACAGGGACTGAATTAGGGCAAAACATGAACTGAATTGTGGGCTGAATTGTGCAAAACAATTGGGACTGAATCCGGGGCTGAATTGTCAATTGCATTCATTCTATCTGCAGCCCAGACTACAATAAGGTTAATAACTCCTAATCACAGACATCTACCCTTATGCACGGACACGTATATACACACAAACACGCTTATACACTTACACTCACATACACACAGTCATATTCACAATCACACACACACACACACACACACACACACACACTCATGCACACATAAATATATTCACACACACCCTCACAAACATATATACACACATACACACTCGCACACTCACATATACACACTTAAGATGTTCTGTAAAGAGAAGAATAATATGAGTAAAATCTCAACATATAATTTCCCTTTTAAGTCTCCTATTTTTTATCTTAACTTTTCTGTCTTAAATAGAACCTCAAGCATTAAAAAGCACAATAAGAATTATGTCCATTGAGTAGAACCTACTATCAAAGCTCAAATGGGTAAAGATACAGTAAGAAGTATGTTCATGACACTCCTATATTTGTTTACTCAATGTAATCTGACACCATCTCTTCAACAAGAATTTCACACAACATAATATCTTGAAGATGCAAAATAATCTTGATGCAATTACCTTCATTTGCTTCCAAAAATTGATGCTATAATAACTAAGGGGACAAAACTGAACATGCATCTAGAAATTCTAATTTCTCAAAACATAGATAAGAATTAAGATGTGAAAACCTTTTATTTGATAACCGCCCTTTTTAACCCTCTGTCAATAACCATGAAATCAAAGAGACCAATTCCAACAGTAATGATGGTTGATACTACCTCCCAATTCCCATTGAGACACTGGACCATAAGGTTTGAAAATTGGAATAGAAGTTATAAATGAGAATAAGGGAATCAAATTCAGATGAATAATTCTAAACTTTTGCACTATCAACTTCACACACCAATAGCCATGAAAGAAATGATCTTCAGGTTATGTACCCAAAGAACATGAAAAGAAGTGACTACCATATGTACTGTTCCATTTCCACACTAGGACAGAGTTTGTCCAATGTCCCTCTCATTAGCACAATTACTAAGAACCAAGAACATTGATCTAACAACTCAAAGGTCTAATCATTCACTAACTTGGAGAATATTCTATGAAAGCACATTATAACATCTTACCTACTTAAACTTCTTGTGATAAAAACATTTACATGATCAACCTAGCTCCACTTATAACACAAGATAATTCAGGCCAGGCATCTTAGAAAATATATCATGTCATATGCCATTCCGACAAATGCAATGTTATCATCAAATTTAGACAAATGAAAGTCAAAACACAAGCCAGACAAATAGAATTTAATATTATTATTAAGTCCGTGTGAAATTGTAACCAAAACATGAGCCAACCAAGCAGATTTTAGTGTCCTAACAGGTTAATAGCAAACATCCATACTGTACAAGTAAATACTTGCACCATCAAGATGGAGCTAACTGAACCATGTACATCAGACATCATATCAGAGAGATCAAATGGTTATCCAGGACACATCAGAATCGAGAAGACACCAGAACTGATTCAGATCAACGAACCTCCAATTTTGTTATCCAATAATGCATACATTAGATCAACCACTTAATACAACACCAAATCATACATAAAAAGAAATAAATCAGGTACCAAATCCTATTCAACATGATATAAATTTTAGATAAAATACTAGGTCTTATCTAAAATGATACATATAACTAATCAAACATCTATCCTCATATAAAATGCTATAGATAACAGATCGAATGCCAATATATATATATATATATATATATATATATATATATATATATATATAAGTGTTCCTGCGCAGCTGCTCATATAGCTTATCTGAGAGCAGGTGCTTCAAAAACTCATGTGGCCCCACATTTTTGGGGTCATCCAAAGCATTCATTTGGAAGGCCCTTCCATGGATAGGGTGTGTACAAAAAATGAGCCCTTTAGGATCATCCTAACCCTGCCATTTGTGGAGGGGAAAATGGTCAGAAACAGTGTCTGTCCATTTTACCCTCCACCTTTGATTGGGTTAGGATGATCCTATAGGGCTGATTTTTGGTACACACCCTATCCATGGAAGGGCCTTTCAAATGAATGCTTTGGATCACCAAAAAAATGTGGGCCACATGAGTTTTTGAAGCAGCTACTCAGATAAGCTATCTGAGTAGCTGCGCATGAATACTATCCTCTCTCTCTCTCTCTCTCACTCTCTCTCTCTCTCTCTATATATATATATATATATATATATATATATATATATATATATATATATATATGTAACACAATAGCATCATATTGAGAACATCGAAATCAAAACACTCACCAAATTACCCGGTCTGGAACAAAGCAGAGAAGAAAATGCTTCCTGATAGATCCAATTCAGATGCGATCAAAAAGGATGAAGGAAATGTCCATCAAAATTGCAACTAAAATTTACGATCAGAATCTGGCCGGATTCTTGCCGAAGAAGATGAAGAACTAGTTAGGGAAAATGATCAGAGTAGGTGTTTAGAAAAGAAAATTTTGCTCCAGATCTTAGGGCTTCTAGCTTAAATTTTTTATAATGGAACTCGGATCTATGGTTTTGCAAATTGAGCTTGCCGGAGATGACGATTCGGTTGGAGTTCCGTCGGAATCTCATAAGAGAAGAAGATATTTGATCGAAAAAAAGAAAGAAAAAAAATGAGTTGGAGTTTTGTAACTCGGATCTAAGAAAAGATGGTGAAAAAGCTAAGACAGAAAACAAAGATTGATGATGGAGATAGTGGCCAAGATCTATCAGAGAAGAAGGAATGGAAACTTGCCACCGGAGATTTGCCGGAATCCGGCCGGAATTGAACAAAAATCCACCGGAGAAGAAAGAACCGAGTTAGGGTTTGGAATTTAGGTTTTCTCTCTCTCTCCCTCTCTCTCTCTTCCTCTCAAAATTCCCAGCGAAAATGAAATGCCTCCTCTTTTTCATTCGTTGTTTTTTTTATACATAAATATGGTCACTGATATTGGCACTACCCATTTGATGGGCGCGCCAAATGGGTTCGGGTTCGGACTTGTTAATGCGCCCCCCGTTTCACCTTTGGTTGATAGTATACGTATATAAAAATGATATTTTTGACCCCCCCTATCTCACCTGGACAGCGCCCTCATGTGTACTTATGACTACACTTTTTGCTCTTAGGGGTGGGCTTTGTAATGGAAAAGTATGTACAAGTACCCCCTTTCTCTCTCTTGGGACAACCCCCTTTATGGTGTAATTTGGTTACTCTTATAAACAAAGCCGTGGTCTGGGATAGAAATAAGGAGTGAATATTTTGGTCTTTTCTTTGCATTCACTGGTTGGTATTGACACACCCCTGCAGAATAACTCACCCCCTTATTACATTACACTACACTACACTAAGAACTATACTCGTTTAATGGGCAAACCTCAATGGATCTTGACGAAATTTCAAAGGGACCTAACTGTGATCCTAACCGACCTTGAGGCACAAATTTGGGACACTAAAACACTAGTTTACTAAAGTTTCTACTCAAACCAAGTTATTTGGTGTTCGGTCAAAATGGGGTGTCTACAATAAGATTCTCATATGGAAATCCTTTTCTACACATAAAACATAAAAAAAAAAAATCTTTACACTCATTTCACCAAACAACAGGCGTACAAAAGGATAATTCACTTTAAAACCCCTAAAATTTTAGCACTAATTTAAAGAATACTTCATCAAAGATAACAACCCAAATTTTTAAATGCTCAATTTCAATGAAGATAGGAAAAGAGGATCCAAATACAACATAAACTACTGCAAAATTGTATCTTAAAGAATAACTTCTTGGTTCCATATTAGGCTAACAACAACAAAGAACTTGAGAGTAACAATCTTTCTATCAGCATACGTGCAAGCTACTGAGTTGACAATCATACCATCTAATACCAGAAAGAATGAGAAAAATAAAGGGAAACAAAATATGTAGGAAATAAACATCTCAGATAGACACTTAACAGAACTGCTTGATTATATGATCCAAAGAAAATTCACTCAACCTAACGATAAACAAAACCTAACGGATAATCTCTTCATAAGGAACTGATTGACAGGGACATGTGAAAGGAGAATTGCAGACATGAGACAAATAAGCACTGTTAATATCACCTTTAAACTTATAGAATGAAACTAAAGGATCCTAATAGCTTCTCTCATGATCTCAGGTTTATTCATTAAATAAAACATTAATCTATACCCGCGCTGCGTGATTCTACATCCCTAAAATTCAAATTTCGAGTCTTGTAACCCTAATTCTTCATATCCTCTTTTTTCCAAAGCAACTCTACAACTATTTTCACTAGAAACCTCCATCTTTCACCAAAATCTTCACAGTCCACAATATATTTTAAACCTACATCAAAACCTCTATAAAATCAAGCACTTAATCTACATTAGCTGACCTTAAACACAACAAATTATTATTCTCAGAAAGTTTTCTTAAGATATATATCTGATCTATCTAAACGAACTTCCAGTACACAAGAACATCAAAGAAACTCTCAATTTGCCTGCTACCGAGGTTAATATCCAATTTCAGCAGAGTCAATTGTAAGGAACCCTTAATATAAGGTATATTAAATGAAAAAAAGAGATAGTGATCAATAAAATCTCCCCATTCAAACTTATATCACGCAAAAAGAACACAAAAAGCATAAGATTTATAGAAATCCCAACAAAAATTGCAGCTAAAAAAATTAGATCGGGAAAAGAGAATAACCTGATTTGTTGCTCAAGATGTGTCGGACAATGGTATCCAAATGAAATGGAGCTTACCTGAGATGAATCGGTGATAATTGCAAGATACAGACAATGATCAAATCAGCGACGCCCAAGCCTCGATCTACTCTTCTTCTTCTTCTTCTTCTTGTTGCTTCCTCTGAAATTACTTTAAAATGCTCTAGAAAGCTCCAGATCTTGCTGAATTTCAAGAGTCTTTGTCAATTGAACAAAAAAGATTCACTAATTTCAACTAGAACTAGCAGATTTGAAGTTTAATAGCTCTCAAAACAAATAGAAACATATCAGATCTTGCTCCTTCAGTCACAGCTCTGAATTAGGGTTTCAGGTAGAGAAACAAAAGAGGAAATGACAGCTTTGTAGGGGAAGATGAAGAAAACAAAATGTCAGAGCGGATCTTTAGTAGGGATTGAAAGAAAAAGCAATAGAGATAATATCAGAAGCTGGCCGGAGTTTCGTCTGAAAAAAAAGGGTGCCTGATTAGAGAAAAGTTCAGAAAATGCTAGGGTTTTGGTGATGGATTTCTTCCTCTCTCGTTCACTCTCTCTGCTAGGGTTAGAGATGAAAGCCCTAATTTTTTTTTGTAGCTTCTAAAAGAAGCCTCCCCTCATCTATTTATAGGATTTCTGCCTAATTTTCTCCCTAGCAAGTTACTTGGACAACCCCCTTTTGGTATATTCTAACTTGTTTTTGGTTGGATAGTGGTGGTCTATAGAAAAAGAACTTTAATGAAAATTAGGAAAAGCTTAGCCCCTCTTGGTTACCTAGGAAAACCCTTTACTGCGAATTACATTGATTAGAACACACACCAAAATGGATAAACCACTCCCCGCTTTTTACACTATGTTACACCACATTATGAACTAAGCTCGTCTTATTAAGCAAACTTTGGCAGATTTTTCTAAAATTTTACAGGGACCTACCTGGGATCCTAACCTACCTTATGATAGAATTTGGGATTCTAATTCATCTATTTGGAAGTTTTTTTATTTAGACAAAGTCAATTAGGGTTCGGTCAAAATGGGGTGTCCAGGTGCCCTATAGATGAGTAATGGAGAACGGTAGGAAAGGTACTCTCGGGGAGAAGCTTTTAAGAGAGATAGGGGGTGAGAGCAATCAACATTGTACCTCAGGAAAACCCAAAGGATCGAGAAAAGTAGAAAATAAACACAAGCCACAAGATGAACACCGAGATTTTATGTTGTTCGGCCAAGATGCCTACATCTGTGGGTGAGAAAATGATTTTATACTATGAGAAAGTAAAACTACAAATATTACGATGGATTGATCCGAAACCTACAGACATTCAACACTTTCCCTTCCTTCTCAACCAAGACCACACAGAAGAGAAACCTTAGAGAAAAACCCCAAGAAAAAATGCGAGAAGAAACCCTAGAGATAATCCAATCTCTCTCCCCCTCTCTCTTCATGCCTCCTCTTTGCAACCGCCATACAAAAAGACTGCCACACCCAAGAGACACGTTACATTTTGTCTCTAGTATATAAATCTAGGAAAATAGAACTGAAATCTTAGCTTTCCCAGCTTTGAGTCATAAGGCAGGCCAGGTGCCCTATAGATGAGTAATGGAGAGTGGTAGCAAAGGAACTCTCGGGGAGAGGCTTTTAAGAGAGATAGGGATGAGAACGATCAAAACTGTACCTGAGGAACACCCAAAAGATCAGGAAAAGTAGAAAATAAACACAAGCCACAAGATGAACACTGACATTTTATGTTGTTCGGCCAAGATGCCTACATTTGTGGGTGAGAAAATGATTTTACACTATGAGAAAGTAAAACTACAAATATTACGATGGATTGATCCGAAACCTACTGACATTCAACACTTTCCCTTCCTTCTCAACCAAGACCACACAGAAGAGAAACCTTAGAGAAAAACCCCAAGAAAAAATGCGAGAAGAAACCCTACAGATAATCGAATCTCTCTCCCCCTCTCACTGCATGCCTCCTCTTTGCAACCGACATAAAAGAGACTGCCACACCTAAGAGACACGTTACATTTTTTCTCTGGTATATAAACTTAGGAAAATAGGACTGAAATCTTAGCTTTCCCAGCTTTGAGTCATAAGGCAGGCCAGGTGCCCTCTAGATGAGTAATGGAGAGTGGTAGCAAAGGTACTCTCGGGGAGGGGCTTTTAAGAGAGATAGGGGTGAGAGCGATCAACACTGTACTTGAGAAAAACCCAAAGGATCAAGAATAGTAGAAAATAAACACAAGCCACAAGATGAACACTGAGATTTTATGTTGTTCGCCCAAGATGCCTACATCCGTGGGTCAGAAAATGTTTTTCCACTATGAGAAAGTAAAGCTACAAATATTACAATGGAATGATCTGAAACCCACAGACATGCAACCCTTTGCCTTCCTTCTCAACCAAGAACATACATAAGAGAAACCTTAGAGAAAAACCACAGAAAAAAAATGCGAGAAGAAACCCTAGAGATAACTCACTCTCTCCCCTTCCTCTCTCTGCACGCACCCTCTTTGCAACCGCTATACAAAGAGAGTGCCACACCCAAGAGACATGTTACATTTTGTCTCTGGTATATAAACCTAGGTTTTCCTATTAAAACCTATTAAAAACACATGAAATTACTTGTTTCTAATTTATGTTCCCAGCCAAATTTCATCTGCCTAGGAAACAAGGTAAATTTCCCAATAGATACAAGGGAAATGGTTTATTCAATATGTGAATGAGTCTGGCACCCTACATTGTTGAACTTAATGACTGTTTAGAGAAATGCATATTAGACAAGTGGGATGGCAAATCCCTATTTCTAAAGCATCTATTACGTGTCTCCCATTATTGGTGAATTATTTCTAAATAAATACAACAACTAGACAATCCTAAGAAAATTGAGTTTGTGTACTTTTGGTATGGAAACAAGGAAACCTCATTGTCTAGACATAATGCAGTTTGAAATCCCAAAGGCAGCCCGAGGGGCGGGGGGGTGAATTGGGTAATTAAAAATTTAAAATCAAATTAAAGTTTGTAAATATTATCTAACCCGGCCTTGTTTTAATTAAGAGGTTGAAAAAAAAAAGTGTAGATGTTACCAATCACCCAAGCAATGCAAAGAAGGGAAAGACCAAGCAAGAGACGACACCAAGATTTATTATGGTTCGATCCTCTACCAAGAGGCCTACTCTACTCCCCAAGTTGGTTATCCTTGGGATTTTCTTCACTATATCTACACCACACTAAGCCTGGATTGGAGGGCGTCTTACAATCTTCCAAATAGGGAAGTGATATCTTCTTCCTACAATCTTCCAATACAATGGGAAAGGAAAAGCAAACACACTTGGCCTCTTTAATAGGCTTGATACAATGATTGTAGCTCACAATTTTCTTCAAAGAATGAATACAAGATGTGCCTAGTGAGATCTTGCTGAAGAAAGTTTGCAAATTCAAAGTGTAGGGAGGGGAGGATTTTCAAGAAAAACTAGTGACTTCAAAAGTTTTAGCTAAAATTTGATTTTCAAGTATTCCAAAATATTGTAAATGTGTTTTGAGGACTCATATCCATTGCCCAACTCAAGATATGATCGTTTGCGGGATTTTGGTCCTTTTGCAACTCTAAAAGATAGAAAAATGAACTAGCAGTGACAGCCCAACGGCTATATTTCCACTGGGGCAAACGTTTGCTTTGGACCTGATATATATATATATATTTTTTTGCACGTTGTTGAATTCCAGACGTCTAGAAGCCACATAAGAGAGGGCACAAATTCCATCCGATTTTGCACTACAAACTTGTAAAATTCATATCTCCCTCATTTCTTATCAGATTTCAACATTCTTGAACTCTATGGATACCAGAAGAACGAGAGGAATATGTTAAAAATATTTTAGGGTCATTATTTCTAGAACAAAGTCTAAGGTCAATCGATTTTGGCACTTATTGATTTCCAAATTCAGTCTTTTGTGGTCCGAACTTCTTGGGGGTTCTTATGGCTAAATATACGGTTTGTTAAGTACCTATGGGACCTTTTTGAATGCTTTTCCATGAAATTCTAAAAGGTCATGGGTGGTTTTGAAAAATAGTTTGAAAACACTTTGAAAATGGTAAAACCATTTCGAGGTTTATCTCTAATACAATCTAAAGATTAAGAAACTTTGATGCTTGGATTGCAATGGTCTTCAAGGGTCTTCTTAAGCTTCGTTTGCTTCAATGAATGCTTGACTTGAATTGGTTCATGTGACACCGCCATTAGTTCATCTCCAAGCTTTGAATTTAGGCTTTTGTGCAAGTTGACGAATTCAAATGTACCTGTCTAACATACATCATGCAGCAAAGCCATTATTCGTTAATTTTAATCAATATGGGTTGTTGATCGTCAAAATAAACATAGGGTTGAATCCTTGTGCTAACACAATTTGACCATGCTACTAACTTAACTTTTGATCCTATGATCCAAAAAGCATTTTTAAGTTTAACTAATCCATTTGTAAGCCATTGATGAGAGATGGCCGTATTTTTTGGGGAAAATAATTTTGGGTGTTGATAATCTACGTACAATGGGGGTGTTGTTTGACTAAGAAAAATATATTGCTCATTGAGAGAGATGGTGCAGAGACAACGAAAGAGTAGAGAGGGAGAGATGACACTATTCGAGCAGGTTGTAAATTGAAAAAGAGAGTGAAAATAGAGTGGAATGATAGCTGCAAGGAGTGCTTATCTCATATTAAAAATGTAAATAAAGAGTTGACTGCTTAATTTATATTTTATTTTTTGCATTTATTTATTAATTAATTATTAATTATCTTCCCCACCTAGAATGTGGAGATGGAGGGATGATATTAGAGAGAGTGATTGTGATTTTCTTCTCATTATTTTTTCATTGAATTTAATGCTAAATTCACCACTACTGAATATGAATTACACCTAAAATGAGTATTTTGCAAAATATACACCTGCTTGTAGGGATTTGCTAGGCAATTTCGCAGAAAGCCATTTCGCGGCTGGCTTTTGCATGTGAGAACAGCCACACAGGATGACTTTTTGACATACTCTGAGGTGGCTGTTCTCACATGCAAAATCCAGCCGTGAAATGGCTTCGGGCAAAATTGGCTAGCAAATCCGTACCTTAATTAAGATGACATTTTAATTGAAAATTTATCCCCAAAAGAAGGGTGGTTTGGTCATTAACCACCATAGTCTTTATTTACCAAACGGGGTACAGGAAGTGTTTTCCAAGAAAATTTATATCCAAGCATCATACACATACACATACACATACAAATCTCTCTGCCCCGCTCTTAACCGTTTGGATACATGGAATTTATAATCCAGGATTGTAAAATCCTGAATTTTGCAAACTAAATCCTGAATTTTGTAAGCTAAAATCTGGATTTTATCAGCTAAAACCTCTGGATTGTACATTTAAGAATTGTAAAATCCAAGTTTGAACTTTGTAAAATCTTTGTGTTAAAATACATACGAAACAGCCAACTATTTCCACATGTCCGCACGTGCCATTGTCTGTGCCCGTGTGAGCTGTATTTTAGCTTACTCTTTCGGATTTATTACTGATCTTAATGCCATGTCTTTTTGTATTACAAAAATCCGGTTATTTAATTTTCGCCCCACTTTAAGATTATGCGCCCCCCTTAAACGTGAATTGTTGTCAGACTTTTAACTTTTTTGACGTCAAACCACGCTAACAGGGGAGCGCATAATCCTACAAAGGGCGAAAAAATCATTTTCAGATCTCCAAGGAATTCCCAGCCGATCAAATGGACGAGGAATTTCCGGAGATTTTGCTGCGAGGAATTTCCCGCTCACCGTGAAAAACAGAACAAAAAGGAGAGTTTGTCGCTTTTTTGTCCCCACTCCCCAAATTCTCTAGGCTCTGTTCACTTGCGTTCCCAGGAAAGCAAATCTCTGGAAAACAGCTTATTTTTTCTCTGACAAGATCTTGATAAGGCAGAATTCTGGTGTTCACTTGCTTTCTAAGGAAAATAGAATTACAAATGTGGAATATTTGCAAAAAAGCAAAAACTGATATGGAAAAGCCCATTTTCCCACCCTTTAGGGATTTTATTTCCTAATAAAAACACACGGATTTCGTTTTCCTGAAAAACTAGTGCAAAAAGAAGGGCAAGCAGTTTTCCTGGAAACCTTTTCCAACGCAAGTAAACAATCTAGGAAAACTTTTTTCTGCACAGATTCTCTGGATTTCTTTTGCTAATGCGACGTAAGATACCCGGGAAACATTTTCTTTTCCTTTTCCAGGAAAACAAGTGAACAGAGCCTAAACCCTTTCATTTTCCCTCTTTTTCCTTTGTTTCAGAAAGCTCTTTTAACCAATCATAGAGAAAAAATACCAAAAACTCTATCAAAAGATCTACGAGCAATGAAATCATTTCTCCATTAATCAGTCGAATCCGGTAAAGTGCATTTTATACTATTAAGTGTTTGGGGTTTATTTGAGTAGTCTCAGATTTGGAATGATGGAGTTTGGTTGGTTTTGTTAATGGGTATTTGTTTTTCTTTTTTATTTTTTGGTAATTTTTTATTGATTGTAGATCAGAAAATTTATAGCAGAGTTTTTGCATATTTTTAGGATTGGGAAAGAAATGAAGGGTTTTATATGGTTGTTGATTTGTGGAGTGTTTGATGAGTGTTCAAGTGGAACTAGTTTTAGAGTACTGGTTGTTGGAGCAGAAGGAAACTTAAAATGAGGGTTGTGATATGGGATTCGATTAGATGTGTCTATTTTGTTGCATTGGGGTTTTGATTAGTATGTTGATTTTGTTTCTATAGAGGTCTCTTAGTAAGGACTAAAGAGAGATTGGATATTTTCTCTTAAGGATATCAGATTTTGTTTCTCTTTGCTCTCTGTGTTTTGAGAAGGTATCAAAATGAAATTCAATTTTTGCTCCTTTTCCATTGTTGCAATAACAGATGTTCTTATTTGCATTACTTTGGAATGGGTCTAGTTTCAGATGAGTGTGTGTTTTGTGATGAGAAATTGAAGATTTTATCTATAGGACATGGGATTCGCGCTTTTGGGTGTCTAGGTGCTTTTTAATTCAAGAAGTGGCCAGCATGAAGTACAATTTGATGTGTATTTTGTAATTCATTTTGGATGTTTGTGCTTTCAAAAGCCCAAAAGGTGAGTGGAGGATGTTTTTGATCTGGGTTTTTGGCTGTGATGGTTTATTTGATTAGCTTTTCTGCACAATTGGAAAAAGGGTTTCCTTTTTCACGGATAGTAGATTGATTTCTGAGAAGCAATTCCATGTTTTCTAGTAAAAATGGTTTCATTTAGAAGAACTATGTCTATAGTGCAGCGAGATGGATCTGTATCAAATGGGGAAGCATTTTCAGTCTCTTCTACCTCTCAAAAGTGGTCTTACACACAGAATTACTCGTCGTCTGGAGGGCTAGCTGCATTGTTTAGTTCAATGGATTTTCCTGAGGCTCTGCATAGGACTCGCGCTGTGGTTCTTGGTATTTTCTCACAGAGATCATCTTTCCATTTGGAGAGGTCAAAATCAAAGGGACAGCTCTGGAAGAGGGCTTTCTTACATTTCTTCGTTTGTTTTATGGCTGGGATTTTAATTGGTTTCACTCCCTTCACCTTTGTGGATTTCTCCATAGATCTTGTATCCAAGAAACATGCTTTTTCCTTCATGGTGACCCCTCCAAAAGCAGGCCATCATGTTGATATGGTGGGAAATAGTGGTTTTTCCCCTGAGAATTCAGATGTCATGGAAAACATTAGATCGGAAAAGGAGGCCATAAATGAGCCAAGAAATGAGATTTCTGATACCTTTTCCGCGCCATATCCTGTTCAGTTTTCAGATTTTGCGTATCAGAAGCTTTTGATAATTGTGACTGCGACGAACCCTCGACCATTTCAAACGTATTATTTGAATCGTTTTGCTCACACTTTAAGACTCGTTCCGCCTCCTTTACTTTGGACAGTTGTGGAGATGTCTTCCCAATCTACTGAAACTGCGGAAATCTTAAGAAAATCTGGGATTATGTACAGGCATCTTGTGTGCGAGGCAAATCTGACCAGCATAAAAGATAGACATGTTCACCAAAGAAATCTGGCCCTTTCTCACATTGAAAAGCACCGTCTCAATGGCATTGTGTACTTTGCAGATGACCATAATGTGTACTCAGTTGTTCTTTTTGAGCAAATGAGAGAGATCAGGTATTCCTCTTCTGTTTGAAATTTATCCTTACACGTTTTATTATTTTTGGAGCTTTATGATGTTTTTATACCACAAATTGTGACTGTGATTCAAAGGATTTTGCCCGTTGAACCTGCAAAAACATAACCAACAGGATAAGCCATATTTTCTTCTCTTAAACATCTTTTCCACTACTCCTTAATTACTACCTTTGTTTGGTTAGGAAACCTTACTGCATTTGTTTTAGCGATAACATAAAAAGTTCATTAGATGATAAAACCAATACAACAGGAAGGGACGGGCTGTGCCGCAGTAAAAAAAGATTACACGCACTGAAAATATTTTCTAACAAAATCAGAAAGGTAGCAATTCTACAATCTCCAAAGTGACCCTTTCTATTCCCTCTCTGGGAAGTCCATCCACCATTTCTTCTGCCATTCTTGAAATACATACATAAGAAGAAATGATAAGCATCTCCATGATAGATCTCACTAGTTGCCATGGGCTCAAAGTTGATTCTTTAGCCCATGAGGTTACGTCCTTTGAATCTCATACAATTAGGATAATTCTTCCTTGAAGATGTGCAAGGCTGCTAGGAAATCTCTCACTTTTTCCTCATTAGATATTGTTCTCCCCAAAGGACCAGAGAAAAATTTTACTGCATCCCACAGTTTGATGGAATTAGGACTTAGGAGGGTGTGGTCGCCAACTTGCTTCAACTCTTGCCTTTGGTACCTTGCTCACGGCCATTTATTTCCAATTCTCTGGAAAATTCCTTACTCGGTTTCCTTGAAAATCTCCTTCCTATACTCGTTCAACAAATGGTTGAAATTTTATTGTCCATAATCAATCTTACTATTGATTATGGTGGTAAGGATTGTAGGCGTCCGTTGCAGACTTATTCTAGGCGGGGCCACACTCAAGGGGCCCCATAGGGATATTTCTTATATTTTATTGTTCGTAGGGGTATTTTATGATTCGTAGGGATATTTTGGGGATTATTTGGCATTATCAGGGTTATTTTGGTTTTGTAGGGATTTTAGGGGTATTTCAGTCTTTTATGATTGTTGGTTACCTATATATAGGCCAGATTATGACTTTTGGATGATTATTGATTGATTTACAGCTTAATTGAATTCTTCTCCCTCTCTAATTCTATTTCTTTTCTTCTTCTTCTTCTCTGTCCCTAGCCTACATCAAATTGGTATCAGAGCAAAGATCCAAGAGCCAAACAGCCACCAATCCTAATTTCCTAATCTAGTTCTCTTCTTCTTCTTTTTGTTCTCTCTCCCTAGCCTACATCAATTGGTCACCTCCAAATTCTAAAGGCCTCACAGTGGAGAAATAAATGATTCAGCTTTTCCTCCTTTTCACAAATGGCACATGCACTCTCTAGGAAGGAAAACTTCTCTTAAGCATGACACGGTATTGAACTTTTCTGCTATGTCTCACTGTTTCATTTTGGTAATTTTCCCCTTCGAATATGTTTTTCCATTGGATGTCTTCATCTTATTGTTAAATATATGATAAAATCTTTTGCACAGTTACTTTTGTAAAATTTACTATTAAGTAAAGCTACATAACTGTTTAAGTGAATGCAGTTATCCTTTTAGTGGGTTCTTACATTTTACATAATATCATTTTCGTTAAGCCATTTACTATTGAATGATCATGTTGATGGTTCATTGAATTTTCTGTTCAGGCAGTGCTACGATTCAATTAATGATAACTAATATAGTGCTTAAATAACTTGTATTTAGAATGCCAGTGTCTATATTTTTTAACATCTTGTAAGTTGTGTGTAAATCCTTACTTTATACTGATTACGCCCTTCAAATAATTATTGTAGAAGAGATGGTGACATAGCTTTTCAGGACCATATGAGGGTATATAGCTTCCAAAGTCTTAACCTTGTTCCTTGTCTTGCCCTCATAGTCAAGAGTCTCACAGGATAGCTCTCTTACCAATTTGATGCTTCCTGCAAGTTGCAACTCTCCTCACATCCATCTTCTTGAACCAGGGTTTTGACAACCTGAAACTTGTTTGGGACTCGATTAGAACCTAGGTCCAAGTCCACTTGTGCTCAATGAAGATTAAAATGCTTATGTAGTCTGTTCTTTTGAGCATTCTTTTTATTAGGGGTTGATAGAATAAGAAGAAGGATGCAAGAAGAAGAAGAAGAAGAAGGAATACCAAGGGCATCACACCGATGTGTTTTTTTTGAAGGGGCAAAATAAGATTCAATAAATAAGGGCAGACCGAGAAAGTCCACGAAAATAATACAAGGAACGAAAGAAACTAGTACAAGATAGTCATGGAAGTAAATAATCAAACCACTCCAAGCCCACCTTCCCAACCCCGGATCTAGCAAGGGCATCTGCTTCCCTATTCGCCCCCTCTCCACATGCCTAAAAACAATGGAGGAACCAGAAATAATATATGAGTTCTCATAAAAAAAAACCAAGGAATCTCCAAGGATGGGCCGAGGAACCACCAAGCCACATCACATTCTTTGAATCTAAATGCACACATCAAGCATATTTCTATCAATCCGCTTAATGCCCTGGCATACCCCCCCCCCCCCCCCCCCCCCCCCCCCCCCGATGGACCTGGATTACCCAAGCTCGAACCATCAAAATTCAGTTTAAACAATCCGACAGGTGGGTTTTCCCATCCTAAAACAGTTGGGGACCTTGCCTTCCTGCAATGGCATACCTCCTGCCACCCTTCTCATAAGTCAAAAGCCGACACAAATCGAAAAGAAGGTAAGTTTCTGGCCCAGGCAATAGTCAAAGCTATCACCTTAATATATAAGCAATACGATGACCTCGATTTCCCCTCAAATACTCTCGAATTCCTCTCCTTCCAAATAACCCACCATTTTGCTAGCAGACATGTATGCCATAAGGTCTTGCCTTTCCTTTTCCATGGCACCGCACTCCAACACCGAATAACCTCTAGTAAGGATGAAGGGCACACCCAGCGTATACCAAATCTGGATAGAATATATCCCCATATCTCCCTCGCCACCCCGCAATGGATGAACAGATGACCTGTGGATTCACCATCTTCCACACACAACGGGCAATGATCTATTAGTCACATACCTCGTTTCTGGAGAAAATTGATCTTTTGTATGCACTCCCGAATAGCAGCCCACCCAAATATGGATACTCTGGGTGGCACCTGGATTTTCCACACTCTAGGTGATAAGGAGGGAGCACCACAGGGCACTAAACAATGGTAAACGGATTTAGCAGAGAGAGAATCAGAAGAATTCCATGACCATATTCTTTTATCATGACCAGCCATACTGATGTAACAACCCTCGAGCAATTGTAAGAACCACAAGGAGTCCAACTCTCTATCAAAAAAGTCTCACACCGATGTTCTTCCTATGGAATCACACCGTAGAGCAGTCCAGGCATTATACCAAGACGAAAGGACACCACATTTATAGGCTGCAAATATCAAACTGAAATTCTATTCATAATCCTCTCTACACTTGTCATTAAGGTTTACACACGTGTGTGTGTTTGTGTGTGTGTAATATTTATATAGATAGATCTATCCTATAGCTTTTAGATTCTTCTCCTGACTCAAAACCTTAGAAAATGTGGGCCCACTTATGACGAAAGTCCAAACTTTAGTTTTCACTTAAAACTCATAAAAACAAAAACTAATAACATGTGGGTGAATGAGGTGTAGGGTTGCCATGAGGTGTAGGGTTCAAGACTGCTACAGAGGGATTGAGTAAAGCTCTTCGGAAAAAAATAATAATAATAATAATAACATGTGGGTTCATATTGGCATGAATAGACAAAGCTAATTTAAAACAAAGTACTAATTCATCCCAAATACATTAAAATCCCTAATAAGACCAATATACCCCCATGAAAATAAAAGACTGACCCTAAAATTCCATTAAAAAAAGACAGACCCTAAAACACTTATGATGGGCCCCATCATCATGTTTGGCTCCCTTTCGGATTTTTGTGAAGGATGGTCCCCATCAAAGATAACTCATGGTTTTATACGTATAATATTTTTATGTTTTGCTTCTAATGGGTAATTGAGTCCTAGTGTGATTAGTATGTAGATGTGAAGAGATGTACTATGCCATCTTCAAGAAAATAGGAGAGCTTTCCATTGGAGTTTCTAAGAGTGGAATTCGTTGTTATCTTTGTATGGATTCCCTTCTTCAAACGTTTTCGATTTGTATCACTTTTCTAGATATAAAGACCATCAAGATACTCTTTGTGGCTATTTATAGCAACTTTTCTTTCAATAGTAACATCTATATATCCTCATCTATGGCATTAGTATCTTCTCAAGGGAGCTCTTAAATTTCATGGAATGACCTAAATAAAGAGAAAGTGCAAAAAGAACTCTATTGAGATCTACTACTCCAAATATTATTTGTATATATAGGAAATATCCTTGTGAGCCAGAAGACCCAAACAGAACACTCATCAAGCAACAATTCTAAGGGTCATATAACAATTCTAAAGGAAATACAAACATGTACATGTCCATGCTCGTGCTATAAATTATGATCATAAATGAATGTGATATTGGCTAAGTAGATGTTGGGGCCACATGTGGATTGCAAAGTGTTACACCTGACAGCATTATGAAGTCCAATGCATTTGTACAAGTATGCAATGATATTGGAGAGTATCACTTCATATACGCATTAACGAGAGAAAATGTATCTAGATAAATACAAATATGTATGATTCAAGCTTAGGGAACCCTTGTCCAGCCTTTATTGGGGGAATCCTTGTGGATCTAGCAGGGAGGTTTAATGGGTGTTCTTGAGTCTGAATAGACTGGAAGGCCTACATGAGGGGAGAGTGCTTGTCCTTGGAAGGGCATCATTCTCATCTACTTGATGCCCTTGATTCTTTGTTGGTTGAGGGAGACTCACTTAATGCTATTCGATGGGTTAAGGATTGGATGGGCTTTCCTTGGAGATTCTCCGATGCTCGTGAGGAAATTCTGGATCATATTGAGGACAACATTGCATATGTTATATTAAAAACTAGAAAGATAAGATAAATGTTTCATCCTGATAGATCTGTTGCTGTGTGTCAGACATGTGAATCTGACATGTTGGCCTAATTTAACAAGTTTTAAAATTGAAGCTCCTTGTAAACTTGTATCTGGGATGATGCAAGGTTTCTGAATAAGAAGAAGACTCGTATTGCCACTTGACACTAACTTAACCTTCCAGTGATTTATTATGATGATTTAAATTTTACCATGCCACTGTGTATCCAATTTTTGCAGTACGAAGGTAGAGTACTTGAGGAGATGGAATCAGATGCAATTCTAGCATATTTTTTATTTTATGTTAATTTGTGAATTTCAGAAACCTGAATCCTCTGAGGCAATTTACAATAGCAAATGCACTTATTGAGAATTCCATATTCAAAGAAACCAGGAACAAGTAGTGATAATTCATTTCAGTGTTGTAGATATTGGTTAAGTCATTTTTCTATCCAAATCACAAGTACTTCTTGAAGTCGGTATCTATATTTGTGAACTTGTTCAATTTTGTTTGTTTTTAGTTTAATTCAATTTTTGTTTGTTTTTAGTTTAATGTACCTTACATCTTACTATAAAAGAAACGTACCTAACATCTTATCTGAAGATGAGTTCAAGATATGTGTAATTGAAAAAAAGTAAGGAATGTGATTAAAGCAGCTTCAACAATTTCTTGTCGACTAAGGTGTTTTCTTTTTCTTTTTAAAATCTCCATGACTTGCACAACTTGGTTGCAGGCATGGTTTTAGATGCCGTCCGAAACCAAGACGAAATAACTGACATGTTCTTTTTTCATCTCCACCGAAACGAAATCCTTTAGTTTACATGTTTTGATTTTGGTAACATTTCGTTCATGTCGACCAAAACATCTGTTGACATGTCAATTTCGACCAATGTGGAACTTTTGTTTAGAGCTAAGTGGGGTCCATTTACACACACAAAAGAAAAGAAATAAAAAAAAACCACAAGAAAACGATGCATTTTTTTTTTTTTTGAATGGTAAGAAGGATGCATTCTTATCAAGAAGTTGGGCTGTTCTGGTAATACTATAAGGGAGCCTTATTTGGTTATTTCTTGGAGGTACAAACCCATTTTCTTAAAATTTTCATAATATGGTTACTTTTTTAACTGATCCATTTACCCTGCTAAACAAGTGATGTAAGATATTCCTTTTTGTTTCTAATTCCCTCATCTTCATCAATGGAAGAAGTTTGATTAACATTTGTGTTTGTTAATCCCTTTTATCCTTCTTTTGCTATAGTAATTAATAATGATGCACACATGAATTCCTTTCATTTTTTGTGAGGATAACATTTTAATTGTTCTTTTGGAAAGCAAATTTGGTGTAAATGGACATTAATGCTTAGTGAAGCGCTTTTTTATGTTCTCTCTGATCCTTTGATCATTCATAGTTTAAACACAATGCTCTCTGCCTCATGAATTTATTATTTTCTTTATTAATTTTGAGATTTGTCCATCAGGGTATATGTTGTAGCATTGCCATGACTAGTTTGTTTTTTTTTTTTTTGACTCGTAGACGTTTTGGAACGTGGCCAGTTGTCATGCATATAAGAAGCAAGAACAGAGTAGTATTGGAGGGTCCTGTGTGCAACAGCAGCCAAGTTATTGGATGGTACACAAATGAAAGAAGTAAGAGAAGTCGGAGATTCCATGTCGACATGTCAGGATTTGCCTTCAATAGTACCATACTTTGGGACTCTAAGAGATGGCATCGGCCCACTCCCGAATCTATTAGGCAGCTAGACGTCAAGGAAGGACTCCAAGTAAGTTGTTTCTCCTCAAATATGCATGGTTTGAAATTTCGGCCGAAATTTTGGCTGAAGTTTAGGATATCGGCCGGGACCGACCAAAAGTACCTTGAATTGGTGTCGGTTCCAGATTTCGGCCGAAATTTTGGCCAAATGTAATTTTTAATTTTTTTCGGAATTTCAAATTTTGGCTGAAATTTGGGCCAAAATTTTGGCTAAAAATTTGGTTTTTTACGAAATTTTGGTATTTCGGCTGAGGCCGAAACCGATACCGGAGCCGAAATTTAAACCTTGCAAATATGTAACCGCTGGCATTGCTTGTGTTTCTTTGCTGTTCAATAATCTCATCCATCCTAGAACAATAATGTTGATCCTAACTACTAAATTGGGCACGCCTTTGCAGGCGAGTACATTCATAGAGCAAGTTGTGGAAGATGAAAGCCAAATGGAAGGCTTACCAAAGGACTGCTTAAGAATCATGGTTTGGCATTTGCATCTTGAAGCTCCTCAACTTTCCTATCCTCAAGGCCGGTCAATGCAAAAGAATTTGGATGTTGTTGTCCCCTTGCTGTGAAACCAGCTCTTGGTGAGCCATTTATTGAACATAAAAATGTCTTAGTCTGATAATTATCTTTTGCATGTCGCTTTATATGAATTTTCAAAATGGACTTTTCTAACTAGATTTTATTATCTATTTAGCATCCTTTTAAAAACTGTTTTAGAATCTAAAGCCTTGATAAGAAGACTGGATCGATTCTAATCATAAAGTTGGCTCTTAAACCAAAAGGGTTAAATATTTTTATAAAGACAATAAAAAGCAGATCACTTTTTTTGAAAGGTAAACATCAAACTGCATAACACTTGAAGAAACCAAGACATTTCCAAATCATCCATATTTTAACATTCCACATGAAGTTCTAATATACCACATTTCGTAGCACTTTAAAATAGTACTGAACTATTTGTATCTCCCAAATCCATCAGATGTGGGGAAGAAGTCAGTATTGGTATGTAACCTGCAGTTCCATTCCATTTTAGTGTATCCTATCGTTTATGTATTTGCCTTTTTTCCTAATTGAATCCAACTTGATCCATTTCAAATAAAAAAAAAATGAATCCAACTTGAATTATGAATCGTCATTTTCAGTGGCATTCAAATTGAAACATAAAATCAAATCATTAATCAAACTTTCATACCACTGGTTTAGCTCTGTTGATATTCACATGTATTCAATTACTACTATAATTTTCTTTGAGAAATTTGCATCACTGTTGCTATCATTAGATCTGTTTTTTGCCTCTTTTCCATGTTCTGAATTTGTGTCATCTTTTCATGTTACAGGAATTTATGAAGAAATACAGCTCTTCCTGCTAATACCGTCCCCTCCTGCCTAGATCTTGACCACTGTCTGCAATTTATTCATCAACTGTTCAATGGAGGCAAGCGATGTGCCTGTGAAGGTTTTTGTCAGATTATTTTATTTTAGCCATTTTTTCTTTTCCAGGCAATACATGATCATGTACAGTTATTTGAGTTTGCTGTTCAATCTCCTCTGGATGCTCCGTGAACGTGCGGACTTGCAATATCTAGAATTGTTGAGGCGAAAACCTGCACGAACTCAAAATTCATGCATTTAAGGGTGGTTTTTTGTTGCTTCAATTAAAATGACATGATTTGGGAGAATGTGAAAAATCCCAAAATTGTACTTTGTTGCTCAATTTGATATTATAGGTAAAATACATGACCTCTTTTTATTTATATTTTTCCAGTGTCTGTGGAGGGTGAGTGTTCTGTTATCTGAAAGTTGGTAGCATTGCATGCTTGTGGGGATGTTTAATTCTTGGGTGGATTTGGTTTGATGGATTTTTCTTTGCCTGAAATCATGCAAACAACAACTGATTGTTTTTATGCAGGAATTCAGAAATCATCACCCCAACTAAGTTCACCCCACCACCTGTCTTGTCGCGGTGTTCTCTAAGCGTCGAAAGGAAGAAAATGAGTGAAAAATCAGCCATTGAACATCTCTAGGAATTACCAAGTTAACAAAAAGCCCACACTGTTGATTTATGTTTTTCCTTAACTGATCTAATTGGTCTGAGTCATGGCTTCGATTGATAGTTGCCTGGTTCATTGAGTTTGATGAACATGATCCATGGATTGATACCTAAATTGACTAATTAATTTGTTAAATTGAATTGTAGTTTTGACAGGGTTACAAACATAGAACTGTTGTGACTTGGCATGCATCTGAACAATTGATATGGTGATCCACGACCCTACATTACAAATACGATTAAGCACAAGCAAAATGAATGATCCTAACCCCATTCAGTCCAAAGGAGAAAAAATTGTTTTCCAGAATGGGTCTAGCAGTTAAACAGAAGTACTCCGTGCTAATGTACCTTGGATGATCCACATGTTGGGTCAAGTGTGCTGATGAACACATTGAACTATCCCTGTGGCTACCTAGTCAGTAGTCACCCGCTCTTATCTCTTTTGGAAGGAGTAATAATCAAATAAATTAAAAAAGAGGAAGTCTAAACTGAAGGGAGCCCCTAAAAAGAGGTGAAAGGGCTCCGCCATTGGCTGCACTTCACCATCATGTTTGACTTTTCAGCCGTTATTAATGCATTATGGTGATGTGTAGCCAATAGGAGAGCCCTGTCACCTCTTTTTTGCGAGGGCTCCCTTCAGTCAAGAATTCCTCATGAAAAAAAAATCAAGATATAAAACTCAAGGCTACTGATATTGGGACTACAATGTTTTAATAATTGTACAAACTATGCTTGTCTTTCGCATATCAGAGCTTTTTTGGAAATGTATTAACTTCTGGCAACTGTTTAAATAATAAAAGACAAGACGAGTTAGTGAAATTATCAAAACACAGCAGTACCAATATTAGTAGCCAAACTCAAATATTATTTTTGAATTCTTCGTTATTCTCATTCTTTCCAAGATATTTGAAAAATTCAAATAATGTCAATGATACCATCTTCTTCGATTGAATGATAGGCCCATACAAATAGTGAAATCTTAACCGTCCAATCAATGGCTAACAAATGTCAATCATTGATATTCAAAGCCCTTGATGAGAGAGGCAACATCTCATCTAGTGGTGTGGACCAACAGTAACACCCCAAACTTGTTTTACTATGGTGGGTCAGGTCCCTGTGGGGACATGGAACCATAATATCTCCACCCTTAAAAAAAACATTGATTAAAAAAGACGATATCGTCTCTCTCTTTCTCTCTCTCTCTCTCTCTCATGCTCCCTCTTTTATTGTTCTATATAGAAGAATAAAAACATAGAATAAGAGGTCGATATGTCCGAGTGGTTAAGGAGACAGACTCGAAATCTGTTGGGCTTTGCCTGCGCAGGTTCGAATCCTGCTGTCGACGCTTTTGATTTTATATTTTATCCTTTTGTAGGCCATTTCCGTTTTCAACTAACAATTTGTAGGATACCATTTACGAGTTTTTATGATGTGCTTAGTTTTCTTCTTTGTAAAAAAGTATGGGAAAACAGAAGTAGAAATAGAGGCCAATTGCCTTTATATGATGGCCTTTCAATGGATCATGGATCAAATTCTCCTTTCAAACTATGTATACCTTTTGATTTGTGGAGGGTGGGGCGGGAGGCAATCCAGATGCACAATGATTCTCTTCGATGGAGGATCTGATGATGATCAAATGTCCTCCTTTCTCTAATGTACCTACAAAGATAAGGATTTCTTTGGTGAATTCTTGACCTAGTTAGAGGTGTTGTGATTTATACTTTTTTTTCATTAGTTCTAACTTCTAAGTTCTAACTTCCTAATAATTGCACCTTGTTGTTGGTGTGGATTGACGGGCCAAGCTCCAACTGATCGACCTAGGACCAAGGTTTTAGATTTAGGTTTCGGAGTGCGTTTCAGTACTCACCGAAACTGAAATTTCAGCCAAAATTTTGAAATTTCAGACTAAATCTAACGAAATCAAAAAACGCTTATTTTATAGCGGACATAATTTCGATCGAAATTTCAGGATAATATTAAATAATTATCTAGAATCCAGTTTTTTGGGTGAAATCCCTTAAATTTCAGGTTCGGTCGAAATAAATTAACGTTTCGATTAATAGCTATTCGATTCCGGTCTCGACCGAAACTCGAAATTTCGGACAAAATATAAAGAAATCAAATAACACTTATTTTATAGCATACATAATTTCGATCAAAATTTCAATTATTTCGGCTGAAATTTCGGGATAATATTAAATAATTATCTAGAATCCAGATTTTTGGGTGAAATCCCATAAATTTCGGACGAAATTGCGGGAGAAGCGAAATTTTGAGCAAAATAAATTAACGTTTTGATTAATAGTGATCCGATTTCGGTCTCGACCGAAACCCGAACTTTCGGACCGAAATTTCAAATTTCGATCAAAATTTAAAACCTTGCCTAGGACTAATTGGATGAGCCTGTTAGATTTTTTAAAGTATTTTTTAACATATTTTTTATTTTATTCTTATTTGATTTTTACTTTTGAGAGATGTGTGAGGATAATATTGTAATTTTGTATCTAAGGCCATTTTTGTCACTTTATTGGCCTAGCTTGCACATGTGTGCCCCATCTTTTCTTACTTTCCTCATATTTCAAATTCAAACTCTACTTGAAACTCTAAACACACCACCACTTCCCTAATCATTTATGTCTCCACTTTTTCATACACACTAACACTTACCAAGTCATTAATTCTCCGAGAAATGATAGAATGAAGGGCGCCCTTGCAAAAATATGCTTCAAGGGCATCATTATTGGTTGATTTATGCAAAGTCAACATGGTTTCCACTTTTTTAGGCGCCATCCACTTTTTTCGGCGCCACACTTTGCAGAAATTAACCAATATTGGCGCCCTTGAAGCTGATTTTTGCAAGGGCACCCTTCATTCTATCATTTCTCTAATTCTCCACTTTCTATTGACTAGCTAAGCCAAACTTATTTAGTCATTTTTGTAGTGATTCTCTACTAGCAAGACCCACATTGAAGCTCCATTGTGTGCAAGCATGTGATTGAAGAAAAGTGCCAACTTGCCCCATATTTTTTCCACATTTTGAAAATTTATTCTTTCTATTGTTCTTAGCTTGTATTCTGCTCTTTTATCCTAGATGGGAGTACATCTTGTTGATGTTTGTTCTTCTTCTACTTTGTTGTTGATCTTGGGCTAGTGTAAAGTCTGGTTTCACGATTTGAGAAGCAGATATTCCGGTATTGTGAAACATGTCTTTCTCTTTATGGCTGACCCGAACATCCAAAATCAATTTTCATTAAAAAGACAAAAGAAAAGAAAATGAGAAACCTTAAAAGCTAACTTCTACATGAAAGACTTAATTCAAACATATTTCTCCAAGATATCCTTGCCTTGCTGGTGAGTAAGCAATGGAAATATATAAAGTGAGTCACAGATAGTAGTAGGTCACTGTCATGAAAGATAAAAAAAATAGATAGTGGTAAGGATTGAAATTTCGGTTTCGGTTTCGGCCTCAGCAGATGATGATGCCGAAATCTGGTTCTAGGATTGATGGCTGGTAGAACTCCAACCCATGATCAACCTACGCTCATAGAAAAAGCGTTAGGGGACCCGGAGTTGTGGTTCTAGGGACCAATCCGATGCTCAAGTCAGAAATCGGCAGAACAAGAGAACAAAGCTAGAGGTTGAAGCGAATTCTAACTCTTAACAGAGGTGATAGAATGTGTATCTTTGAGTGTGGGGGTCTTACTTATGGAGAAGGAGTCCACAACTGTTTAGGGAACTTGGCTCAATAGGAGTCCTTCCGTATTGGGCGGTTTCCTTGGGAGATAAGTACTAAGTTTCCTTAATGGAACTGGTTTCTATCCTGGGCAAGCGATCTTTCTGGAGAGTTTCCGTCCCTAAACAGGACTTTCCTTCGGTGGCGCTTTCCACCTTAGAGACATTACTATTCCAGATATATGGGGAATCCTCATGGGATTCTACCTTTAAGAGGCAGGTTCGGTTTCTAATCCAGGGTGATGCCAGGTGTCAAGCATCTAAGGGACATGCCGATTTTACCCCTAATAGCCGAAAACGAAATATCAGTGGAAATTTCAGTTTGGGTTTGAATTTTAGTAAAAATGTTATAATTTTGGCCAAAATTTTTAATTTTTGGTCCCGGCCAAAATACGAAATTTCAATATTTCGACCGAAATTTAAAACCATGGTGGTAAGGGTCCTCGCCAAACCCAAGCTTACCTACCTAAAAAAGGTCATTGTCATGAATGTGAAGCCGAAGTGAAAACACTAATCTATATATATATATATATATATATATATATATATATATATATATATATATATATATATATATATATATATATATATATAGAGAGAGAGAGAGAGAGAGAGAGAAGAGTGTTCCTGCTTAGCTGCTCAGATAGCTTATCTGAGAAGCTGCTTCAAAAACTCATGTGGCCCACATTTTTTGGGTGATCCCAAGGATAGGGTGTGTACCAAAAATGACCCCTTTAGGATCATCCTAACCCTGCCATTTGTGAAGGGAAAAAATGGTCAAAAATATTGTCTGTCGATTTTCCCCTCCACCTTTGATTGGGTTAGGATGATCCTATAGGGCTGATTTTTGGTACACACCCTATCCATGGAAGTGCCTTTCAAATGAATGCTTTGAATCACACAAAAAATGTGGGCCACATGAGTTTTTGAAGCAGTTGCTCAGATAACCTATCTGAGCAGCTGCGCTGGAACACTATTCTCATATATATATATATATATATATATATATATATATATATATATATATATATAGAGAGAGAGAGAGAGAGAGAGAGAGAGGAAACAGTTGGTGAGCTTAAGCTCACCAAACTTATGGTGAGCTAGCTTGCCCAATCACATGGGGCCCACTTTGTTAGGATGATCCAAACCATTCATTTGAAAGTCCCTTACATAGATGGGGGGTGTACCAAAAATCAGCTCCATAGGATCATCCTAACCCCTCCATTTGTGGAGGACAAAAATGGACAGACACAAATCTGCCCCATTTTTGTCCTCCACAAATGGAGGGGTTAGGATGATCCTATGGAGTTGATTTTTGGTACACCCCCTATCTATGATAAGGCCTTGCAAATGAATGGTTTGGATCATTCCCCAAAATGTGGGACCCATGTGATTGGGCAAGCTAGCTCACCATAAGTTTGGTGAGCTTAAGCTCACCAACAGTTTCTTCATATATATATATATATATATATATATATATATATGAGGAAAATGATTGTGAGCTTGAAGCTCATATAGCTTATATGAGCTTGAGGACCCAAACACATGTGGGCCCACATGGTTAGGATGATCCAAAGCATTCATTTGAAAGACCCTTACATAGATAGGGTGTGTACAAAAAATTAGCTCCATAGGATCATCCTAACCCATCCAAAAGTGGAGGGCAAAATGGACAGACACCGTTTGCCACAAATCTGCCCATTTTTGCCCTCCGCTTTTGGAGGGGTTAGGATGATCCAATGGAGCTGATTTTTGGTACACACCCTATCTATGATGAGGCCTTGCAAATGAATGGTTTGGATCACCACAAAAAATGTGGGACCCATGTGTTTTGGCCCTCAAGCTCATATAAGCTATATGAGCTTCAAGCTCACAATCATTTTCCTCTATAGGCGAGAGCAAAAACTTACATAGATAATGACTTCCAAGGCTGCCTTAATGTTTCTTTAACAAAGCAGTGAGTAGTTAAAAAGATCACGGCTTCAATGTTAATTTAGATCGAAAACAAACAAAAAAGTGAAAAAATAAAGAGTGCAATAAGTTATTGAATTACAATTCTTCCATATATGAAAAATCCATTTGAGATTTTATGTTCTTGCGCAACTCAAAACGTATCTTCTTGTGCAATCAAAACCATTTCCTGGATCTCTTAAAACAAAATAAAATCAGAAAAGATTTTTGTTAGCAACAACCAATGGCAGATAAAAAACAACTAAGAAATTGTAGCACACCAAATCAAAGAAAGAATTGAACCCTAAGATTAATTTTTGTGTTTTATTCAAAATCAAGAATGTTGCTACCATATATTTGTCATGGGCGTTACCATAGGGTATTGAAACCAGCCAAACAATGGAAGGGCCATGCCAACTTGACAAACTTCCTCATAAATGCATGTGTTGTTAAACTCAAGGAAGAATTTACACCACTCAGGAGACCCCAAAATCACCATTACATCAAATGAACAGATTTGCAGGATTTAAATCAAATGAACACAAAAAGAGACCCAAACAGATTAAAGAAGTAAATCAAGACCCATAAGTAGCTACAAAAAATAGAAAAATAAAATGTAATAAGTAATAAAAACCTGCAAATAACTCTACAAAGTAGAAATGGAACACGTCGTAAACATGGTCCATCTATCCAAATGATCACTCATTAGATGATTAAATAATTATAATCTTGGAAGTAGAAACAAAATATTGAAAAGAGAGAGAAAAATTGCAGAACTGTAAAATTGCAATTACTTGAGATAAAGATAAAACGTGAAAGCTCTTCACTTTATTTATATTCGACTGTTTAAATACACGAAGTTGCTTGTTTGGTTCTAATAACCATAACCTACTCTACATAAAATAGAACTCTTCCTTAATACTAATCACCTAGAGTCCTAGGATATACAAACTCTATCCCAACATAAGATCTATCCACACACTTCTCTAGATAATAGAAAACTCAAACTATAGTTATCTAACATTAAACTCAAAACAAAAAGGACTCTTAAACAAAAACGATTGACCAAAGCTTTCCTTTTTTCATAAATTTTTAATTTTTTCCAAACATTAAATTTGGAGTACAAAATGAGATTTGTAAAGTGAGATTTAGAGATAGAGAATTGGAAGGTTTGACTGGACTTGGGATAAAGATCCCAGGCTGCCTACGTACCTCGTGGAAGAGGATCAAGCCAATGTAGTTCGGAAACATACTTTCCTAACTACTAAAAACCATAACTTTTTCAAATGTTTTTTATTTTCAAATTTCTGATGTTTTTGAATTTTAAAAATATTTCAATGTTTTTGAGTTTTGAAAAAATATTTTTAAATGTTTTTGAGTTTTAAATTTCTAATGCTTTTGGATTTTAAGATGATTTCAATATTCTTGATGATTTAAATTTCCAATATTTTTAGATTTTTCAAATGATTTCACCCTTAAAGGGAGCAAACACAACAACAAACCAGGACAAAACCCTAAGGCTAATGGGGAAACCTTGAACAAGCAAACTAGTGTCCCAAGCACAGGAAAATGATATGATCCCAAGTAAGCAAAGCTCTAATGAGACTGGGTTAGTCTCTAACAAAGGGAGTGACAACAACACTAAAGGAGAAACTCCTAACTAACAACATTAAGGAGGGGTGCAAATAAGCTAACATGTCTCACAATTCTATAAAAGAGGGGGCAAATAAGTCAAAGACTTGCTACTAGAAGAAAATAAACAAGGGTGTTAGTGAGACTGAGCAAGTCTCCTAGACACAAAGATGGGCTTCAAGTATCCCCATCATTGCCCTTGCAATGATAAATAAGGGATTAGGCAACTAACAGACCAAGTTGGTCTCCAACTAGTAGGGGGTACAAGTTGGGGTACAACTTAGAGAGGGTTCTATAAATGAGGTCAAGCATGCTCTTATGAGTAACTTTCTAATGTAACTGAGTTTGCCTCCTAACATCTTTTAGTTAATCATTTTCACATCTTTCATTTTAGTTTTGATTTCCACTTGCAGGCATTTAACATTTTTGCATTACAAAGCATTACATAAATCATTGAATTCAAGGCATCAAAACATAGCAAGACTCAAAATAATTAACGTAAGCATGAGTGAAAGGCTATAACATATATAATATTAGAAAATAAACTTAAAATATTCAAAGTATTTCATCTCACCCATCACAAACTAGGCTAAGCATGAATCAAGCATCAAAAGCATGCATTTGCATTCGACATGAAAGCTGATAATTTGTATTAAAAATAACACTATAAAAATGGCAAAACTAGCAAATGTGATACACATCAAAGTTGTAGGGGACACATCAGGAAACATTTGATAAGTTACGTATTTCAGACGGTTCTTGCCGGAAGTGGCCAGAAAATGGTCATCTTTGGGCTGATTTCAGATTTCATTTATGCAGTTTTGTTTTGAAAAGTTTCAATTTTGTTTTAAAAAACAGAGAAACCAAAACACATTTTTAGAAAACGTGTTCAACGCCAATGTTTTAAGCAATTCATTGAGGAAAACTTTCTAAGTTGACAACTTCGGCTGGATTTGACCGGAAGTAGCCAGAAAATTACCATCTCTGGTCAAGCCGCAAGCTGGAAATAGGGTATTTTTTGCTGAAATCTTAAAAATGTCATAACTTTTTCATTCCTTAGCCAAATTAGGGCCATGATATGTCAAATTGAAGGTCTTGGAGTGCTCTCCAACCGCATATGATCAATTCTTTTCAGATTTGACCTAAAATAGCTAAAAATGATAAAAAAAATTAATCTGGACAGTATGTAATTTTAAGATTTTTCAAGACATTTCAAAGCCAAAATTCACATCTAAGAAGCCTAGTTCTAAACCTTTGCATTACATATATTTTTAGATTTAAATTAATGAATATTAGGCTGAAATTTCAAGCTTAAGATGATAGAAATAAGAAAAATCAAGGAGATTTTCCATTTGAGCCTTTGAAAATGGTTGAAATAGTAAAATCGACATAACTTTTTCATTTTTAACCCGATTTTAGCGTAAAATATGTCAAATCGAAGGTCTTGAAAAGCTCTACAACTTTTACATTTATCACTTTTGTAAATTCTGACCAAAATTTAGCAAAAAAGCACAAATACAAATCTGGACAACATGTATTTCAATATTTTCAACACTTACAAGAGCATTTCACATTAAAACCCTATATCTATCATAGATTTCACTAGATATTCACATCACACTCATATTAGCACATAAATTTTTGAATTCCAAAGCATAACACATCAGATCTAAAGATTTTGACAAAAAATCATTTAAGAATTCACCATTTTAACCCAAATTTTCAGTTGAAATCTGAAAATTGGAATAACTTCTTCGTTTCTTAACTAATTTTAAACCATAATATACCAAATTGAAGATCTCAGAAGTCTCTACGATCTTACTTGAAAGATTTTACTCAGATCTTGCCAAACATTGATGAAAACGAGCAAAAACTATGTTGGACAATATGTAATTTTGTCATTTTTACATCAAAATTCAACCAAAACTCAAAATCTGTGGAGAATTCTTTTAGATCTTATTATTAGACATGATTTTAAACATGTTTTGATGGAATTTAGCCATACGTTGTTAGATCTAACCATTTTTATGCATATTTACCTTAAATTTGTCATTTTTAGGTTAATTTTCAAGAGAAAACTTAAAATAAACTCAAAATCCACCAACCTTATGTGAGAAACTTTAAATTCTAGCATCTCTTAGACTCTTCTCTTGGATCTCTCCTTGAAAATATTGACATAGACTATGCATAATGGGGCGATGATCAAAATATGGTTTAAAATTATTTTAAAATATGCTATATTTTAAAATTCTTTAAATTGAAATCAATTTTCAAGTTCACTTTCTGCGAGAAGAACAAAAAATAATTCTCAATAGATTAGTTCTTTATTTTTAAAATATCAAAATTTCATTTTTTTGAGATAGAGTACAATATGTAATTTGCCAACCAACTACTTATGGGTAGACAAAGCAACTCCAACAGTTCAGCTGCAAATGATTGTAAAGCATTCGATCCATATAATATTAAGCAAATTGGAAAGATTCTCAGTCTAACATTAGATTTGAGTACTTATAATTTTATCTATCATCCTAAGGTAACATCTGTAGACACCCTGATTTTGCTAAGCCTTCTTGCATTTTAGGATGAACTTCACCTCAATTTAAGTGTTTTAGTGTTGATTCGCAATCCTGAATGTCTCTAGGGGGTTCCATTGATCACCGGAAGATGAGAATTCAAGTTTTCAAACAGGTGAAAAAACTTGCTATTTTTGAAATTTCTGAATTTTTGCACTACAGGGGTATTTTGGTCATTTCCAATATGTCCCATTTGACCCTCGAGTTGTGTCTGAGAAATCTTGAGTGATTTCATGAATTTTGAAAAACCTGCTAAATTTAGAACTCTCAGGGGTTTCACTTGATTTGGAAATTTTGTGAGATAAAAATATTTTGTGCATTTTCAGGGGATTCCATGTGATCTTGTTTGATATCACCCACCAAAAGGAGCGAATTTAAAAATTTGCTATTTTTGAAGATTTACCTTTGAAAACTTTCTATTTTTAACTTTCCCCTTTGAGGACGATCCGGTTTAAAGGCATTTTGGTCGCTTTTTGATATGTGTTGATCAAACAAGGTCATGATGGGCAAAAACGATTTTCCAAGGGGTAAATGAGGTTAGGCCATGTGTATAGGACCCACCATATGCATCACATGGTGTGGGTCCACAATTATAAATTTCGAATTATTATTTTAAATGGGTTGGATTTCATAAAAGATGAGAAAGAGAAAAGGGCTAATATGATCAGATCACTAAAACGGCTATAACTTTTTAATCACTTGTCCAAAAAATTTAATTTTTCCAAAGGGTAAATGAGGTTAGGCCATGTGTGTAGGACCCACCATATGCATAACATGGTGTGGGTCCACCATTATAAATTTCGAATTATTATTTGAAATGGGTTGGATTTCATAAAAGATGAGAAAGAGAAAGGGCTAATATGATCAGATCACTAAAACGGCCATAACTTTTTAATCACTTGTCCAAAAAATTCATGTTTATACTTGTTGGAAACATCTCGAGAAGGGCTATAACTTTTTAGTTTACAACTGTTCGTGATTTTTCCACAAAACAAGTAAAAAACGAGCATTAAAATCTGGTAGTGCCATTTGGATCGGAATTTCAGCCCACTAAAACTGTCATAACGCTTAAACCGAATTTCCAAATTTAAAGTATAAATATGCATTGGAAAGATCTTTCAAAGGGCTACAACTTTGTAGTTTACGACTTTTCCTGATTCTGCCCCTAAATAGGTCTAAAATGAGCTCCAACATTGGGTAGTCCTTTTTGGATGTGAATCTTTCATAAAAGGGTGTGTTTACCATATGTGAGAGCTTCTAGAAGGATCTTGAAAGGTCTCTCTTGAGCATAATAAGATTAGAATCCTTGCTTTGTAAGGAATTTTAATTAGAAGCAACTCTAATTTGGAAAGAAAAAGAAAAGAAAGAAAAAGAGCAAAATAGAAACTTCATTTTCCAATTCAAACTCTTACTTTTCTATATAAACACACACACAACCCTAGGGTAGATGATGCAAAAACATCCCACCTTACTCTCCTCTTGGAAAAACATCCCACTTTTTGTGGGGTTCTTGATCATCTTCCATATTGGTTCTTCTTCAAAGTACCATTGAATTTCTTCTTCTCCTCTTCGACATATATCGTATCGGATTATTTTCAACGATCTTCGGATTTTCTATTGCGTATACAAGGTGTGTCAAAGCGTATATCTTAGATTTACACACTTTAGAGATAAGGAAAGCGATCAACGGTTAGTATTTTGATTTCATGTAATCTAGGAACTAGAAAGCATGCTAAGTTAGATTTTGAGTTTTCTTTGAATTCATAATGCATATGGATGCTTTTTTTATTGAAATTTTGATATGATCTAATATGAATCATATTGTTTTAAAATCCAAATTTTTGCATAAAAATTAGTTTTCTTTAATCAAAAATCAATTTTTTTACGGTATGGGTTAAAACCCATTTTCAAACCAAGTAGTTTAAATCGTTGGGTTTTTCCGAATCTAATTTTTTTTTAAATTAAAATATATTAAAAAATTCTGGAAACCTAAATTTCCAGCCAAGTTTGATATATTTTGACAACGATTTCGTTCTTCGAGCTGTTGCCTAGAAAAGACGAATTGTTTTAAGAATAAAATCAAATATATAGCAAAATAACTCGGAATTGGACGAAATTTTGTCTCCAGCAGTTTTTTCTTATTTCTAGATCACACAAAAAAATTTCATGAATTTTCGGATTAACTTAATGCCATTAAAAATATTTTTTAAAGTGATTAAATCATTAAAAATACCAAACAAATTCGAAAAGCTACGAAACTTCCCAGATCATTATCTTAAATATATTTAAAGGTTTTGTGGTATAAAAATTAAAAAAATTAATTTCCTTCATGGTTTTATATCCAAAGCATTGTTTTGCGTGTGGTTAGGGTTTTTTTGTTAAAATTGAAATTTTTTTTAAAGTTTTCTATTCAAACCAGTTATTTATGTTACTGGAATGATGTAAAAATTGTTTAATTAATTTTCACAAAGTTTTAATATGAATTTCGAATTTTTATGGTGTTTTGGGCTTAAAGTTTATAAGAAACCATTGATTTTTCAATAAAAATTAAGTTTTCAAACATACACTGATCTTATAAGGCTAAAATTTGGAGGTAAAATAATATGATTTATATCTTATCTACTGTAAATTTTTCATGATTTATAGTAGCTATTTGTTTATGATTTTTCTTTCAAATCTTCCAGATTTTGTTAGATTAAAAATAGTTAGCAAATCACAGTAAAAATTGATGAAATTTTTACAGTAACATTATTCTATTATGATGGTATCTCTATAAACTTTTGACATGAATTGGAGTATATTTACTATAGGTTGCTTTGTAACACTAACAACCTGGCCTAATTTTGTTAAAATCATTTAAAATCCATTGTAAATCAGAAAATCGTAAAAAATTTCAGAATACCTTAATTTTCCAGAACACATCTAATCTTTAAGTTACTTAAGCAGAAACCTTAATAATCAATAACTTCGTTTGTAAACTTGCTATTATGAGTTATATTAGATGAGGGGGTTGAATTCATAATCGTTTCCTCTTTGCAATCAATCCTGGACTTTTTAGCATCTAAGTTAAATATATTGTTGGCTCTGAGGTCTTTTGCCCTTGAAAATCCTGAGAAAAATGCCAGGCGACAATATATCATAATTTATTTGCCAAAAGTGTAAGGGTAGAAAGTACGATTCCCTTCTATGAATTCAACCCAAGCATGAAATCGATTTTGGTGCCGTTGGATTGCTGTCCCACCTCGTAGGAACCCTTATGCTCTGTTTGGTTCTTTTTTGTTGAAAAAAATAGCAGGGAATGTAATTCTACTAATTCGTTGAAGGGTGTTTGGTAGGGAATTTAGCGAAATTGGAGAGTTTGACCGCAGGGGATGTCGGGTGCTTGTCGGTGACGTGGAACCCTCAAAATTCGCTGGATGAATTTCTCCGAATCGAAAAAAAATGAGAGAAATTCTCAGGCAAATACTTTTTTCCCGTAATTGTCATAAGTTTTTAATTTTCATTGTAGTTTTTTCGGTAATTGTCATATGTTAGTACATCCTGTTGGTATTTGTTTTCGTAATTTTCCTACTTTGCTTCCCTTTTCCGTAATTTTTCATTTAAAACTTAGTACTTTGCCACAAATCGTAATGATTACTATTTTTTGCTATTTTATGTTTTTGCTAGCCACCTTTGCACCCATGTTACTTATGCCAATCTTTGCACAAAGGATGGACCACAAGTCGACAAGTGGCCTCGGCGAAGGTGGCTAGCAAATTCCTATATAAAAAAAGGAAAATGTTATCAGCACTACTGTTTTTTGATGAGGGAACTCCTTGCTTTATTAAAACTACGGTATGGCCCACACTATAGGACGATCCAAACCGTCCATTAGATGGGCCATAGCCTAAATAGGTTATGCCCCAAAAATCATTTCCATAGGCAGATCCTAACCCTCCAATCTGAATGTTAGAGGGTTGATCCTAATCCTCTATAGATCGGAGGGTTAGAATGAAATAATTTTGGGGCATAACCTATTTGGCTATGGCCCATCTAATGGACGGTTTGGATCATCCTATGGTGCGGGCCATACTGTACTTTTAATAAAGTGAGGAGTGCCCTCATAAAAAAACAGTAGTGCTGATAACATTTCCCAAAAAAAAAAATTCTTAAAAAATACGGCAAAAAACCTCTTTCACATCTCCTAACGCAACCAAACAACGTCTGAGATTTGCTCTCAATCTCCCCGTTGACTGATTTCCTTTTGATTTGCTTTTAATCTCCCTTTGATTTCTTCTTCTCCAAATCCTCCCAACATCTACCAGCATCCAAACAGAGCATTAGAGTCTATTTAGGAACGCTTACGTCACGTTGTGTTCTAAGTCTTAGGGTGACCTAGAGTTAGGAGTCTAGCCTCATCACGGCCGGTTGCTATTATTAGCAAATGACCTTTAGACTAGTTTCACTAGTTAACCCCTTTTCCCTATAGGACAAGCTTATTTAACCTAGGATGTAGGGCCCACTTGCATTAGTGTAGGGAATGTTTTGCACTTAGATAGGACCATATAACATCTTAAATGGAGTCCTAGGATAATAAAATCTACTCAACTTAAATTAAATAATCTCTCTTAAACTGTTGAAACAATCAGTCCAATCTAGATTGGTGTCTTAGATAGGTTAGGCATATAGCTTAGTTTAGGCCACCGAACTACGATCGACTCTGATTCCAGCGAGGCTTGGATACGTAGGCAACTTTGGATGCTTGGATGGCATACCGAGCACGAGTCTGCCCACCACAAATGGTGGGGTTTTGTAGATTAGTTTTTCTAAATTCTTAATTGAATTAATTAAAATATATAGGATTTTCCTCAAATTATAATTTCAGGAGAACATTCACTTGGATAGAATCCAAACAAATTAAGAAAATAAAGAGACACATTAGGGATTACATTGGAATTAGATTTTAGGATGCATGTCACGTAGTTCGCACATTAATATAGAGTTAAATGAGCCATTTAAAAGAAATTCAAGAGAGTTAACTTTTGGAATTGAAGATTGGATTATCGGGCAAGAATGGTGCATGTGGTGGTAACTCCCCATACCTTCCATTCTCGTAATCAGGTAATGAATCTAGACTTCTGGGACTGCAAATCATTGCAATGTCACTTACGGGTCCTAGGTCTCTTACTTAGGTGACGACTCTGATTATTCTCTTTTGTGTGAAATTCGGATTGCTTTAGTGATCCCAAGTTTATAGAAAAGATAAATTATATTAATAATAAAAAGGCACACTTCATTCGTGTGGGTACGAGAGACCAAGAAGAAAAGGGAGGCGGGTCGCGCTCCTCTCGCGGGACCGGGTCCCACAACATCGTTTCAAACATTTGTTATTTTTTCGAATCCAAAAAAGCATACCTCAATTCGTGTGCAGCGGATGATAGTCATTGGATTTGGAATTATCACATCCCAAACCTGCTGAAAGTGAAGTACCGACCAATTTTGATCCACCCCTTGTTCAACTGTGAGTCCGATGGTGCTCTCTTCCAATCTCTAAATTCCAGAGATTGTACGTTTTAAACCATTGCCAGGGAGTGGGATCTCATGGCTTTTATAGGCCTCCCTAAAACCTAATACCTAGGGTTAGGTCTCCCTGGTTAATTCCCAATTTGAGAGGGGCAAATTAGTCATCCCATCACCAATACATAATTATCAATATAACCATCATCAATCGGTAATTAAACAAAGCCAAAATGTGCACACCCTCAGATAGTTTCTCGGTCAATCATACTTATTAAACCCCTCACTTTGAATCGAGTGTGAATATGGGATTTTTCCGTTTTTCCAATTCCTCTGTATATTTCCGGGTTTCCTCAATTCAAAGTGTTCCTCGACTTGATAAGCCAAATTTTAAATCGTTTTTGTAAATTCCCGCGACATAATTATTTCAAAAAAATAAATATTTAATAATATAATAATTATAGAAAAATTAAGTCGCTAATTTTTCATCAAATACATTCCGATAAAAATTCCAATTTGGCTCAATCTATCGTCAAGTACCATCAGGGTAATTATATTCAGTTATCGTGTATCTGTTGCGGCCTGTAACACACTCAAATTGAAGATAATTAAACATAACTTAACCAGGAATTCCACAGCTAATTCCTCAACTTCGATTGGCACATTGCAATGAGTCCCAACATGGGCATTCGTCACTCTGTCTCGTGTAATGTCCTATGTCCCATACCAAAGAGTTCACCATAAAGGCTTCTTTAGTTAAGTATGTTGCATATACACTATCGTAATATAGTGCACGTAATTCGAACGTATTCCAGAAAAACATACATTAGCCCAATTCCATCGAATTACTTTCCGATCCCTCGCACATGTGTATATTTCCACATGTTGTGTGAATACTTTCTAGTGTGAGACACACCAACGCATGATCCGCGTGTTTCCTCAAACACATAGGGCCACCAGTCCTCAGGAGCCAATCCCTTCAAACAGACCCTAGCAGAACATTCCATGTACCACGTTCAGGGCTTAATTCCATCGGCAGGTCCCATGGTCCTATCACCACTGTCCGATGTATTCCGTGGTCTTGTCCCGGCACTAACTAGGTCAACACACATTCCTGACACCCCACTCACCGTGGAAATATAGGTCCAACCGGTTAAGGGGATTTTCCAAGATTCCATCAATAACATGATGTACATTAGAGTGCGACATGTTGAAATTAGATTAGTGGCAATGAAATGGTCTTGCAAGGCCATACAAAATCCCAAAAATCCCAACATCTCCCACTTGCTCTAAAAGACCAATTTCCTCTAATTTCCTAAGACCAACTTATTCCGCATGCTTTGGTCTCAGTACACACCATCATAATACAATGTAATAGTTTCCGCTATTGACTCCAAGACCTTTAATTCCCCACAAGACCATTTACAATCGTTTTAGTTCCACTCTTGTTAACCGGTGTGTATTCCTTAGTACCTTTGAGGTATCTAAGTACCTTTATAATAAATTTCCAATGTAACGATCTTGGGTGTTTGCTGGTACCTACCAAGCATTGCCACTACAAAGTAGAGGTCTTGTTGTGTGCATACATAGCGTACATAAAGCTTCCCATAGTTGAGGCATGTTTAAACTTTTTCCATCTGGACCTTTTCCTCAAGAGTTTTAGCACAAAACTCATACTGAGTTTTTCCGCCTTTCTAATAGTCGTTCATAGGTCTTCCCTCTTCCATTGCACAACACTTTAGTACAGTACCAAAGTACTTTTTTCAGTGAAAGTGCTGGCAACTAATTTGGGTCTATCTGTATAATTGTTTAAGGCCCAAGATGTACATAGCCTTAACTAGGTCCTATATTTCACCATTCCGTGATAATCACATATTAGTTTCCTACAATAGATCCATGTTCCTTTAAGCAATCACTTTGTTGTCCACATAAAGTGATGGAAGTATAATATTCCTCCCACTCACCTTTGTGTATATACAATGATCGCTATTGTTTATAACAAGCCTGAGACCTTCCAGGGCTCTATTAAAAAGAATGCACCTTTTAGTTTCTAATTTAGAAGTGGTTCAAAAAATTCCCAAACTTCATTTTTCATAATGGAGTTTATTTCCCCCAACATGGTTTCCATCTAAAGATGTGAACTTTTAAACTTCCAATTTCCTCTGAGTAAGAAACAGGTTCCTCAGTTGAGTTACCAAGGGACAATATTCCCTTTCACTTCATCTAAGAGATATTATTTGCCTCCCACTGATGAAGAAGGTCTATCAAGTACAATCACTATATGTTTATTTCCATACATGATTAAGCCACCCTAATAAAACTGTATCATTATATGTGTATTCCTTCCAGTCCACAACTCGATAAGAGTTTGGTCTGTAGTCTCTGATGGAACTCATTTAACAATGTAAGAGCTTGTACACCCTAGGAATCCATAGGGATATCAATATAGTCCATCATTGATCTGACAATGTCTAGTTTATTCCTCCTCTCAACAACACATGCAGTTTTACCGAGGAGTGTAAAGCATGGGAATTCAATGAATAGCACCATGTTCCTTGTAGAACCAATCAAACAAGTCTAAGGTGCATTCAGTGTAAAGCATGGGAATTCAATGAATAGCACCATGTTCCTTGTAGAACCAATCAAACAAGTCTAAGGTGAATTCAGTGTAAAGCATGGGAATTCAATGAATAGCACTATGTTCCTTGTAGAACCAGTCAAACAAGTCTAAGGTGCATTCACCACCTCTGTCAATCCTAAGAACCTTAGTAGATTCTAGTTCATATTCCTCGAACTTGTCTAAGGCTTTAGATTTCCTATCAATGAGGTAATAATATCTTTCCATTATCGCAGGTTTCGCATTGACCAAAGTCTTTCCATGAGATACCTTTGATAACACCCTCATCAACTAGTCTTTTTAATCCTGCGTTCCCAGTTTGCCTAATCTAAGGCTCCTCATGTATAGTGCAGGGTTCCAAGTTCAAGTAATTAGATTCAATTCAAGTTCTAGTACATTAATTCCAGAGTTTCTGCACAAACCATAATTTTTTTCCATTATCAGAACGTGACACAGGGTTATAAGTAGAACAACCTACTTAAATTCCAACAACACCATTAAGTCCATCTACTTAAGGATCACCCAACTTTAGGATAGATAGGAGGTGATTCCGCATAAAAAATGCATACAAAGAAACATAAGAGTAAGAGCTTTCCTCCTTTTCGGAGTCTTAGCACGGACATTCCAATTCCGACCATTTCCACTTTCGCGTTCGTGCCGATGTAGATGATACATTCCTCTTTGGTCACTTCTTCCTCTCTAGGCATCAACACGTTACGAGTGCGCATTGAGTCAAGCCATCAAACATCGATTGGCTCAGGCGCTACAAATTATTCCATGTACACACAAGAGTGGTCTCTAATTTTCTGTGCTTCATGCTCAAACTCAAATATATCTTCCTCTTTTGGGGATACAGAAATCCAAAAGAGTCCAAAATTACCAAGGTTAATGGTATTTATATTGTTCTCATCAAAGTATTTCCCAACAGATTTCCTAGTGTGTTCCACATTGTTCCCATTCAACTCCCCCTCTCTTTTGCCTCTCTTTTTCTTATTTGCAACCTCAGAAACGTGAACCTGGTCTTTGTCTTTCTTTCCCTGGTTTCTTCGTTCCTCTTCCATTAGAGGTGACATCTCAAACTATGGAGAGTTAAATTCCTTTTTGAGTGTGAAAAAGAAACAGTAACGCTTCCCAAGAAGATGAAAGTGAATTTAATATGTTTTTTACTTGGAAATTTTGTGGTATAGTGTATCTAAACACTTTCAATTCCTCTGCAAGAAAGTATTCCTCGTTAAGATGGTACTTACCAAGTGTTTCCTCAGACACTTTCCTGTTGAAGCATTTAACTACCAACGTTCTAGTCCGAGTCTCAGACACACCCCAACAATATCTTTCAGGGCAGTCATTAGTTTCTTTGCAGAGTAATTGTTATAACATTTTCAATGGCTAGGGTGTCTTTCACATAACCTAATAAGTGAAGCCAAGTCACATTCAAACTTTTTCCAGTGATAGTATATTTCCTTCTCACAGAGGGACAATGAATAGACAAGACTTTATCATTGTCCTCTGCAAGCGTCAAATATATAGTTTTTCAATTTATTTAACATTCCACCCTTAGAAGCCATTTTAAATTCAAATAAACGACTTGAAAGAAATGTTACCGAATATGGAGAGGTCCCATTCTTACGCGCGGTATGATCTGATATTGTTGGTCTGATTCCCGCGTCCAATCTGAGGCATATTGCGAAGTCCAGCTCCATCCAATGGTTAGAATAATATGATCTTCTTTTGAGAGCTATCGAGCGATGTTCCGTGGTATGACCGTATAGTTCCGATCTAATTCCCATGTGCAAATTCCAGGTTGATCCGTGAACAGAACAACTCAATCTAAACGAATGGTTGAGATCGATCCTTGATCCAACTGTAGGGTCACTCAATCCAAATTGATCACATGATGGTTCCACTTGATGCAAATGGACCCGTCATTGTCAATCCACGATCTAACTTTTAACAGCATCGGAGGGTCTAGATGACTAACTTGCTGATAAGTCCATGGGCAAAAGTCATTAAGAAAGGGGCATCAAATTCCAGCCATACATGCCCCTTTTAGCCTGTGATTGGGGTGTGGGCCACATTAAAATTGTTGTTCTCTATGTCCGTCCTTTATGTATAAAAGACCCTCGGGCTACCAAAACCAATTAAACAAACTATGGTGGTATAAGTTAACTACCTCTCCCAAAACCACTCATAAGTCATAACAGTAACCCCAAGTAAGTACGTCATCACATCATTTTTAGCTTCCAAGCAGAACACGTAAACTATATGATTGTCGAGTGTACTACCCAAACTGGTGGTCACACCAAATAAGTTCTCTGAGACGCATGCGGGCTACCGTGCGGGAGGAGGCCGGGCTAGGGCGGCTATGTTTTTCGGGCGATGAAGAGCCGTAGGTCATATATCAATTTTCCGGCAAAAAAATTTGCCGTGTAATTGGATTCCGGTGTATATTTCCACAGTTTATGAGCAACCACAACAAACCTTCTATCGTGAAGCAGATGATAAAAAATATAGGCCCCAATAAAATAATGGTTTATGATGGCGTCGGAATCCGGGTCTGCGACCGCGCGGTGGGTAGAGAGCCACCGCGGGAATCTACGATCACAAACAGAGGGGTCAGGGACGTCCGCGGTAGGTCCTGGACGACCACTTCGACACCCAAGTCAGATTCTGGACCAACAATATAAAGAACAGCAAGAAAAGGCTAAGGTGCAATCAGGTTTGCCAAGGCCAAGACGCAGGTTCTTCTCTTGGTGCATAGGTGGACGGGTCGGAGGCATCGAGCGGGAAGAGGAAGAAAAGGAAAGCGGGGGAAAGGAATCTGGGCGTCCAGCACCTTTCTCCTTTCTCCCCGAGATTAATCTTCCTACTTCCTTTGTCGTCGCCTCGTTTTTCGGAGAGTCGCCCCTCCCTTTGGGTAGCCTTGAGAGGGATGGGATTTTTCTCTCCTCCCTGCCTTTGTTTTTTGTTTTTTCTCCTGTTTGATCTCGCTTGCGAATCCTTTTTAAGGGGCGCCATGCGGACCCTTTCATCATTTCAGATAGAGACCTCCACTCGTAGGATTGGGCTGCCTTCCTGTTTTGACGGCACGTGTGGCTTTGCCGTGTAATCCCGCCCATAATCGTGATGATGAGGTTTACGCTGCGGGAGGGTGACACGCGGCAGAATTACGTGGTATTGTCGCACATTAACGCCCTACTTAATTATGATTAGATTCCATCGGTGCATGGGCGACACGTGGTGAGATTCGAGGGTCGCGCCGTATTTATGTCCCATCATAATACCCCCTACTCCTTTTGTCTATTGAATGGACCAAGGGAGTAATGTCTGGTCAAATAATGTTATGATGAGGGCATTTATGGGAGCCTCGGAGTACAAGGAGACGCGGCGGTTTCTTTCTTGGGAATTGCAGTGTCATTATGTGGCTTTAGTCGGTCACCCAATAGGAGGGAGACACGTATAGGGTGAGTCGCCTCGTTTCCTGACCCAAGGGTTTTTTCCTCCGGGTTTATAAAGGAAGATCACCCCGGTATTTTTAATTATTGTTTTCTTTCTTAGGCAGATTGCCTCTCTGCGTTTTTCCCTTCTCTGATAATATGTCCGGCTCTCCTACGCGAGTTAGGGGCAAAGCCCCTCTTTCCCAGGAATCCTCAAGTGATCCCAATCTGTATTCTGACTCGGAGGAAGACCTCATGGCTCATCGGAAGAGGGTCAGGAGGGATCCGGACCCTCCTCCAGGCTTTCCCCCCCTTTGCCTTTCTTCCTTGCCTAGCAAGGACAAGTCGTCCAGCTCCTATGTCGCTAAGGAGTGATCTTTTTTCTCCAAGGTCTATCGGCATGGGATGAAATTGTGCGACCGGGTTTTGAAAATGGGCAAGGAGATTGAGGACTTGAAGCGGAGAAACGAAGAGCTCCAAAGAAGGGTCCACGCCCTTAACAAGCAGCTGCTTGAATATGAGGTGGACCTCTTGCTGGAGAGCTCCTGGGAGGAGGAGGAGGATTCTCTGGAGGAGGAGTCTTCTTCCAGTCGTTTGGGCGATTAGTTTCTACGGGACCAAGCTTCCTTTGCTTCTCTATTTCTTTTCTCTTTTTTCTTTTTTCTTTTGTACCGGGCCTGTGTGCCCTATGTTTGGTTTCTTATTCCCTTCCCTCTTTTTGTAGGCCTGCGGGCCAGAAGGATGTGATTATGAATGGATGGCTTCTTTCTGAATTTGTGACGTGTTTCTTATGCTTTCTTTCCCATCTGTACGGTAGCTAAATTTATTTGAGCGGAGCGGAAGTAGCAAGGCCGGGCTTTGTTGTTGGACCCGTGCTCTTTCCAATGTGCTTGGTATATGTTTTTCCTATTCCGAGGGATTGTGGCGGCTTGGCCGGACCTTGTGCATGGTCTCGAGCCTTTATCCAGCGTGCTTGGTTTCTTCCATCTAGTGGAATCATATGCCGAGCCCTTGTGCCGTGGTTCCGAGTCTTTTCTGTCGTGCCGCATGTTTTTCATCTGGTGCTTTGAGGTCGGATCCCTTTGCTAGGTTTCAAACCTTCGATCCATCTCTTTCATTCGGTGGGGATGCTTTAAGTGACGTCTCACCTTGCTTTTAGGAGGGAACGTCGTGGGAATGGCTTGTTAGGGAAGTTTTAGTGGTAGGGGTAGGAACGTCTTTTTAGTCGTAGGGAATGGCGCTTCGATTTCTGGCGGTTTCCTCGAGTTCCCCAATCGGCGCCACATGTGTATGTCCCATCCGATTGGAAAGGGAGGGAGGTTGATCGACGTGTGTCCAAACCCTAGCTTTTGAGGTTTTTTCAGGGATTGCTTTGCCCTATTTCTTTGTCTTCTTTTCCTCTGCGGTGATTTTGTCCGATGGCTGGTCTTTATCGACTCTTCTCTAGTTTTTGTTCTCCTTCACTTATTCGCCTCGGTGAGTTTCGTGCTTTTTGTTTCGTCTGATATTAGATTATTTTACGATGTCTGTCGCAACCGGTTCTCAGAGTTCGTCTATAAAGTCAGTAGAAGTAGTGGAGAGGGCTCCGCCAAGAAAAAGGAGGCGGTTGGTAAAAGGCAGGGGCGGCGGTTCTCGAGATGAACAGATGCCCAGAGAGTTGGAGGATAGCTCTGAGGTTTCTGGGTTGTCGTCGAGGACTGCTTCCTCTAGATCCCCCGCTCGAGTTTCTTTTACTCGTGAGGCGGAGATTAGGGATATTCAGTCTGGTGCTGTCATCCGCCCTGGTCGGGTGGTGTCCTGTAGGAGTTCTTTGGAGAAAGGGGCGGCGGAGAGGATTAGAAGGGAATATCACATTCCTGACGAGTACGGGATTAGGGTTCCTTCTTTTAGGGATGGGGTGTGTGAGGGTGTTACGGAGGAAGAAGTGGCTTTTTACGTGGAGGCTTTTAGGGCGGGGATTAGGTTCCCGCTTTTGGGCATCATAGTTGAAGCCTTCGAATTTTATCGGGTGCCCCCTCTCAGCTGGAGCCCAACAGTTGGTGTACTCTCTTGGCTTTCGTGGCGAAGGCAGGTCTTCACAAGATTTAGCCTACCCTTCCTCTACTTAGGAGTTGCGTCGTTCTTAGCCCATTGGTGAAGGGTGAGGACAGCTGGTTGTACCTGACCCAGCGTCCTCAGGTAAAGATCGCGGCGAACTTGCCTTCTTCTATTAAGAAGTGGAAAGAGGACTATGTGTTCATTATTCCTCCGTCGGATGTGGGATGGGGATTTTCTAGGTCTTGGAGGCGCTCTGTTGAGTGGCGAAGGAAATTCCTCCCCAATGAGTCTGACTATAGCAAGTCTGACCTGGAGAAGCTCGCCTCCGGAGAAGCTATTAACGTTTCCGAGTTCAGATGGGAGAGGGCTTTGAGACGGTACGGTCTGCTTGGTGCTGTGGAGAGGAGAGCCCGCCGGACGGGCGAGGAAGTGGGGGAGAGTTCCTCCAGCTATCGTGGTGAGCCTCTCTCCTCACTAGCGATTTCCCCTGGGTTTTCCTTCCTTTGGTGCTTTTCTTCTTTCTGAGCTGTTGTTTTTCTCTTTTTTGGCAACAGGTATGTCTTCTTCTGATGATGTTGCTAAGGGAAAGGGGGTTATGGTGGAGGCGGCGAAGGGTCCAACTGTCCGCCCGAAGATTCCTTCTGGCTTTATGGCTGCGGCCAGGAAGGACCGGTCGGTGGCTAGGCTTCCCGAGCCCGCGCCATCCAGTTCCTCCGGCCGATCGGTCAGGGTGAAAGATACGACAAGATCTCCTCCCAAGGAGTTGGAGCCTCCTGCCAAGAGGGTTATTCCTCCTCGCGCCAAGCAGGGGAAAGCCGGTCGAGCGGCCCGTTCCTCATCTACCTTTGTAGAGGACATGCCGAGCCGGCTGGAGGGGTCGGTCATGACCAAGCTGCTCTTGGAGCAAATGGAGTTCTCCCAGCGTTGCTACTAGGCGCAAGGGGAACTGTTTAAGCCGAACTGGAAGATTGGTGTTGAGGATGGCGTCCTCTCTAACCCTCGGGTTGGGGTGGAGATGGGGTTGATGACCGCCCTTCCTGGTGATGAGGTTGAGTTGGAAAACTTTCCCCGCAGGGCACTGGGGGCCCGGTACCTTCATTCCATATCTTGCGTAAGTATTGTGTGTTTGGCTTTCCGTTCGTTTTTTTTGTCTTGAGGTCACTAATAGTTTGCTCGTGGCGGGGCTTTTGTAGGCCCAAAGTTATGCCAGGAAGATGCTGCAATACATGGTCGAGGAGGAGTCCGAAATCGGTGCTTTCGAGGAGCGCATCCGCAAGCTGAACGAGGACCTTGAGAAGGTTCAAGCCGAAAAGGCGGCGCTTGATGACACCATCCAGAACCTTCAGGGGCAACTTAAGATGTCTGAGGACGGGAGGAACTAGGCGGAAAATAACTTGTTGGTGGCCCGACTGACGCATGCTAAGAAGCTGGTGAAAGCGCGAGAGGAATGGCGAGGTTCTGAGGAGTTTTTTAAGGCTACGGCCGTGTTCAGTGTCGACGTCGAGATAGAGGCTTTCGTCGAATGCCAGCGGCTCGTTCGTGATGTCGACCCCTCTTTTCCTTTGGAGAAGTTGGTGCACAATGCTGAGGATGCCGTTCTGGAGGACCTTTTGCAGGGGGGAAGTAGATGCCGGGGGGCCGGTCGAGGATTCAGTGGCTGCCCCGAATGTCTCTACCGTCGCTGAGGCCTCCGCAAGGGGCCAGTGAGAACTTTTGCTTCTTTTAGGATCTTGTTTGGGGCCAAGGTGCCTGGTCGGTAATAACAACTTTGAACTCTATCTTCCTTTTTTTTCTGAGAACCTGGAAAGGAAGGCTCGTCTGCTTCCTGCATTTTTATGTGATACTGAGTGGGGTAATCAAGCCCCTTTGCAGGTTTCTTCTTGATGGATTGTTGTTGGCTTTTATTTCGTTGGCAAGAATACCTCTAGTGTGCTTACACAGGGCGTCACCTTAGGGCATCTTGTTTGTGGAAGGGTCATCTTCCTCTCGAGTGATCAGCTCGGAATTGATGGGCCCTGCCTGCCCTTTAGAAATGATAGGTCTTTTTTTCATGGGGAGCGTCTTAGGTAATTTTCGGGGGATCAACCTAGATGTTACCTCTGTCCCACTCCTTGTTTTCTTTCGGTCCCAAGTGCGTCGTGGGCCGGAAAGTGGAGATGAGCATAGTTCAGACGGGAACGCTATTTCATTGATTGGAAAGGAGATACATAGCTTTGTGCTGAAAATAACAAAAAAAAGGACAAACAAAACATACGTAATAACTTAAAAGAAAGCACAGTTCATATCCTTTCTTTTTACTGATAAAACTTTTGGAGGTTGTCCATGTTCCAACTTCGAGGGACTGGGGTCCCGTCGAGGTGCTCGAGTTGGTAGGCTCCGGGGCGGAGCGCTCGAGCGGCCTTGTAGGGTCCTTCCCATTTTGGTGCTACTTTTTCGGAGTTTCGGGGGTCGGATACCTCCGCTCGTCGTAGTACTAGGTCTCCGGGTTTTACCGTGTGTTTCTTCACGCGGGAGTTGTAGTATAGCGCCACCTTTTGTTGGTAAGCAGCGGTCCGGAGGAGGGCTCGCTCTCTTTTTTCTAGTTCGAGGTCGAGGGCATTTCGGAGGAGCTCGGAATTTTCATGTTCGTCGTAGTTTTCCGTGCGAAAGCTGGAGAGGCTGATTTCTACTGGAATGACCGCTTCGGCCCCGAAGGTTAAACAGAAAGGGGACTCCCCTGTTACGGCCCGGGGTGTCGTCCGGTACACCCAGAGGACGCTGGGGAGCGCTTCTACCCAGCACTTTCCGGCTTCTCCCAACCGCTTCTTAAGACTCTGGAGTAAGATCCTATAAGTTACCTCCATCTGCTTGTTGGCCTAGGGGTGCTCTACCGAGGCGAATCGGTGCTCGATGATCAGGTTATCACAGAACCTGCCGAACTCAGCACTCGTGAACTGGGGTATGTTGTCTGTTACAAGGATTCTTGGAATGCAGAAGCAGCAAACCACGTCATGATAGAAAAACTTTTCTGTTACCTTAGAGTTTGGTCACGTTATGGCTTTAACTTCGACTCACTTGGTGAAATAATCGATGGTGACGTATAACATCGTATGCCCCCCCCCCTCGGGTCCTTCGGGAATGGCCCAAGCAGGTCCATGCCCCACATGGCGAAAGGCAGCGGCCCCTCTACTGAGGTGTAGGGGGTGGCCGGTCGATGGGGGGTGGTGGCGAATTTCTGGCATGGGCTATACTTTTTGACAAATTCTTGGGCGTCTCTGAGGATCGTAGGCCAAAAATAGCCATGCCTTACGATCTTTTGGGCTAGGGTCCTCCCGCCTCCGTGGTCTCCGCAGATCCCCTCGTGCACCTCTCCTAGTGCGTACTCCGACTCGGAGGGTACCAGGCATCTGAGGTATGGCCATGTGTATGACCGTTTGTACAGCTTGGGTCCGTTGAGCACGTAGTGGGCGGCCTTCGCAGTTAGGCGTCGGGCTTCCAGTTTGTTCTCGGGCAGTATTCCGTCTTTCAGGTACTGTACTATTGGATCCATCCAGTTAGGCCCTGGTGGAATTTCCAAGACTTGTACCTCGTCGATGCTGGGGTGAAGCAGTATTTCCGTGAGCACAGCACCAAAGTCATGGGTTTCTTCGGAGGCCATTTTGGACAGGGCGTCTGCGCGATCGTTCATGCCTCGCGGTACCTGGAGAATCTCGACTTCCCCCATTCCTTTAAGCTTTTCCCTTACCTTCTGGAGGTATCTTTTCATTCTGAGTTCCTTGCTCTCATACGCTCCGTTCACTTGCTCGACCACCAGTTGCGAATCGCTGTAGATTCTTAACTTCCTCGTGCTCAGCTCCGCGGCTAGACTCAGCCCTGCCAATAAGGCCTCGTACTCAGCCTTGTTATTGGAGGCTTTGAAGTTTAGTCGGAGGGCGTACTCTGCTATGAATCCATCTGGGCCCTGGAGGACCACTCCTGCCCCACATCCTACTTTACTTGCTGATCCGTCCACGTGAAAGGTCCAGTAGATCTCGTTGTCTTCTTCCAGCAACTCGGGCCCCATGCGCTCGCCTTCGTGGGTCGTTTGCCCACTGGGGGCCCCGGTTTCCTCCATCGCTGCTGGTTCTGCGGCCGGGGCGGTGAATTCCACCATAAAATCGGCGAGGATCTGGGATTTGATGGCCGGCCTTGGACGGACCTGTATGTCGAATTCTCCTAACTCGATGGCCCAGCTTACCATTCTACCCGAGGTCTCCGGTCTTTGTAGAATTTTTCTAAGGGGTTGGTCAGTTAAGAGTATTATGGCGTGGGCCTGGAAGTAGGGGCAGAGCTTCTAGGAAGCGCTGACAACTGCATGGGCGAATTTTTCTATGTCCAAGTACTGAATCTCTGCACCATGGAGGATCCTGCTCACGTAGTATACCGGATGCTCCTGCTTGTCGTTCTGCTTAACCAGTACCGCGCTTACCGTCGTGGGGCTGACGACCAAATACAGAAACAATTCTTCCCCAGGCACGGGCTTGGCCAGCACGGGTGATGTTTGAAGGTACTGTTTCAAGGCGTCGAAAGCTTCTTGACAGGCCGGGGTCCATTCGAACTCCCGTATGTTTTTTAGCTGCTTAAAGAAGGGCTGGCATTTTCCACCGACTTAGGCATAAAGCGGCTGAGGGCGGTGATCCGCCCCGCAAGTCGCTGCACCTCTATTGCCGTCGCCAGGGGCTCCATGTCTAGGATGGCCTGGATTTTTTTGGGGTTGGCTTCGATGCCTCTCTGGCTGACCATGAATCCTAAGAACTTTCGGACGTCAGCCCAAAGGCGCATTTTGCGGGATTGAGTTTCATCCGGGCCTGTCGCAGGAAAGGTTTCTTGGAGGTCGGAGATGTGTTCGGGGGCTTCTAAACTCTTTACCAGCATGTCATCCACGTATACTTCCATATTTCTGCCTATCTGCTTCTGGAATAGTTTGTTTACGAGCCGCTGGTACGTAGCCCCCGCATTTTTCAACCCAAAGGGCATGACAGTGTAGCCGTAGATGCCCTAGTCGGTGTCGGGCCCGTGCATCTTTATCTGGTTATAACTGGAGAAGGCGTCTAGGAAGGTGAGGAGCTCGTGCCCGAATGTGGCATCGATGAGCTGGTCTATGCGTGGGAGGGGGTAGGGGTCTTTCGGGCAGGCTCGGTTTAGATATGTAAAATCTATACAGGCTCGCCAACCCCCGCTGGCTTTTTTTACCATGACCACATTGGATAGCCACTCGGGATACCGGATTTCTCTGATAAATCCGGGTTGTAGCAACTTCTCCATTTCTGCTTTGATGTGAGTTTGTCGTTCTGCCGCGAAGTTCCTTTTCTTTTGTCGGACGGGTTTGAGGGTCGGATTTACGTTCAACTTGTGAACGGTCATTTCCGGAGGTATACCAGGCATGTCCAAGGCGGACCATGCGAATACATCTTTGTTGGCTCTGAGGAAACTAATCATTTGGTCTCGCAAGGCGCCTTTTAGTAAGGAACCAACTCAGACTTGTTTCTCTGGCTGGTCTTCGGATATAGGGATGGAGTTTAGCTCCTCGGTGGGCTCCCCTCTGACTGTATGGGCTCGCTCTAGGGGGTCTTCTCTCCCAATCGTGAAATTTTTGGCCGGGGCGTTGCTTCCTCTCAAGCTTGCCGCGTAGCATTGGCGTGCCATCATCTGTTGTCCCCGGACTTCTCCTATCCCGGTTTGAGTGGGGAACTTCATTTTGAGGTGGGGGGTAGAAACTACTGCTCCCAAGTCTCTCAGAGCAGGGCGTCCTATGATGGCGCTGTAAGTGAAAGGTATGTCTATGACCATGAAGGTGGTCATAATGGTCTTTTGGAGGGGTATGTTCCAAAGGATACCGGTAAGTCGATTTTGCCACTGACCCTCAATGATGCCCCAGAGAAACCGTAGATGGAGTACTCCATGGGCCCCAGTCTTCCCTCGCCCAGCTTCATTTCTTCAAAGGTTCGAAGGTGCAACACATTGAGAGAGGTCCCCGTGTCCACCAAGATCTTTCCTATATCGAAGTTGGCGATGATTAGCCTGACTACTAGCGCGTCGTCATGTGGAACTTGTAGCCCGTTGAGGTCTTCGGAGGAGCAAGTGATGATCTGGTTTTCTTGGTGGGGATTCGTCCGGGCCCTTTAGGAGGGTATTTCTAGGGAGAGTACCCGCTCCGCATATGCTCGCCAGCCGGCTGTCGTTGGCCTCCTGCCGCAGGTCCTCCCGCGATGATGTTGATTTTTCCGACGATGGTGGGCGGCTGTTCGGGGGTCGGATTCTATTGAGGTGGTTCTCCACCTTTGGGGCATCGGAGGTGGCACGTGTCGTGCTTGCTACGCGAGCGGCGCTTGCTGCGGGATCGGTGCCTACTGAGGGACCGGTGCCTGCTGGGGGATCGGTGCCTGCTAGGGGACCGGTGCCTGCTGCGGGACCAGTGCCTGCTTCTCGGCACGTAGACATGGAGTTGGACTTCGTGCGGGCGTTCAATCGGCGCGGGGCTCTTAAGGTATTGATTTAAATGTCTCTCCTTGGCCAGTTTCTCTAACTGGAGTCTGAGGTGGAAACAGTGGTCGGTTTCGTGGCCGTGGTCCCCATGGAAATCACAGAACTTTCCGGTGGACCGCTTCTTCGAGTCTGTGGTCATTTTCCTGGGAGGGGTCAGAAGACCTTGATCTCTGATGGCGAACAAGAAATGGGAGAGGGGAACCTTCAAGGGGGCACTTCCCAGCCTTTCAAATATGGGGACGGGGTTCCGATTTGCTTCGGCCCGTGGCCTCATGGCCCCTCTGTCATCTTCCTTCCTTCTTTCCTCGGGGCTAGCTCGGCTCCGCTCTCTCGCGCACGCTTTTTTCCCCGTAGGAACTTGTTAGCTTTGGATTCAAGATCCTGCAGGTCCCGTGGCGGCTTGAGGGTGAGGTGTAGTTTGAGATTCGGGTCGATGGTAGCGTGTTTTAGTGCCGCGACCGCTATTTGGATGTCGATGTTGGAAAGTTGAGCCAGCTTGGCTTTGAATTTCAATATGGAGTCTCTCAAGGCCTCGTTTCTTCCCTGTTGGAGGGCTAAGAGGGCGTCCACTGGATCGTGGCGGAGGCGGTTGTTGGCGAACCTTGTGGTGAACTTCCTCCCAAATTCGTGGAAAGATGAGATGGAGTCTGGCTCCAGGCGCATGTACCAGTCGTTGGCGGTCTTTCTTAGCAAGGAGGCAAAGGCTTTGCACATAAATCCGTCCGACGCGCCTCAGAGCGCCATTACCCTCCTGAAAGTTTGGAGGAACTCAAGAGGGTCTGTGCTTCCATCGTAAAAACCGAATCGGGAGAGATCTATTCTTGCTTCCACAGGAGTTTTTAAGATCTCTGAGGTGAACGGGGATGCTGTCTCTCTTTCCCATTTGTCGAGGATGTCATGGGCGTAAGGTTTCTTCATTTCTCGTTTGACTTCTCGGATTTGTCTCTGTAAGTCGGCCAGTGAGTCTAGCCCGGGAAGCTGCGCCGATGTTGCTACTTCCTCTACCAGCGTTGGGGGCAATTCTTGGAATCTAGCCATCCGGGTAGGGGGGCGTGGCTCAGGGTAGCTAATCTCCTGTTATTTGGCCGGCGTCTCCCAACTGGGGGAGGTAAAGGGCTATTTGTCGAAGGGGAGGGCGTTCGCCGGATCGGCGCTCGCCTTCGCCGGGGATGATGTTCCTCTGGCGACTCCCCGTAGCCTTCGTCGTAAGCTTCCCTGCGATCATGTGTTGCCGGGGGCATCCCCGGGGCTGGAGGCTCTGGTGGTGGAGGCAATCGTTGGAGTAGCTCTTGGCGGAATTCGTTGAACATTTCCATGGTAGGGACCATTTGTGGTGTGCTGGAGGCGGGCCGATGCTAGCCCGAGAGCGGCGAGTTCGGCTCCTGAGAATTTGAGGCATGGGTTTGTGCATGCTGGGCCGGCTCCTGCTCACTACCCCTGTTTCCTGCTATTGGGCATGGTTTCTCATCGTCACGAGGCGTTCAAACTCAACGAGTCCCACAGATGGCGCCAATATGATGGCGTTGGAATCCGGGTCTGCGACCGCGTGGTGGGTAAAGAGCCGCCGCGGGGATCTGCGATCACAAACAGAGGGGTCAGGGAGGTCCGGAGTAGGTCCCAGACGACCACTTCGACACCCAAGTCAGATTCTGGACCAACAATATAAAGAACAGCAAGAAAAGGTTGAGGTGCAACCAGGTTTACCAAGGCCAAGACGCGGGTTCTTCTCTTGGTGCATGAGTGGACGGGTCGGAGGCATCGAGCGGGAAGAGGAAGAAAAGGAAAGTGAGGGAAAGGAATCCGGGCGTCCAGCACCTTTCTCCTTTCTCCCCGAGATTAATCTCCCTACTTCCTTTGTCGTCGCCTCGTTTTTCAGAGAGTTGCCCCTCCCTTTGGGTAGCCTTGAGAGGGATGGGATTTTTCTCTCCTCCCTACCTTTGTTTTTTTTCTCCCGTTTGATCTCACTTGCGAATCCTTTTTAAGAGGGGCCATGTAGACCCTTTCATCATTTCAGATAGAGACCTCCACTCGTAGGATTGGGCTGCCTCCCTGTTTTGACGGCGCGCGTGGCTTTGCCGTGTAATCCCGCCCATAAGCGTGATGATGAGATTTCAGCGGCGGGAGGGTGACACGCTGCAGAATTACGTGGTCTTGTCGCTCATTAACGCCCTACTTAATTATGATTAGATTCCATCGGTGCATGGGCGACACATGGTGAGATTCGAGGGTCGCGCCGTATTTATGTCCCATCAGTTTATTTCTTCCTAGATACTGCTACCCAACCAACTAATTTTATCTTTAATGGTGACGAACAGAAACTAGTTGAATGGCTCAAATATAACCCAGTCAACTCAGCAGCAAAACAAGAGATGACTTGGAATCCTATCAAAAATCTTTGATCCCGCAAGAGCACCATTAGGGCACGAATTTCAAGATCTAAAAAAAAACTCCAAATCCAAAACCTTCTGCTCTCATACCAATGTTATTTTTCCGAATCCAAAAAAGCGTACCTCAATTCATGTGCAGCGGATGATATTATCATTGGATTTGGAATTATCACATCCCAAACCTGCTGAAAGTGAAGTACCGACCAATTTTGATCCAACCCCTGTTCAACTGTGAGTCCGATGGTGCTCTCTTCCAATCTCTAAATTCCAGAGATTGTACGTTTTAAACCGTTGCCAGGGAGTGGGATCTCATGGCTTTTACAGGCCTCACTAAAACCCAAAACCTAGGGTTAGGTCTCCCTGGTTAATTCCCAATTTGTGAGGGGCAAATTGGTCATCCCATCACCAATACATAATTACCAATATAACCATCATCAATCGGTAATTAAACAAAGCCAAAATGTGCACACCCTGATATAGTTTCTCGGTCAATCATACTTATTAAACCTCCCACTTTGAATCGAGTGTGAATATGGGATTTTTCCATTTTTCCAATTCCTCCGTATATTTCCGGGTTGCCTCAATTCAAAGTGTTTCTCGACTTGATCAGCCAAATTGTAAATCGTTTTTGTAAATTCCCGAGACATAATTATTTCAAAAAAATAAATATTTAATAATATAATAATTATTGAAAAAATTAAGTTGCTAATTTTTCATCAAATACATTCCGATAAAAATTCCAATTTGGCTCAATCTATCGTCAAGTACCATCAGGGTAATTATATTCAGTTATCGTGTATCTGTTGAGGCCTCTAAACACACTCAAATTGAATATAATTAAATATAACTTAACCGGGAATTCCATAGCTAATTCCTCAACTTCGATTGGCACATTGCAATGAGTCCCAGCATGGGCATTCGTCACTTTGTCCCGTGTAGTGTCCTATGTCCCATACCAAAGAGTTCACCACAAAGGCTTCTCTAGTTAAGTATGCTGCATATACAATATCGTAATATAGCGCACGTAATTCGAATGTATTCCAGAAAAACGTACATTAGCCCAATTCAGTCGAATTACTTTCCGATCCCTCGCACATGTGTATATTTCCACATGTTGTGTGAATACTTTCTAGTGTGAGACACACCAACGCACGATCCACGTGTTTCCTCAAACACATAGGGCCACCAGTCCTCAGGAGCTGATCTTTTCAGACAAACCCTAGCGGAACATTCCATGTACGTGTTCAGGGCTTAATTCCATCGGCAGGTCCCATGGTCCTATCACCACTGCCCGATGTATTCCGTGTCTTGTCCCAGCACTAACTAGGTCAGTACGCATTCCTGACACCCCACTCACCTTGGAAATATAGGTCCAAACCGGTTAAGGGGATTTTCCAAGATTCCAGGTTGAAATTAGATTAGTGGCAATGAAATGGTCTTGCAAGGCCATACAAAATCCCAACAACATTATCGTTATTTTCAGGGGTGTTTTAATCCTTTCATTACAGATAGTTTTGTTGGTTCAACCAAAATTTCACCTTCCTGTGTGTGGAGTAAATGGTGTAGATAAGGGAAATAAATGATTTTTTTCACCTTGATCAGTCTAAGCCATTCAGCTGGTGCCAAATATTATTATTTGGACTAAAAATCCAAAACGAACAGGGCATTGGATTTATCCAAAGTGACTTCTTTGGATTATGATTGAGTGATATTCCATGGAAAAACTTTCAAGGAATAGTACCTGATTAACTATCTGCTTTTGCTGCTGGCAATGTAGATGAATGATCTGAGAATGGCACTGCAAGAAAAATGAAACAAAAAACACAAAGGAAAAAAAGAGCAGCAGCAAGCAACAAAGAAAGAGTATAAGAAAAGGCCAGAAAACTTAGAAGCTCTCGTACTTTCTATTTCCAAAGGCAGGAAATCGCATGCATCATGGGGAAGAGAAAGCCCTCAGTCAAAGCAAGAGAAAGGTCTCTCATTAAAACCTGATGGAGAGAGATGTCATCATTGATTTTTTTTGTGGAGTAATCACATAGTATGCTCACTTCCCACAATATGAGTTTTTTTAATATATACAAAAAAAGGATGCCACGTTGGATCATATGCTAGATATGAAAAAAAGAATCAATCCTAGAATCGATTATATATCAGTTTCCAAATCTATTAAAAGACTGCTAAATCTCTCTCCTAACAAATAGAATCAAACAAACAATCTTTACATAACAGCCTCCAAATCTGGGCAATTGTTGCTAAATATGGGAGATTGTTAGAGTAAAAAAAAATGGATCAATTACCAAAGGGGGACAGAAATTAGGCAGAATTATCAACTGGACCCAGGCTTTTCAGAAATTACGAATGGGGGACAAAATATGTACGGATGGAAAATTGTGGTCCAAAATGCCCTTTTCCTAATGACGACTTTCCTTTTTACTTTTTTACTCTTCCCTCTTCCCTCTTCCCTCTTCCCTCTTCTTTATTGTTTCCATTTTTTTACTTTGGGGGTTTTAACCTACCGGTCATCTCCTTCACTTGCAGCCACCATTAGAGGCGGAAAAAGTCGACGAACACGTGAGTATTTTTTTCCCATTTTCTCTATCTCGGTTTTATTTTTCATTTTTTTTAGGGTTTTGCAATGCTTTTGTTTTGTCAATATCTGTTTTATCTTGTTTAGGGTTTTGCATTTTGTTCCTCTCTAATGATTTCTGGTGGATTACCCTATTTTGAGAGTTGAAAACCCGATTTTAGGTGGATACCCTATTTTGAGGTTTTGTTTTGAGAGTTGGAAACCCTCTTTAGATATTTTGTAAGCCCCATTTAGATACTTGAAAACCCCTCTTTTATAGACCTTAAAACCTTTGACAACCCCCTTCTAGAGATTTGAAAACCCCTCTCTTATAGACTTTAGAAGCTTTGAAAACCCTCTCCTAGAGAGTTGAAAATCCTATTTTGAGGTTTTATTTTGAGACTTGAAAACCCCTCTTTAAATATTTGGTAAGCCCCATTTAGAGACTTGAAAACCCCTCTTTAAATATTTGGTAAGCCTCATCTAGAGACTTGAAAACCCCTCTTTTATAGACCTTAAAACCTTTGATAACCCCCTTCTAGAGATTTGAAAACCCCTCCTAGAGTTGAAAAGCTTTGAAAACCCCCTCCTAGAGAGTTGAAAACCCGATTTCAGGTGGAAAACCCTATTTTGAGGTTTTGTTTTGAGACTTGAAAACCCCTCTTTAAATATTTGGTAAGCCCCATTTAGAGACTTGAAAACCCCTCTTTAGATATTTGGTAAGCCCCATTCAGAGACTTGGAAACCCTGTTTAGAGACTTGAAAACCCTGAGTTAGAAACCCTATTTCAGGTGGATAACTATATTTTGAGGTTTTGTTTTGAGACTTGAAAACCCCTCTTTAGTCAGCTAGTAAATAGAGCCTTTATATGGATTTAGGTTGGTTCTAAGGTGTAGAACTGATAGGTTGGAGCTGTAACGAACATACTCGAATGTATAAATAAGACACTAGTAAAAAAAAATGTGAAAACTAGTATAAAAAAAAGGTGCGTGTGTGCCTTTCCCTACTATGATTTGAATGTATTTAAAAATGAGGTGTGAAATGAAAATATATATAGAGACTAAAGCTAGATTACGATGGATGTTAAAAAAAAAAGAAGAAATTTCAGTTTGTATTAGAAGGGGTTTGAAACAGGACACTAGCTTCCAGAAGCAATTTTGGAAAATGATGACTATGAAAGTGATTGAATGATCTTTGATGTGAAAATTGATTTTCATATTTTGTGAGAGTGTTTTTTATCCTAAATTGTAATGTTTATTTTCGGATCTTTTATTTCAGTTATTTGAATGGTCTACGTGTTCATTTTGCTTATTTGTATGAAGATTTCCTCTCAAGGTTGGTTAGAGTTAAATACTTTAGTTGTCTCCTCATGATGTTTGGTGTTAGGATTGTCTAACTTATAGAGGAATATGTGAGTTGCTATTAATTTTAAAAAGAAAAAGAAAAAAGGGGTTCAAAGAACTTCATGTATACTCTTGCTATTGTGTATATCTTAGCTAGCTTTCTTATTCTTTCTAGCATAATTTTCTAAGTCTCTTAAAGTTGGCATTATTCCTAATTGTGCTCTGCCAATTATATAATTCTTGTTCTACTTTGGGAAATGATTCCATCACTTAAATCTTGTTATATGTATAGTTTTTTTAGTTATTTGGTTAATAGGAAATGGCATCAACCCAATCTTTGTTCTATCTCTTGTGAATAATGGTATTATCACACTCGTGTTTTAGTGTTTACACTGTTAAGGCTTGCCTTTTTCTTATAATTTGGTTGTGAACTATGGTAGCATTTTATAGAGTATTTTAACCACTAGGAAATGATGCTTTCTAATCCGGTTATGACTGAGGTTTTTGTCCTCAAACCAATTCCTTCTTCTCTTCCTCTTGTTCCCAACTAGAGGTTTCACCAATAGATTGCATGAAGCTAGCTCTGAGATGGTCAAACAAAGACAATAGGCAAAGGAGAAGACCAAAAAACTCAATCCTAACCCTCGCTACTCCATCTCTAGCCAACCAGTTTGCCTCTCTAGATATTGGAGAACACTATTTTGGAAATCACGTATGAGACGGATGTATCCTTTGTGCACATTTGAATAAGCGCAAATGAAGTGGCAGACCTTAATGCAATGGAGGTTTTATATGTGGGTCAAGACACTCCACTATAGAACTGTTTTGTGATTTTCAAGGGTGCTACAAATTTAATTCTCTTGTCTTGAGCATCTTGGTCTTTTTCTGTGAATAAAATTAACAGCCATTCAAATATTTCTCTTGTACTGCCTTGGCTAGTTGAATCCATATCGTCCTTGATGTTGTATACTTCATTACCACGAAATTACTATATCTTGCTCACACACCTTGAAAAAAAAAGGAGTAAGAATAAGAAAGGAAAGAAAGTTATATTGAGGCAGTGGTCATAAATGGCTTCAATCTGCCATTACGTTATATATGAAAAAGAGCCAACCTCTCCAGCACTTGCAAGCATAGAAGAGAAAGAATAGTGAATACATGTCATATCAAAAGCAATAGCCCCCGATACAACTTAATCATGATATGATTATTTTTGAAATGCAAACCTCTTAAAAAATAGGTTTTTTTTAAATTCAAAATTTCTAATTGTGTTCATTCTTGTCATCACATGGTAGTTGATAACCTTGTCTTCTTTCCTCTCTTGCCTTTGATTTAAAATAATGAGTTTTGATAACCTTATTATGTAGTTGATAACCTTGTTTGTTTTTTCACAGATCTATATATTGTGTCTGTTTTGATAAATGGCAAAGGTGACAGAAAAAGGGGGGAGCAAGGCTAAGATTCAAAGGGGGAAGATTCTTAAGAGGAGGGGCAAAATGCAAAAGGGGAAGGGGAAGGGGAAGGGAAATTTTGAAGGGAGAAAGCAACATGTAAGTGTATTTCATATTTATGTTTTCAATATATTCAGTTTTCATATGCCATTTAATGTTTTGATGATGTTAATTGATTTGCAGGCTCCTTATGTCCCTGCAAGATGTTCGCCTTCATGTTTCAAGAGTGCATTGGCTAAGATGGGGTTGCAGCAACCCCATTACGAGGCACTAGAGAAGACCCCGCTCAAACATCTGATCCACCTTGAAGAAATTGTGATGCACAAGCCCCTTATCAGAGCACTACATGATAAGTGGGATCCTGCCACTAAATCATTCAGATTAGGCTGTATTTCAGTTCCTTTTAAGGCCAACAATGTAGCGTTGGCGTTAGGCCTACCAGTCAGAGGGGAGGCAATAAATGTGAACAGGGTTATATCAACTAACAAGAGAAACCCTCCTCCTCTTGTTGATGGCTGGCCATTTCGTAAAGCAAATGTTGTAGCATCTGTTATTCTACAGGAAATCAAGGCAATAGTTGGGAGAATCGAGGAAGAGTACATAAACAAAACCGTAACATATGTACTTTTACACCTATTTGCCACTGTCCTATTTACTCAGAGTGCCCATCGAGTCGATCAGTTGTTCTGGCCCTTTGTGGATGATTTAAAAATATTGGTAACTACAACTGGAGCCAAGCTGTTTATGATTGGTTGATAGGATATCTTAACAAAGTCAGCTTGCATGGCGGCACATATCTTCGAGGGTGCTCGTTGGCAATGCATGTATGATGGATTCAACCCATTAAAATTTAAACTTTGTAATTTTTGCGATGATTAAGAAACTTTCTCTTGTCTATGCAGGTGTGGTTATATGAGCATACGAACTTATGGGTTCCGAAGGATCCAAATGCTCGTCCTCGTATGCTAAAATGGGATTGGAAAGCAAAGGAGTCGAGTAACTATGCTCTTGTCGAGAGTAAAAAAATAGAGGAATCTCAGGTGAGACATAAAACTAGATACCCTATTATATCAATTGTAATTTCTTATTGGGGAATTAACTTATTCAATCATCAGGTGGTGGTCGCACTGACGCTAGGAGAGGAGGAAGTAGAATATATAAACGATTAGGTATCTCAATAGAGCATATCAATTTTTGTTATTGATTAATGTTTAAAAACTCATCATCGTTTGCTTTATTTGTATGGTAGGAACCCGCGGAAACGGCTTCAATAGAGGGCCAAGAAATATTAGGTCACTCCCCTACAACCTCAACATTGCCCAACCTTGATATGGATGAAGACATAGAGAGAGATGGGGATAGTCAGGATGAGGAGGGTGGAGAGGATGAAAGGAAGAGGAGATCGTGGATGAGGATAAGAAAGGCAAAGGAGGCACTTAGAAAAGAGAGGGAGGACTTTTAAAGGGAGAAGGAGAGATAGAGAAAAAGGTTAGAAAAAGTAAGAACACTTATTTTGGAAGAAGACGAAAAAGTTGAAGAAGTCGAAGAAGAAATAGGCGCAGAGCACTTCGAATGGTTTGAGGCAGTGGAGGAGAAAGACAAGGAAGAAGAGGACAAAGAGGAAGAGAAAAAGAAGGTAGAAGAGAAAAAAGAGGACGAGAGGAAAGAAACAACATGTACTGTTACCATTGACCAACAAAATGAAGTAGGGAGCATTGAGAGATGCGTGAAGATGGAGGAACGCAATAGGAAACCAAGCTACAATGTGATCAGCCCCTACATACCACTTTTACCCCAAAAGAGGAAGCTACTAAGGAAGAAGAAGAATGGGAAGAAAGAGGAGGTGAGAGAGGAGGACAAAGATGAGGAGAAAGTTAAGGAGATGGAGGAGAATAAACAAGAGAAGAAAGAGGAGGAAAAAGAAGAGAAAGAAGAGGAGGAGAATGGGAAGGATAGGAGGACTGAATTGATTAAAAAATTGTTAAAGAATGAGACAAGGCAAGTAGATGCTAAATGTATAACCTTGTTTTGCTTATAGTTGTGTCATTTTCTAACAATTATATCATTTTGTAGTCGTTGTATCATGAAGGAAGAAGGTATAACGATATTTGTTGACGACTTGGTATGCCTGTGGAGGCGCAGAAGATACCTCAGTAATAATGTAAGTGACTTTTGTTTAAGGGTGATTAAGAAAATATATGCAAGTCAATAACGATAGGAATAATCTTCTCTTGAACTTTTTTTTATTGAAGGTATTGGATGTATACAGAAAGTTTCTTCAGAACTCCTACAAGGACAGATCAACAAGTCCTCATGGCAAAATTATATTTGTTCCTTCATTGGTACATGTGAGTAAATTTTTCTACGTTAAGAATGCTAGTTTTCCTTCATTGGTGGTTGAAGCATTTTTTTACAATCGAGGACTTTCCTTGAACAGGGAAATCTTATTTCTAGACTTCGTACCATGGATGAGACCACGGATGAGAAAACAAAGCTCAAATATTAGAACTTGCGAAAGGGATATTGAATGCTAAACTTATAGATATCCCGTGTGAAGAGATTAATATGGTCTTGATCCCATTATGTCAAAACAACCACTAGGTTCTGCTTGTGCTTGACATTGTTAAAAAATCCTTCTTCGAGTGCAACTCCTCAAAATAGCTTAAATTCGACGAACTAGCAAGGCATACGGTAATTACATTAACATTTTCAGTGATAGTATAAGATTCTTAGATATGTCAAACAGTTATATTTCATTTCTGATTTTATCTCCAGGTAGCCTTGATAAAAGAATATTTCAAGTCCCATGGTTGTGACATAGACCACTTTCCATATGCCCAAGTGGCAGACTTCCCACAACAAGATAATGGGTAAGGCAGCCTATAAACCTTTTAGATGTGAATGCTTTTATGTCATTCAGAGTTTAATCCTATTCCATTTACACTACCTATTGTTTTGTAGATTTGACTTTGGACTATTTGTGATCAAAGGGATCGAGCATATGTATAGTGGGGTCGCTTTCAATTTTGGTCCAGATGACATTCCTCAGATGCGACTGGAACTATGTCAACGATTTATACGAGGAGAGTTTGGGAAATGTGAACTTCAATAGGAGAAATGTTGTGGACGGATGTGATTGTTGTGTTTGAGTTGTTGCGTTGTTCAAAACTTAAAATGATGTGTATGTGTTGTTCAGAACTTCAATAGGAGAAATGATGTGATTGTGTAAACAGGTTGTTGTTCAAAACAGGTTGTTGTTCAAAACAGGTTATTGTGTAAACAGGTTATTGTGTAAATGGGTTGTTCTGTAAACAGGTTGTATACTGTGTTGTTCAGAACTTCAATAGGAGAAATGATGTGATTGTGTAAACAGGTTGTTGTTCAAAACAGGTTATTGTGTAAACAGGTTGTTGTGTAAATGTGTTGTTCTGCAAACAGCTTGTTGAGTAAACAGGTTGTATACTTTGTTGTTCAGAACTTCAATAGGAGAAATGATGTGATTGTGTAAACAGGTTATTGTTCAAAACAGGTTATTGTGTAAACAGGTTGTTGTGTAAATGGGTTGTTCTGCAAACAGGTTGTTGAGTAAACAGGTTGTATACTGCGTTTCTAAGTTGGTAACCCTATTTTTAGACTCCAGAACACCGCTCACATTCACCAGACTTGATGGTCTCATTTCTAAGTTGGTAACCCTATTTTTATACTTGATCACCCCAAAATCGAGGATTTGAAAACCCCATGTGGATGGACCAGTAACTTCGGCCAACACGCATGGACTTGATGATCCCATTTTGATTTTGGTGACCCCATTTTTTATACCTGATGACCCCAAAACCAATGACTTGAAAACCCCATGTGGATGGGCCAGTAACTGTGCCCAACACATATGGACTTGATGATCCCATTTCGATTTTGGTGACCCCATTTTTTATACCTCATGACCCCAAAACCAATGACTTGAAAACCCCATGTGGATCGGCCAGTAACTTTTGGCCAACACACATGGACTTTATGATCCCATTTCAATTTTGGTGACCCCATTTTTGATACCCGATGACCCCAAAACTGATGACTTAAAAACCCCATGTGGATCGGCCAATAACTTTTGGCCAACACACAGGGACTTGATGATCCTATTTCGATTTTGGTGACCCCATTTTTGATACCCGATAACCCCAAAACCGATGACTTGAAAACCCCATGTGGATCGGCCAGTAACTTTGCCCAACACACATGGACTTGATGATCCCATTTCGATTTTGGTGACCCCATTTTTTATACCTGATGACCCCAAAACCCATGACTTGAAAACCCCATGTGGATCGGCCAGTAACTTTTGGCCAACACACATGGACTTGATGATCCCATTTCGATTTTGGTGACCCCATTTTTTATACCCGATGACCCCAAAACCGATGACTTCAAAACCCCCAGCTTCACATAACCCTTTTTTGTAGACTTGATAATCCTCTACCAGTAACTTGATAATCCTCCAATGGAATTACAATTCTACTCATGATGGAATAATAAAAGATATGGATCCAAAGAAATGGATGTTGTATTCATTCAATGTGCTTCATGTATGACATCCCAATTCATTTAGTACAAAAAAAATTAGAATGGTTAAGTACCCAGAAAAATATTTTTGTAGCCACCTTATCTGGTTAAGTACATCAAAAACATATCATTTAAAAGTAATCCACTTGTCTTCCAAAAAAAGAGACTGAAATCATCCATCGTATGCAACTAATCCAATTGTCTTCCAAAAAAATAGACTGAAGTCATCCATCATATACAACTAATCCACTTGAGTTTCAAAAAAGAGAGTGAAGCCATCGATGCATTGTCTCAGGAACACATCTTTACAAGAAGAAAGGAGGTTCACAAGGTACACCAAACCTAAAAAATACCAGCACCACAGTTAATTATTCTTGAAAAACATTTTTTTCTAGAAAAAGAATAATTCATATAATGTGTACCACGTACTTGTTGAAAATAGGTGCAAAAGGTCCAATGGCAGTTTCGTCAACAGGTTGTCTTACGATGGGAGGTTCTTTGCAACTTCTTTTGTTGTGACCAAGTTGTCCACATGTGGTGCAATTGTAATGTAATCCGCTTTGCAATTCACGATCTGTTCTTCTCGTACGCGGCCTTCCAGGTGGCCTCTTTGCACGTGGTGGTAATAGTGTCATTAAAGGTTCTGGAGGAACTTGCCATTGGGTCCGATCAAGTGTAGGGTGCAACACCTCATCGTATGTATCTCGATACCTCTGTACATGATACCATTCTTTGCAGTAATCGTAGATCAAAATCTGTGATGCCAATAGCTGCCATGGCATGTCCGCACAGTAGTCCAATCGTTTGGAAAGCATGACAGGTGCATGTTTGCAGGTGTAGGTTCACAGCATCAACATTTTCAAGGGACTTTACTTCATAATCATGAACACCTATTCAATAAGCTGTATATTGGCGGCTTTCTTCCCTTGCCAATGTCATATGTTCTTCTGCGTAATGGGTCAACTTTGTCTCCCAACCTTGACCCATTTCTTGACATTTCTGCAAGAAGTAAGAAGTCTTCCATCGAGTGTGTTCTACCAATGATGCAATCGGCAATTTTCTCGCATCCTTCAAGACAGCATTGAAACACTCTGACCTGTTGGTCGTCAATACATCATATCTATCCCCCTTAAAATAAAAACTAGCCCAATGTTCCTTGGGGATGTCACTTATCCACTTGTGTGCATTTTCATTCATTTCCTTAATCTTCTCCATTGTTTCTTTAAAAACACACTCTCTTAATGCCCGTGCAGCTCTCCAAAACAATTTCTTTAGTAAAAGATCTTCGAACACAGAATAGAAATTGGCGGCGAGGTGACGCATGCAATAACTATGATTTGCATTAGGTAATTCTATAGGTACTGCTTGCATCAACCCCTTCTGTCGATCAGAGCATATGGTGAATACGTTCGTCTCCGCTGACATTACGTTTTCTCTCACCAACCTAAGAAACCACCTCCAACTATCTTCGTTCTCGGTCTCGACAACTGCAAACGCTAATGGAAATAATCCGTTGTTACCGTCAACCCCGACTGCAATCAATAAGATTCCTAGATACTTTCCTCGTAGATGTGTACCATCGACCAAAACTATAGATTTGAGTGTTCGATTAAAGGAACGTATGCTGGGACCAGATGTCCAAAATAAGCGAACAAACCTATCATCTCCCCTTGGAGGTAAATCTCTTCCACGGAAAACACGCATATAGGAGCCAGAATTTCTTCTCATCATCTCAACTGAAAGTGCAGGCAATATGCAGTAAGAGTCCTCAACATTCCCACACTTAATTTCAAGGATGATGTTCATCGCAATGTACGCTTTTCGATAGCTTATAGTTATACCCCAATGCATCTTAATATATTCTCTTATGATCCTTGTCCCGATCTCTTCTGGGCGACCGAATAAGCATAAGCATGTCTTAGCAACCCAAGCTGATGTTACAAGAGGGTGATCATTGCCCCTTAGTTGAGTTGTGCAGGTATGGTCGGGAACAAACGTCTTCACTAACACATAAGTCATATGATTAATGTTAGATATACGCCATTTGCAACCTTCTTCTTTACATCGAACGGCATATTTTTATGGTGTTGACTTTGATTTCACAAACTTAAATCCTTGCCGAATTGCATACTCTCGAACTACCTGCTTGAACTGTTTCATATCTGCAAACATTGCCCCACACGTTAACTTCTCAAGCTCAACATTATCAGCATCTACCTCATGTTCCCAACAAACATATCATCTACTTCCATTTGTAGCCTATTGTCATGAGGGACACCAAGATTTCCATCATCAACATCATGATCATCATCAATGCCATCATGATGATCCTCGTCATCGTCACTATGATCATCATCATCATCATTCCTATCTTCTTCAAAATAACCACTCATGACACAAAAATCATCTTGAAATTCATTATTGAAGTGCATTTCCAAATCTCCATCACTTTGTCTGTCGTGGATATCTTCAGTGGCATGATCCGTCAAATGATGTGTAAATTCTTCATTTAGGACAATGCGAGACCTGCATAGTTCAACAATATATAATCAGGCTAGTAGATTGATTAATTTTGAATTTCAAATATTGAAGGGGGAAAACCATTGGTAAAGAAGTACAATACCTTAGAGTCGGTTGTGTTGAATCACCTCCTATATTGGTACCATCAAGTTCATCATCGTAGTCTCTTTGCAAATCCACTTCAAAATGCGAGGGACGATTGACATTTTCTGCTTATCGAAGAAGATTTTGGGGTGGATTCGAAGTAGACTGAATGGCTACATTATTAGAGGGTCCCGTAATAGAAACATTGTTTGGAGGCAGCATTGACGAATACAATGAATTTCTACCATTGTCACTAATGCTTTTAAATATGTATATCATCATAGAATTAAACACATCTTTGTCAAACATCCTCATGATGGTTTGGAAGGCATCATCATTATCGACATCCATTAAAGTGGATGTATATGGATCAACAACGTATCGACACTTTATGGATTCAATCACCTGCCCTTCTATAGTTCCGATTCTTTTCTGGATTAGAACTTTAAATTGTTGGAAATTGATTCGTCGTCCAATCGATAAGAATGTCTTCCTTCCACCGATATATTCCCACGAAACTTCATCCTTCAATTTTCCATCATAGTGTAAAAGAAGAGAAATCATTGTTTCGGCCATTTTTTTAAACACCTGCAAAGACACACAAGATGTCAGAAGAACAATGTTGAAATAAGGGGAGTTTTCAAATCTCTAAACAGGGTTGTCAACACTCTAAATGGGGGTTTTAAAGTCTCAAGAAGGAGGGTTATGAAGTCAATAAACATGGTTGGCTAGGGCGGCTCAAGTCTAAAATAGGGCTGATCAAGTAACTAAATTGGGGTTTTCAAGTGTCTATAGAGGGCTTCTCAGGTCCCAAAGGGATTATCAAGTACCTAAATTGGGGTTAACAGATATCTAAGGTAGGGTTTTCAAGGACAAAAAGGCTTATCATGTGATTAATTGGGGGTATCAAGTATCTAGATGGGTTTCAAGACTATAGAAGGGGGCTTTTCAAATCAATGAAGGGAGTTATCCATTATCTAAATTGGATTATGTATAAGCAGGGTTTTCAACTCTCTAGGAGGGGGTTTTCAAAGCTTCTAAAATCTATAAGAGAGGGGTTTTTAACTCTCCAAAAGGGGGTTGTTAAAGGCTTTAAGGCCTATAAAAGAGGGGTTTTCAAGTATCTAAATGGGGCTTACTAAATATCTAAACAGGGTTTCCAACTCTCAAAACAAAACCTCAAAATAGGGTATCCACCTGAAATCGGGTTTTCAACTCTCAAAATAGGGTTATCCACCAGAAATCATTAGAGATGAACAAAATACAAAACCCTAAACAAGATAATACAGATATTGAGAAAACAAAAACATTGCAAAAAAACTACTCACGTGTTTGTTGAGTTTTCCCACGTCCAATGCTAGGTTAAAAAACCCCCAAAGTAGAAAATGAAACAGTAAAGAAAAGGGAAAAGGGAAAAGTAGAAAAGTAAAAAGGAACGTGGTCTTTAAGAAAAGAAAAGGGCATTTTGGACCACATTTTTCCATCCGTACAGATTTTGTCCCCCATTCGTAATTTCTGAAAAGCCTGGGTCCAGTTGATAATTCTGCCTAATTTTTGTCCCCCTTTGGTAATTGATCCAAAAAAAATTGTAAATCTCAATAAAGATTTGTTTCCTCTTAAATTGCAGTGTAAATGTATAGAATATGAAATAAAAAGGAAGTACACCCAACCAAACCTTTATGGCTTTATATCAATATTTACATAAGCCAACAAAAAAAGATTTTCTATTACTTTGTATAATAGAGAAGCATTGGATTTTTCAACATAAAAGAGATGGGCTGAAAAGAAGAATTTTCTTAAGAATACATTTTAATCCGAGATGTTTTTCTAGGAATTTAATCGGTGTCATAGTAAAATAACAATATCATACATGGAGGGCACCAAAGTTACTATTTTAAAATTGTGATGGGGTATACATACCGAACAAAGGGGTTGTCGTTTCTATAAAAACCATAGCTGCATGATTTTAAACTTTCACCATGACTTATGTATCTGAAACTGCAGCGGAAACCTCATTTACAACAACAAAATAGAACCGTGAACTACAAATCAATCAAGCAAACAAAAAAAAACAGAGAACAGAAATAAAATAGATGAGAAATGAATAGAAAACTCACCATCTCTTCCGATCTCGTGCCATAAGAAAGTAAGATAATCAAAAACCCTTTTGGAGGTGGAAATGTTATAGAGGAAGGCCGAAACGAAAAGGTAGTACCAATCAACAATAATCCAAGGTGTATTTTGGAAAGAGGCGTTTTAAAGAGGAATTCAAGGGATGGGAAGTTTTTATCACTAATACAAATAGCAGAATGTGGTTATAAAAATGGGACGTAGAAAAATAAATGGGAACCAAGGATCTGGTAACCTCAGTTTCAGAAATTAAGGAAAGTACTAAAATCTATAAAAGATATGCGTTTGAGAAAGGAAAGGATGAAATATCTAAGAATGCCAAATTTAATTGCCTTTAAAATGGACGAAGATTTGCTAGGGATCTCGTAACGAAAATATTTTTTTTGAGAAAGTTGAGAAGACTTTGGGAATTCCAGCTTTTTAAAATTAGAATACATAGAGTTTTTAGAATACGTAATTGACTCTTGGAATTTCGCTATATTTATGGAGGTTATTTATTCCCTCGCACTTATTTAGGGAAGAGATGTGATTTGGCAGATATATGGAGAATATTTAGGGAAGAGAATAGATACACATGGAATTAAAAAAAAGTTTTGAAATTCCGTGGATAGAGAGAGGGTGCCATGTGGCACAGCATCAATTTACCACATTCAGCTTTATAGATAGTTTTTTAGAATACGTAATTGACTCTTGGAATTTCGCTATATTTATGGAGATTATTTATTCCCTCGCACTTATTTAGGGAAGAGATGTGATTTGGCAGATATATGGAGATTATTTATGGAAAAGAATAGATACACACGAAATTAAAAAAAAAGTTTTGAAATTCGGTGGATACAGAGAGGGTGCCACGTGGCACAGCCTCAGCTTACCACATTCAGCTTTACATATATACTAGTTGCAGTCCCGTGCGATGCACGGGGCATATTCGTTGAGATAGAGAGAAAGAGAAGTGTCGTTTGGATTTTGACTCTTACTTAGGAATATGAAACGTGTTTGAGACGGTAATGGAGAAAAATAAGATGGGTCGTCTAACCAAATCAATCAAAGATAAATTATCAACAATATAAATATCGATAATTTATTGATTAAGGCATTAAGAAACATGCCATGTAATTTGGAAAGAGTAACTTTTTGAATTCCCTGCGGTATTATCCTTAGAAAAAGACATTTTTTAAAATAAGGGAATGCAAGCGTTCTTAAATTTCGGGGTGCCACGTGGGGTGCTAAATAAGGGAATGCAAGCGTTTTTAAATTCTGGGGTCCCACGTGAGGGTGCCACGTGGTGACATCCCGGCTTACCACGTTCAGCTTTATAGATATAGATAGATAGGACTAAAAGATAGCGAAAGATACATAAAAATTTCTAAAATTTTGCACCTAAAATCTGATCCTGCAGATGTAGTAGGTGATTTGAGTAGATGGACTTTGGCGTTTGTTGGTGCATCAAAAAAGATAAATAAAAAAGAAATACAGGACAACCCAAAGAAAAAATTTGTCTAAATTCCAAAAAGATTATGTATATATGGATAAGCCACGCATGGGAACGCAAAAAGAAGAAAGGAGAATGCTCCTTAAACAAAAAAACAAAAACTGGATAAAAATAGGAACAGGAAAAAATGGTAAAATAAAATATGACAACAACTGTGATACATTTAACACAGCACAGACATAATAATTACATAAAAACTTGTATCTGGTTCCAAACTTCTTACTTGCACTTGCTGAACACCCAAATCTTCTACTCTGGAATGCATGCCAAGCTACAAGCATATCCCAACCCTCTAAATGGGCGATTAAAGTTATTTTAAATGAAGTGAGAGTTAGAAAAAAGCTTTCAGACACTTCCAGAATGGTCTTTCTCTATCTCTCCGTTTTTATGTGATACTAAGGGGCCGTTTGGATACGCCGAGTTTAGAATCCAGGTTTTTAATTTGAAAACAGTGTAAAAGATGGTTCATGATCAAGTTGTTGTATGCTGTCCTGGCAGCATTTCTTGGATTTTATGTAAGAAATCAGGTTTTAGAAATTGCTCCCCCCTCCTGAGATTCCTAAAACCTGGTTTTCTTACTTAAATCCAAGAAACGCTATCAGGTGTCACAGGGAAACAGTTCAGGAGTCAACCAGTATTTAAATCCAAACGTACCTCGTCTCGTTGCGTCTTGAGAAGTCGTATTTTATAGCACCTTTGGTTGCCACTCCTGGTTGAGAGGGTTAGTTGGCCAAACTCTATAGGGAGAGTTGGCCCCATGACCTGTTGACTCCTCCCCCGTTAGGCCTAGCAGGTGTGGGTCGGAACCTTGGCGGTTTGCTCATGGGTTGCAAGAGGACTTGCTTGTGCATGTGACGCACACAGCAGGAAATCATACTACAACTCGTAGGCGTGCCTTAAGGGAGCTTTGGAGACTGTGAGCTATCCACAGGGATGCTCCAGTTTATTTGGTAGAGGATGGGGGCCAAAGACATTGCATGTTGGGTTGGGTTCCCACATGCATTGCTCGTACGGACCAGTACAAGGGGCTAGCTATACTGTTTGCATCCTGCACCGCGGTATGTCTTGTGGACATGCCAATCTCTAGGTCTCCCATGAGTTCGTGCCGGGGCGACCTCGGTTGCCCTCACGAGGTGTATACCTTGCAGATCAGTCCATGGGGCATCTTGCTTCTTGGATGACCAAGCCCCGGCGCTTGGCAGATTGGTGCATGGCATCGTCATGCCTCGTACTCGATGGACTTTGCATTGGGCTCCAAGGCCTGATGTTTGATATACTCATGATGCAGGCTGATCATGAGAGTGGTTATCTAGAAGCGCATGTCAAGATCCGAGCCAAGTAGCATGTTGAACAACTTAGAGACCGTGTGCACATCCGAAGCATCAAGGGGTGTTGGCATGTAGGGCCTTCAGAGCCTTGCACGATTAAAGGCTTGCACTAGCATTCATGCATGTTGGGGCACTGCACGAGTTATTCTGATGCTCAAACATTAGGCCCATGACACAGGACAGCGTACAACAGCTTGATCATAAACCTTCTTTTACATTGTTTTCAAACTAAAACCCTGGATTCTAAAATCCACGTATCCAAACGGCCCCTAAATGCATGGTCGAACAAGGAGATGAAGCTTTGTGACAACCAGTCCCACTGGCACCTGAGGATTTAACCCAAATCAATATCTTGATTTTAATTGGTGGAATCTTGTAAAATTCTTTTTTAAATTGGAATGTTAGGTGAAGGAGTTTTCTAAAAACTATAAAGCCTTTGATTTTTGACCAATCAAAACCATAGAAAAGTTAAGAAGTTCTATAGCTAAGAATTGGAGAAATTTTTGGAGGAAATCATCATCCTCACATATTTTTGGTGTTAGCCAAAATCGACTTTAAGAGTTTATTTAGTGCTGCATCAATGATTTTGGGAGAAACTTCAGGAAATCTAGAGAATTTTGAGAAATTAAAGGATGTTGGATGAAAATCAAAGGGGATTTAGGCAAGTTTTTGGGCCATCTTAAATTACTAGTTGCAAACCTGTGTTGCACGGGAACGAAAAATAAAGAAAAACAAAGAATCAAATGAAGCGAACTATGAAAAAATCAGAAGTTATTCCCTCACTCCAAGAAACCACATCGTGAAAAACATAAATTTAAGCACCTCAGAAGGAAGGAGTTGTTATAGAGTTTTTTTGCCTAAAAATATAAATATCTATTGTAACAAAACAACAAAATGAATCAAAGAAAAAAAAAGGGCGACGACTTTTTACCCGCTGTAGGAGGGAGGCGCCCCCACTTTTAACATGATTTGACGTCAAAAAGAGTAGAGAAATAATCATTTGTACCAGTGGAATGCCATTGCTCTCTGCAAAGATGTCACTGACAATGTATCGAAAAGGAAATGTAGTTTTAGATTGCTACAATTGCAAAATATATTGACCTAATTAAATCTCTCTACATCAAACCACAAATAATTCAATATGGAAAAAGAATAAGAGAGAAATGGAAATAAACACTATTTTATAAGTCATTCCCTACCAGTTCTATCTTTTCTTTATTCTTCAATTCCATAAAGTATAGCATAGATGATAACGATTTGATCATCCTATAAAATGCAGAAACTTATGATCTTTCAAAAATGAAATAAAATTAAAGTGAAAATGAAATTAAATTAAAGTCAGCGAGTAAAACCGAAGCGAATACATCATTTCCCTTAGACCTTGTTAGTTTAAGATTATGACAATAGATCATGAGTGTGAATCAAATCTAAATGGTTAAGCAGCCGCAATCGGTCGTCATAATCTTATACGAACAGGGTCTTAAAATAATCAATTGAGAAAAGAGAAAGGAAATACCTCTTCGAATTCGTCCTGTTACAGAGCACGGAGTGTCAATGTTCCTTCCAATCTATGCTGTCCACGTGTCTTTTGATCTCCACGAAGGAAACCTCAAAAGTAGGCCAGAGAGAGAGAGAGCGTTTGGAAGAGGGTTTTGCAAAAGGTGAAGCGAGTATGAGGCCAGAGAGAGAGAGAGAGAGAGTTTTTGTGGGTAAGTATGAGATGTTAGAGTACTTAGGTCAAGCAAAAGGTTGCTTGAAGCATTACACCCAAGGTATCTAATTTGGAATACCAAGTTTGTTGCCTCCAGCCCCTATATATATTAGATACACTAAGGTTTTAATAGGTTAGTGGGCTCTAGCCCAAATAGGCCCACTACACCGGTCCATTATCTTATTGGGCTTATATTAGAATATACATGGGTTATATTATATACCCAACAATCTCCTCCTATGTTCTACATATAGCACGATCCAATAGATAGATAGTGTAATGTTCAAAACAAAATATTGAATCATCACCATCACCGTATGATCTATATCATAAAAGATCTGTAATCCAACTGAAAATACGAATCCTTTTATGACAAACCAAGAGTTTTAGATATACAACAAGCTAAACTCAACCAAAAGGTAGTTTCACATATAAGTGAACCCCACTGATCTTAGAGGAATTCATTCATGGGGTATGATTCTCATCGAGATCCAAAATAAGGTTCCACAAAAAAGTGAACTCTATACATACTGAAATAAAAGCATAGTCTTTATGACTTTAGAAGATTTAAGTAAGTCATCTTCATCAAAGTCCAAATCAAGACAACCTCCTCCTTTTTCGCCAATCCCTGTGAATTTCTAAATATGGATTTCATGAAAATGAATCCAATCATTTGTGTAAAACACTAAAGTATCTAGTTCTACCTGAAGAAGAACTTAGTACAATTCCAAAATGACTGAAAAAGTATCAGTATCACTCTCACCATAAGCATCATTGTCAAGTTTCAATAAAGAACAAGACCTAAATAGCTTCTTTTGCAAATAACAATTCCTAATTGTCAAGTTTCAATAAAGAACAAGACCAAATAGTTTCTTTTGTAAAGAACCATTTCATGTTTCTTTTTGGAATGTTACAGTCATCTTATCCATATTTGAGTTAAGTTGTATCATCAAGTTTGGAATGTACAACCTTTTCCAAAAAAGGACATGCCATCAAATGTGGAATGACATACAATAACTATAAACATCATCGAAACATATCAAGTGCCTATCTTGACCAAAACAGAGATTCGAAGATTCAAAATAACATGGATGTAGGTTAAGTCCTGTCTATACAGACTTTAACCGCATCTCCCCCACAGTTTTGAATATTCGATCTTTAGAGCCCCTATATAAGAACATCGGCCATATTATCCTTTGATTTCGTATCAATCAAAGTGATAATCTCGTGTTCTTGAGATAATTCAGCATGGTATTTTCAGCCCAAGATATCTCCACTTACCATGAAAGAGTGAGTTCTTCACAACCATAGTTGTAGCTTGAATATCACAGAACACACTGAAGGTTCTAATCCTTAAGCGGGTCAGTGGAATGTCCATAACCATAATTAGATTCTTTTTCTCTTCTACTTCATTTGCAACTGAAGTTAGAGCATAAAGTTCCAATTCGACTTTCACACAACAGCAGTAGATTTGTTATCCCCTAATTCTGATCCCCATGACGCATCAGAATATTCTTCCACAACACGTGGATGGCAACCATAGTTCAGAGCATACTCTTGAGTACACAAAAGGTATCTCATCAGCCTCATAAGGGCATTTCTATGCTCATGGCAAGGATTGCTAGCAAAACAACTCAGCATGCCAACTATAAAGGCTATGTCTGGCCTAATGCAACACTAAACATACATGAGACTACCAATCAGTTTAGAATAATTGAACTGACTCACACTGTCTCTTACAGATCAGCTTGTTCGTATAATCAAAATGGTGTCTCAATCGATTTGCACTCACTGCATCCTCAAAATGAAAAGTAGTACTTCATATAATGAGCTAGGCCAAGGGTGATTCCTTGCCTTTCAAAAACTTACTTTCGTACCAAGAATGGTGTTTACAACACCCAGGTCCGTTCATGTCGAATGCTTTACCCAAGGTTAGTTTCACATAACTCACCACAGAGAGATTGGAAACAAGAATCAACATCTACATACAAGCAAATAATCATAACCTTATTCGACACAAAACGATAGTAAAGGCATTTATCCGAGTGATTGATCAGAAAACCCCAAGCTCTTTACTACTTTGTCAAATTTTAATGTCACAATTTAGGTGCTTGTTTAAGACCCAACAAAAGTTTGTATAATCACATACAAATATCTACTTACAGCTCATAGTCTTGGCTCTTTTTTACAAATCGACTAGCTGTCAAGTTAGATTTCAAACAGAGAGCTCATTTCAACATCAATGGCTTCTACCCACAAAAAAGAGTCCTTAGATCTCATCGCTTCCGTATAGGATGATGGATCATTCTCTAAATGGTGGGTGTAGACACCCCCATTTTGCTACACTTTAAAAAGCAAACGATTCGGTAGTGTCATTGAGTCTTGAGTCAGTCTTCTGCATTTTTGCATTTTTAGGATAAGTTTTGTCTCATTATAGAAGTTTTGAAGTTGATTCGTGATCCTGAAAGTCTCTAGGGAATTCCATTAGTCTCTGGAAGATTAGAATTCAAGTTTCCAATCAAGTAAGAAAACCAGTTATTTTTGGAATTTCTCAGGGTTTTCCCTAATTTCATCAATTTTTGCACCACAGGGGTAATTTGGTAATTTTTTATGTGTTTCATTTCACCCCCGGGTTGTGTCTAAAAAATCTTGAGTGATTCCATAAATTTTGAAAAGCCTGCTAAATTTAAACCTCGATTTGGAAATTTAGAGTGTTGAGGGCATTTTGAGGGAATGCCAAATGATCCTGTTTGATATTACCCACCAAAAAAAGCAAACTTAAAAACTTTCTATTTTTGAAGTTTGACTACGAAAACTTTCCATTTTTTACTTTCCTCTTTAAAAAATAAACCAATTTGAGGGCATTTTGGTCGCATTTTGGTGGGTAATGGTCAAATAGGGGTGTTTTGGTCCAAAAAATTTATTTCTTTAAAGGGGATGGTTCAACCATATGTTAGGGGTGCACTATAAAGGTCACATGGGTTAGGTCAATCCATAAAATATAGAATTTAAAAGAGTTTTATTAAATTTTTATGAAAAAAACCTAAAACCCATGTGAGAGGGCCCAATGGGCTAAAGTCCACAAGGTCGGGGTCCATGTGGACCCGCCCATGTAGGTCGGCCACATAAGTGGGTGCCCCACATGAGGAGGCCACATCCAAAAACGTCCAACATGTGATAGGGTGGTTGGTGACATCATATTTGTTTTGAAAAAATAATAAAGAAATGAAGAGTTATAATTAGAAAGGGCTTGTAAGGTCAGATTAGTAAAATGGCCATAAATTTTTACCTTCTTGTCTAACAAATTTATCATTATACTTGTTTTGAACGTTTTGAAAAGATCTACAACTTTTTAGTTTATGAATTTTCCTGAATCAGCCTCTAAATTAGTCAAAAAGGAGGTCAAACGTCGGGTAGCCCTTTTTGGACGAAAATCATTCATAAAAGCTAGTTTTCTATGTGAGAAGGTTTCTAGATTGATCTTGAAGGATATCCATTGTGTAATTTAGCATTGCTTGGCTTGCAAGAAATCAATATTAGAAGTAAATCCAATTTAGAAGATAAGAGAAAAGTAAGGCATAGGTGAGAATTGGAAACTAACTAAAGGTAGGAGTTCTCACATTGGAAACTTCCAAATCCAATCTAACCCTAACATTTTCTATAAAAATAAAGCAAGCACAACTTTTGGCCTCTTTGGAGAAAATTCATCTCTTTCTCTCTTCCTTCTTGGAATTCATTCCTCTCTTTTGTTGCTTTGGTGTTCATCTCTCTCTCAAGTGTTCTTCACAAAAGGGATTCTTAAATTCCTTCTTCTTCTCCAAGGCATCACACAATCAAGGATTATTGGAGTGTTCTTTGGATCTTTTTGAGCGTATAAAAGGGTTGGACAAAGCGTATATCTTGGATCACCAACCCTAGAGACAAGGATCGCGATCAACGATAAGCGTTTTTTCGTTTTTCTTTCCGATTTTTGTTTAGAAATTATGTTTAGGTCGTTTTAGGGTTTAGTTTTCAAATATGATCGAAACGATGGAATTCTGGGATGAAATTTTAGTATGATAAAATATAAACCATGATATTTTATTTTCCATATTTTTGCTGGAAAGTTGATTTTCCTTCATTAAAATATTAATCTCCTTCGGTTTTTCTTCAATATGGGTTTCCGAATGGGATTTTCAAAGCAAGTCGAGCAAATCGTTGTGTTTTCCAAAATCTAATATTTTTTGAGATTAATAAAAAGTTAAAAACTACTAGAAAGTATAATTTTTTACCATGGTTTGATCGTTTTATTTTCCGTTTTAGTTTTTGAAAGATAACTCAGCAAAGGGTAATTTTTAAAGAATAAAATAGAAAACGGGTCAAATCAAGTCCACATTCGAAGCCAATTTGTTTCTAAACCGAGTTTTGGATTTCCAGATCACTCAAAATATTTCGGATTTTTTAGAATTTATTTAATCCAATTTTAAATTATTTCAAATTTCGGCTATTTTAATAAATATCAAAACATTTTAAAAACTCATGAAACTTTTCAAATGTTATGTTTATATATAAGTAGAATGTGTTATAAAAGAAAATTTTGAAAAATTTGTTTTATTCCTGGTTTTCCAACCCAAGCTTCGTTTACCGTGCCATAATTATTTCTTATGATAAAATCAATTAATTCTAAAATTTTTCATTACAAACCAGTAATATATAATATTGGTATGTCTTAGAAAAATTATTATGAATTTTTATAAAGATTTAATATGGTTTTTAATTTTATTTTTAATAAAGCGGATTTTGATTTTCTAGGAAACGAGTGATCTCTTCTTTGAAAATTGGGTTTCATGGAGAAATTTCGATTTTCAAGTTATGAAATTTGTAGAAAAAATATCATGATGTATATTATGCCTACTGTAATTTTCTCTTTATTTTTAGAACATCATTAAGCATGCCTTTTGATTGATTCTTCAAATTCATCATGTTTTTGTGTGATTTTTAATTGATAAAATATCATAATAACAATTCATGAAATTTTTACAATAGCTTACTATCATGATTATCTCGATACCGTAAAAGTTTGAGTTACTTTGGAATCTTTTTGTTATAGGTTGTTGTGTAAATCCATAATCTGACTTGAATCTTTACAAATGGAAAATTGGTAGTAAATCGTATTCAAAATTTATGAAATTTTCTCAGTAAGTTACAATCATCCATATCTTATTACTGTAAAACTTTCAAATAATTTGGAGTTCGATTGCTAAGGGTTTCTTTTCAATTCTAACAATTTGGTCTTAATATGATTAAATCAGAACTTAATAGCAAATTAATATAAAAATCATTGAAAACTTTCAAAAAACTCTAACTTTTCATCATGAATTCAATCTTTAAGCCGTTTGAAACAGAAACCTTAGGGGTCATAGATTTCCTTTGTAAATTTGCTATACTGTGATAGTTTAACTGCCGAGATCGCATTCATAATCGTATACTAATTGCAATCGATCCTGGATAATTTGAGCATTTAAATTATGGTATGTTGTTGGCTCCAAGGTCTCCTGTCCACGAAAATCCTGAGAACATGCCAGTCAATAATATACTATAACTTATGTGCTAAATTATGCAAGGGTAGAGAGCACGATTCCCTTCCATGGATGCAATCTAAGGTTGAAACTAATCAAGCCCTAGAGCCTTTGGTATTCCATAGAGCTTAGGAATCGAAAAAAATTTAAGAATTAAAAATCATTAACTTCGGCAAACTGAATTGATTTAATCCTTGTCCTTGGGACCGTTGGATTGTGGTTTCCCATCGTAAGAACCTTTAGGGCCCCTTAGGAACACTTACATCATGTTGTGTCCTAAGTTTTAGAGAGGCCTCGAGTTAGGAGTCCAGCCTCATCACGGCCGTTTGCTATGGATAGCAACCGTGCCATAGATCTAGTTACACTAGTAACCCAATTTTCCCATAAGACAGGCCTAGTTACCTAGGATGTAGGTTCATCTGCATTAGTCAAAGGGACGTCTTGCACTTAGCTAGGACCATATAGCATCTTAGATGAAGTCCTAGGATAATAAAATCTTCAACTTGAACTAAATAATTTCTCTTAAAACTGTTGAAACAGTCAACCCAGTCTAGATCGGTATCCTAGATGAGTTAGGCATAAGTAGCTTAGTTTAAGTGCATCGAACTAAGATCGACTCTTATTCCAGTGAGGCCGGGATACATAGGCAACTTGGATACTTGAGTGGCATACCAAGCCCGAGTCGGCTCCACACATAAGCGGTGAGGTTTTGTATATTAATCCTTAAATTAAAAGTAATTAAATCACTTAGGACTAGCCAAGAAATTAGAATTTTATGAGAACTTTCACTTAGATTGAATTCAAACAAATTAAGAAAATCAAGATACACATATAGGAATTACATTAAAATTAAATTTTAGGATGCATGTCGCATAGTTCGCATATTAATATTGAGTTAAGTGAGCCATTTAAAAAAAATTCAAAAGAGTTAACTTTTGGAATTGAAGATCGATTATCGGGCAAGAATGGTGCATGTGGTGGTAACTCCCCATACCTTCCATTCTCGTAATCAGGTAACGAGTCTAGATTTTTGGTCAATTATGGGTCCTAGATCCCTCATCTAGGTGGCGACTCTGTCACTCTCTTTTGCGTGGAATTCGGATTGCCTTAGTGATCCCAAGTTCATGGAAAGGATGAGTTAAATCACACATTGCTAGGCTCGGCGGCTTACCCCTGCCCTTATGGGTATTGGGTTGCACGTTTGTTTGCACCCTATGGCCTGGTTGCTCCTTGCTTGATTGGGTAATTAAAATCAATAATAATAAAAGAGACACGCCAATCGCGTGGGTACGAGAGAAAAGGAGAGAGCGTGGCGGCTCGCGGGCCATTCCCCTCTCGCGGGATCGGGTCCCACAGTGGGTCACAAAGTCCTTACCAAAATTTTGGGGTACTCTATCTCTTGCAGATACCTTAAAGGAACTGATTCAGAAATCATATTGGGACTAGTGTTAGAAGTAACTAGTTCAGACTCAACCAGCAATTCTGTATCGCCTGGTATGGTCAAACCCTGATCTCTGAGAAATTTATTCTCAAAGAAAACTGCATCTCGAGATTCTATAATCATATTGGTTGATAGATCCAAAAATCGATCAGTAGAACTATCTTCTGTACCTTCTAGATAAACACAAGTGTTTATTCTAGTTCCCACTTTAGGTCTCCTAGGGTCTTGTATCCTAACATAAGCAATACTACCCCAAGTCTTAAGAGTTTCATATCTACAAGGATACTTATGCCATAACACATAAGAAGCAGAGGAGCATTTTTTAGTTTGGCACTCTATTCAGAATGTGATTTGCAGTCAAAACTGCTTCTCCCCAATAACATCTAGGCATGCTAGCGGTCAATAACATAGAGTTTAATATTTCTGTTAACGACATGTTCCTACGTTCAGCTATACTATTAGATTGAGGCAAGTAAGGAGCAGTAGTTACAAGGATTACACCCTGAGAGGCACAGAATTCCTTGAACCCTATCGTTGTGTATTCTCCTTCTCTATCACTCCTAAATCTCTTAATTTTCAAGTTTAGTTGCAATTCAACTCGATTCTTGAAAACTTTAAACTTATCAAAAGCTTCATCTTTTGATTTTAACAAATAAGTATGACAATATCTTGAAAAATCGTCTATAGAAGTGATTAAATACTTCCGACCACCTCTAGTAGTGAAACTTTTAAAGTCACAGAGGTCAGAATGTATTAACTCGAGAAATTGTATGCTCCTAGAAACTGAACGAAAAGGTTTTCTAGTGATCTTGGTTTGTGCACATACTTCACATCTGTCAAATCTAGTCGATGTATCTAAAGGTATATTATAAGTTTTAGCAAGTTGAACCATTTTCCTATAGTTCACATGTCCCAATCTATTGTGTAACAACTTAGGATCAATCAAAGTTGAACTAACCTGACTAAATGTATCATTTGCTATACTCAATCTATACATACCATCGATCAAGAATGCACAGCCAAAATAAAAAGAGTTAACAGTAAAGTTACTCTACCACCCAGAAAAGAAGAACACATGCCAGCATTGTCTAAAAGACTAATAGAAATTAAATTCTTTTGAATAACAGGAACTACTTTAACATTTTTTTAAAGTTAGTATTTAATCTGAAGAAATGACCAAGTTCGCAGTTCCAGTGTGAGTCACCTCCTCCTCAGCTGCACTAGCAATTGTAACGGTCTCTTTCGCGGCAGCAACATCAACTAAAAGTTTCTTGGAGTTGCAAACTTGACACGTGGCTCCTGAATCTAACCACCAATCTGAAGAAGTATTGGCCTTACCGTTGCCCAACATAGCAACAAAACTCTTAGGCTCAGCATTGCCCACCATCATATGAGCTTCCTTCTATGGTGTGTTAGATTTAGGCTTCTTAGGTAGCCGACAGTCTGTTGCAAAGTGACCAAATTTCCTACAGTTGTGGCACTTGCCCTTCTTTTTCTGAAAGATAGTCTTTTTGGCCGCCAACTTGGGATAGTCACTTTTAGGTGACTTGGATTTCTTCAGAAATTTCTTGGGATTTGATACCGCGTTATCAGCAGTCTGTTGCTGTCTAACCATCTCCAAGTTATTCCTGGCTCGATGCTCATCTTAGATTCAAATGAATCTTCTAAGATCATTCAGTCCCACTTGCACCTTTTTTCTATACATTCCAGTTTTAAAAGAATGCCATTGAGATTCATCAATTTCTTCAGTCGAGTCAGCAAAGGTACTCAAAACGGTGTAAAATAATTCATATATTGTAAACCAAATTGAGTCTTTCACTTCCATGGATTAAACTCAGACCCACCAAAGAACTGAAGTTTGACCCTCTCAAACAAAATAGAATTCTTTCCCATTGTATGTCAAATGAAATTAAAAATTGGGAAGTGTGCACCTGATTGGAGAGAATTCGCCACAATATATGTCACCAACAAGATTCGGCACCAAGTATTTCTCCAAAGTTTCGGTCTCCACCAAGAAATATTCTAGGCCACCAAGAGTTGCTGGGACTAAGCTAGCATTCGGCCACCAAATTCCACCAAATTCCATATGCAAATAACACCTAACCTCCAAATAGCACCCACCGGCTGCTAAGAACAAGGGTGAGAAGGGTACCAAAGTCGGCGTGAGAGAGGTGAAGGGATAAAAATATCCGAAAGCCCAAAATTTGCACCAACCAAGATGGTGTTGAGCAAGAACCACCACCAGGTAGAAGAGAGAGAAAGAGACAGATGTCTCCTGAGTAGTGCCACTCGATTTCTGTGGGTGAAGAAAACTCACACCCAAAATAAGGTTTTAAGGGAGTCAAAACCCACGCTCAAATAAGTAAACAGAATTTCTGTGTGAAATTAAACCCATGATTGGGTATGCTTTCAGATTGGGTATGAAAGAGGCAGTATGTTTCTTCAATTCTACTTCTGTGATGATGGTAGAGGAACAGATGATGTGGTTCAAGAACAAGAGAGCTGATAAGACCCCGTCGCCAATTCAAGGGCTACAATTCCGCTCGGATTGCAACAGCTTGATGTCATCGGCATCAACGATGATTACAGGGGTGAAGGCCTAAAAGATTCGGCCAATATGACTGCACCGACAAGGGCCAAAATCAAGGCAAGAAAAGCAAAGGGCAATTCGATCAAGAAACCCAAAGGCCTGCAATCGAGTATTCTTTGATCACGCAAATCAAGAACGATGGAATATGAGAATCCAATAAAAATAAATCGAGAGAGAAGAGGAGACGTCCTCTATGGGTTGCTGCTTCAAGATTGTTAGAGTACTTAGGTCAAGCAAGAGGTTGCTTGAAGCATTACACCCAAGGTATCTAATTTGGAATACCATGGTTGTTGCCTCCAGCCCCTATATATATTAGATACACTAGGGTTTTAATAGGTTAGTGGGCTCTAGCCCAAATAGGCCCACTATACTGGTCCATTGTCTTATTGGGCTTATATTAGAACATACATGGGTTATATTATATACCCAACATGAGAGAGACCCACGTTGTAGAAAATATGTGAATGAAGGAAAATTCTGCGTAGTAGAGAGAGAGAACTAATATATGGAAAAAATCCTACAGTCATAGGCTTTTGAAATTCCAAATGGAAATGACTCTTGGAAATCCGACTTTTCTAATTCCTCTTGGATAAAGAGGGGTGCCACGTGGCACACTCTCAGCGTCTCTTATTAAAGGCTTTGCTACCTAATAAATAGGATTTGTATCTATCTCTTTAGAATAAATAGGAAGGTGAAAGAGGTTAGTGTGATAGATGGAAAAGGAAAGAGAATATAAAACGTTCTTTTTTTATATTAAGGGGGGAGAGAGAGAGAGACTTATGTCTTCTGGAAATGAATAGGTTATAATTCTAATTAGGGCAGTGATAAATCAACTCCCATATATCTTAAATCGACTTCCCTTGTATCTTTCTCTCTCTTATGGGTTAGAGAGAGAAACAAGAGAGAGAAAGACACCTGGGGGTCAATTTAAGATATTTGGGAGTCGATTTATCAATGCCCTTCTAATTAAGGTGTGGAAATGAATATTTGAGATTTCTAATTATGGACGAAGTTGTGTTTTTGTGATAATTATAGCAAATTTATTGAATAGTATGTTACTCGAGAGAAATAGAAAGGACATGTCTAAAACTGATGTTTCGGCTTTAAATAGCATTAAAAAAATGTTATAAGCAGCTAGATTCAATCAAAATTAATATCCGAGGTCTTTGGATACATTTAGAGCAAAGACCAAATCAAGATTCATCTTTATCTCTCAATATGTATATTGGCTGGACCCACTTCTTTGCACCAATGAAACTCTAATATCACACGGAAGTAAAACACTTTTGGAATTCGTGCATACAGAGGGCGTGCCACGTGGCACACCCTCAACGTACCACATTCAGCTTTATATATATATATATATATATACTAGTAAAAAACCCCGTGCGATGCATGGGCCGTCAAAGAACTGTACGGACCACATCATAGGTTGATCCAAACCGTCCATGTGATGGAACACAACATAAATAGGTTGTGCCCCAAAACTCATTTCCATAGGCTGATCCTAGCCATCCAATCTATAGAGGTTTCCATAATATGTTGTTCCTCTTAAATCAGATGGTTAAGATCACCCTATAGATTTTTTATTAAAAAGGCATAAAGGACTGGGGTAGGATTGAAATTATTTGGCTTTAATGGTTGCCTTTGTTAAAAAGCATAGAGGAGGGGGTATGATTGAAAATATGTGTGTTGAATGGGTGCCTTTGTTAAAAAAAGTCAAAAAGAGTGATGTGTAATTCTACAAAAAAATTCCCTTATTTTCTCTTCTACTATATATATAGCAAAAAAACCCCATGCGATGCATGGGCCGACAAAGAACTGTACGGACCACATCATAGGTTGATCCAAACCGTCCATGTGATGGAACACAACATCAATAGGTTGTGCCCGTAAAATCATTTCCATAGGCTGATCCTAGCCCTCCAATCTATAGAGGTTTCCATAATCTGTTGTTCGTCTGAAGGTGCCCGGAATTTGTAAATATTTTTACAGGTGTGCTGAATTCGTAATATCCTCAAAAAATTAATAAGAAAAAATAGTTTTTTCGTAATTATCATATTTTGATACATTTCTTTGTAGTTTTTTCCGTAATTGTCATATCCAGGTACCCATTGTCCGTAATTTGTCATATCCAGGTACCCATTGTCCGTAATTTTCCTCCCAAACTTTACTAAGTAATGATTATTATTGCTAGCTTCTTTCTTTATGTATTATTGCTAACAACCTTTCAAGAAATAGTATTTTCGTGCAGTTTTTCATCACATCTAATAAGACAAATCTCTGAATACATACAATTGCAAAGGATGGGCAAAACATAGCGTTTGGAGAAGGTGGCTAGCAAATCAAGATTCAAAATTACCAGCGAGGTGTTAATGCCACAGATTTTGCAAATAATTCCGAACATTCATACCTCTCTGCAAATACCTTTTTTACCGTCATATAGATAGTATGTACAGATATGTGGAGAGGGCAAAAAAGGGTAAAAGCATCCACATTGACGTGTTAAATGGACAAAATTCTCTCCTTTTCTCTTCTGCTATATAGTCTATCTAATATCTATCTAATCTATCTAATATAATAAGGAGGGAGGGGTGTTTATTGTTAGCTGCTTAGGTGGCAGCATGAGGAAAAAGAAATTTCTTTTCTTTTTATCTAGGATTTACACTTCACCATTACTCTTTTACCATTAACTCCTCGTTGATATCTAACATCTATCTCTACGAGGAGGGTAAAATCCTATTCTACGTACGAAAAGTACCGACACAGGGTGCGTATCTATGGCAATTATGGGAAAAAACTACCAAGAACAGGTAACGACATATGACAATGACGACAAAGCTACTTTATATTACTCATGCAGGACTGTGGACCCCGATCTGAGAGAATCGGTGCTGAGGGATGCGAGATCCCCCTGCAATCCTCTAAGATCTCCACAATGTGAATGAGAGCTCTACCAAGTAACTCTCGAAATGATGTCACCCTCACAGCATAGCATGAGTGGCGATACAAAATGAATGAGATACTTCTCGATCCAGAGCCAAGGCTCGAAACCAAGACGTACCTGAAATAACTCAGAGTCGCCATCCATGGATACACCATGGAACAAAAAATAAATGCTCTGTTTGCAATGGATAACCAGAGATACAAAAGGTCCGTGTCTGGTGACGAATGGAGAAGGTTCGAAGAGCACCCCCAATTCGCCCGAGTGCGAACACTTGGTCTCGCATGCCATTTATTTATTAACTTTGAAGAGTTTTGGGTGAAAATCATGTGAAATGGGAATGAATATCCCCGAGAAAAATGTCTACCTAAACATGCATGACTCGGGGATAATAAGCACATACATAATAATAAAAGAAGTGTGTCACCTACGCATGGTTGTGAGTGTCATTCCTAATAGGTGTCTAAATTCTGATAGGCAAACATATGCATGCTACAGCTAAAGGTATAAGGTCTGCACAGGATGAGAAATCTAAAATTAGCAGTAATCACGAAATGGATTAAGATACAGTAAATGAAATAAAGAATAAACAGAAATACGGGCAGATAAAGGAATAAGCATGTACGAAAGCCAAGAAATGAACACATGTTATCATGATCCTATGCAAAAACCATCATCAATATACAAATACAAGCCCTAAAGTACTAACAACAGACCCTAAGACTCTAATGCTTAAGCCCGAGTCTTTAGATGATCTGATGTTCATCCAAAGAAGCCAATGTATCCCCGCCTCAACGAGAATCAAGGCAACGTAGTTCTTCGCACCTATTCTAAGCTATGATGCCTAAGACATCTAGACCTCTATCCTAGACCCGACCTAAAAGACCAGACTAGTTAGTAAAGCTTCTTATGCGATTATTTAAATCCCAGTGGATTGTGAATTTTAGGACACCCTATATGCCCAAACTAAATGCAGGCTAGCCTTAAGCTAATGCAGGTGGTTCCTACAACCTATGTGTAACCAGGCTGTGTGTCCTAAGGAAAACAATGGAATCACTAATGCATCATAGACCTAGTCATCAGTCGGCGATGTGAATCGCCAATTGACCAAATGGAGGCGCTCCTAGCTAGGACAAACTCCTAACTCTAACACAAACACACAACAAGCACACAACAAATCAAGGACAAACACCTAACTCTAGAACAAACTCCTAACTCTAGAGGAATAACTTTTTGAAAATAAGATTTTAAAGTTGTTTATTCAAAAAAAAGATTTAAAATGCTATTTACAAAAGTTTGGCTGGACTTGGGATAAAGATCCCAAGCTGCACTACGTACCTCGTGGAAGAGAATCAAGCCAACGTAGTTCGGAAACAAACTTTCCTACCACGGTCTTAAAAATTTAACTTTTCAGATGCTTTGAAGTTTTTCCGATGCTTTTGATGTTTTATTGTTGTTTTGAAGTGTTTTTATATTTTTGGTGTTTAAAAGCGTGTTAACACCATTCAGCTAAAGGAAATCCGATAGAAGAGCCTCTATACCCACCATATCACGGTAGGGTATTAAAGAGAGAAACAGGATCTCTAAAACCTAGGGGGAAAGAAAACAAATGAGGGAACTAAAATTTCGATGCGAGCAAACAATCTCAAAGAGATGACCAAAAGCTGACGAGACTTAGCCAGTCTCCCCCCTAAACAAAAGACAGATGAAAAGCTTCTAACCCCAATGGCAGACTTCTATCCAATGACGCTGAAAAAAAGGTACTGACAAGACAAATGGTGTCTAACAACTCTATGAGAGGGGGGAGTATGCGGCTAGGTAAGCCTCCTAAATGAGGGAATCTACAAATGAGGCAAGGCATGCCTTATAGACACAAAAGTGGGCTCTAAATGAGGCTTGTCTCCCAAAAAGAACTGCCTCACGAGACAAGGTATGTCTCATAATGGGAGCTCTAGATGGCTCTTCATTGCCCTAGCAATGAGGGAGCTAACTATCTAAAAGGGCGTCTAAAAGATTAGGCAAGTCTACTATACAAAGGAGGGGAACACTACTTGGACTGAGTAAGTCCCATAAGGATGGGCTTGGGCTAACGCCTTCATCGCCCACACATCGAGACAACTTAAATCTATCTTATCAAACCGGGGAGATACAAAACAGGGGTAGATTTTGCGGACAGAACTTGTGCCAAACAGGGACAGGTTTGTGCATAGAACTTGTGCCAAAACAGGGACAGATTTGTGCTTAAAACGAGGACAGATTTGTGCGTAGAACTTGTGCCAAAACAGGGACAGATTTGTGGACATATTTTGTGCCAAAATAGGGACAGATTTTAATCCAAAATAGGGACATATTTGTGGACGTATTTTGTGCCAAAACAGGGACATGTTTGTGTGCATATTTTGTGCTAAAACAGGAACAGATTTTAATCCAAAACAGGAACAGATTTGGTGGACAGAACTCGTGCCAAACAGGGACAGATTTTAATCCAAAATAGGGACAGATTTGTGGACGTATTTTGTGCCAAAACAGGGACGGGTTTGTGTGCATGAACTGTGCCAAACAGGGACAGATTTGTGCTTAAAAATAGGGACAGATTTATGCTTAAAACAGGGACAGGTTTGTGTGTATAACTTGTGCCAAAACAGGGACTGATTTATGGACAGATTCGTGCCAAAACTGGGGCTGATTCGTGGGTGAAAACTGTGCTCAACCCTTCTAACTCTAAAAACTGCCATCTTTGTAAGAAGCACTTTAGAAAAAATTCTAGACAATGCCAAACACTCAGATTCAAAACCTAGGATATGGGACTGAAAACCATCTAAGCCTCCTCTATACCCATTAAAAATTTTCTTCAAAATCTCAATGTGTAGGATCCAAATTCAAAACCAAGGTCCTAGAACTCAAAACCACTTATTCCTCAGCAAGAACGAACTGGGTTTCTCAAATAATCATAGAATAACATAAAAAAAGAAGAGAAAAGCATTTAAAGTTTCAAAAGGAACCTAAAATTCCAAATATTCTCTTTTCCCTTCGACAATGAGCTGGGTATGAAATGGGTCTCTAAGCCAAACAAAAAGCATTCATATCCAAAACCTGGAAGCTAAAATTCAGGAACAACTTACAAACGCATTCCTCTTCACAACCATGAAAAGGGGTTAACAAAAAATCCGAGAAAGTAAAATACATTCAAATCCAAATCAACTATGCCAGGTGTCTTTCCCAGTCCACAACCCTATAACAATGCCAAGATCAAATGACACCAATGTCACAGATCATTAATTAGGCTGATTTTGAGTCCACCATGAAAACAATGAGATGAAGAGATCATTTTCACGAAGAATAAGGACTAGCTGCACAAAATTGGTGTCGAATGCAATTAGAAGTCATTCATGTTAAATTTGAGCGCAAGAGAAGCAAGGCACTGGTATGGGTACTACCCTAGTAAGAATGATTTTCACATCTTGCCCTGATCTTCATATGCTGGCACGACCCCTCATCAAAATTCGAATGCTATCTTGGGGAAAATGACCCAAACATGTATGAAGATGAAAACAAAGATGTCGCGGGGAAGGAAATGGGTCTACAGAAACTAAGTGCGACATGCAAATCAAATGACTAGAGGAAGAGATCAAAGTACCCTGTATTATGAGCAAGCTTATAAGACACTAATCAAAATCCAAATAAAAATCCGGAAATTTATTTGTCCTTCCGTCTGATATCCACAACAGAGATTACAAATCCCTAAAATACAATCAAGCTAGAAAATTATGCTTTTATCAAAAGCTTATCATCAGCCCAGAAGCAAGCATAAATCTGGAAAATTAGGCCATGGAGCCTAAGAATTTGAAGATCAAATATCTCAAAAGTAGTAGTAATGAAGAGAAGAACAAATGAGTGAAAATGCAGACAGATTAGCTTCAATTTTCCATGTTTAAAAGAAAACTAACCAGCAAGTGAAATCATCAATGGCTACGACACTAAAATTTTGCAATTGAATCATTTTTGTATTTCACGCGACACTAGATAACAGGAGGGGATTTTACCTGGATTCCAACTAAAGGTGAGTATGCTTCAATTTCTGAATTTGGTGTTGTACTTGAAGGTGGACTGTTGCAATTATAGGGTATTTCCCGGCACCTTCACGTCAGAACCGCTTTCTGATGATCCGCCGTCAATGAAGATAAAGAAGATAAATGGGTTATGAGTATTAGATCCAATGGGTAAAGAAATGGCAGATGGTGATGATGGGTTTGTAGGGGAAAATGGTTGGATTCCGTGGAGATAGTGGTCGGAGATGAGGAAATAGAGTAGGGTTTGAAGATGAGGTGGGTTTTGAAAGGTGAAAATGAAGAAGAAGGTGGAGATGGTTGTAGAGGGTCGGATTTAATGGAGCAAAGGCATGGTAGTGGTGAAGGTGGAAGAAAATGAAGATGGAGGGAGAGAGATGGTGGCTCAGATTCCGGTGGGGTTTGTCGGAATACATGGTGGTGGTGGTCGGAGATGGCTGAGATTGTGGAGAAGAAGGTGGAAGGGGTTGGGGTTTGTAATGGCTGAGATGGGTTTGGGTGAATTAGGACTTAGGTTAAGGAGATGGGTTAGGGCATTAAAGAAGGTGGGTTAGAGGAGAGAAAGGGATGGTGATGGTGGTGGAGGTGGCTGTCAATGGTGGTGGAGATTGAAGATGGTGGTGATGAGAGGTGGGCTTGAGATGAATGGAGGAGTATCCGGTCGGTTTTAATGGCAATCGGTCGGATTCCGGCAAGATTTTCGAAATCAATGGATTTGGGTTTTGGGTAAATGAGAAAAGGGCCTGTAGAAATGAGAGATGGGGTTTAGGTTAGATCTAGTGAGAATGGGGTTTAGGGTTAATGAAATGGGTGGAAATGAAGCTTGGGAAGCCGGATTTAATGGAGGTTGGAGATGATGGTCGAAGGTGCGGAAGAAGAAGAAGAAGATGGATATGGTGGGCTGCAGAGAGATCTTTTTTTCTTTTTTTTCATCTCTCTCTCTATCTCTCCCTCTCTGTAAAATGAGGGTTTTTCCTTCAAAACCCTAATCGGTCGAATTTTAAAAGGGGAAATGATAAATTCGCCCCCCTCTCTTTTTCCAAGATACCCCCCCTTAGTGTATATATAACTATTTTTTTATGCTAGCAGGGGGGGTCTAAGCAGAAAATGGGGTAAAGATTCCTTTGGCTTTGCACAATCCTACCCTTCTGATTTAATCCAATGGTTCTTAGAGATTGCTTGTGAAAGAAGCAACATGAATTCCCAGGAATGCCCTCTTTTACATGGGAAATGACGTATTTCACCCCCCCCCCCCTTCTGAACTTGCACAATGACACTGTCTTAGCTCATTCGCTAGGCAAATGTGCACAGATCTTTACAAAATTTCACAGGGACCTTGGTGGGACCCTAAGCTAGCCTAGTGTGTAATTTGGGGTCCTAACACACTGATTTGAAAAGGTTATGCACAAAAACATCGAGGTGTAGGGCACGGTCAAAATGGAGTGTCTACAAGGACACTTGCAAAATATTGACAGATTCCGGGCACCTGAAGAGGAACAACAATTATGGAAACCTCTATCTTGGAGGGCTACGATCAACCTATTGAAATCATTTTACTGGCACAAATTGATTGATGTTGTGTTCCATCACATGGACGGTTTAGATCAACCTATAATCCTCTATAGATCGGAGGGTTCGGATCAACCTATGTAAATTATTTTTGGGGCACAACCTCTGTAGGCAGTGGCCCATCTAATGGACGGTTTGGATCATCCTATAGTATGGGTCATACCGTACATTTTAATAGAGTGAGGAGTGCGATCATCAAAATACAGTTTAAGCTTTTTTGCAAATCGGGTTGGGTACGGTTGGGAAAAATCAACCTGAATTGGAAATCGGGTCGGGTAAAAATAATCTAAAGGGTGATCTTAACCATCGGATTTAGGAGGAACAACATATTGTCGAAACCTCTATAGATTGGAGGGCTAGGATTAGCCTAAAGGCAAATTTTTCTCAGATTTACACATCTTTGTTTGATTTTTTTACCTCTTAGCCCTGTAATGTTATACTTTGTCTAATCTATCTATCTCTATATACAAGGGTAAAATAGTCTAATCCTGATTTGTTGTAAGCCGAGTGTACTCTCGAGTCAAAAGGGAGCATTGACTCCCGCTGAAGTTTAGAAATTCCCATCTACTGGTATTTACACGTGGCTGGACAAAATGGGATTTTTCCTCTCTCCTTTGACGGTTTCCTGCATCCTGAGACAAGTGCTTAGCATATATCATAGATTATATACGTGTTTTAATTTCCATGGTTTCCATCCTGTGGGTCCCACTTCTATGATGACGTATCTTGGCTGTGCACGTTCATCTCTCTCTCTCTCTCTCTCTCTCTCTCTCTCTCTCTCTCTCTCTCTCTATCTCTCTCTCTCATTATATATATATATATATATATATATTATTCACTCTTATCGCTTTACGTGTCTATCTTATTCACTCTTATCTCTTAACGTGTTGAATAAAAGAGGTGGGTCCTGGTATTAAAGAAGAAGTGGTCTCCTGGTATCCAAACCCGAAGAAGCAAAATTGAAGTTATGTCAGGTATGCTCTCTTATACTAGAGTAGAAGGAATCAGCCAAAACTATCCGGAAGAAACACTGATTTCTGATACTGAAGAAAATGCTCCTTTGATAGCCCCAGTATCCTCCCTCAACATCAGTTCTTAATGAAGATTATTGCCTCCTGGAATATTAGAGGGATCTGCTCGGCGAGTAAGAAAGGTGAAGTGTACAACCTGATTATGAACTCAAATGCTCCTATCTGCTGTCTCTAGGAAACTAAAGCCAGAAGACAGATGATGAGAGATCATGTCTATGATATATGTAGCTCCTGGGAATTTTTTGGCAACTACAATCATGTTATTAAAGAGCGTGTTTGGACTCTCTGGGATCCGGATCGTGTGCAATTAGATATCCTTAATGACTCTAGTCAATTCATTCATGCTAGAGTCACTCTTCTTCAAACTCACCAGACATTCCTTCTCACTAATGTCTACGGGAGGAATTAGGGGGGCGATCATAACATCCTCTGGCAAGTCATGGAGACCTTAAGCAGTACTATTCAAGAACCTTGGATTCTGATAGGGGACTTCAATGCGGTCCGTTACCACTCTGAGAAATCTAAAGGGATGATTATCAATCAGAGTGACATGGACGACTTTCATTGCCGCATCAACAATTGCTCTTTGGCCAATCTCCGCTCTATTGGACATCCCTTGTCTTGGAGTAATAGAGCCTCCCTCTCTGAAAGGAAGTATGCTAGAATTGATTGAGCTCTCATCAATGATTTATGGCTTCAGGATTATCCCCTTGCATTTGCAAAATACTGAGCTCCTGGAATTTCAGATCACAGCCCTATCGTTGTTAGCCTCAAGGAACAAAGCAGCCTTGGGCCTAAGCCCTTCTGATTTATGGACATGTGGTTCGCTGATTCTTCCTTATGCCCTAAAGTTGAGAGAGCTTGGGCTACCAAATTGTGGGCAACCCCATGTATAGAATAGTTCAGAAGCTTAAAGAAGTCAGAAGAGCTATTGGCATTTGGAATAAAGATATATTCGGTCGTGGTGATATCATGCTTCCTATTGCAAGAAGAAGTCTTCAGGATGTGCAGAACAGACTGGCTATTAATGCTGCGGATCAAGATATTAGAAATGAAGAAATTGCGGTGAGGGAGGAATTCCTGAATGTTTCTCGAAAAGAGGAATCTATGATGCAGCAAAAATTAAGAGTAGACTAGCTATGTGAAGGGGATACTAATTCTAAATTCTTTCATGCGGCGATTAAGGCGAGATATCATCGGAATCAAATCATGGCGATGGAACGAGAAGATGGCACTATCACTTATGATACAAATGAGATTTCGAGTATTCTTGTTAATTTTTATCAGTACCTACTGAACAAAAGACTCCCCCCTGAATTCACTGTTCGGAATCCTGATAAAAGGCTATCGCCGGAGGAAGCTGAGTTCTTGACCAGAGAGGTCTCTAGGGAGGAACTTGGGCAAGCAGTCTTCTCTGTTGATGGGAATAAAGCTCCTGGTCTTGCCGGCTTCAATGGAAACTTTTTCAAAAAAAATTGGTATCTGGTAGGTGATGACTTCACTGCTGCCATCCAAAATTTCTTGTCAAGAGGTAAGCTACTTAAAGAGGTTAACATCATCTTCATATCTCTCATGCCCAAGGGACCCGATGCTTCTACCCCTAGCAAATTCAGGCCAATTTCACTCTGCTCTTTTATCTACAAAACCATTACAAAAATTTTGACAGCAAGACTTAAAACTGTGATCAATAAAATAGTAAATCCGGCGCAATCTGCCTTCATTTCAGGGAGATTAATCCAAGACAATATTCTTCTTTCGCATGAAATCCTGCATAATTTCCATCACCAGTCACCGCCCCCTTCCATGTGCCTCAAAATTGACCTTGCCAAGGCATTTGATAATGTCAATAGAAGTGCTTTAATCTCTTTTATGCAGAAACAGGGGTTTAATCTAAAATGGTGCAACTGGATCGCTGAGTGTATTGAAACTCCAACATTTTCAGTCCTTGTCAATGGGACTCCTCAAGGCCACTTCTCATCCTCCAATGGTATTAGGCAAGGGGACCCGATCTCTCCTCTTCTATTCTGTTTAGCAATGGAAATGTTATCCAGAATTTTTGATAGAGCTTTGTAGAAAGATAAAATTAAAACCCCTTTTAAACATAGAGGTGTTGAAATCACTCATCTTCTATTTGCTGATGACCTTATGGTCTTCACTGAAGCAAGCTCTCCTCTGCTAAAGAAATTGTTTCATGTCTTAAAAGATTCCATCGATGCACTGGTCTCCAGGCTAATTTGGCCAAATGATAAGTTTTTTTTCCGGAAAGAAGCAAGCTGATAGGAGAAGAATTCTTGAGAAGTTGAATATAGCTGAAGGATCTCTCCCCATAAAATATCTTGGGCTCCCTCTCACATCCTCCAGGCTCACATTGAACGACTGTTCTCCTATCATTTCCAAGGTGAATAAGAGAATCAGCACCTGGAACAATCGTTTCCTTTCAAATGCTGGCAGAATCAAACTAGTGAAATCGGTTATTCATGCTTATCAGATTTATTGGTCATCATCCTTCAATATTCCTAAAGTCCCTTTGGAAAAAATTGAAAGGTTGTGCAGAGATTTCATCTGGGCTGGATCTGTTAATAAAAAGAAGTTGCATACAGTGGCCTAGGATACCATCTGCAGATCAAAAAGAGAAGGAGGTCTGGGTATCCGCAATCTTAGCAACATTAACAATGCACTCCAATGTAAGCTCATTTGGAGGCTCCTTCAGCCGAATGATTCGCTATGGGCTTCTTTGGTTTGTGCTAAGTATTTGAAAAATAAGAATATTTGGACCATACCCATTCCGTCTAAACCATCGTGGGCTTTCAAAAGTATTCTAAAAGCCAGAGAGATGATCAGAGGAAATATATGCTACATTATTGGTGCCGAAGCTGAGATTGATGTGTGGGGTCAGCCTTGGCACCCTGAGGGTCCTTTTGACAAACTGATCTCGAAATCGAGGGTGGACTACTCCCTGGCACCCATCAAAACTCTGAATGAAATCTGCCTCAGGGACTCCTGGCACCCCATCCTCGACAAGCCTTCTTTCCGTGATGTAAAAATTATCTTACAAAAAGCATTGTTCCATGATGAACCAATGAACTCTGTGGTGTGGAAGCCCTCTGTGGATGGCAAGTTTACTGTCAAAAGTGCCTGGAATTTTCTTAAAGCTAAGTATCTTGTTAAACCTTGGTTCTCCACTGTCTGGTTTCCTGGGCATGTTCCAAGACATGCAATCACGGTATGGAAAGCTCTTCACAGCAAACTCGTCACTAGAGATCACCCAATATTCATCAACTCTTCAATTGATGACAGATGCCCACTATGTAAATCTGGTAAGGAAAATATAAATCATTTATTTTTCCGCTGTGAATATTCTGCTTGGATTTGGAAATCTATTCTTTGGCGTTGTGGAACTCGAAGATCCCTCAAATGTTCTCTCTCTACCGAAGAAGAATGGATAAGGAACAATTGGAAGAGAAAGAGACAGAGTACTCTTGCCATTAAGGTAGCATTTGCTGCCTCTATTTACAGAATATGGAAAGAGTGGAATCTCAGAATTTTTGAAGGAAAGGCTTCGCACAAAAGACAGGTCCTCAATCAAATTCTGGGTGATATCAAGATAAAATTGAGAAATCTCAATATCTCTGATGATCATGCTAACAAAAATATTCTAATGGCTAACAATTTCGGGTGCAAATTTCTCCTGAATTGTAAAATTGACAGATTCTGCAGATGGATTCCGCCAATCCCGGGAGAATTTAAGCTCAATTCTGATGCATCTCTGTCCGACGAAGGAGGTGGCATAGGAGGAATCATCAGGGACTCAAACGGGGATGCGATCTACTGTTTCTCCCTGTCAATTCCAAAAGGCGAAATTTATTCTCTGGAAATTCATGCTATATGTACTGGGGTCGCTGCTGTATGGCTTTGGGGATCACAAAACTGTGGATTGAAGCTGACTCCACCTTTGTTGTTGCTTCTATGGATAAATCATCCCATCCACCTTGGAAAAATCTCCCGGACATCAAGAAAGCATGGAGCTATCTCGATAGTATTGATTGGAGGATCTCGCATATTTGGAGAGAAGGAAACTCCGCAGCCGACTATCTATCAAAAAGAAGTTGTCCATGCAAAGGCAAAAATATTCCCATCCATTCCATCCCTTTGCCTCTGATGGATAATCTATACAGAGATCAAGCCGGCGAGATTTATCAAAGGCTGTAGTTTATCAGGGTATTCTTAGAATGGACTGATTTATTGTTGTATTTTGCTTTTTTCTGTCTCTATAAGCTCTCCGAGCCCTACCCAAGGGTTTAATTCTGTGCCCTGGGGACCTCTTGTACTTATTGGTTCCTATTTCTTTAATATATCTGGTGGGGGTCTTGCCTAACCCCAGCTTAATCATCAAAAAAAAAAAAAAAGGTGGGTCCCACACGCACACATCTCTCTCTCTCTCTCTCCAGATATTTGGACTCTATCCCCGCTAATGCGATGATGTAAGCCCTTATAGTACCGTATTTCCCAAAAAAATCTTACACGGACCATATCATAGGATGATCCAAACCGTTCATCTAATGACTGACAATGTAAATAGGGTGTTCTTCAAAAAGAATTCCATTGGACCATATCATAGGATGATCCAAACCGTTCATATAATGACTGACAATATAAATAGGTTCTCCTTCAAAAAAATTTCCATACGATGATGGTAGACCTCCAATCTATATAGATTTCCATATATGCACTTTTCATCAGATGGACGATTTTGATCGTTCTATGAGATGATTTCTTCTACCTCCGTCGCTCTTTTCTCTGCCGGTTTCTTTTTCCCCCTTTCCAAACTCCACCGGTTCTTTATTACCAAATCACTCTCGCCCATCCCCTTTATCTTTTTTTCTTACAGGATTTGTTGCTCAATTTCTCCCTGAAAGCTCTACACATCTGTTTCAATCCTAAAAAGAGATATTATCCCTCTGTTTCTTCTTTTGTTTTTTCATATGGCAGTAGGTAGGTGGGGTCATTCGAATGTGCAGCTTTACCTATCATCCGGTTTATCTTTGATGAAGATGGAGGGAGTTAGGGATTAACATGTGCCAAGCATGCTTAAAAGGACATAACACATGTCACAAGCTACATAAAAGAAATAAAAAGGTAAGATGTTGGTTATTGATTCCAATTTTCTGAAAAAAGTATCTCCCTTTATTTCTTTAAACATAGTTAACCAGATGCTCTATTTACTTTAAAATGCTAAAGTAAAAATGGTTGTGGGGAAATGAGTTTTCCTTTCTAGATTGCAAGAAAAACATTTCGGCTGAAACATTTTTCTTTGAAAATTTTCTTCCTTCCACAATTCAAAGGAAAATTATCAGATTATGATTAATGTGGAGTATATTAGTGATATTTTCCTCAATTGAATATCCCTCTAACTAATATGTAAATAGGGGTGGTTCAGGTTATAATTTTGTGCGGGTAAAAAAGTAAAAAATTTAATAATTTTTTGCCCCAAACTTTTCCAGCCCTGTTTGGATTGCAAGAAAAACATTTCTGATGGCAAAATTTTCTTCCAAAATTATAATTGCTCTAAAATGCTAAAGAAAGAATGGTTCAAGGAAATTAGTTTTCCTTTGGATCGCAAGAAAAACATTTTTTATGAAAAAAAATATGTTGGAAAATTTTCTTCTTTCCAAAATTCAAAGGAAAATGATAGGATTATGATTAATTTGGAATGAAATTTTCCTCAATTGAATGCCCCTCTAACTACTATGTAAATAGGGATGGTTACGTTATATATGTTTTTTTTTGTATAAAAAGGGATTTGTCAGGTTATTTCACCGCTAGCTTTTGCATGTGAGAACAAACACAGAGGTTGACCTTTTGGCAAATTTTTTCAATTCATTTGAGGTGGTTGTTCTCACATGCAAAAGCCAGCCACGAAATAAATTTCCGAGAAATTGTTGATGAACTTTTTTTTCCTTTTTCAAACTTTTCCAGCCCTGTTTGGATTGCAAGAAAAGCATTTCTGATGGAAAAACATTTCATGGGAAAAAATTTTCTTTCCAAGATTTAGAGGGATATTTCCAATCCCACTCATTTTCTTAGTTTTGTATTACCATTTTAGAGGCTTTGTTATGCTGTGATCATGTGCCTATGGAGTACTCTTCTTTTTAAAAAATTTAAAAAACTATTAAGGCATCCTTTTACCATTAAGTATTTTTTTGTCTAGCCCGCGCATCGCGCGGGGTGCTATACTAGTCTACTATAATAAGCTGGGAGGAAAAGCCAAGGCTTTTTGAATTTTCTCAAAATTCTGTCGAATTTACACCTCAGCCAAAATACAGAAATGCCTCATATGCCCTCACATTCCCATGCCTCGAAGCCTCTAAGTTTCAAATACCCCCTCTGCCCTCAAATCCTTATTACCTTTACACGTCAGCATTACTCTTTTACCATTAACCCCTTTGCTGCTATCTAACATCTATATCTGTGAGAAATTATTTGAGGGTAAATTCGTCAATTGCTTTGTCATTCAATATGAAAAGTACCAACACAGGGTGCCTGTATATGACAATTACGGGACAAACTACCAAGAAGAGGTATAGACATATGACAATGACCAAAAAGCTACTTCATATTACGCATGCTGCACAACTTGCAAAATATTGACGGATTCCGAGCACCTGAAGAGGAACAACAATTATGGAAACCTCTATCGATTGGAGGGCTAGGATCAGCCTATAGAAATGATTTTACTGGCACAATCGATTGATGTTGTATTCCATCACATGGACGGTTTGGATCAACCTATAATGTGGTCCGTACAGTTATTTGTTGGCATGTTCATCGATTGGAGGGCTAGGATCAACCTATGTAAATGATTTCACGGGCACAACCGATTGATGTTTTGTTCCATCACATCGACAGTTTGGATCAACCTATATTGTGGTCCGTACAGTTCTTTATCGGCCTAGAAAACTGTTTCTTTTGTATTTTTTCCACTACTTGGTAAGTGGTTATGGATACTTTTTTTGCTTATTGTTTGTACATATTTTTAACTATTTTTTTTGTATCATATTCCTTTTTCTTGTCATGTCGTGCATCGCACGTCGGGTCTTACTAGTAGTAGATATAGCAGAAGAGAAAATGAGAGAATTATTTGAATTTCTCCCTAAATTCTATGAGAATTACACATCACTTTTTTTGACTTTTTTAACAGAGGCACCCATTCGACCCACATATTTTCAATCCTACCCCCTCCTTTATGCTTTTTAACAAAGGTACCCTTGAAAGCCACATAATTTCAATCCTACCCATTTGGGATTATTTGAATAAGCAAATCATGATTTGCTAGCCACCTTCTCCAAAGGCTACGTCTCGCCCATCCTTTGCAATTGTATGTGTTCAGAGATTTGTCTTATTAGACATGGTGAAAAACTGCACGGAAATACTATTTCTTGAAAGGTGGCTAGCAATAATAAGTACCCAAAGAAGCTAGCAATAATAATCATTACGTAGTATAGTTTTGGAGGGAAATTACGGACAACGAGTACTTGAATATGACAATTACGGGAAAAACTACAAAGAAGAGGTATCGAAATATGACAATTACGAAAAGACTACTTTTCCTTAGTAATTTTTTGAGAATATTACGAATTCCGCACACCTTTAAAAATATTTACGAATTTTGGGCACCGTAAGAGGAACAACATATTATGGAAACCTCTATAGATTGGAGGGCTAGGATCAGCCTATGGAAATGATTTTATAGGCACAATGTATTGATGTTGTGTTCCATCACAAGGACGGTTTGGATCAACCTATGATGTGGTCCGTACAGTTCTTTGTCGGCCCGTGCATCGCACGGGGTTTTTTACTAGTATGTATGTGTGTATATATATATAGGAAAATGGTTCGTGAGCTTGAGCTCACAAAGCTTATATGAGCTAGAGTTCCACAAACACATCGGTCCCACATTTTTTGGGGTGATCCAAAGCATTCATTTGGAAGGCACCCATTCAAATATATATATATATATATATATATATATATATATATATATATATATATAGCAGAAGAGAAAATGAGAGAATTTTGTCCATTTAACACGTCAATGTGGCTGATTTTTACCTTTTTTTGCCCTCCCCACATATCTGTACCTACTATCTATGTGAGGGTAAAAAAGGTATGAATGTTTGAAATTATTTGCAAAATTTGTGGCATTAACACCTTGCTGGTAATTTCGAATCTTGATTTAATAGCTACCTTCTCCAAACACTATGTCTCGCCCATCCTTTGCAATTGTATGTATTCAGAGATTTATCTTATTAGATGTGATGAAAAACTGCACGGAAATACTATTTCTTGAAAGGTTGCTAGGAGTAATACGTAAAGAAAGAAACTAGCAATAATAATCATTACGTAGTAAAGTTTGGGAGGGAAGTTACGGACAACGGGTACTTGGATATGACAATTACGGAAAAACTACAAAGAAGAGGTATCAAAATATGACAATTACGAAAAACTACTTTTCCTTATTAATTTTTTGAGGATATTACAAATTCCGCACACCTGTAAAAATATTTACAAATTCCGGGCACCTTCAGACGAACAACAGATTATGGAAACCTCTATAGATTGGAGGGCTAAGATAGCCTATGAAAATGATTTTACGCGCACAACCTATTGATGTTGTGTTCCATCACATCGACGGTTTGGATCAACCTATGATGTGGTCCGTACAGTTCTTTGTCGGCCCGTGCATCGCACAGGGTTTTTTACTATTATATATATATATATATATATATATATATATATATATAGAGAGAGAGAGAGAGAGAGAGAGAGAGGAAACTGTTGGTGAGCTTAAGCGCACCAAACTTATGGTGCGCTTAAGCTTTCCAATCACATGGGTCCCACATTTTGGGGAGTGATCCAAACCATTCATTTGCAAGGCCTTATCATAGATAGGAGGTGTACCAAAAATCAGCTCCATAGGATCATCCTAACCCCTCCATTTGTGGAGGACAAAAATGGGGCAGATTTGTGTCTGTCCATTTTTGTCCTCCACAAATGGAGGGGTTAGGATGATCCTATGGAGCTGATTTTTGGTACACCCCCCATCTATGTAAGGGACTTTCAAATGAATGCTTTGGATCATCCTAACAAAGTGGGCCCCCATGTGATTGGGCGCTTAAGCTCACCATAAGTTTGGTGAGCTTAAGCGCACCAACAGTTTCCTAATATATATATATATATATATATATATATATATATATATATATAGCATAAGAGAAAAGGAGAGAATTATTTGAATTTCTCCCAAAATTCTATGAGAATTACACATCACTTTTTTGACTATTTTTAACAAAGGCAGCCATTCAACCCACATATTTTCAATCCTACCCGCTCCTTTATGCTTTTTAACAAAGGCACCCATTAGAGCCACATAATTTCAATCCTACAAATTTTCAGAATTATTTGAAAAAGCAAATCATTATTTTCTAGCCACCTTCTCCAATGGTTACGTCTCGCCCATCCTTTGCAATTGTATGTGTTCAAAGATTTGTCTTATTAAGACATGGTGAAAAACTGCACGGAAATACTTTTTCTTGAAAGGTGGCTAGCAATAATAAGTACCGAAAGAAGCTATCAATAATAATCATTACGTAGTAAAGTTTTGGAGGGAAATTACGGACAACGGGTACCTGTATATGATAATTACGAAAAAACTACAAAGAAGATGTATCTAAATATGACAATCCGAAAAAACTACTTTTCCTTAGTAATTTTTTAGGATATTACCAATTCGGCACATCTTTAAAAATATTTACGAATTCTGGGCACCTTAAGAGGAACAACATATTATGGTAACCTCTTTAAATTGGAGGGCTCGGATCAGCCTATGGAAATGATTTTACGGGCACAACGTATTGTTGTTGTGTTCCATCACATGGACGGTTTGGATCAACCTATGATGTGGTCCATACAGTTCTTTGTCGGCCCGTGCATCGCATGGTGTTTTTTACTAGTATATATATATATATATATATATATATATATATATATATATATATATATATAGCTAGAGAAAAAAGGAATTTCTTTTCTTTTTATGTGAGATTTACACATCAGCATTACTCTTTTACCAACCCCTTTGCTGATATCTAACATCTATCTCTATGAGAAATTATTTGAGGGTAAAATCGTAATCTACATACTAAAAGTACCGACCCAGGGTACCTGTCTATGACAATTACGAAAAACAACTACTAAGAAGAGGTAAAGACATATGACAATGACGAAAGAACTACTTTATATTACTCATGCAGGACACTTGCAAAATATTGACGGATTTCGGGCACCTGAAGAGGAACAATAATTATGGAAACCTCTATCGATTGGAGGGCTAGGATCAGCCTATATCGATTGGAGGGCTAGGATCAACCTATGGAAATGAATTTACAAGCACAACCGATTGATGTTGTATTCCATCACATGGACGGTTTGGATCAACCTATAACCCGCTATAGATCGGAGGGTTCGGATCCACCTATGAAAATTATTTTTCGGACACAACCTATGTAGGCAGTGGCCCATCTAATGGACGGTTTGGATCATCCTATGGTACGGGCCATACTGTACATTTTAATAAAGTGAGGAGTGCTATCATCAAAATACGGTGTGAGTAGTGCCATTATAAAATATGGTAGTGAGGACATTAGCACTATATTTAATTTGAAACCATCGTTGTTACTTGGATGTTCCCACGCAGGTCAAGTTCAACCCGAATTTGGGTTGGGTCGAGTTAAATCTTTTTCGCAAATCAGGTTGGGCACAACCGATTGATGTTGTGTTCCATCACATGGACGGTTTGGATCAACATATAACTCGCTATAGATCGGAGGGTTCGGATCAACCTATGAAAATTATTTTTGGGGCACAACCTATGTAGGCAGTGGCCCATCTAATGGATGATTTGGATCATCCTATGGTACGGGCCATACCGTACATTTTAATAAAGTGAGGAGTGCGATCATCAAAATACGGTGAGTAGTTAAAATATGGTAGTGAGGACATTAGCACTCTATATAATTTGAAACCATCGTTGTTACTTGGATGTTCCCACGCGGGTCAGGTGGTTCAACCCGAATTTGGGTTGGGTTAAGCTTTTTTGCAAATCGGGTTGGGTTGGGTTGGGAAAAATCAACCCGAATTAGAAAACGAGTCGGGTCGGCTTGGGCTGTCGGGCAACCTGACCCGAACCGAAACCCGAATTTGGGTTCCATATGAAGAACTTCTGTATATGTGCTTTTCTTTTTCAACACTGAAATAGTCTCCACAGTCCACAATGGACGGTTTGGATAATCCTATGGTGCGGGCCATACCGTACTTTAATAAAGTGAGGAGTGTGATTATCAAAATATAGTAGTGCGGATAACATTTCCCTTTGTTAATTGTTAGTCCCTGTTTGGTTTGGATTTTGAGAACCGATTGTGAGTTAAAAACTGATTATTGGTGACTCACTATTGGTTCTCAAAATCCAAAACAACCCGGCTTGAGTTCTGGTGGCCAACAATTGGTACCATATCAAATCGGGTCAACCCGACCCAACCCAACCCGAATTGGAAATTTGGGTCGGGTTGAGGAAATTGCAAATCGGGTTGGGTCGGGTTGAACCCAGTCAGGCTGGGAATCGGGAACTATTTTTCCTTATTCACTATGTGCGCGTCAAATTACGGAAAGTTTGATATTACGAATGTAGGACACCTGGAAAAATATTGACAAATTCTGGGCAGCATAAGAGGAACAACAATTATCGAAACCTCTATAGATTGGAGCGCTAGGATCAGCCTATGGAAATTATTTTACGGGCACAACCTATTTATGTTGTATTCCATCACATGGACGGTTTAGATCAACCTATGATGTGGTCTGTACAATTCTTTGTGGGCCCGTGCATCGCACGGGGTTTTTTGCTAATATATATATATATATATATATATATATATATATATATATATATATATATGAGAAGAGAAAAGAAAGGATTTTTTGAATTATTTGAAAATTCTACGAGAAATTACACATCACTTTTTTTGACTTTTTTTTACAAAGGCACCCATTTAACCCACATATTTTCAATCATAGCCCCTCCTTTATACTTTTTTACAAAGGCACCCATTAAAGCCACATAATTTCAATCTTACCCCCCCCCCCCCTCCTTTATGCTTTTTTAATAAAAAATCTATAGGGTGATCTTAACTATCCGATTTAAGAGGAACAACATATTATGGAAACCTCTATAGATTGGAGGGCTAGGATCAGCTTATGGAAATGATTTTTGGGGCACAACCTATTTATATTATGTTCCATCACATGGACGGTTCCTATGATGTGGTCCGTACAGTTCTTTGTTGGCCCGTGCATCGGACAAGGTTTTTTTACTAGTGTGTGTGTGTGTGTGTATATATATATATATATATATATATATATATATAAAGCTGAATGTGGTAAGCTGGAGTGGTGCCACGTGGCACCCCCACTGCATTCCGAAATTTAAAAACGCTTGAAGGGGTTGTTGAACACCGTTTTACACTTTTGGAATTCCAAAATTTCTTTCCAGCAAAATATCTATACGTATTCCTCTATCACACAAAACCTTAATAAAGTATCTTTTTCCAATAAACATTTAACGCAATAAAGTTTTCCAATAAATATTTAACGCAATAAAGTTTCCCAATAAAGAATCCCATAAAAATAGGAACGTTTCTAAATTGATTTGTACAAATCCGTAAGATCATAATTTTTTCTTCGCCCCGTGCATCGCACGGGACTGCAACTAGTATATATATATATATATATATATATATATATATATATATATATATATATATATAACAGAATGTGGGACTCTGGGGTTGTGCCACGTGGCACCCATCTTTCCACCATTTATTCCCATATTTTAGTTTTCCAAAACGTTTGTATTGCCTTATTTAAAAAACGTAACTGACAACTGTACCCTCTAGAGAAAATAGCACCTTCCAAACCGATAATGACAAAATCCAAGCCACCTCCACATTCTAAGTACTTAAAACACGCCCTCAACGATCTTCACTTTTTCTAAAAACGTGTCTCTTCATCTTTCCCCACTTTTCAAGAGTCACGAAATCTTTGGAAAAGATGAGTTTTATTATTGGAGCTAGATTTATTATTAAAAAGAAGGGCTTTAGACGGACAACTTCTTCTGTTGGGCTTTGGTTTTTCTGAAACGGGTAATTTTTTTCCTAAATTGGGTTTTTTCATTTTTCTTCATAGGATTAGTTTTGGGTGCCCATTTAGTATGTGTATGTTTGGTGGCCACCTCTCTTTTTCCCTCTTGAATCACTACTCAGTTTACCAAGTTTTCCTTGATTTCTAATATCTATATTTACAAATAAATCTTCCTTATGAATGTTTCTTCTTTTTCTTTTTTTTCTTTTTCTAAAAATAAGAAAGCATTATTTTTTGGGCCGCCCCGTGCATCACACAGGTCTGCAACTAGTATAATGAACATTGGGAGGAAAAGGAAATCATGAGATCATAGGCCTAGGAAATTCAACCTCTCACTATCCTTGGAGGTTTAATGACGAGATAGTCACACAAGAAAGGCCATGAATGGAGATCTCCATGAGAGAACCAATCTCAATATATGAGAAAGCAACCATTCTAGATCAATAAAGCACATTAATTGTGATCATAAAACAAAAGAAGCAAAAGGCAAAAGAAACATACCTTCTCGGTTAGTTGATCGATGCCCATCGCTTATCTTCAAGATTCATACATACTTCACGGATCATCCGTTGGGGACCACATCGATTCATCCACATAAAAGGACGTTGTCCTAGATTTTTCAAAGAGGGATCTCTAAAGCTAAAATACAAAATGACCCAAACTTGCCCAAAGAATAAGAAAGTAGAAATAAGAAATTCAAAGGCAAAAAAATGGAGCAAAGAGAGAAAAAAGTGTGTACCTCCTAGATAGGTCAGATGCTACAAAGACTAGCAACATGCCCTCAGAAAATCTAGTCCATGGCAGCATAAAGGCCCATAAAACTAATGCCACCCTACTCGTAGAGAGTAGTTGGTCGAACTCCTAGTGTTATGTAGAAGAGTTAGCCCAAGCATGTAGTGTTGGTTATTAGGTGGATCAGAGGGATTTTTCAGGCACATCAGGATGCCTAGGAGGAACGAATAACAAAAATTTCAGTCCCTTCAATTCGTTTCCCAAGATCCTAGTTACTCGATGGTCGATGGATACATAAATAAAAACACAAAGATCAAATATTATACCTAAGAGTTGTCCGAACTGACAACTTCTGCTTGATCTACTCATTGCTTAGCTTCTGCTTCATCTACTGACTGCCACAGATGGAGGATTGAAGAACTATTCTTCAACTTCTACTTCAAAACTATAACAAGGAGATGGAGAAGATGAAAGAGGGAAGATAAGAAATTCTAGGGTTTTTGAGATGGAGAAGAGAGAAATAACTCTTGGATGTTTTGGCACTAATTGTAAAAATCTTGTGTAAAACGAATTTGAGAATCCTTATATATATGGAGTTTTGGACGTCCAAGTGTCCTCTTTCTTCTCTACCACTTATTTCCTTATTTAAAAATGATTATATAATTATCTATGAAAAGAGTCCTTGGAAATTTTCTCTCTTCCTTTAAATCAACCAATCATAATAAAGCATCTCCATTATCTATTACTAATTAATTAATTAATTAATCACACTAATTAATTAGATAGTATACTTCGTACATGCACAATAGTGCATACACAATATATAAGGTGTAAATCCTCCATGTACAGGGGCGGAGCCACATATAGCACGAGGGGGGCCACGAGACCCCCCCCCCCCCCCCCCCCCCATTGATTTGCAAAATCCCTTTAATACCCTACAATACATATTGGTTTTACCGGCGTTCAGGAACGCTGGTAATAGTAAGCGCCCCCCCAATTCCTATGTCGGCAAAGTGTAAATTAGTCCAGCCCCCCCCCCCCCCCCCCCCTGCGGCCAAGTGTAAATTCTTGGCTCCGCCCCTATCCATGTATCTGATACAACAGATCTCATCTGTCCGTGTAATCTATAAATTCAGGACCCTGATCCTCTAAGGATCGTAATGAGTCAAGCGAATTATGAGTGGGATCGCCATAGGGATCCGACAATTGATCTTATAGAGCCCAAGATGGGCCCCCACTCTGACCTCGCTTTGTAGTCACACTACAGTCGCATTGGGCAAGTGGACCCTACCAGTACATAACCTTGAAGATGACTGTCAGATCATCCAATGCCCCTGATCATATTTTATGTGTATGCCCTTCCTCTAATCCTCATATACCAGGCTGGGTCCTACCAGGGGGGGGGGGGTCAAACACTGCCCTCTAGGCCCACCCAAAGCTATACCTTCCAATCTTACAGCCAGGGACAACAAATTCATTTGCAAAGCCTTTAAAAAACACACACAAGTATTTTGGAAAACCTTTGATAAATCATATATCAAACTGCTTGGCCAGGTACTTTTAAAGCCCCCCTGTTGTGACTGAAACTGTGGATGAGAGGAAATGATTCCATATCGGTCATCCCTATTGACGTCGTAGGTTACCCTATTACCCAATACCACCCGAATGTGACGCCGAACCCAGAGCAACTATAAGATAGACCAAAGCCATATAGTGGGCCCACAGACCAACATGACCTCTCAGGTCGAAGGACATATAAAGGGTCCCCTCTGGGAAGAATAGCCTTATCATTATTCCAGTCCAAAAGCTATTTTTTTTTGTAATGATCCCATTTAGTACATGAATCATTCACTACACCCATTCTACATGCTTAGGGTCTACTATCCCAGTGTCCGAGATAAGCCACTCTAATTTGCATGTGGAGGCAGATCTGATGCTAGTGGTGTACAGGAAGAGATGTCCAATCTCAACCCTAACTAGGAACTTTTAAGGCCTGCAAAGAGCTGGAATATCATATCTCCCCTGCCCTTAGGATCTGTGAATCCATGAGCATGGTATTCCTACTTTGCTGCCTATGGTAGAACATGTGTCACAAAGTAATCACATCATACACATTCAAATGTAAATACCCAGTAGATGTTATGAAATAAACCTTTTATAGATAAATGAATTACAATGCAATAAATCTACTAGATTTTAGGGCACACACACTAACATGTAGAGCATGAAGGCTCTGATCAACTATGTAAGCTCTGTTAGTGTATTTTAAAACAATCATTTTAAAATTAATAGTATCTGTTTATTTTCATGAAAAGACATTTGAGAATATTGATAAGTAATTTGGTTTTCTATATTATAGGTTATGGGCTACCAAGTTGAAGGCAAAGTTTTATAAGATAGCTGTGAAGCTAGCAATGCTGTACGGCTCAAAATGTTAGGCCACTAAGAAGCAACATGTGCATAAGATGAGTGTCGTGGAGATGTGAATGCTTAGATGGATGTGTGGCCACACACGGTTAGATAGAATAAAAAATGAAGACATTCATAAAAAGGTGGGGGTGGCACCAATTGAGGAGAAGATGAGAGAGCACCGCTTAAGATGGTTTGAACACATCCAACGTAGGCCTTTGGATGCTCCAGTGAGAAGAGGCGACTCGTGCCAAGTTGATGGAGTAAAAAGAGGTAGGGGCAGACCGAAAACAACTTGGGTAGAAACAGTGAGGAAAGACTTGATAGCTAGGAACATAACAATGAACATGACCTTGGATATGATAGAATAGAAGAAAATGATTCACGTAGACGAACCCAACTAGAGCCAGGATTAGAGCCGGGTAGATTCCTTTCACCTTTTTCATGAAATTTTTCTGAAGAATTCATTTAGCCGACCTCAACTAGTTTGGGACAAAGGCTTTGTTGAGTTGAGTTGAGAATAGATTATGGGCTCAAGTCTCTAGAGCATTATTTTTTTATGTTTATGTTGCGTGTCTCCTCATTACGGGTTGATCTCAATCATTTATAATCTGATGGTTGAGATTGAGGCTCCTAAAAGGTTTTGTTCCTTTATATGTCTTCTCATTGTGGGTTGATCTCAACCATCGATGAGAAAATTCATTCAATGGTAGAAAATAAGTCTCCCAAAAGACTAGAACTAACAATAACAGCTGCATCTCGTTTCTTATAAAAGAGACACCACAAAATTTCAAAAAAGGTAAATGGTAGTAGGTGATTAGGATAGAGAGAACTCATGAAGAGACACATTCATTGGATGAAAAGAGTAGAAAGAGAATTGTGTCTTAAAAGATACATCTATTGGAAAAATGATGTAGAAATTGGTGGGTGTTGACGCACTCTAACTCTATAAACAGTATAGAGTTTAAATAATTAAAGAGGAGAAGAAAATACTTAAAAATAATTGTGCAACCTCTCTAATTCTCTCCTTATTTCAAGCGCACTGATTTACCTTGTCCTGTACTATTATTCTTTTTACTTATTTTGGGCGCTTAATTAATTATGAATTCAACAGATTGTAGCCATTGATTTCATAAAGAGTGTCTAGCATTGTATCCTAAGCGTAGAGAGTCACCTGAACTTTATTTTTGGGCATTATCTGACTGTAGAGGAATCAATTGTCTTAAAGACAATAACTTAAGTGATGCGTCTTGTTCTTTATTATTATTATTATTATTATTACTATTATTATTATTACTATTATTATTATATTTTATTCTTTCCATCACGATCATTTTCAAATTCGTTCACCGCTTAGCCTCCCTAACAATTTTAAGACAATAGACTTTTGAATTTCAATGGCAACAAGCAATGTGAAGCTTCCTACTGTTGAGTTTGAGAAATTAAATCAATTTGACGGTCTCTACTTTAAGCGATAGGTTTTGAAAATTCATTATGTCATGACAATGCAAAAAGTGTCATAAGTTAAATTTTGATGGTTCAAGTCTTGGAGACACTGGGCCGGAAAGGGGAGAAGCATGCTTAGAGATGAGGAGGGAGTGACTAGAGGAGTTTTTTTTTTTTTCGGCCCTACTGGGAGTCAAGGACTCTAACAAGGCAGATGTGAGAGCGGTTCTTTAGGGCATCATGATTACTATGAAACTAATGTTTTGAACATGCTAATAGTTGAGGGAGACTCCTTAAACAACAATAGATGGATGGACTGTAGTAGGCCTTACCTGTGAGAATTCGTGGAGTTAATTGATGAGTTTCACAATTAGGTAAGCGAGGGGGTGGGGGTGGGGGTGGGGGCATTCGGTCTGGTTCACGTCCAATGCTCGGCTAATAGTGAGGTGGACCGACTAGCCCGAGCTAGGGTGAATAAGACGTCGTTGGAGTTTTTTGCTTTTCTACGGGAAGTGATATATCTGCCCCTTTTCTTTACTCGGGACAGCTAGCTCTAGTGTATCTATGACTGTAGAGGGACTGATGTACTTCATGTGGGAATGATTCAACGGGCTTGATTGTCACGAGCACTGGAGCTGGCTGTCCTTGTAAAGAAAAGGGGCGAATTTACCATTTCCCCTTTCTATCCCTTTGATGTTTGCTTTGATTTTTTCTTTTGTAATGTTCTTTTCTCTTTCGCAATTTTGACCACTTCAGTGTAGGGGTTTGCCCCTATCATTTAATAGAGAGCCTACACCATTTTAAGAAAAGGGAAATGATACCCACCCCTTTATGGTTTATGTGAGAATGGTTCACTGCTTGAGGATAAATTCACGCCCGTAACGTTTTTCTTTGCCTTTAAAACTCAACGAACCTAACGAATAACGTTAAAGAGTGGGATTTTATCAATCAGAAGGGGGCGGCGGGATATCATTCCCCTAGGAAAAATGATCATTTTGTAAGCCACCAAGTCCCTGTTCGTTTTGTATTATGGCAAACGATTGTAAGCTCAAAACCTAATATTGGACTCAAATTTAAATGTAATTTTGAGTCCAATAATAGGTTTAGGGCTGACAATATTGTCATAATCTGAAACGAACATGGCCTAAGATAGACCTATAAATACTGCTTAGACAGAAATAAGACTATCAACGTATATGTATAAATTATATGCAAATAATGTGCCCTAAAACATTCACTTTGGACGAATGAGATTTTAGAATATTAGAATCATTCAACGGGGGAGATTTTTTTTTGAGTACCAGATGAATGGTAAACCCCATAACTTTGCCCTTCGAGAAGTTAGGGCATCCCCATCTTCATTACAGACGGTGCGGAATATAAAAGTAGCGCCTTACTCTTCTTCCGCTCAACCTCTCCTAGAGGAAAAAAGAAAAAAACTTAGACAAAGGTCAGTTTCGGTTCCTTCAAACACCCACAAAACCCTAACCCTAGATCCGTTCCAGAGCCATGGCATCAAACACGCCAAACTTAGAGTGCCGAATGTACGAAGCAAGATATCCAGAAGTGGACATGGCGGTGATGATTCAAGTCAAAACCATAGCAGACATGGGAGCATATGTTTCATTGCTTGAATACAACAACATAGAAGGTATGATTTTGTTCTCCGAGCTTTCTCGTAGGCGAATTCGAAGTGTAAGTAGCCTTATAAAGGTGGGTCGTCAAGAGCCTGTTATGGTGCTTAGGGTTGATAAGGAAAAGGGTTATATTGATCTTAGTAAGAGAAGGGTTTCTGAGGAAGATATTCAGGCTTGTGAGGAAAGGTATAATAAGAGCAAGCTTGTTCATTCTATCATGCGTCATGTTGCTGAGACAATGTTGTTGGATTTGGAGGTGAGAGATTTTGTTTTTTTGTTCTTTTGGGGTTTTTTTATATGTGGGTTTTTTTTTTTTCGTTTTGATGGGAGAGAAAGTTGGGTTTTGTCTATGTTGTTACTATTGTTTGTTATTCATATCTTGTTATGCAAACCCTAGGTTCTAATATCAATTTGGTGCAAACCTAAAGATTAGCGGCTTTTGGAGCTTAATGTGTTAATCATTTCTAGGCTCTAAATTATCAACATAATGAAGTATCACTTGTTCTGAGAATTGAGAATATGTGTTTGTAAATGGTGTATTCTTGAGATTAATTGAATGTATTGGCAGATAAAACCCAATGGAAACAAAATTCATCTGACTCTGTTGAACAACATGTGATTACTGAGGCCCTGTTTGTTTTGGATTTTGAGAATCGATTGTGAGTCCATAACTGATTATTGGACTCAAAATTAAATGTAAATTTGAGTCCAATAATCAGTTTTGGACTCACAATCGGTTCTCAAAATCTAAAACAAATGGGTCTAAATCGTGAAGGGATTGATATATTGCACGTATGTTCTATTGCAAGGGAGCGTGTGTGCTGGATTTCTGTTGGGCAATGACCTATAATTAACATTTAAGCTATTGCCCTTATGTATACATTTGCAAGCACATACTCATCATTAGTTTGATCATGTATGCATGATCACTATCATAGGAATGCACACATCATAGTTGCGGCGTTCCTCTACTCGCAGAAAACATCTTTTTTTTTTTTTTTTTGAATGGTAAATCGCAGAAAACATCTTATGGAAACAAAATTCATCAACTCCATTGAGCAACATATGATTACTAAGACCCTGTTTGTTTTGGATTTTTGAGAACCCATAGTGAGTCCAAAACTGATTGTTGGACTCAATTGTGAAAGAATGTTGTTGGTCAGTTACTTGTTCAATCAGAGACTACTGGGGATTTTTGAAAAATGCTTTGTCAGTGAAATCATTCGTGTGGCATGTGCTTTCTACAAGATTCCTTTTGGGGGCCGCCCATGGTCGGGGACTCGAGGGCATTCGATCAGACGGAGGTCAGTCCGATCGAACACCTCCGTGCCCTTTTTTGTCATTTTTTGAAAACGTGTCCAGTCTAGAAAGGGTTCTTTGGAAAAGTCTGTTTTGTCTTTTCTTTAAAACGGTTTTCCTGAAAAATCAATCGGTCTCAGGAGGTCATTAATTTCTTCTTTTAGTGTTCGAGAAACACAACTCATCATCAGAGTGCTAGACTGTGTATCTGGTTCAAGTGCCCAACACTTTACGACACCAATACTTGTAGAAGATACTGCATGCATGCTTGATGCTTCTTGGTCAAATAACTATTATGATTTTGAATGGTTAGCATTGCATATCCGATATCTGCAATTATAAATTTTAGTATGCAAAACTTTTAGATGCTTTAATCAATATATGAACGATACCATCATTATTATTAAAATTTAAATCCATCTTCTACCCTAAATCTGTTTAAATTTTATAATGCTTTATTTTTATATATTGTGTCTTATTTCATGGTATTGGATACCTGTATTTATATCGTATCCTGGACTTTAGGAAAATACTGAGTTGTATCTCTGCTTCCATTTCCGTGTCCTTATCCATATCCGTACCTGGGTATCATAGGCTACTATATTAACTGAGCGTTTGATAAAATGGTCTTCTACATGCATTACTTATAAGTCAATAATGAGTGTTGGATTGTCCAGTTTTATTCTCCTCACTGATTGCCTTTTAACATGGGTTGTTTTTTCCAGGATCTGTATATCCATGTTGGTTGGCCATTGTACCGCAAATACGGACATGCTTTTGAGGTGACATTGTAGGCCAACTTTTATGATGTTGACCTTGTTGTAATCTTGCTATTGAACTTAACTTTCTACTATGAACAGGCATTCAAGTTGGTTGTAAAAGATCCTGATTCAGTTTTAAATGCCCTTACTCGTGAGGTTAAGGAAGTTGGTCCTGATGGACGAGAGGTAATGCTGCTTTGCGTAGGTTTTTATGCTGCTAGGGAACTCGTGTATTCCCATTCTCACACGTGCACATCTTAAACAGGTGACTAAGGTGGTTCCTGCTATGTCGGAGGAGGTCAAAGATGCTTTGGTTAAAAACATTAGGAGGCGAATGACTCCACAGCCGCTGAAGATACGTGCAGACATTGAAATGAAATGCTTTCAGTTTGATGGGGTTCTTCACATCAAGGTCTTTATTGCAGCATTGCCTGTCATGACTACCTACGCTTTCTTCATTGAATGTTTAACACTTTTAGGTTTTAAGTATTGGTTGAAATGCTTTATGTTTGTTGGTATTCTTTTATTTCAAAAAAAATGTTTGTTGGTATTCTTCGTATCAAGGTTTCAACTTTCAAGTGCATCATTGCCTGCCATGACATGATTTCTTCACTGATTTTTTAACACTTAAAGAATTGGTCATGAGAACATCCTAGCAAGGTTTTAAATTTCGGTTTCGGGTTGGGTCGAAAATGAAATTTTGGTGGAAATTTCAGTGAGAATGTTATAATTTCAGCCGAAATTTTTAAATTTTGGTGCCGGCCAAAATCCGAAATTTCGGTATTTCGGCCAAAATTTAAAACCATGCATACTAGTTATTTTTTTTCATCTTTGATTTTGCAGGATGCTATGAGGAGAGCAGAAGCTGCTGGGAATAATGATTGTCCAGTGAAAATTAAAATGGTTGCCCCTCCCCTTTATGTTCTTACCACACAGACACTTGACAAGGTTGGTGAAAATTTTCATAATAATTTAAAGCCATTCAATTGCATAGGATAAATATTTGTGTCTTCTCGTGTTTGAATTTGTAAAATTAAAGAGACCTGTTATTTGTCAAATATGTATAGAATCTTTATCTCACTATTATACATGGAGCTTTGAGGTATTGACCCAATAATTTTGAGGCTGTGGGCCATCCTCGTCTATTTTGTGCCAGTACTTCAGCTAGCTTCTGCCTAGCTTGTTATTTGTTCGGAGGGATTCCGAGTCTTGTCAGTGAGTAAACACCAAGAGTGGGTTTCTTGGCATTTATCCTTGAAAATAAGTGATTCTTGATGGTCCTTCTGATGAGGGGCACTTATTCTAGTATCTGATATTCATGAAAAAGCTAACAGTATTGCCTATCACCTTTCCAGCCTTCACACTTTCAGGTTATCCAAAATACAACTGCTGAGAGAAGCAATGTGGGAACTAGGCCTGTTCATCCATTTGGTCAAAATCATAGAATTAGATGTAGAGAGGAATAAACTGTCAAATTGTTTTCTCGGTGATGTTTAGAAATTGCAATATCAGTTCTCTTTCAAAAAAGAAAAGAAAGAAATTGCAATGAGTTGCTGGTTAATTAGACAAGGCGGAGTCCATGAAGTCTTCAATTCGAGCATCTTTCGTGATTTTCCATCTTCACTTTCATCTTGTATCAACTAAAGAATTACTTCCTTTGAACAAGGAACCTCTAACCCTCTAACCTTAGGCTTCCTTTGAACAAGAAACCTCTAACCTTAGGCTCAGAAGCATAATTTATTGAAGCGAAAATTGTGATTTTAGTGCTGTATTTTTCTAATTTGTAAATTTTCACACGTCAGTTTATTTCAGAAATACCCATCTTAAACCAAAACCCAAGTAGATTATGCCATTTGGCAACAAAGCTTGAATAGATCTACTTCCAAACCACTTAAATGAACCAGAAATTGTGATTTTAGTGCTGTACTTTTCTATTTTGTAAATTTTCATGTGTCAGTGTATTTCAGAAATACTCATTGTAAACCAAAACCCTAGCAAATTATTCCATCTGGCAACAAAGCTTGGATAGAGCTACTTCCAAACCATCGGTTTTAGTCTTTTAGAGTCATTTTTTTTATATTTTAATAGTTGTATTTTTGCTCTTAGTTTTCTTCTCACTTTGCTTTTGATTCCAAATCATTTGCCACCTTCTTTCCTCCCTCTTTCTTAGTATGTCGTGCATGTTTTATTCAAGGGTTTCTAAGGTGGCTCAGATTTGTTGGGATAAGATGTAGAGGGCAAGAATTCAGCTAGTTGGCAAACTTAATTTCATTCGAGATAGACGGGATATCCCATAATGTTTAGGGGTTGATTTTAAATGTCACCAGTTTTTTGAGGGATCGATCCGGGGGCTCAAGGATTAGTCGCGGTATGGTCACCTTGGGTTATTTTTGGATGCGTATTGTAGCCCAATAAGTGCATATTTGCCCATTAGAACTTTTAGGAATTTTATTTCTATGTCATTTAGTTTCTAGAATTTTTATTTCCATGTTTTAGTTTTTAGGGCTTTTATTTTCCAGTTATTTTATTTCTAAGTTATTTCAGTTGCCTATATAAGGCCCTCATGTGTTAGGGTTTTCAGATTTTGATGATGAATTATTAAAGAATTGAGAATAGATTTTTCCCCTAACTTTTTCTGTTCTTCTTCTTCTTCCCCTCTTCCTCTCTTTTCTCCTCTTTCTCCTATTTCTCCTTGCTCTAGCCACATCAATTTGGTATCAGAGCAAAAGATCCCGAGATCCCAGCTCTCTTTCTCCTTCCCTATCTCTCTTTTCTTTCTCCTTCCCCCACGATCCCAGCTCTCGTTATCTCGCTCTATCTTATTTTCTCTCCCTATCTCTACCTCTCTTTCCCTGTTTTCTTCTCTCACCAAACCCTAACCCTAGCTTAGCCAAGCCACCCGTCCTCCTTTCCAACCTTAGTGACACCATGCAACAACACCCACCTCCATCACTTAAAACACCTTCTCCTTTGCCGGTCGGATCACTCCATCCTCTCGCTTCACATTGTGCTACGTGTGGTCCACCCTCTCCGCCATTGCACCCGAAGTTGCCCCCAACGTCTGTCAACTCGTGCCGCCTTCCCGTCGCGATCTTCGCACTCCGCCTGTGTCGCTCGTACCATGCCGTGTTCAGCCACCTGTTTTTCATGCGCGTTCTCTTCTCCGTTCCTCTCTAATACCGAGTCCTAATACGGTAAGGTAAGCAGTACCTTGTAAAGGCAAGTTACCTTATCGTTCATATGAAATTCATTCCACTCTTGATATCTCCACACAATTTTTACAGCAAGTGACACATGGAGCTTACTTTAGTAGATATATGAAAGTCATATGGTATTTAGAAAGGAAAAAAACCTTGGTAAAAGTAAAAGTATTTCATGCTGGAAAGGTACTGTTTGAAACAATGACTTGCCGTTTGCCACATGATAACTTGAGCAAACAGGGGAAAGAGATAAGGCTGAGAAGATTTGTATTTGTATTTACCTATCGAAAAAAGGTTGCTAATAGGTAAGAAAGGTAATTATTTCTGGGTGATAAGTGGTCACATGACCCACAGAAAAAGCCTAGGAAGGATACATGACTACTTATAAAGTGAAAAAAAGGAGAAGAGTCCACTCCCTCTCTTTCTCCTTGGGCACCCCCTTATATTATTTGGGTAATATATTCAGAACCCCTTTTTGCCCTTGTCACCCCCCTTATATTAATTGATTCTGTTAATAGACTTTTTAAGTGAACTATAAAAGGAGAAAAGAAAAGAAAAGAAAAGAAAAGGAAAAGGAAAAAAAAGAAAGAAAAAGAAGAAAAAATCAGTTTTCTCTCTCTTTTCCTCTACACTTCTCTCTATCCTCTCCATCTCGTTTTCTCACTCTTCACTCGGCAATTTCTACTCGAAATTTGGCCTCGTCATCAACACGAAAGTTGTTTATGTCAACTTGAAGAGTTTATCAACCTATTTCCAGTAGCCAACAACGAGATCAAGCACTACTTCGAGCAACTTTCATCATCCGTCGATTTTGCTTCGATCGCTGATTTGAGCAATCTAGGAGTCTAATTTGAGATCTGCGAAAAGCGTTGTGTTCCATTCGACATGACAGACAGATCTGACTGTTGATTTTCATAGATTCCATTTGGGGGTCATGCGACATTAATTCGCCTCACAATGACTGCACCATGGATTCCATATTTCTATGGTTCTGATGCCTACTATTATCCCTACGGAAATTATGATCTTGTGTGTCTACAATGGATCACGGCTCTTGATGCATACCATAAGTACTATGGTTATGATCATCAAATGACCATTCGTCGAGTCAAGGATACAGTATGCAGAGATGCCAAGGTGAAATGGAGGCAATTCTTGCGAGAGTGCAATTGCTTAGGCATTCCTTACTTTAGTCGATGGCAAGATGTCCGTGATGAGTTCACCAAGATCTATGCTTGAAAGGCTTATTATCAATATTGTCAGAGGCAAAGACAAGTCCAACCCCGAGGAGCCTGGGAACAGCACACTCAAGCTACTTTGGATCAGCACTCAGACATGATAGCTGAAATGAAAGCAACCTTGAATCGTATCAACAAACATCTTGGGCGTAAGGCTCTCAGAGAGGCCACGAGTACTAGGAACTCATGCTCAGCCTAGCAGTCTCCTTCCCATGTTGATGAGGCTACATCTCAAGAAGGGGAGGAAGATGCCACGACCGATGTTACCGACTCCCACGACATGCCAGACGCAGTTGATGCTAGTGATGGTTTGGATGTTCTTGGTGATGAGGCTGCCACTGATGATACAGTTGCGGAGAGTACCGAGTCTGAGCCTATTGCAGAGATTGCAGACACCGAAGCCATGATGAGCATTGTGACTGAGGATGCTGATTCTACAGTAGATGAGCACAGTGACAGGATTGACTCTACAGTCGATACTCTGATCGAGATGATTGTGGAGGTTGAGTCCGAGAATTTCGGTGCACAAGATGATCATCGTGAGGATGCAGGTGATGGCTTGACACATAGATACATGTGAGGTGCATGGGGATACCGATGTAGCGGATGGTCACACTGTTACAGATGAGATTTTAGCAGACGTTGTTCATGTGGATATGGTGATGCCTGTGGATTTTACATTTGACACGGCCGAGATCTTTTATGCAGTTACCACGAGTGACCATTTGCGGTCTATGATTGACCTCAGCCGGGTTTCCATGTTTCCAATCCATCGCACTTACCTGGATGGATCTCTTTCGATGGCCTATATCAGTTGTTACTTCGGCAACCTTTTACTCCTACGGCCAGAGTGGGTCATTTACTAGAACTCGAGGCGAGCTCTTTTGAACAAGGGGAGGATGATGCGTATTGTAGGCCCAATAAGTGGCATATTTGCCAATTGAACTTTTAGGTTTTTTATTTCCATGTCATTTAGTTTCTAGAATTTTTATTTCTGTGTTTTAGTTTTTAGGGTTTTATTTTCCATGTTATTTTATTTCTAAGTTATTTCAGTTGCCTATATTAGGCCCTCATGTGTTAGGGTTTTCAGATTTTGATGATGAATTATGAAAGAACTGAGAATAGATTTCCCCCCTATCTCTTCTCTTCTTCTTGCCCTCTTCTTCTTCTTCCCCTCTTATTATTCTTTTCTTCTTCTTCTCTTTTCTCCTCATTCTCCTCTTTCTTCTTTCTCGGGCCACATCATTTTTAGAAATGAAAAAAGCCGTATTGATAGATTCCGCAGACTTTTTGACCAGGAATTTGCTAGTTGATCTTCCTTTGATCGGACCCGGTATACATGGGAATGAAACAACAAAAGCTGTATTGATAGATTCCTAATCTGTTGCCTATATATCACTTCTTTCCCAGAAACTATCCAAATTAAAATTGCCAAGAGCGCTGTCCTCTTGCATAATATTGGTTCCAAACATTCATGATCTGTATCTGAATGAGTCGAATTACTTATCCCTCGGTCTATTAGTCTTTCAAACAACGCGAAAGTCCCGCTACATAGGGTAGGCTGCTTTGCTTGAGGAGAATCTTTTCCATGATAGAATCTTTTCTTTGATCATAGGCCTATTCTTCTTGAGCCTATGCTGGGCTCTTGGGGCCTCTCTCCCTTCTACCTCGACCTAGCTTGGATTGATGAGCCTTCTTTGGTCATTAGCTGCAGATAATAGTGGTCTAAAATAGGGGGTCCGGCTGATCGACATTCAACTTGGAGATAAGATTAGCTTCGTTAAGTCCAAATTAAAATCCCAGGCTAAGGAGGTTTTTGGAGAAATAGATCAAAGAAAAGCCTCTATCCTACGCAGGCTTGAGTGCTTCATTGAAGAGAGATCGCTCCCCTCGGATTAGTCTTCGAATAGGATTTGCCTTTAGGAAGGAGTATAATCGCACAATCTTATAGAAAGAGTTGAAGTGGAGCCGGAGGCCAAGATCTGAAAGGTGATAAAACACTGCTTATTTTCATAGTATTGTTAGCGCGAGGCGTAGCAATAGAATCCTAGCCATGCGAGCGAAGGATATTAAAGATAGACGATCAAACATCCATTTCTTTGAAAATAGTTCCTTCTTTGAAAGCTGTATCCCTCAGAGGAATGATGCCTTCCAAACCTAGAAACTGTGCATGTCGCAAAATTGGGTGGCCTAGTGCACAAGGCTCCCGCCATTGCATGTTGCGGAATTGGATGAGTCCAAAATTTGTCTTCAAAGACCCTTATGAGAGAAGAAGGTCAGAGATGCCGTATTCTCTTTGAAAAGTAGATAGAGCACTTGGTCTAGATGGCTTTTGCCTAGCCTTTTTCCAAGTTGGTTGTACTCAACTCAACTCAACTCAACTCAACTAAGCCTTTGTCCTAAACTAGTTGGGGTCGGCTAATGAATCCTTTAGAAAATTTTCACGAAGAAGGTGAAAGGTTCTACCCGGCTCAAATTGACCAAGTCTAATCCTGACACTGGATGGATCATTTTCTTCCATTCTCTCCTATCCAAGGTCATTTTTTTTTTTTCAAGTTGGTTGTGATTGGATAAAAAAAATGCCTCATGCAACTCTGAGTTTCATGATGGAGGTGTGATAAACAGATATACCTGAGCCACTTTCATTGCCTTAATCCTTAAAAAAGATGGTGAGAACCGTTTGGTCGATTTTTGACTTGTCAAGTGTCAACTAGTGTTAATAAAATCCTAGCTAAATTTTGGGAAGATAGGCTTCTAGGCATATTGGGAGACATTATCATCAATGTTCAAAGTGCTTTCATCAAAGGAAGAGAAATCGTCGATAGCGCGTTAGTATCAAATGATTTTGTCAGTATTATCATAGACCTGTCAAAGCTGGAGTTCTCTGTAAGTTTGACGTGGAAAAATCCTATAACAGAGTTTAGTGAAATTGAATCGATTACCTTATGAGTAGAATGTGTTTGGTAGAAATGGAGAGCTTTGATGATGAATTGTATGCCATTGGCGTGGTGCTCGATTTTGGTTAATAGAACCCCAAAGGCTTCTTCAAGACGTCGGGGGTCGTCATCATGGAGATCCTTTTATCCCCATTCCTCTTTACTATCCCAGCGGAGGGGTTGAGTAGAATGATGGATAGGGCCAGATCAAGAGGTCTGATTGAAGGTTTTAAATTGGTCAGTCGGGGGTTGAAATTTCTCATCTTCATTATGCCAATGTCACTTTACATTTTAGGAGCCTCGATACTTAAATGCTTATGAACCTAAAGGTTGTTCTTAGATGTTTTGGAGCTATGTCGGGCTAGAGGATTAATTTTTCTAAATCTCTAGTTATTGGTGTGAGGCTGGAAGTTCAGGAGATTGAGATGTATGCTAAAATCTTGGGATGCAAAAAAAAGGAGATATTTCAAATTCTTATCTCTCTTTATATTTTTGATAGACGACTAAAAGCCTATGGGATTCGGTGCTAGGAGATATTTCAAATTCTTATCTCTCTTTATGTATTAATAGACGACTAAAAGCCTATGGGATATGGACCATATGGTGCTCGAGAGTCGAGAGAATGGAAAAAAAGTTAGCTTCTTGGAAATTGTCCATGCTTTCCCTAGGTGGTAGAATCGTTTTCTTGGTCAATCTCTGTCTTTATTTCACTTCTCTTTTTTCCTTTGCCTGGTTTCCGTAATCCATAGAATATAACAATTCCAAAGAAACTTTATATGGAACAATAAAGAACGCACCTGAAAATACCCTCCAGTAAATTGGGACGACGTATGCAAGCCATTTAAAGGAGGTCCCGATTTTAGGAAGCCAAGGTTGATGAACAAAGCCTTGCTGTGAAAATGTCTAGAAATTCGGAGACGATACAGAGCACCTTTGGAGAACTGTGATGGATGCAAAATACGGACCCAGTTTTGGAGGATGGGATCCGATAGATGGATACAAACGTAATGGTACTAAAGTGTGGAGAGATGTTTTAAAGTTTAAGCCGATTTTTTAGAAAGGGATCCAATTCAGAGTGGGAGAGGGGGAGAAGGTTAGATTCTGGCTTGATGATTGGTACGGCAATATGTCTTTAAAAGATGATTTCCCTATACTCTTTAATGTGGCTCCCCATAACGAGTGTAGTGTGGTAGACAATCTACATTGTACTTCAATTGAGATGATATAAAATCTTTTCATTCTTTTTGTTGGGACCTTAGCTGGTTATAGAAAAATAGCAAAATATTAGCCCCCATAGTTGAGACTAGTCCAATGGGACTGTGGACTGTTAAATTGATTTTTGTAGAAGCTTCCTTGATTGGGGATTAGATATATTTGCTACCTTTCTAGCGAGAATCAACTCAATCTATATTAAGAGATAGTGTTTAGACAAAAGAATTTGGAAATGGACTTCCGTAGTTCTTTCATGATGCGCTCTTTTTTCCAATACTTGTTTCATTCCAATTCTCCTTGCCTTCTAGGTTTGTTTGGAGCATCCATGCCCTGATGCAATAAATGCATTTTGTTGGACCATTTTCATCAATAGAGTCCTCATAGTTGACCATTTACATCATAGACGTAAGATTGTTAACTAATGCACGCTGTGTCTTGATGACACCGAGTTTGTCAATCACTTGTTGCGTCACTGCGTCACTGCAATTACACTCATGAGCTTTGGTACTTCATTTTTGGTATATTCGACTTTAGTGGGGTTGTCCCCAGCCACATAGCCATGCTTGCAGAGTCATGGGTTTTTATCCCTTGGCCTCCCAGAGGTAAAGATTATTTGGGGCCTTTTCTTTGCTGTTATTCTTTGACTGCTTTGCAACAAAAGAAACGAGAGATTTTTCAAAGGTGTCTCAAAGCGTTTGGGATGGTTGCGGAGGTAGATTTTCTTGATAGAGCACTGCTAGGAAAATGGGATTCCGTTTTGTGGAAAAAAAGGGCATCAACCATTAGAGCCACGTCCACTAAAAGACAAAGGAAGGGAGCACAAATCCCCATTAAAGCAATAAATACACTTTGAAAATGGTCAAATCAACAGTCATGTCACGCTTGTTTTTATTTTCAAAATGGAATCCCGTTTCCAAACTGTTTTCCTTCTTGATAGTTGTTCAGTGGGGCATCATTCATTCCTGCCTTTAGATGAATATTAGTGACTTCTTTCTATGGGTCTTGGATATAAGGACAAGTAGATGCGTCAAAGAGGGCCCATGCCCCAAGTGGGAACCACTAGACCTGGCAAACGGGTGGGCCGGACCGGGTAAAAAATGACCCGGAATTTTACGGGTCACTAATTGATGGACCCAGACCCCACCTGCACGAGCCGGTTGGACCCGCGGGTCACCCGTTTCTTTTCTAAAGAATCTAACGAATGAATGTATTTGGTCAGATTCTGTTAAATATGGATGTTTTGCGTATTGTTTTATAATGTAGGGGTACTTTGGTCATTTCTTCTGAGATAGAACCTTCACATTTATGAGACAAGTATTTTGGTTCTCTCTCTCTCTCTCTCTCCCCCGGTTTCGTCTTTATCTATTTACTTTTTCCTCATGTCCTTATTCTGTTCCTCCTTATCTCACTCTCTCTCTCCCTCTCTCTCCCCCCGTTTCGTCCTTATCTTTCCTCATTTTACACTTTAACGGCAAATGGAAAAAAGCCTAAAAAGTTAAACTTGCTTTCTTATGGGTACCCGCGGGCCCACCCGCCCCGACCCAGTTTTGACGGGCCGGGTGGACCCGCGGGTCACTTTCAAATAGCTGAACCCGTAATTTACCGGCGGGCCGGGTAGACCTGCGGGCCCGGGTCGCTTTTTGCCAGGTCTAATCTCATCCAATAACCTAATGTCATGAAGAAGTGTCTAAACCTCAGCCTCATTAGTCTTTTGATCCTACCTAACACGAATAAGCCCAAATCATCTCCCTATCAAAAGTCCTCAGCAGACCTCTACTAGCGCATGAGGGTTGTCGAGACTTGAGCTGTCAAAGTTTAGTATCAGCTTCCCAGAAAGGGGTGGTTCCTAGACCTGGCAAAAAGTGACCTAGACCTGCGGGTCCACCCCGCCCGCCCGTAAATTACGGGTCCGTGTCAATGATTGGTGACCATCACCCGGCCCGTCAAAACTGGGTCGGGTCGGGTGGACCCGCGGGTGACCGCAAAAAAACAAGTTTAACTTTTTATGCTTTTCCCCATTTGCTGTTAAAATTTAAAACGAGGAACAGATAAGGACGAGAGAGAGAGAGAGAGAGAGAGAGAGAGAGAGGAACAAAATAAGGACACGAGGAAGAAGTAAATAGATAAGGACGAAACCGGAGGGGGGAGGGTAGAGAGAGAACAAAAATGCTTGTCTCTTAAATGTGAAGATTCTATCTCATAAGAAATGACCAAAGTACCCCTGCATTATAAAGACAATACCCAAAACATCCATATTTCATAGAATCTGACAAAAAACATTCATTCGCTAGATTCTTTAAAAAAGAAACAGGTGACCCGCCGGGTTCGGGTCCACCAATTAGTGACCTGTAAAATTCCGGGTCATTTTTTACCCGGCCTGTATGACCCGGACCCGTACGGTCGGGTGAAACCCGGCCTGCCCCACCCGTTTGCCAGGTCTAGATCAGATACAACTGGATCAAATTATTATTGAGGGAGATTCAATATGGTTGGATGACTGGGAGATGATCTTAGTCACCTGTGGAGACTCGCAGGTGCCATTTAGGAGATACAAGACGCCCTGAAGGGTCACCATATGGAGATCAAACACGTTTGCTGGTCTATCTTTGATGCGGACGCTGTCACTCACTCTGGGGTTTCTAGGGAGACAACCTATCTTCTTGACCAGCCTCTTGGTGCTCCAGCTACATATTGCATTGTTCCATCTTTTGTTGTTTTTGCCTTGATTGATTTCCATTTGTATTTTCACTTTTTCCTACTTTGTTTTGTTGTATTTGACCAGCTTGGACATTGGGTTTCATAAAAAGAGATTCGGGTAGCTTGGCTTCATCCATACATGATACATCACCCATCTGCCTCACAAATGAGCTCCCCCAAACTTCTGGTATGCCTAACTGATTTTTCGATTGCGCGACTGGGGAAATTGGCTTTGTTGACAGTCATCTCTTTGCTTGATGGGTTGGTTTGCTTGCGTTAATGCGAGTTTTGCCTAGTTATTTGTTTGCCGGTTTGCCAGGTGGTTGGAGGATAGCTTGTGCATCACTTTCATCAAGAAGAGTGGAGATTGGTCAGTTATTCCATAACAATCGCTGACTTCCACATCAAAAACGAAATGATTTGCCTCATTTTCTCTTCGTCCCATTAGAAATCATAGCTTCACTAAACTTCTGGACCTAAGTACTTAAGATATTGTCGCAAACCATAGGTTGACCCCTTCAATCTACAGTCCTTCGAACCTAGTCGATTGATCGATAAAAACTCTTCTTGCATGCCTCCATGAAGAAAAGAATTAAAAACATCTAGCTGAAAGAGAGGCCAATGGAGATTAGTTGCAAGTGAAGTAATGATGCAAATAGAGCCAAGTCTGGCAAGAAGAGAAAATATCTATCTATAGCTATGATTTCTGGACACGGACACGAGTGTCATGTATCGACACGGACATGAAGTGTCAGACAGGGCAAACTCCCAAAATTTAGAAACGGGGACACGGCTAAAATTGAAAATACATATAATCATGGTTTGTGGACACAGATTCATGTGACGAGTTTTGACACGGATACTAGGTATCTGACATGGAAACCCCTAAAAATCTAGAAATAGTGGCACACTCATACACGTACATACATATAAAGTTTCTGACATGTACATACATGTAAAGTTTCTGACACTTCTAGCAGTACACGTAAAAGTGTCTAAAGGAGTGTCGACACGGGTGTCGTTTCGTGTTGGACACGACACGACACGTGTGTCTGCAATAAATTCAAAGTGTTGGCCAAATCATAGATCTATAGTCAATGCCATAAGTCTGAGAGTGACCCTTTGCAACAAGTTGAGCCTTAAGATGATTAACAGATCCAGATACTTTATTGTATACCCACCTACAATCAACAGACCATGACAGCTCCCGCATATCATTAGCATAGAGTGTAGTCATCTCTTCTTCCATTGCCAACCAAGATGATTAAGACCAAAATGTGACAATTGGGCACATAAAGATAATTGATTAATGGAATAAATTTGTAAAAAAAAAAAAAACAGGAAGCAAATGCTGAAAAGGCATGAATTGGGAAGTGAGAAAAGTTGTACAACAACGCATACTTTTTTTTCAATAAATAATAAAAGTAAAAGGAAGATCTAAGGAATGATAAAGCAGGAGAAATGTCATTAGAGTATGAATTTTGTTGTATCTTGTTCTGGTCTGGACATTCTGGCATGAGTTTCTTAGTATGTGGTCCTTTTTTCCTTGTGGTATGTACTGGCTTTTCCCTATTGCATTTTATGAATATTCCTCACTTGTTCAAAACAAAAAGGAGTTTTTGGAAGATTCATGTGAACAATAATGTTTTTTACACTTCAAGTAGATGCTAATTTTTTTTGTTCGGTTACTCCATTATGTTGTTGGGTGTTCTCACAAAGAGTTTGATGTAATATATCATGTTGATCACAATAAGATAAATATACTCTTGCACTGTCAAAGCGAAAATCACCAATATTCATTCCAAATTGGGTTTTCACATCCATATGAAATTATTTATAAAGAATAAACCACTCAGAATGATTTCTACCATGTTGATCAGAATAAGATAAATATACTCTTTTGCATTGTCAAAGCGAAAAGCACCAATGTTTATGCCAAATTGATTTTTTCACCTCAATATGAAATTATTTATAAAGAGAAAACAAATCAGAATGATTTTTCATTGAAACCCCTGTCATTCTTGAACAATCTTCAATAAACATAACAAAGTACTTAAATCTAGACAAACTGGCATGCCAGCATAGGCCCCAAACATAAGGACACAACACCCTAAATGCTTACTTAACTCACAAACTTCACAACTCTGACGAGACTGAGAAAGGAGGAGCCATGATGTCCAAACTCTTGGGAGCGGGATGACCCAATCGGCAATGTCACTGATTTGGTTAAACGTCAATGTAAAATGCAATTCCCGTAATGCCTCCATTGAAGTAGTACAAACTGCCATATTCACGACCTCCATCAATCTTTTTCTTCTTCTTTAGATCCTAAAAGAGACAATGTGATGAGTAAAATATTGCATAACAATTAAGACAATGAGTAAGGTTACTCAGACATAAGATTGAAAGGAAATTTTGAAGCAAGTAACATAGAAGATACTGACATTTTAGAATTAGGACGGACACTGACTCTAGAAACTCTAGATGTGATACCATTTGCTAGAGTGATGGGACAAGATTAAGAATACTTATTTAATAAGAACATACCCATATCACATTCTCACCAATAATATGATTTGAGGCTCCTGAGGCATTAGGAAGCTGAAGACATAGAATGGAGTAATGTAATTTGGCAAAAGTGCTAGTGGAAGATTAACGAACCTTAGGAGTCTTGTGATTTTTCACCAATCATATTCTTCTCATATGAGAGTTACTATATTTCTATTACCAGCGGAAATGGACTTATGAGAAGAGGTGGTGGTCGGCAATGCATATGTTCTCTCTTAATTATATGACCTTTTAATTGGTTAGGCCACAATGAGTATACTTTTGTGGCTTCTCTGCCATGACCTGCCCCCTGAATCACAACCCCCATGGTTTCCTCTTGTCCTCTTCCACAACCGCAAACGCCACAACCTCCAACAATAATGAGCGCAAATCTATTACTTGTAGTAACATTAGATGGAGTTCCCCCATGGGGAGTGGAGACATGAAGAAGTATTATTTAATGTGAGCATCTCTTTGCTGCCCAAATTTGAGCTTTAACAGCTTCATATTACGATTTAATATACAGAGAAATATAACTACCCTGATGGTGTGAACATAGGGGGTTCTTTAAGGAGAACTTTGGAGCATAAACTGTGTATTCTTCAATAAAATCAGTGCCAACAATCCATTAACAGATTAAACATCCAGAGAATATTAAAATCACAACTTGGCTTTTGCAAACATTGTTAGCCTTAAAGCTAATTTGTCAACAAGATAAATTCAGCCTAGTAAAAGTTTGCAAACAATTAGCTCACACCAAGGAAATCGGATTTATAAAAAGGTAGTAGTGAAATGATGTACAATTATCAATTTTAGGACCCAAAAGAAACTAAAACCAGGGTAGGGTAATCATGCTAAGATATGCGTAGGTGGAGGGTTGGTCAAGGGGGAAAATGAAACAATACGAGTGCCAATAAGCCTGCTGATGAAACGGAATGATCTCGCCTGATCATGCGTGCCTTGGCCTTGAACTCCGAAGTGTAGGAGATCCCAAGAAGAGCTGGGGCAACTGCCGCGGCCACGGTCCGTCGAGGAGCTTACTAGCCACCAATGTCGCGTGTAATGGCCGATTAAAGTGGTGGAAGTGGAGTGAGGGCAGCTACAAGGGATGGAAGTGGATGGGAGAATATGAGCATTTTTTGCCGTTGTTGCTGAAATATCAGAAAAGGAAGCAGATGACAACAACTACAAAGCCGACAATTGTGGAGAAAATGTAAGAGAAGATAGATCAGCAGGGGACTGATCTTTAGATGATTGGATGAAAAGAGAAGGGGGCTGTCGGCTTTAGCCCGTTGGCGGTGCTGGCTGACAGCTATAGGAGGGGTTAAGATCAAGGGGAGAGGGATATAGGGGAGAAGAGAGAGGAGAAGGGGGGGAGGGTCAGAAACTGCAGGTCGACAGCAATGGGAAGGAAAAACCAGCACGGAAGAAAGAGGATAATAGAAAGAGTGAAGATAGAAGAAGGAAAAAGGAAGAGAGAAGGAAGGAAAAGAGGAGAGGAGAGGAGAGGAGAGGAGAGGAAAGCGAGGAGAAGCGGCAGAAAGAGGAGGAAGGGAGAGGAGTGATACCTTGTGGCTACTAGGGGCAGAGGGGCTGCTCCACGAAAATTCCAAGATCCTCTCTTAGGGCTCTCCTTGGGGTTTTTATAAGGGGCTGGGATTTTTAAGTAGTCGGCCATATTAGGCTGCTAATAAGATAAAAGCAAAGCCACTTTAAGTGACTTGATTGGGGCATGTGTTGGCCATGGTATGGGCAAGGGTAAATGAGTGATTAAAAAAATAGACGAGGTTTGGACCCTAGGAGATGTGGACCATCCCGACATCTAGAATAGTAACGTTCTAAAAATAGCAACATGTGATAGAAACTGGTCAAAAAATTGAAACAAGTCCAAAGTTGTAACAATCCTAAGCTAATCAAGTCTCTCATGGCTGGATCACATCACCGCAACTCTTCAAGTTGGTTCCCTTGAATTGATAAATCACTTATAATAGGTTGGTGCAGATTAAGCTCCTCCCACGTTCCTCTTAGAGTAGCATAAACTCTCCTACTTTCTTCCCCATAATGTGCAACTAGTATTTCTTGTTACAATTGATAAATGCATGAAATGTTCTTATCAGACGAATACGGGTGTATACATTTCACGTAGATTGTCTCAAATTTCTTTTCCTCTATCCAAAAACATTACATTACTGCTAAGAGAGTGATGCATTCATTGTATGAGGATGTATCAAGAGAAGGTATCTCTTCTTTAAGATATTTCAATTTCCCCCTAATGTCAAGTAAAACTTGTAACATTTGAAGCCCAAAAAATCTGATGGACCAAACAATAATTTTTTTTTATTTACCCTCCATTATAACCCAAAATGAATAGGGGTAGATCGTAATATAAATAACTTTCCTCAACAAGAAGATATAACCCAATTCTTTGGAGGAGCACACACTAGTGATTGCAATTTCTTCACTTAACAATCAAACTGCAAAACTAACATCAATCACGATTTTAGCACTTGACTCCAATGGTGGACAGTCCACACACACGCACACATGATTTCTCTTTTGTAGTTGGATCAATAAAATAAAATGAAATAGGGAAATGTGTCTCACTTATGGGTGTTTGTCATCTAGCACAAGTATAGTTATGAAATTGGGAGATGGTCATCAGACAAGAGCTACATACATAGTAGCATCCTGAAGCATAAGACTTCCTTCCTTAATGTTATTCAGTACAAACTACAAAGCCTACAAAGGTGGTATAATCTTTTTTTGGAGACACCCTCAGTGTAAAGATGTGCCCCTAATGAACCTGTTTCTTGATTTATTTGCAGTGGTTAACGCCAAAGAGGCAATGGTATAAAGATGCCATGATTCATTTCAAAGGATTTCAACCTTGATGCCCTATCCGTGGCGACACTTAAGCCGCTTTACTAGGGACGGACTGAAATACCCCATCTTAGTATTCTAAGGTGCAACTATTGAACATTCTAGCTTTTCCAACTATATGGATTGCTTGAGAGTAAATAGACACGATCTTCGTCCGAGAACCTTCTCTTCCATCGCCATTTTTCTTTTGACCGGGAAATCAATTGAGTAGCGAAGCTCGTGGATTTTTTGGAGAGAAAGTTTATAAGGGATGTTGGAGAGGACAAAGGGATTTAGACTTAGAACTCTTAAGAGATGTTGCCATTCGAAAAAAAAACTCTTTAGGGATGTTCACTCTTCAATCCTTCTACCATAATTTACTGCCACGTCAGCCTGCCTTGTCAGTTAATAGGATATGGAAGAGACCTACTCCACCTAGAGTGTACGTGATGCAGCACCGTGAAGAAAAGTTGAGGAAAGGGGAGAGAAATAGACGAAAGGGGATAGAATTAGAAGAATAGTGGAAGAAGAGAAGAAGAATAGGAGAAGAGAAGTAGAAGAAGAGAGTTAAGAATAGAAATCTGGGGGAGAAGCTCTCAATCAATTGTATTAATCATCACAGTTACAAAATAAACTGCAAAGAGGCCTATATATAGGCAAATAAACAACCTAAAAGATCGAAACCTACTAAAATAAGAATTCTTAAAAATAACATGGAAAATAAAATCCTAGAAACTAATAACACAGAAATAAACTACTAGAAACTAAATAATGCGGAAATAAATCCTAATATCTGCATCAGTATGCTTTCTATTGGACGATGATTCGTAATTGTATCTTGACAGTGGATCACTTTTGAAGCGGGAACGTCAAGAATATCCATAATTGCACACGTCAAGAATATCCACCATTGCGCCTTTAGTGTAGCTACTGGGGAATGTGTCGAGTAGATTTTCATTTATTGAAGGATTGCTAAAGGTCTTCCCTCTCCACATTGAGATCTTTGAGGGGTGTCTTTTCAATCAATGGCCTTTGAGAGGCTGCGCTTTATGGACTGCTAACATCTGGACTTTTTTTTATTTTTAAATTGACATTTATTATTCCAAAGAGTGCCAAATAAGGGACAAGCTGTCCCCTAACAAGCTACAACAATACCGCCCCCTACATACAGTAGGATTAGCTTACATATCTATTATATGCTACCCATCCCCATTCCCTATTCCCCATTACATTACCCAAAGCCTGACTTGTATTGAATACAAACAAAAAGTGCCAAATTTGTGGGCCCCACCAAGACAAGATCCATGTCCGCCATATCACACAGACTTATCCACCACATTCCAGCTGGCGAATTCGATTTTCAAAAATTCCGCTCAAAGACCTTAGAGCTATTGTGCGCCTCTAGCCGTGCACGATAGCCAACAACCCATCTTCACCACCCGATCTTGGGCGGCCTCCACAGGGCAACAACACCAAGTTCCAGCGAACCCCCATTAAATATGGCAACATAGCTGTTTCCGCCACCATCCCTTGCATTTCCGACTCCCACTAACCCCAAGAAGTCAGAATCCGACGACCTCCATTACCGCTGACCACCAAGCCCAACCTTAGGCCACCTCCCATGATCTTCAGTCCGGAACCCACGGCCTCCTACAATTAAATCCGGCAACCTCATTGCTAAATCTGGCAACCCACGGCCTCCACAGCCTCCAAATCCGGCAACCCACGACCTCCACGGCCTTCCACAACTCCAGATCCGGCCTTACGGCCTCCACAGCTCCAGATCCGTCTCCACGGACCAAATCCGACGTCCACGGGAGTCACTCTGAAGATCCGGATTCCACGGCTCTAAATCCGGCCTCCACGGAGGAGCCACAGCTTTCCATGGCTCCAGTTCCGGCCAACATCACGACTGTATGTCTGTGAGAGAGAGAGAGAGAGAGAGAGAGAGAGAGCAGAAGAGAGAGGCCGACTCGCCTCCCTCGGGTTTCCGTCGCCCTAGGGGGGGGGGGGGGGGGGAGCCAAAGAGAGAGAGTGATCTTGCTCGGTTTTCTTTGTTAACGAGGTGATCTCTCTGTTCGCCTCCTTTTCTTTGTAAACATCTAGACTTTTTGGAAAGAAAGAAATAATCGAATCTTCAACAAGTTGAAGAGTGCGCAGTCTACTTTCCAAAAAGTCCATGATTTGACTATTTGATGGCCCGGTGTCCTCCCTTGCTTCCGAGAAACATTCCCTTATGTGTTCTGACATTATTGGCGAGATATTTGCTAGCAAGGTTTTAAATTTCGGTTTTTGTTTCGCTTTTGATTTCAGTCGCCACGGAAACTAAAACATTTTGGCTTTGGTTGGAAATTTTGGTGGAAATCATGGAAACATATGTAAATGATAGAAATTTAATATTAAACTTTAGGAAATACCAAAATGAGCACAAAGTCACACTGAGAAATCATCACATAAGCAAGATAGCTATCCATAATGGTTTAACAACATTGAAGAGAGGCTGTTTTCGTGACTGGGGAGGGCTAGATGTACGCAGCCTGTGACCACCAGGTCACAATGGAGCAACCTTACTGTTGCGCCAAGGCTCGCCCTCTCCTCTAGGTGAAAGAATGGGATATTAATCAATGTGGAAGGGTTGTCAAAGGATCAGGAAAGGTTATTGAATTCCTTAGAGGTGGGGTTTGGGAGGTTAAAGAGAATCAAGATTGATGGCTAATGGTTAAAGAAGCAAGATGGGATTCTTGCTAGGTAAAACAAATTTAGAAGGGCTTAAGGGGAATTGGTTGTACAAGAATTGGGTAATTCTTGGAGGTTTCAAGAAGTAGTTAAAGGATTGTTAAAGAAACTCAAGAAGAGGGGGTTCTTGGTTACACTGGAACATTGTTAATAGGTGTTGTTGGGGAGGATGTTGATCGACTAAACATAAGAGGAAAAGGAGGCCTCACGTGGTTGAAATAACAAGATGTGGATGGCTGGTTTTAAAAGAATTTTCAGCTAAAACTACAGGTGGCTAGGGACTGTTAGGGTGGAATCATGGGCTGGATTTCGAGTAGCAAAAGGGTATGGTCGACTAGGTCTTGTAAGGCTGAAAGGTAGGCGAAAATTAATAGTTGTTAAGGGAAGGTGTTGCGGCAACTCAACAGTTTGGTGACAGTCGGCTGAGAACAGTTTGGGATTTGGAGGGGCTGTTGTGTCAAAAACTAAAACCACTTTTAGTGGCCTGCTGGAATGAGAACCAGAAATATCAGATTTGAACTAAGTTTTGTGCGACACAATCAGTTTATGGCTAACAAAAGAAGTGTGAAACCAGAAACAATTCCCCCAAGGAACTCTCTCTGGAGTTCTTAATTCAAACTTGAAGATAACAAAAGAAAATATTCCTAAAAACTTGAGTACTATTTCATAAGCAAATTCAGCCATGTGTAAAAATTGTTTAAATGGAGCAATTTTATTTTTCTTCAAAAATCAAGAGATTGGCAGCATGTGGCCTTTGATATTAAGCTTGCGACTATTGCATGATCTAAGGAAAGGGCGGGCATTCCCTATTCTACCAGGGAAATATTACGCAATTGGCTATCGGTGATCAACGAACGAGGTCGGAAGCATCATATCACCTAAATGGGAACCACCTCCTGATGGATGGATTAAACTCAATTTTGATAGCAGCTCTCTTGGGAACCCAGGGCCGGCGGGTTTTGGAGGTGTCTTTCGGGGTTCGGATGGCGCCTCTACTCTACTCAACAAAGCCTTTGTCCCAAACTAGTTGGGGTCGGCTAAAATGAATCCTTTAGAAAAATTTCATGAAGAAGGTGAAAGGAATCTACCCGACTCTAATTCTTTAGAAAAACTAGGTGGCGCCTCTATGATGTCTTATTCTGGTCCTGCTGGTTCGTGCGATGCAAATGAGGCCGAAGCGAGGGCTCTTTTATTTGGTCTTCAGTGGTATGCTAAGCACAATGTCGGACCGCTCATCGTTGAAGGGGACTCGAGCAATGTCATTGCTTGGGCTAGGAACCGATGCTCGGGTCCGTGGAGACTTGTTCACATTCTGGATGAAATTTGAGATCTAATTGGGTTAATTAAGCCACAAATATGCCATAGGAGACGCTCGGCTAATATGTGTTGACGGACGGATTGGCGAAAGAGGGGACAAGCCTCGTCACCGTGCGTGTCTCCTTATTTTACCCGCCTGAGGGGGATATCAATTCATAAGATATGTCAATATCTTAGATTTTGGTTACAGTGGTTTGTTCCGATTATCCTTTGTATTGGGGACGTCTTGTCCCCTTGCACTTTTGTGATTTATTGGAATGAAATCGTTATCTTTCAAAAAAAAAAATTGTTTACACGTGCCCATATATGTAGATTTTCATGGGGAATTCATACTTCTACTCAGCCTAGAAAAAGAGAAGACAAAAATAACCTAAAAAATCTTTACAACTTATAGTCAAACTCAAACTTGCTACAAAATCTCAAAGTTCCTAATTTTTCTCTCGTATTGGACAACCAAACTAAACAATTTTCCTAATTTTTGACCAACTCTAGACTTATCCTAATTCGTGTAAATATTTTAATTCCACTATCTTCATATTACAGATAATTCTGGAAAACTAACTTCTCAATTGTGTTATATTTTGAGCTTTAGATAACTGTTGAGTGGTTTTAACTTTCTTGGCCTTCTCTTTTTCAGTATTGTAATGCTATCTTTTTCTCTTGGGCAGGAACAAGGCATATTGGTTCTAAATAATGCAATCAAAGCTTGCACTGAAGAGATAGACCGACATAAAGGAAAACTTGTGGTGAAGGAGGCACCTAGAGCTGTAAGTTTAACTTTTTTGCAGATTAACTCTCCAATTAAACATGCATTTTTATTCGCTTAGGCCATGTTTGGCAACCATGAAATATTTTTCATGGAATATTAGCATACTAAGTGTTGAGATTGAGGCGGGGGGAGTGGGAGTGGGAGTGGGAGTGGGAGTGGGAGTGGGAGAGGGAGAGAATTGCAAGGTCATCAGTGAGGAGATGATGCGGAGTGGCTGAAAATGAGGAAATCAAAGACCATTTTGGGTTGGGTTTTTCTTTTCCCTGTTTTTGTGAAAAAAATTAGGAAAACAAGAACTCTATTTCGGGTGTAGTTTTTCTTTTCCTTGGTTTTCAGCCACTTCTCACCATCTTCTCACTCATGCCTTCTCAATTCTCTCCCTCTCCTCCCCTCCTTGTTCCTCTCCCACCACTTGATAAACTAATATTCCATAGAAAAAACTTTCATCGCCGCCAAAAATGGCCTTAAATAATTTTTTTTTCCAGATGCATACATGTTTATTCGTATCATCTCCTCATGACCTCGCAATTCTTTCCCTCTGCCACTTTCCTTGCCCCTCTCCCATCACTTCATACCCTATTTTTCCATGGAGAAAACTTTCATGGCTGCCAAAAATGGCTAAATTTTTTTTTCAGACACATACATGTCTACTTGTCTAGTTTCTGTCTTCCTCTCACTTTAAAAAACATCTTTTTTATGGGGGCAAATTGGTTCATTTTGGTTGCACTGAGACTGATATATGAGCGCAGGTGAGTGAACGGGATGATAAGCTACTTGCTGAGCACATGGAAAAATTGCGCACTGCAAATGAGGAGGTCGGTGGCGATGAGGGATCCGAAGAGGAAGAAGATACAGGAATGGGTGAAATTGATTTAGACAATTCTGCTGTTGGGATAGCAGAGTAAAATTCTGGTAACTAGACTGATTTGGCACTCTATTTTACAATGTTTGAGAGAGGTTGTATAGAAACGGTTTAACCGTTTTTTCGAGCTGGAAATATCCACATTTTTCCAAATTTATTTGGAGGATACTTCATCTTGTTATGAACAATTTTGCTGCTACTTTAAAATTTGAAGTATTGAGAAAAATCTTGACCTTTTGAGAATAATGTGGAAAAATATGAGGGTATAAGTTCAAGTGGGACCTATTTGTTCCATGATCCAAGCCGTTCATCTGTTTCACCTTGATATGGATGGGCCATGCAGCAAAATCAACTCCCATTCATAACAATGCCTAAAAGATGGAGGGTTTGGATCATAGAACAGCCCACTTGTATTTCTACCCGCTCATGTTTGCTCTTGTGCATCCATCAGGCAACCTCTCACTAAGATGGGTATTGGGTATTCGAAGATGTAGGGACCAAAATTTATTTATAAGAGTGAGACCTTGGAAATGTAGAGTTTTCTTTGGCTATTTAAAACTTTATAAATAAAACGTAAATTTCTTTATAGCTATTAAATATCTCATTCAGGTAAATTTGTCTTAGGGAAATGATGTCACCACTACCTGATGTTGATGATGGCACTCCTCACATTATTAAAAGGTTCTGTATGGCCCGCACCATAGGATGATCCAAACTGTTCATTAGATGGGCCACAGCCTAAATAGGTAGTGCCCCCCAAATCAGTTCCATAGGTTGATCCTAACCCTCCAATAGAGGGACTGTGTCTTAGAGGGTTAGGATCAACCTATGGAAGTGATTTTTGGGGCATAAGCTATTTAGGCTGTGGCCCATCTAATGGACGGTTTGGATCATCCTATGGTGCAGGCCATACCGTACTTTTTAATAATGTGAGTGCGATCATCAAAATATGGTAGTGGTGATATTGTTTCCCTTGTCTTATGGGGGTTAATGTGCGGACATTAATGTGTGGACTTCTCTATATTGTCTATGACTCTTCAGGGACTTGGACTTTAATGTGCAGACACTTGGGATTGGGACTTTCGGGACTCTGGTGGGGACTTTTTAGAGTGATGCAGACATTAAAATCACCCGTTAGTCATCAACAAATACATGAATTTGAAGTCCTAGAGTTTTAATAATCAATTTTTACAATGATCTCATGGATTTGTGGGCTCTACTAAAATATATAAGTAATATTGTGTATTTTTGGGTCTTGCTAAAGTAGTCATTTCACTTTGGATAGGGTTATAGGCTCATCTGTGTAGGCAAATAATAAGTTATTTTTTAGATTGATCTGAGCCGTCCACTTGATAGGGCTTGGTTTGGATCTCCTATAGCCCCAAAATCAAGCCAACTTTGCCGGCAATCTAAACTGCCCACTTGATAGGGTTGCTTTGGATCTCCTATGGAGGCCACAAGAGATCCAAAGCAAGACTTATCAAATGGATAGCCGGATCATTCCAAGGTGGGACACACAATACCTTTGTGGATGTGCCCTACCACATTTATAGAGTAAATCAAATATTATGACAAACTTATAACAACCAAATTATGAGGGTCTTAACTTCAATTAAAATTGTAGAAGACCCATCAAAATGATGTTTTAACAACTCATTAAAACCCATTTCTATAAAAGCTACAAAAACAATCATATGTGCATACAACCCATTTCTTTGGTGGGAGTGAAATGCCCACAACAATGAGAATGAGAGAGAGAGAGAGAGATGGCTGCTCTGCACAGTATAAAGTTGGGTGGGGAATCGACTCACACTATTGACGCATACTTTTTGAAGTAACACCTGTTCAAGCGTGACATTTTCTTGCTTGTTTACACTTGTAACGTGAACTCTAAGGTCCCGTCACGCTAAAGTACGCAGATTTGTGACTAATGGGTTATTTTGAAATTCCTCTGAAAAGTCACGCGCCACTAACGCGTTACTCTTCAAGTCACGCGGAGGTCGCGTGAATCCTTCCCAACTAAAAAACACGTATTTTGAAATTCCTCGAAGAAAGCACGTATTTTCCACTTGACTATATGACTAGAAAACAAGTGTTACCATGAGCAACTCTAGAATATTTAACACCATTGGAAATTTATATTTTATAAAATGGGAAAACTTGGGTTTTCCCAAGCTTTTTAAAGCCATAAAAGTGTAATTTTTTTTAATTATTACGTAGTTTTTATTTGAAATGAACTATTACATAACTTACAAAGGATTTGCTAGCATCCATCGCAAAAGACATTTCGTGTAGCGTGATGCATGTGAGAACAGCAACCTCACGAATAAAGACAAAATCTGTTGGAAAGTGGGCCTCTGTGGCTGCTCTCACATGCAACAAACATTCTCTGCGAAATGCCTTTTGCGATGGACGCTAGCAAATCCCACTTATAAATTTAAAGTGGGACGCTAGCAAATCCCTCTTATAGACATTAGAAAACTGTGCATAGTTCGCTATGCGGTGACACTATTCTACAAAAAATATATGTTTTTTTACTGGGATTTGCTAGTGAGACCATCGCAGAAGGCATTTCGCAGCTAGGCTGTTGCATGTGAGAGCAGTCACATAGGCTCACATTTTGTCTTATTCATTTAATTCATCCGAGGTGGCTGCTCTCACATGCAATAGCCCAGCCGCAAAATGCCTTCTGCGATGGTCTCTAGCAAATCCCTTGTAATAAATATCTTACATGTTCTCGCATATTACTTTTTTTACATAAAGGTCCTTTTAAGGAGATTTTGTTAAAGTTAGTGTCTGTATAACTAGGAGATTTTTTTAAAAAAGGGAAAATGATCATAAAAATGTTCTTTTTGCCTGAAATTGTCAGAAAAGGGGGCTGTTTTCTAAATTACAGAAGAAGGAAGGAGGGGGAAAACTTAGCCCATTTCCGGACGAGAATACCCCCCCCTTCCCTCTTGAAGTTTCCTCATCCAATCATCCCTTATGAATGTTTGCCAAAAGTCACATTTTTAACTTGTTGTCATGATTGCTTACTTTTTACCTTCTTCAACCTCTTCTCAAAGGCAAAAACCTTGTATCCTCTTCTCACACTGGCATGAAAAATCCATTTTAGTGTTCTTTCATTCGGCATCAAACCCATTTGTACTACCTTCTTCAATCTCTTCTTAAAGCCATATTTAAAAACCTTGTATTGCTCATCTTCTCAAAGTCCCATGAAAAACCCATTTTAGTGTCTTCTTGCATTTGGCATCAAACCCATTTGTACTTTTTGCCTTCTTCAACATCTTCTCATTTGCATGCTTTATTCCACGTAGGGAGGGGTTTTGGTTCCATTTGGCATCAAATTTAGGGTATTCTCTCCCTCTTAACTTTGTTCTTTGAACATAGATGTTTGAAGTGCTAAATAGTGGTTCGGAGTGCTAAATGGTGGTTCCCTAATGTTAAAGCAGTTGTTGGGAGTGCTAAATAGTGGGTCTAACTATCAGTGGTTTGGAGTGCTAAATAGTCGTTCTTTAGTGTTAAAACAATGGCTCTTTATGTTAAATAGTGGTTCTTTAGTATTAAAACAGTGCTTGAGAGTGTTAAATAGTGGTTCTAATTAACTAAATAGTGGTTCTTAGTGTTAAAATAGTGGTTTTGAGTGCTAAAAAGTGGTTCTTAGTGTTCAAATAGTGGTTTGGAGTGTAAAACAATGGTTCTTTGTGTTAAATAATGGTTCTTTATTGTTAAAACAGTAGTTGGGAGTGTTAAATAGTGGTTCTTAGTGTTAAATAATGGTTATTTAGGGTTAAAACAATGCTTGGGAGTGTTAAATAGTGGTTCTTGGTGTTTTTGAGTGCTAAGTAGTGGTTCTTAGTATTTAAATAGTGGTTCTTAGTGTTTTTTAGTGCTAAGTAGTGGTTCTTAGTGTTTAAATAGTGATTCTTAGTGTTTTTTAGTACTAAGTAGTGGTTCTTGGTGTATAGATAGTGGTTTGGACTGCTAAATAGGGGTTCTTTACAGTTAAAACAGTGGTTTGGACTGTTAAATAATAGTTCTTAGTTTTAAATAATGGTTCTGTAGTGTCAAAACAGTGGTTGGGAATGTTAAATAGTGGTTCTAATTAACTAATATTGGTTCTTAGCGCTAAAATAGTGGTTTTGAGTGCTACATATAGGATCTAATTAACTAAATAGTGGTTCTTAGTGTTAACATTGGTTTTGAGTGTTAAATAGTGGTTCTTGGTGTTTAAATAGAGGTTAGGAGTGGTAAATAGGGGTTCTTTAGTGTTAAAACAGTGGTTTCGAGTGTTAAATAGTGGTTCTAAATGTTTAAATAGTGGTTTGGAGTGCTAAATAGTGGTTCTTAGTGTTAAAACAATAGTACTTAGGGTTAAAACAATGGTTCTTAGTGTTAAAACAGTGCTTGGGATTGTTAAATAGTGGTTCTAAGTAACTAAATTGTGCTTATTAGTGTTGAAATAGAGGTTCAAAGTAACTAAATAGTAGATCAGAGTAACTAAATAGTGGTTCTTATTGTTAAAATAGTAGTTCACTCATTCCTATCTTATCCTTGCAGGGTTTGTAAATATGGTAGAGCGAAGGGCTTCCTTTCTTATCCTTTCACTGTAATTACAACTTGATGAGCTAAAACGTAAAGAGGTCGACTTGTAGGTCGACATGTTCAGTGCCATTACAATCTGATGAGCTAAGAAGTAAGGAGGTTGACTTGTAGGTCGACCTGTTCAATGTAATTACAACCTGATGAGCTAAGACGGAAAGAGGTCGACTTGTAGGTCGATCTGTTCCCAAAAAAAAATTCACATTGATGTGTCTCACTTAATTTGACATCAATGGCAAGGGACAAAGAATGAAACAGACAAAGATGAAAGGGAGAAATATATGCCAAAAATAGATCCCACAAATAGGTGCCACACATTTACATTAACTAACTTTAGAGATCGCCTTTCATTTACATTATTTATATATCTTCAAATCACCACCACCAACACCATCACCACACTGACTACTCCATATACTCTCCTTTCGTTTACAATCAGAACATCTCTTCTACTTAGTATTTACTCTCCCATATACTCTATCTAAGATTAGTGCTACATCCCTCACTTGAAAGGGTACCTTCCCACCTATTAAGAATGAATTGCTTTTACGTTGCTAGGAATGTAACAAAGTGGTCAAAATTGCCTTGTGCAATTTGACACCTTCTAGGTTAAGCAAATGACGAAATGAGCTTCTTTGTATCCATTTCTCATGGGCCTTCTTAAGATTCAAGGACTGGATGCAGTTGTGAAACTTGGAAGGACAAAATCTAGATATAACGTAACTTGGCTGCACAAAAAGGAATTATTATAAAAACAGAAAAATTTACCAAAGACTTAAAATGAATGAAAACTAATGCATTAGGATCCAAGTTACTCACCATGATCACTAGATGGTGAAAGATCACGGTCCGTACTGATAAGTTTCTGCCTTTCTCTACAAAAAAAAAAGTATGTTAAAAGATGTGAAATCAAATTATCAGAATATGAATTCAATTTGAAAGTAACTAAGACACTAAATTTCAACTATCTCCTCTTCTCGCTATTTAGATGGAATCAAACCCAATGAAAATAAATTACACCTATTTAGATTGAATCCAATCCAGTGAAAACAAATTAGAACCTATTTAGATGGAATCCAACCCAATGAAACCAAATTACACCTATTTAGATTGAATCCAACCCAATAAATCCAAATTAGACCTATTTAGATGGAATCAGATCAAATGAAAACAAATTAGACCTATTTAGGTGGAATCCAATCCAGAGAATACAAATTAGACCTATTTACATGGAATCCAATCCAATCAATCCAAATTATAACCTATTTAGATGGAATCCAAGCCAATGAATCCAAATTAGACCTATCTAGATGGAATCCAACCCAATGAATCCAATCCAATGAATCCAATGTTTGAACCACTATTGAGACCCTCTAAACCATTAACAGACCCTCTGAACCACAATTACTCCCTTGGACCACCATTAAACCCTCTCAACCACTATTTACAATGTGTGAACCATTGTTGAGGCCCTTTGAACCACTATTACACCCTTGGAACTACCGTTACCCTCTCAACCACTATTTACAATGTTTGAACCATTATTGAGGCCCTTTGAACTACTACTATATCCTAGGAACCACTGTTAGACATAATTACAGTGTTTCAACCACTATTGAAACCTATGAACCACTATTGGACCCTTGGAATAACTATTGAGGCCCTCTTAACAACTATTAGACACTTGGAACCACTATTACACCCTTGGAACCACAATTCAGGCCCTCTAAACCACTATTAGACATTAGGAACCACTCTTGAGAGGTTTGAACCTCTAATTACAATGTCAGAACCATGGTTGAGGCCATTTGAACTACTATTATACCAAAGGAACCACTATTAGACACTGGGAACCAACTCTTAGACCCTTGGAACCATTGTTGAGAGGTTAAGAACCTCTATTACACCCTTGGAACCACAGTTGAAACATCTATTACACCCTTGCAACCACTATTACACCCATGGAAACACTATTTAGGCATTTTGAACCACTATTAGACATTTATTACACATTTGGAACCACTATTAGACATTTGGAACAACTGTTGAACCACTATTGAGGCTTTCTGAACAACTATTGACTTTCAGAACCACTATTAGTGGCTTTCTAGACTACTATTGAGTTTCAAAACCACTATTACACCCTTGGAACCACTATTGCAACCCTCTAAATAGTGGTTCAGAGGGTGTTTATAATGGTTCCAAGTGTGTCAATAGTGGTTCCGAGAGCTCAATGGTGGTTCTGAACCAGAAATAGTGGTTCCGAGCCAGAGGAAATAAAAAAAACGACACAAAAAAATATGTTTGTTGAGAACCAGAAGAAGGAGGTGAACATGGAGATGGAGGGTCTCAAATTTCACCATAAACCCAAAAGAACCCTAAACCCATATGGAAAAACGAATAAATTGGAGAAAATATAAAATGAGAAGGGACTAACCTCAACTTCGATCGCTCCAGGGGGTGGTTCTCGTTGCTGTTGTTGCCGCCGTTGCCGATGGGAAACGGAGAAGACAAGGCAAGCTACAGTGAAAATGGAGTTGGAGAAGATGAGGTAAAAAGATGAAAGATGAAAAAGTAAAAAAATACATTAAGGCTATAAAGGGCATTCTCGTTCGGAAATGGGCTAAGTTTTCTCCCTCCTCCCTTCTTTGGTAATTTAGAAAATAGCCCCCTTTTCTGACAATTTCAGTTAAAAGGTACATTTTTCATTTAAAAAAATGATAGGGAGACCAACCTTGTTCGAAGTTCCAAACCATTCATTTGGATCAACCCAATGTAAACAGGTTGAGCCCCAAAAACCATCTTCAAAGGACGATTCTAAGTTTCTAACCCTCTTATCTGTAGAAGGACGACACATTATATAACTCTACCCAGCACAGTTATTTGGAAGCCTTTAAGATTTATTTACATTTAATCTTACAGGAAAATGTTTTTGGATTTAAATATGATTAATTGCAAATGATATTTATAATAGTTTTAAATATGATATAGCTAATGACTTCCAAAGAGACCTCAATGTCTCATTTGTAAATAAGATTAAATCAAATCAATCTTATTACAAGAGAAAAACCACTTTTGGGGGCATCCCAAGAAGCACTTACTCTCCTAATCTTATTACAAGAAAAAAAGAAATAAGAAAAGGAAAAGGAAAAAAAAAGGAAATGGAATATTATAACAACTAAGGGCCACTTTTGTTGGCATCCAAAGATGCCCTTATTCTCCTAATCACAACCTATATTTCTTATAGGGTGCTGATAAATTTGCCCTCTATCTTTTACCCATTCACCCCCTTTTAACCATTTTACCTGTTGTGAAGCCCACCACAGCCATTTCACAGCCTCTACTCTCTCTCTCTCTCTCTCTCTCTCTCTCTCTCTCTCTCTCTCTCTCTCTCCGTCCAGTGTAGTTAGTGCACCGTGTGTAGGGGTGTGCGTGTACGTGTGTATGATGCGCAAGTGTGCCAGCCTCTTTGGAGACAAAGATTGGAAACTCAATTCTAGGGGTCGACGACCAAAATGGTTCCGTGCCCGTACCATGGGATTGGATTTCAGGCCATCCAATCCCAGGAGATGGAAACATTTTCTGCTCGAGGTCAAATATCAGTAACCTCCACTGGACGTCCCTGTTAGAAAATAGTATTGTAATCTGTAATTTTTTGGATACGAAATATACAAATATAGCTCCACAGAAGATGAACAGATGGTAGAAACCAGCAATAATTAATCTGCAGACAAAACAAAAGAAGAAATGACTTATCGAGTTGAGGCACGAAGGATCTTCGCTGTCCTTAAGGCAAATCTTGCCCCACTATGAAGAATCAACGGTGCAGATGGGCGTCTCGACGTATGCCTCCAAGATACAACAACTCTCGCTCCAGGGGTGTGCACTCACACAACCCGGATGCCTTAGAACTCGCTTATTAGTGCCAAAAATGCCTTGATCAGAAAGCTTTGGGGAAAAACAACAGTTGCAGAAAGCAGAAAGGGAGAAGAACGAGAAGAGGAAGACTTTCCGCTTGGGATAGATTTTCCTCTCTCTAAATCCGATTTTTATAGAAAGGAAAGAATCTGTTGGAAATCGAAACGTTGCAATACTTATTGCGTAATTAATGTTTCCTAAACGGCCCACTAAGCACATGGAGACGTTTGCAAACGGTAACAAAATCATTATTTTAAGAAAAATATGAGAGGAAAAAAGAAAAAGTAAAAGAAGAGCTTCGGGCCCACACGCGCGGCCGGCCGAGCCGTGCTGGGCCGGGAGGCGCGCGTGTGTAGTATGGTCTAGCCCATCGAGCCACCCGACGGCTCATGCGCGAGGGTCTCTCTTTTTTCTCTTCTCATTCACAAGACAATGAGAGTGGAAGTATATATATGGACACTCTTTTCCTCATAAACTTCCCATCTTGGACTAAAGGTTTTCACAAGACCTTAGCCCTTTTGGAGGGAAGTTCAAATTTTGGGAGAGACTTCCAAAAGCCTAAAGTAAGTCCTAAAGGGGAAACCACAAAAAGACAAAATAGAATCCCCTCTTGTAAATTTTGAATTATAAAGAACTTTAAAAAAATTAAAAGTCAACAGTCCCTGCACACTCGCTCCTGTCGCCCTTAAAGTGACATTTGATCCCTTTTTTGGCCTTATAGGCCAAGCTTGTTCATCTACAAGGTGGTCGTGGAATCGGCTTCCTCAATTTTATCAAAATGTATAGCCTCAAGTCAACATGCATTCCCCTGTAATCGGTCTCCAATTTCAAGGGGCAGATATTTGAGCAGTAGAATCTAAGGCTTCTAAAATATAATAGGTATCGACCACAATTCCTCTTTAGTGAACCACAAACCCGAGGAAAAAATATTATGTTCATGCGGTCGTTGCCATGTCCCTAGACTATGCTGCCGGGTTGGAGGTGTGACACTCGTATTTTTGTTATTATCTTTTACTACAATCATCCTCCATATACACTCAATCAAATGGGAATATTTAGATAGAGAATGCTTTGAATGTGCACTCTTTCCATATTGCAATCGTAGGGGGGCATGGGATATACTTAGGAGAAAATTTTAGACAGAGATATAGTCCATTTAGATAAAACTACAAATCTACAAGGTCCAACTGAAATTCTTTTTGCTTGAATTCTTGCAAGTTGTTGGACACTTTTCCCACAAGGATGATTTAGACTGGATGAAGATAAACAACGATATAGAATTACATGACAAAAGTAACTATGGCTATAAGAGGGAAGGCCTTCATGCTGAGCAATTTTCACATAAAATATATAACATCGGTGGTCACAGAGAAATGATATAATAAAAGTAGAAGGGATATAAACTGTCATGCCCCAAACCCCACCCTGGGCGTAGGACGTGGCATTGCCGTACACCTGCAAGATATCCCACAAGCATACAAGGCTACAACGCAATAACAGAAATAAACCTGGCATTCCATAACAAAAATATCAAATTCTCAAATAATGTAGACCCAACATAGCCAAATCAAATCTCAACTCTCCCATGAATCAAAATAAATAAACATAGACATAGTCTTACACATTTGTTTACCAATACTCACTGTCTGAAACAAAAGCAAATAAGCTAAATAAAATCCCCAAGCTCCTAAGGTTCCGAAACTAAGCTTCTTCTTCCTCGTTCACCTCACGATGATCACAATCTGAAAATGTTAATATAACCACAGTCAGCTGAAAAGCTCAGTACATAATAACGCACTACAAAAGTGGGACCAGGCATGCTAGAAAAGAGAGGTTCGTAATAGAATAGAAGGATATAAGCCACAAGTGAGATAGTTAACACAAGTTCAATGTTGAGGAGTAAGGTTCATAAAGACATAGGTCAAAGTGTCACAACAAAAGAGTCACAACGTTCAAAGGATCAAAGGCCAATAATGAATAAAGTAGGTACAAGCTACACAAGGCATATGTATTCACAAGTACAATAACTAAAAAATAAAATCCATAAAGTGATGGCTCAAATTGTCACAACGAAGGGAGTCACAAGTCCTGAAGGTCACTGATGGGAGTCAATATGGGTACGATACCACCTCGAGATCATCGGCTTAGTCCAAAAAGAAAGTTATTTTCACCCCGACTGCCCACGGATCCACAAAGCGAGTTATTGCTTACACCGACCGCCCACGGTGTTGGAACTAGTTCCTAGGTTCACATACCTGTCGACAGGATCAGCGTATAGCACCCACTGACGGAACCCAAAAGCCAAAGTACTATCCCCATTGGTGCGGGCGCAAAAGTTCACATATACCTAAGCCTCTCAAAAGGTGTCCAAAGTTCACATAGTCCAAAAGGTGTTCAAAGTTCGAAGTGACTGTCTCACATGAGTTTCATAATGGTTTCATAAAGTAGAGAGTGTACAATATTCCGAAGGTTCATATAGTTAGGAAAACTGAAAGGGGTTCCATAAGTCCAAAGTAATGCCTCTAGCATGTGTATCAAATAACAAGATTCAATAGAGTTCATTCAAAGAAAGGAGTTAAGCATGCAAGACCCAAGTAAAGATCTGAAATTCTATGCAAAGGTTCACATGTTCAAAAGATGTTAGGAAACTATGATAAAAAAATGTGATATTGAATGGTAAATTGCAACACTAGAGTAGTAATAAATTACGTACTTCGGTTGAAGTTCGAAATCCTTTTCACAGTACACTTTGGTTACCTACAATCAATAGTATGCGTATTCCCTATGAGTTCCATCATTAATATCAGTCTTATGAGGCATATATATCCTTCCACGGACACAAGACACCTTTTGGAGCCCAATCGAAAAAGAATCAGTAAACTATCCTAGGGTTCTTTTTAGTATTTTAGAATTATCATCATTATAGAGTCTCCAAAACTTTTTAAAACTATTTTTAACAGAAAGAACGCATTTCCAGCATGTCCGTAGAGTAGAAGAGCATAAAAAACGGAAGAGAAACGAAAAAGTTATGATTTTTCGAAGTTTCACAAAATTTCAACGTTCGGACGTCCGACTGGTGTACCTTAGGACGTCCGAAAGCCTTCCGAAGATACAAGCCAGAGAAGCAATTCTACTGGTACCCCTTCGGAAGTCCTAAACTATGCTTCGGAAGTCCTAAGGTCGCGGATTGGGTTTTATTTTTGCAAAAATTCCAGATTCGTCCCGAAAACTTCAAAAGGCCATATAACTTTCTCGTTTGACCTCCGATTCGCGCGTAGTCAGATCTATTGGATTTGTATCAATGAGAGGAATCCATCTAATCCAATTTCACGCTTCAAAGATAAAAATTATTTATCATAATTTAATCTAAACTTTTAGGTTAAGTCCTTAAAGACAAAAAATTTTAAAATCCAAACGATCCGATCTTAGGTCCGTTAGGGTTCCGTAATGAAGCGAACCCTAAGGAATCAAAGATTAGTCCTCAAACACATCTTAAATGAAATTAAAACCTTTACTTTCTGACTGCAAAATTCTCCTAAGATGTGTATTTATAGGCTTTCTTAAAGAAGCCCTAATCTAACTCTGACTGACAAAAAAGCCCCTCTTTAATAGAAGGGGACTAATTTTTTTTCCAAAGGGGTAATTTCAGGTATTTACATTCTACCCCCTTACAAAAATTTCGTCCTCGAAATTTACTCATTAAGTTAGCTTCTTATTCTGAACAATAAGCTGAGTTGTAACACACAAGGCAGTATAATTCTATACTTGATTTTTCTTATTCACTTCACACACTGGACAACCTCTTAGAAGGGGCCTCTATCATCAGGCCGACACAAGGTATCCTAGGGAGAATATGTAATTCTAGGCTAGGATTCACACGATATTTACTGAGTTTGCTCCACTCACTAATTTAGTTAATTTTGACTTTCAAACGTACAATTTAACAACACACTTATAGGTTTCAAATAAAATTTTTATTTTCCTTTCTATGTTCATTACATTACTGAAGGTAGAATCCAAAATGTGAATGGTTCAATGATCCATAGCAACAATAAAGATCTCTCACTGTTTATCGAATAAAATTTTAAGCTAGATTTAATACATACGAGATAGATCTCTCTCTAAACACGGAACAAGGGATAAAACTTAAATGGTCATAATACAATATAATTCAGAGGGTTTTAGCCGAAGGCATAGATCAAATATAAAAGTCCACATAGTCAAAATCTGATAAGATATGAGGGATTCAAACGTGCATCACAAGTCGATTATCGGAGTTCAGTTTTTCATATTATGATAGGATTCAAAAGGCTTTAGGAGATGAACATGGATCACTTAACTATTCTAAATGTCACACATTCATATTCTAAAAGGGTTAAGTGTTCTCTTCTCTTCACACATTCATATTCTGAACATGGATTCAAAAGGGTTTAGGTGTTCTCTTCTCTTCACACATTCATATTCTGAACAGTGGATTCAAAAGGGTTTAGGTGTTCTCTTCTCTTCCCATACGAAAATTTTCTTTTAGGGCTGCAGAAAACGGTATAGGGTTTCTTAATGGTTGTAAAATTCTCCTAAGATGTGTATTTATAGGCTTTCTTGAAGAAGCCCTAATCTAACTCTAACTGTCACTGACAAAAACGCCCCTCTTTAATAGAAGGGGACTAATTTTTTTTAAAGGGGTAATTTCGGGTATTTAAATTAACAAAGGAAAGAAGTATCATATATTACGCAGTTGGGTAAGAGGCATCCATGGCAATACCACAAAGACCTTCCTTAGCGTCAATGTCCCTTTGCATCCTTATGTATCCTTCCTTCTTCACCCCATCCATTGCCCGATGAATTCTTCACTATCCAATATTTGGTCCCATCGTCACTAGTTCCATAACCCACTATTACGAACCTAGATCGGTTCGCAACGGATTGATCTTCTCAGAGGGAAGATCGGCCTCTTAACCCGCTTCGAGGGAAGGGTCGTTCCTCCTTTCTTTGCAAAAACACAATTTGGAGATAAATTTCTTCATTCCTCAAGAAAGGCTACGTATAAGTTATTTGTAGAAAATCCATAATCTAGATAATCCTTATCTTTAAGACTCCTACACATCACAAACCTGCAAAGCAAATCCTGCCAACCAATAAATCTAAACTAATTTATTCTAGCCCAAGTGGGACCCAAATTTATTCTAGCCCAAGTGGGACCCATAGAGGCACGTAACATTCCTCCCCTCTTGGAATCAACCTTGTCCCCAAGGTTGAAGAATAAGCGCGAATCAATTGGTAAAAAATCAAATCTTGCGCATTTTTCAAAAGTCTTTTTCTGTCTCACTTCTTCTCTTTGTCTTGCGATTTGTCATCATTTCACATGTCATCGCCAATGGTCGCGGCAGCTCCATCTTTAAACGGTTCTCACCGTATTGTTCATCAAAGCTCATTCGTTGAGTCTTTTTTGTCTTTTTGGAATGATTGGAACATTGAAGCACAGATGGCGGAGAGTGAAGATCTTTTCGATGGCGTTTGATAGTGTGAGATGAAAGGCGTCGAGGCTTTTTTGCCTTTTCTTCTAGCTGAATTTTTTATGTCTTCTTCTTTAGTCATCTTTTCTGTTTCGTCATGCATGCCTTTTCGATCGTTGTCCCGATTTTGTTCAAGCCTTCCACAAACCGTCGATGTCCTTTCATCATTTCAAAAACGAGTGCTTTGATCTTCTCAAGATCTCCACGTATGGCTTCCCAAACTCCGAAGGCGCAGCCCTGACGCAAGGTCGACTGCTCTGATACCACTTGTTACGAACCTAGATCAGTTCGCAACGGATTGATCTTCTCAGAGGGAAGATCGGCCTCTTGACCCGCTTCGAGGGAAGGGTCGTTCCTCCCTTCTGGGCAAAAACACAATTTGGGGATAAATTTCTTCATTCCTCAAGAAAGGCTATGTACAAGTTATTTGTAGGAAATCCTAATCATAATCCTTATCTTTAAGACTCCTACACATCGCTGTAGACACCCCCATTTTGCTATGCTTTGAAAAGCAAGAGATTCAGAAGTTTCATCGAGTCTTGAGTCTGTCATCCGCATTAGATTAGGTATTTTTTGCATTTTTAAGGAGTTTGAAGTTGATTCGCAATCCTAAAAGTCTCTAGGGGGTTCCATTGGCCTCCGGAAGATGAAAATTCAAGTTTCTGATCAAGTAGGAAAACCTGCTATTTTTTGAATTTCTTAGGGTTTTCCCTATTTTTCATCAGTTTTTGCACTACAGGGGTATTTTGGTCATTTCCAGTGTGTCCCATGTGACTCCCAAGTTGTGTCTGAGAAATCTTGAGTGATTCCATGAATTAAAAAAAAAAAACTTTCTAAATTTAGAACTTCTCAGGGGTTTCAATTGATTTAGAAATTTTGTGAGACGAGGGCATTTTGGGCATTTTCAGGGGATTCCAAGTGATCATGTTTGATATCATCCACTAAAAGGAGCCAACTTAAAAACTTTCTATTTTAGAAGTTTGACCATGAAGACTTTCCATTTTTAACTTTTTCCTTCAAGGGCAATTCGGTTTGAAGGTATTTTGGTCACTTTTTAATATGTGTTGATCAAACGAGGTCATTTGGGCAAAAATAGTTTTTCCAAGGGGTGAATGAGGTAAGGCCATGTGTGTAGGACCCACCATGTGCATCACATGGTGTGGGCCGACCATTATAAATTTCGAATTATTCTTTGAAATTGGTTGGATTTCAAAAAAGATGAGAAAGAGAAAATGGCTAATATGACCAGGTTACTAAAACGGCCATAACCTTTTAACCACTTGTCCGAAAAATTTATAGTTGTACTTGTTGAAAATGTCTCTAGAAGCGTCATAAGTTTCTAGTTTGCAACTTCTCGTGATTCTTCCACGAAACAAGTAAAAAATGAGCTTTAAAATCAAGCAGTGCCATTTGGATGGGAATTCCAGCCCATTAAATTTTTTGTAACTCTTCAACCGATTGGCCCAATTGAAAGAGTAAATATGCGTTGGAAAGGTATTTGAAAGAACTACAACTTTGTAGTTTACAACATTTCCTAATTCTGCATCTAAATAGGTAAAAAATGAGCTCCAACGTTGGGCAGTCCTTTTTGGACGAAAATATTTCATAAAAGGGTGTGTTTCCCATATGTAAAAGCTTCTAAAATAATCTTAAAAGATCTCTTCCGTATAATTAGAATGAAATTCTTGCTTAGTAAGGAATCCTAATTAGAAAACATCTCTATCTTATAAAGTAAAGGAAAGAAAGAAAGAGGAAAATATTGGAAACTTACTAAATATGGAGTCCTCACAAAGGAAACTTCTTATTCAATTCAAACTCTTGATTTTCTATGTAAACAACACACCAAACCCTAGATGGGGAGCTTGCAAAAACGTCCAAAATGGCCTCCTTCTTGGAAAAACGTCACATCTTGATTGGGGTGTGGAGATCATCTTCTTCAAAGTTCTATATTATTTCTTCCATCTTTCTTCTAAATTCAATATATTGGAGATTATTGGATTATTCTTCAGGATTTTTTCAGCGTTTATAAGGGTGTGAAAGCGAATATCCTGGATATACACACCCTAGAGACAAGGAAAGCGATCAACGGTTAGTATTCGTCTTTCACATAAACTAGGAACTAGAAAAGCGTGCTAGATTAGATTTTTAGTTTTCTTTGGTTTTATGATACATATGGATGTGTTTATAATTGAATTTTTGATATGATCTAATATGAATCATATTCTTTTTAAATTCAAATTATTGCTGGAAAATTAGTTTTTCTTGATTTAAGATCAATTTTCTTTCAAATCTCTTTCGATATGGGTTTAAACTCGATTTTCAAAGCAAGTGGTTTGAATCAATGGTTTTCTTCAAACCCGATTTTTTCTGAGATTAAAGCATAATTAAAAAATTCTAGTATCCTATATTTCCAGCTAAGTTGGATTCGTTTTGACGCCGATTTAGCTGTTCGAGCAATTGCCTAGAAAAAGAGAATTTTTCGAAGAGAAAAATCAAATATATAGCAAAACAAATTGGAATTGGCTGAAATTTTGATTCCAGTAGTTTTTATTATTTCTAGCTCACTCAAAAATTTTTGGGATTTTTTTATTTAATTTAATACCTTTAAAAATTATTTTAAAATTGAGTAAATTATTAAAAATACCAAACGAATTCGAAAAGCGACGAAACTTTTCAGATCAATATCTTAAATATATTTGGAGGTTTTTATGAATTATTTTTTGAAAAATCACTTTTTTCATGGTTTTCTATTCGAAGCATCGTTATACGTGCGATTAGGGTTTTCTATGTAAAACTGAGATTTTTTTAAAAATTTCTTTTCAAATCAGTTACTTATGTTGCTAGGATGATGTAGAAAAATTTTAATTAATTTTTAAAAAGTTTTGATTTAAATTTCAAATTTTTATGGTGTTTTGAGTTTAAAGTTTCTAGGAAATCATTGATTTTTCATTGAAAATTGAGTTTTTAAAAATATACTTATCGTCAAAAGTTGAAATTTGGAAGAAAAATAATATCATTCATTTTTTATCATCTGTGAATTTTTCATGATTTTAGGATTACAGTAATTCTTTGTTTTTGATTTGTCTTTCAAAACATCCAGATTTTGTTAGATTTTAAATTGGTAGCAACTCATAGTAAAATTTGATGAAAATTTTACAGTAGGCTTTTAATATTATTGATTAAATCATTAAAAATTGAATTTAAGTACAAAAATGGTAAAAAATTTCAGAATATCTTAAATTTTCAGTATGTATGTAATCCTTAAGCCACTTAAACAGAAACCTTAAAAGCAAATAACTTCCTTCCCAAAGTGCTAATCTGGCCTAAATTTTGAGAAAATCATTAAAAATTGAATTTAATGCTAAATACCATGAAAATTTCCAGAATATCATAATTTTTCAGAAAACATGTAATTCTTAGGTGGGTGAAACAGAAACCTTAGGAATCATTAATCTCCTTTGTAAACTTGCTATTCTAGATGCAAAGATTGTATTTATAATCGTATCCTAATTGCGATCAATCCTTAACAGTTTAAGCATTTAAATTGTAATATGTTGTTGGCTTCGAGGTCGTTGTCCATGAAAATCCTGAGAATATGCCAGGCAGTAGTATATTCTAACTTATGTGCCAAATTGTATGAGGATGGAAAGAACAATTCCCTTCCATGAATGCAACCCAAGTATGAGACTTGTCAGCCTTTAGAGCCTTAGATTCTCCCTGAATTTTAGGTGTGAGGAACCCTTAAAAAAATAGAAAAATCATTAACTTAATAATAAATTTGGGTTGGACAAACCCAAGTTCAAGTTGATTTTGGAACTGTTGGATTGCGGTCCCACCTTGTAGAAACCCTTAGAGTCCATTTAGGAACACTTATGTCACGTTGTGTTCTAGGTCTTAGGGTGTCCTAGAGTTGGGAATCCAGCCTCTTGACGGCCGGTTGCTATTGGTAGCAACTGAGCCTTAGATTAGATTTCACTAGTTAACCTTTTTTTTCCTATAGGACATGCCTAGTTAACCTAGGATGTAGGGCCCACTTGCATTAGTCTAGGGGATGTTTTTGCACTTAGATAGGACCATATAACATCTTAGATGGAGTCCTAGGATAATAAAACCTACCCAACTTGAATTAAATAATTTCTCTAAAACTGTTGAAACAGTCTATCAAGTCTAGACGGTGTCCTAGATGTCTTAGGCATGTAGCTTAGTTTAGGCCACCGAACTACGTCGACTCTGATCCCAGTGAGGCTTGGGTACATAGGCAGCTTGGATGTTTGGATGGCATTCCATGCACGAGTCGACCCTGCACACTCCAGTATGGTTTTTAGGATTTTATTCTGTTTATTTCTTTTTCATTTTTCAAACCCTAAATCAAATTGATCAAATTACTTAGGATTTTTTCCAAAATTAGTTCTAGGAGAACTTTCACATAGATCGAATCAAACATATTTAAGAGAATCAAAAGACGCATCTAGGAATCACATCAAGATTAGATTTTAGGGTGCATGTCACATAGATCACATCAAAAGAGTTTAAATGAGCCTTTTAAAAGAAATTCAAGAGAGTTAACCTTTGGAATTGAAGACCGGATTATCGGGCAAGAATGGTGCATGTGGTGATAATTTCCCATATCTTCCATTCTCGTATTCAGGTAACGAATCTAGACTTCTGGGATCGCAGATCATTGCAATGTCACTTATGGGTCCTAGGTCTCTTACCTAGGTGGCGACTCTGGTCATTCTCTTTTGCGTGAAATTCGGATTGCTTTTGTGATCCCAAGTTCACGAAAAAGATGATTTATATCAATAATAAAAGGCACACGCTATTCGCGTGGGTACGAGAGACCAAGAGAAATAGAGGCGGTTTGCGCCCTTCTTGCGGGATCAGGTCCCACAATCACAAATGACTACAAAGCAAATTCTACCAACCAATAAATCTAAACTAATTTATTCTAGCCCCTGTGGGACCCATAACAGTAACACCATGGTCGAGATTGGTACCACAATCGCCTGTAAAGACACCACTTGAGTAGAATTGGAAGGCATAACCACTAGCATCAATAGCGACAGAAATGGGTTGGTTCGGTTGTAAAGATACCACTTGAGTAGAATTGGTGTTGCAAGTCCCATCAACTCCCTCATAAGGATAGTTGGTTTCGGTTGTAAGGCCTTGGTTGTGTTGAATGAATTTGAAGGCATCATCCATGAGACCACCCTCACAAGCTTGATCCTCACCTTTAGTATCACAGTCGACTACCTCCCTGTTCAGATAGAGAAATCAACTTACCCGTCTTGAGTTGGGAAATTCCTTCCATAGCCGTAACTGCTGAGAATGCCCAACAACACCCTATGTTCCACATTTCATTATAGGTAAGTATTACTAGATGTTAAAAGTATAAAAGATGAAATAACATCTTCTCCGACAGCTTAAGCTTTTTGGAGCAATTGGTTGTTTCAAATGGTATCAGAGCGAAGGTCCTGTGTTCAAAACTCCTTGGTATCAAATATCCGCATGTAATGACCAACCCAAAAGAGGGGCCCACATGTGCCATGCGTAGGCCAACCCTAAAGAGACTAGCCACACGTGAGGGGGAGTGTTAAAGTATAAAAAGATTAAATAACACCTTCTCCAACAGCTTAAGCTTTTGGAGTAATTGGTTGTTTCACACTAGATAACAAAATCATGTGTTTTTATATTTTCATAACAAATTGATAGGCAAAAACCATGAAACTTAAGTTGATAACCTAGAATATAACAAAGCTTACCATATTGCCCTTGGTCCTTAATGGGTGTTACAGCACCTTTCTTTCTCCAGTCCATACTAGATGGCACCGTACTGACGTTCTCAAACGTGAATGTGGACATTGTTTCAAGTGCTCTTGTTAGGGAGGGCCTAAATCCATTACGAGAGGCCCTGAACTCTTCATTACTTTGGTCCTCATATTCGTTCACACTTAGCTTCTAGGGTTTATCCCCAACATTGTTGAAGGATTTTATGAATTCGACATTGTCCTTAAATATCTTAAAACGTTGCTCCTTCTCCGTTGCATCCTTGTACACACGCCCGTAACACGTCATCCATTGCTCATGCTTCTCAGACATGGGTGGCTGAGCGAGGGTGCGGGAGATGGCTTGAGAAGCCCATATTCCTAGAACGAAGAAGGTAACCAAGTAGAATTGGGAAGTTGAAGCCATGTATAAGGAGATTGTAAATGATATGATGATGAAATAGATTGTGTAAGATGGTCTAAGTTTATATAGAGGTAGAGATTAGATGGAAAAGGGTTCCTAATGTTTATATTTATTATGGTGGTGAGAGGGACTTCATTAGTGCCCGGGCAAGTGTTCTGATTTGAACGGGGAGAGTGAAACATTTTTGTTTTTGTTAGCAAAACGGGAATCCCGTATGGAAAAAAAGAAGAAGAGAGGAGAGCATTTCTCGTGACACGTGTGCAAGAATCCAAGGAAAGGGGCATGAATCCCTACAAAAGCTAAAAATCACTTTGAAATTGACCTACTGATTAGCATTAGTCGTGTATCAATTTTATTTTCTTATGCCATTCCATTAAGGAAACAAGATTGGAGATCCAAACTCAAGAACCGTTCATGAATTCACAATAGTTACCCGTGGGCCTTCTACCTCCACACGGCATTGCTCCGTCAGGCTTTCGCCCAAATAAAATAGATAGACCTTTCTCTTCGTCTCAGGTCGATGGATCTTCTCAATTGGAAGATCTCCTATATGGAGAATACACATTCCAGTTGACCGAGCCCGAGAAAAATTTCAGGGTAGCAAACATTATCTAGAATTTCTCTTAGATTTGAACCCATAGCTGATGATGGAACTAGAATAGATATTTTTAAACGTGATCCCATTTTAGAAGTGTTTTCGTTTTTTATCATGAAAGAAATTATCAACCACCGAATTTGGTTTCATATTATATACTTCTATTGGTAGTCTACGGAGCCCAACTTTTATAGTTTATAATGTTAATTTTCCCACACTATATCTTTACATAACTGTCCTTTTAAGGTGACTAGGAATTTTTTTTTAATTATAAAAAAAGTATAGCTAGGCCCACCCTGTTCGAAGATCCAAACCGTTCATTTGGATCAACCCAATGTAAACAGGTTGGGCCCCAAAAATAGTCTCCAAGGATGATCCTAACCCTCTAATCTGTTGAAGGACTTCACATTTGAGAAACTCTACAGATCGGAGGTTAAGATCATCTTCTAGAGATGATTTTGGCCCTATTTACGTTTCGGGAAATCCAAATAAAAGGTATAGATAGTCGAACAAGGTTACAAGGTGGGCCCGCTTTACTTACCGTAAAATATACCATCTAAGCATGGTTTTGATCTTAAATCATTTGTCTTATCTGATTTACTTATATTCTTTTATGTAAGACCCATATGTCATTAAGCCTACCAAAATATAATGATACCTTTAAATATGTAAACAAAGGGAATTTTGAAGTTTCTTAGGATGCCTTTAAAATTTATTACATAATTTTATGTGCAAATGTTTTTGGATTTAAAAATGATTAGTTGCAAATAATATATAGTTATAATAGTTTAAGATACGAATCATACGATGTAGCAATGACTTAGAAATAGACCTCACTGTCTCACTTGCATATAAGATGAAATTAAAGTATTCTTATTACAGATAAAGAAAATAAAGAATGCTCTTTTGGCAATCCAAAATTGATCAAAGTTGTGACTTGCATCTACGTATTAGGGGATGGTTAGTAAAGTTTGATGCATTGCAATTGTTTGAAACTTCAAGGGGAAAACCGCTAATGTTTGTTAAAGTATAAAAGAATAAATAACGCCTTCTCCAATAGCTTAAGCCTTTTGAGTAACTTGTCATTTCACATGTTATCACAGCAAAAGGTCCTGAGTTCAAGCTTCCTTGATGTTAAAAAAAATCCACATGCATTGGCCAACCCAAAAGTGGGACCACATGTGGCCAACCCAAAAAAGAGGGGCCACACATGAGGGGGAGAGTTAAAGTATTAAAGAATAAATAACCCCTTCTCCAATAGCTTAAGTTTTTGGAGTAACTCGCCGTTTCACAATGTTCACAGGAGTATATATACAATTACTCTTCTATGTCATTGTTAACTCGCTCCAGTCCCGTTTATCTCGGCCGGTGTTGCTTATCTTTGCCGAGTGTTTGCTTAATTGCCCTCTAAAGTTAATTAAAACACCTTTGACTCACGGGTTATGACTGGGGTTGCAGCTCGGGTCGTGCGGGTCGGGTTTTCAAAATCCCTACTCTACCGGAGAAATTATCTCGGCTCTAACTTTTTATTGGAAAACCCGAGATTAATAAACTCGACCCTACCCAAAATAGTTTCTTGGGTCGGTTCGGGTCTGGTTGGGTTTTTATTTTTTAGCTTAGGATAGTGACTAATTTCAAAGATTGTAGAAAAAAAAAAATTGGACATAAAAAAATCTCTAAATTTATCTCATCAAGTGTAAATATTTAAGAAATAAACTACTTTTTTCACATGACAAACATGGTCACCTCAACGAGAACACTTACACCAATATATTGGATCATAATGTCAGGTTATTCAAGAGATTTAAGAAAGTCATTGTACACCTATATAAGTCGGGTTTCAGGTTTTTTTTTTTCTTTAAACATGACCCCCCCAAGATTGGGTCAGGTTTTTCAACCTAAAACCCTACCCTACCCTACCCTACCGAAGATCCATGATTTCTAAACTCGTCCCAAGTTATTTTCCACTCGATGCAAGTTAGGTAAAACCCGACCCAAGTTGCAACCTTAGTTATAACTACGGCAACCGAGTACTCGCCTACATGCTTCTGATGGGCTTGAGTTAGTGTTTTAGAGGATAAAAATTGGGCACTGATTTTTTTCTCCCTTTGTAGGATAATGCACCCCCCTTTTAGTGTGAATTGTGGGCAGACTTTAACGCTTTTTGACGTTTTGACGTCAAAATCACGTTAAAAGCAGGGGTGTTGAGACTAGTATTGTACCTGCATTATCTGAAGAATGCAGGTAAAATAGAGAAGCTGGATCAACGGGTGTGAAGGTTCCAGAAATAGTGACATTGGTGAGACCGGACGTGTTCTCGCTAGAAGTGTGAGGGTGATGGTTGACATCAAAGACGGACGAATTAGCAGCCATGAGAGTGATGGAGACAAACAATTGAATGACCAAGAAAATGAGCCGTAGACTTCTACAAGGGCGAATTGCAGCATGAGAGGAGAAAGAAGAGGCCACAAGGACGAGTGACTCTGATACTATGTAAAATAACGTTTATTTTGAAAAACTCCACTATGCCGTGAGGCTTGGGAGAGATATATTTATATACAAAGCATACACAATTGATTGCATCAATGGCAATCTCGTTAATTTAGGATACAAATTTTCAGGGCAATCAACAAATATGGAATCCTCAATCAATCAACATGCTATAAGATTACTAATATGGGAAAACACTTCTCTCAGCTCATTTGCAATCCAATATATATAGGGAATCTTTTATCACAACCCATTTAGTAATCTAATGTATATATGAACAAATACCATTTGGGTTGATTGCTATGTTCTTTGAAGGAAAGAATCACGAGTATTGCCAATTTGGTTGAAGGGAAGAATCACGTGTCGTGATTCTCATAATAAATATTTGCCTATGGCCCATCTACAATGGGACCCACCACTTGATTTGTTTTGAACTGCTGATCTATACCCTCAGGTTGTTGTTTCGAGGATTGGTATCCTAAGAAATCTCAACACAACAACGGGAGAGGTATTTAAAAATACCTCAATTTTTATTATTTTTTGTTGCTAAATAAGCTTTGAATAAAAAGAAAAAATAAGAATATGATGGCAAAAAAGACTTACTCAGCATTCAAAATTCAAACATTTTTAACATTTTCTTTCTTCTAATTTTCTACTGACTAAATATGGATAAGAAAAGATATTAAAGCCTTCTTAGATGAGATTCAAAAGCTTATATTTGATGGGAAATGATATTTCCACCCCTTAATGTTTGTCTTTTCCTAAAATTTGTAGCATTTCACCCTTTTTTATTAGGGGTTTCAATTGACCTGAGTGGTCTATAGATCAAAAGGATCCGTGTTAATAACTCGAATCGATTCGAAACTTGGTTGATCTTCTCACATGGAAGATCGACCTCTTGATCCACTTCGAGGGAAGGATCAATCCTCCTTTGTGCATAAAGACACATTTTCTGTAACAATTTTCTTCATTCCTTCAAAAAAGCTGTGTACATGTTATTTATAAAAAATCCCTAATTTAGATAATCCTTATCTCTAAGATTCCTATACATTCCAAACAACTACAAAGCAAATCCTACCAATTAATAAAATCTAAAGTAATTTATTCCACCACAAGTGGGTCTCATTTAGGCACATAACAATCCACCCGCCTTGAAATCAACCTTGTCCTCAAGGTTGGAGATTGCAGACCAATTGGTGAAAAATCAGATATTATGCATTTTTCAAAAGTCCTTTTCTGTCCCCCTCCTTTTCTTTTTCTCTTTTTCTTTCGAGTAGTCATCATTTCGCAAGTCATCGCCAAGGGTCGCGGTAGTTCCATCTTCAAACGGATCTCGTCGTGTTATTTGTCAAAACTCTTTTTGCCATGCTTTCTTGAAATGATTGAGATTTTGATGCATTGATGAACGATGATGAGGATCTTCTATATGGCGTTAGACGGTTTGGGAGGAACGGTCGATTTTCCGGCGACGAACTCATCGAATTCGACAACACTGAAAATCATTGATGCCTTTCTTCTTTGTATTTTCTTTTCTTCTATTTGCTTTCTATCTCCTTTTCTCCTTTCTCCTCTTTTTATGTTTCGCCGTTTCTTTTTCATCGTGCCAGACTCCTCGATTGCCATGCTGATTTTGTTCAAGCCTTCCGTAAACTGTCGGTGTTCTTCCATCAATTTCAAAACAAGCACGTTGATATTTCGAAAATCATTATGCATGGAATCCAAAATCTGCGAAGTTGTAGCTATGGTGTAGGATGAACCGCTCTGATACCAATTGTTACGAACTCGAATCGATTCATAATGCTATTGATATGCTTAGAGGGAAAATTGACCTCTTTATTTACTTCGAGGGAAGAATCAATCCTCCTTTGTGCACAAAGACACACTTTCTGTAACAATTTTCTTCATTCATTCAAAAAAGCTAGGAACATGTATAGAAAATCCCTAATCTAAATACTCCTTATCTCTATGAGTCATACACATCCCAAACAACTATCAAGCAAATCCTACCAGTTAATAAATGGGGATGATTTTTTCTCACCCCTTATAGGATAAATCACACCCCTTTTAATGTGATTTGATGTCAAAAGGCGTTGAAGTCTGCCCACACCTCATGTTAAAAGGGGTAATACGTTGAAACTATGTGAAAACCATATGTATCGTCGAATCCATTTGGATGGTTAAGGATCGAAAAGCCTTGAAAAAAGTTTTCCACTTCCCATTTCCCATTTTATTGAATAGTACATTGTTATTATCATGAAATTAAATTGGGCTATGTGCCAAAAGGCCCCCAAAAAAAATTCCAGGCTCCCAACGAAAGTAGGGGTGCAACTTGGGTCAGGTTCAACCCGGTTTTGGCTTGGCATTTTCTCGGGTTGGGTTAGGGTTGGGAAAAAGCTAACCCAATTTAATTTGGGGTTGGGTTAGGTTTGAGGCCTTGAAAACCCGAACCGACATGTACCCAACCTCTATTCTCTAATTTTGTTTTGATTTTCTTTGGGTTATTGTATTTCTCTGTTTGGCCCCAGGCGAACCCGAACCCAACCCGATTACAAGTTCGATGGGTACGGTTAGGGTTGAGAGATTTATAGGCAGGGTGGGTTAGGGTTGACCATCCTCAACTCGAGGCTCGGGTTGGGTTAGGGATAAGGAAATGGTATATCGGGTTAGGTTAGGATTGGCCCAAACCCGACCCAACCTGACCCAACCCGACCCAGCTGCACCCTTGATATGAAAAACATTATAGTTAAAGCCCATATGTGGTTAAGACTAAAGAGTCTATTAGTTCACATTGAAAGCCCAGGTTGAGATAGCCCATTAGCTTACAATGGGAACCCTAATTTTGTTATTTTTGAATTGAAAAGCCCGTTTGAGCTCTGAACTTGATACATTTCAAACCCTAGCTTCCCATCTCAATTTCAATCTTCCTCTCTTTCAATTTTAGAATGGCGCTGAGGAAATGGTTATGGAGAAGCATGTCTTCTCTCTCGTGTGATCCTTTACACGTGTGTGTTGTTGGGAGTGGCCCTGCTGGATTTTACACAGCCGAAAAGGTGAAAAATCTGATCTTGGGATTTTGAATCTTTGTTATGGGGTTTTAAGTTTTAACTGTTTATATGTTTGTTATGGGGTTCTAACTGTGAATATGTAATTCCATGAATAAAAATCCATTTTTTCTGGGTTTTTTCAGATCAATTTTTGTTTACTGTGGAATTAAAAGAGAATAATTTTTTGGCCTTTTTTTTTTCTTTTATTAAATGCTGGTTCTGATTGGCGCTGTTTGTACATTTCTATTTGAAGAAATAAACTTGGGATTTTCTCAGTTGAATTTTTCAACTTGAATTCTTGATGCTTTAGTGGATTTTGAAATCCAGTAATAAAAATCGCGTACCTTTTTCTGTTAAAGAAGTTGATTTTGTTTGAAGGAATTAAAATAAAATTTTGGGGAGTCTTTTCCTCCCCCACCCCACACCTGTTGCCGCGTTTAAATAATGTGATTCAATATATTTTGAAATGAATATATATTTTAGGGGTTTTTTTTATCAATTAAGAGATTTAAATTTGCATTATTTATCAATTTCTATCTGTAGAAAAGGCGATATGCTCTTCAAGTCTTTGAAATTAGTTTCAAGGTTTCCATTATTCGAATTTCTAGCGGTTCCTTTTGCTTCAGATGACTTTTGTGTTTTGGTTGTATTATTAAATTTTCAAGCTGATAGAGGAATGGAATTCAATATTATTAATCAATCCTATTTTGTAGAAATACAATTCCGCTTTATTCCTTTTATTTGAATTAGAATATTGAACTTCTAGTTAAGCATTTGTATGTTTTAGGAATTTTAAACTTATCAGTTTCTTTATGGTCATTTCGGTTTTGATTTGTCTTGGTAGATGTTGAAGGCACACAAAGCAGCAGAAATTGATATTATTGATCGATTACCTACGCCATTTGGATTAGTTCGCTCAGGAGTAGCACCTGATCATCCAGAAACGAAGGTGAGGAGATCCAGATGACCCTGATAGTATCGCCATTCTTGAACTTTAGATTGTATTGAAGAAAACCCTAGAATTCATTACATCTTATGGAAGAAATGCTTACTGCACTCTTCACTTCTCAAAAAACGGCAGATAGGAGTTTTGCATTTTCAAAATTATAAATCCTTGTAACATTAGGAAGAATCAGAAAAAATCCGGAAATGATTTGTTTATCTTTATTTTGGGAAATAACTATAACCAAAATTTGCATTTCCTCCCTCATTTTAACCTCTCTCTTCATTACTTGAGAAGATTTCAGATTGCCAAAATGCATGTGTTTATAATGTCAAATCTCGACTGACAATCAGGCCCATGTCTGAGATGATTAGGAATGTGTTTGACTACTCACTTGTTTTTTTTTTTTTCAATATTGCAACCGGGATTCTTCAGTATCTGATCGAGTTTTTAAAGCTACTGCAGTCTGATAATACTCTACACATTGCCTGAGTAACTTCAAGTTCTTGAGATCAGTTTTTAAAAAACTCACACTCGGACAAGAGCTCGCCAAGGTAAAATCAAGGCAACTCGGGCGAGTCAATGATTGAGTGGAAATATTTTATTTGATTTTTTCTAATTTTTTTATACGGGCAAATCAAAGGAGTTTTTGATTGAGTCATTAGGGCTGAAACCACAAGTTGGCTCGGGCAAGTCAACGATTTTACTCGAGGAGTTTCTAAACGATGCTAGAGATATTTAATCCTTCTTCTAGGACCACCATGTTCTTTTTGATTTTTAGTAAAATTTTCCTATTTCCTAAGATGAACACTGCTTGGGCATTTAAGAGTAATCATCTAGACTTCACATCCTGCTAAAGATTAGGGTACTTCGCTTTTGTGCAGTATTTATAATATTAAAGATTGCGTGATTCCAAATGTGCCATAAATTTTTGGTTTGATGTTAATATATTTATTGCATGTGCAAGTTCCTGTTAAGTTTGTGTTGTAAACAATATTTCTTTCCAAATAGTTCTTAATTGCACTCAGTTTTACCAGAAACTTGCAACAGATTGTCATCAACCAATTTTCTCGGGTTGCTTCGGCTGCTCGGTGTTCTTTTTTTGGAAATGTCTCTCTTGGGACCAGCATTTCACTCAATGAACTCCGCAACATCTACGACGTGGTAAGTTGCTGAAAAGGCAAGGAGTTCACATGTGGATAATGTACATTGTACATCCTTTTGGTCTTTTATGTCCTTCGTGTTTTTCCCCTGAAAATTTCATATTTTTTTCCTAGAATAATGTACATTGTACGTGGGCAGGTGGTTCTTGCTTATGGTGCCGAAAGTGACAGAGTTCTGGGAGTTTCTGGGGAAGTATGTTTCCTGTGATCACAACCTTTTTGCATTGTTCTTGGTTGCAATGAAACAATAACCCTCTAAAAAAGGGGAAAAAGGAAGAATAAGAAGAAAGAAAATCAAACAAACTAGCAGGTCATAATTAAATTGTGGCATTAATTGATGACTTGGTTAGTTGACTTCAAACATGGCTGCGCCTACTAGACCTCATCAATACTCAAGGCTGGAGTCAGATTTTCCCCGCCACCCTCACTTTGACTTGATTCTGCTAAAAGCTTAGAAAACATGAAAAGATCAAAATGCTTAGGCAGGCTTAACTGAAGCCTTAACAAACCAATAGTTGAAAATTATATTTGAGTCAATTTGGCGAGGAACAAGTCAAGTCTCAAGTCTATCTCCTTGAATTCTAAGGAGGCATGCATCTAAGTCTGTTGGTCTTTGGAAAAAAAAACTATTAAAAAAATGATAATTTTGTTAATTACCACTATCCCAGTGGAATGTAGTCCATGTTTCTGTTCTCTAAGTATCCCATGTGGACTCTACTGAGAGATCTCGCCTTTAGTGTCTATGTTCTAATCCTTGTTAAGTGTTGATTTTCTTAAGTAAACTGCTGTCATCATAATGCTAACCCTCTTGAGTTCTTGAGTTATATTGCTTTTCTGGTAACTATCCTATGTCAACTTGATTGAACCCTCTCAACTGGAGATCAGTTTGAGTCTTGAGTCGAGACCCATGTGGTTGAATTGTAGTCTTTTAATGCACATATTCGTAATTAAACGCTGATATCCAAATCAAGTGGACTCCATATTTTCTATACCATTTAGCTTGCACAAAGAACTTATGGTCATTTTGATTTCTTTTTCGCCGCTGTGAAGTCTTACAGTTGGAATTTGAATTCATCTTTCATGTCTTGTTCCCTTTGCTTCAAAGGAATTGGCAGGGATATACTCAGCTAGGGAATTCGTGTGGTGGTATAATGGGCACCCAGACTACCGCAACCTCTCACCTGACTTGAAGAGCACTGATACAGCCATTATCCTTGGTCAGGTATCTTTCATTATCTCTATCAGGTGGAGGCAAAACTGTAAACTTGCTGACTAGAAATCTAGTTATTGGTAACACAAAAATTCTTGTCTAAGTGCTTAACTGGATGTAGCTATGTATCTCAAAAAAGATGTATTTTTTTTCTTCTTTTCAATCAAATTCTACTAAATGGGTTTCCCCCTCCCAACTAGTTGTTTGGTTTATATTTCTTTTTTTGTTTTTTTTTCCTGCTGAATTCGCCTGAAACTGAAGTCCATAGAATGGACTCCATGAAATATTCTTTAAATTTACTGACTTTTCAATTGTCAGGCCTGTGTATATGGAATTTTTAGACAATTGTAGGTAATTGCCAACTTTCAAGCTTCTTCTTGGTGAAATGATCTTTAACTACTTCTCTTCCATCAAATTGATATAGTGATAATGGCGGGATTAGGATATTGTCATTGGTAAGCTGTGATGCTTTTTGGCATGTATGTGTGGAGAGAGAGAGAGAGAGAGAGAGAGAGAGATCATTTTTTTTGTCTTAGCCAATATTAGAGCTGCTTCAGTCCCTTAGAAGCAGGAATCATGCCTCATGGGTGCCGCTCTCATGCTAGAATCTTGATTTGGCGATCCTTCCTAAGGAGTGACCAAGGAACACGACTCCAAAGATAGATGGCTGCGGACGGGTTTAGTTTTATCTAGGGTTTAGTTTTTTCTACCATTCCCAAGAAGAAAAAAAGAAAAGAAAAACAACGCTTATAGATCAAGCCTTTAGTTTTATCTGATTCTGATCAAGGTTAGGTCAACAACAATGAGCCGAACTTGTGTTCACTTCGTAGATCGACAAGCTCAATCATATCCATATGGCACATGTGATGCGGTGTCCAAGAATGATACTTAGAAAACATCCTTGCAATGACCCTTCTCTCTCTCATATACACACTTGAGGTGGTTATAAATTATTATTTTTTGACATACTTAAATTTTGAAAGACATATAAAGAAAATATTACATAAACTCTCCCAACCTTAGACTCTTCTAGACCCCCACGCTTCCCTGCCCCCGCTGCCGCACCCTCTTCGTACTTCTATGTTCGGTCCTAATGCATTAAGTTACAGGAGGAACTAGAAATTAATGGGGAAAAACATCAGAAAAATAGAAAAGTGAAACAACAAAAAAAAACTAGGAAATTTTAGCAATTGACAGAGCATGAATAATATAAGAGAATAGAAAAGAAAAACAACAACGAAATTGGGAAATTGTAGTATTTGATAGAGTATGAATAATATAAGAGGGAGAAAGTAACAATAAAACTGATCATAGTTAATGACTCTAGAATGAGTGGCTATAATCACGAAACAACTTTTGCATCTGAGGAATCAGTATATGGAAAGCTACTCAGTCAGGAGATACCAGAGGATCAAGGTTTAAAAACTTGGAACTTGACGCAACACGATGAAGATCCAAGTTGACTATTTTTTTTTTTGAATTTAATAAGTTTATGTTGTTGTCTCATTTTTTGAGTACTCATTCAGTTATTTGACTACTTCCTCAGTTACTCGGATTGTATAAAACCATGCCTTTTCTCCCTTGCCCGATATTGATGAAGTTGAATGTACTTGCGTGTTTTTCCTGTGCTTGATATATTTTTCAAACATTGATGAAGATGGCAGAAAATTCATAGCTAATAAATGGAGTTGCAAATAATCTTTTTGATCCATGTGATACTCAAATGTAGTAATCCTGTAATAGTCATCGCATTATTTTCATGGCTATGGACCTTATCAGTTGTGACAGCTTTGAAGAGTTGTTCCTGTTGAGAAAATCCGTAGGGCAAATCTGATTCGATCGTGCACAAATAAACAGAGAAGATAAATAAAAAAACAAGCCACAAGTTCAACACTGAGAGTTTACATTGTTCGGCCAAGATGCCTACGTCCACAGGTGAGGACATGATCTTCCACTATGAGAAAAACAAACTACAAAAATTACAATGGATTAATCAAACCCACAAACCCGCAACCCCTTCCTTTCCCCCTCACCCTAGATCGTACAAGTGACAAACCCAAGAGTGAACCCGACCCCCCCTCTCCCACCCACGCACCCAAAGAGAACTCTCTCTCTCTCCCTAAAGCCCAAGCCGCCACAGTCCCTTTGTTCGTGCGATGGCAATTTTATACTTGGTTTTCTAAAAAACCTAAATAACATATTTCTATTTTTTCCTTCCACTACACCTGGTGGGAAACAAGGTAACTTTCCCAACAATCTCCACCTCGGCCATTTTCCCAGCCACCTGAAGATTTCTCGTTGACATTGCCACCGTCCCATTGTCACAAACCGTCATTGGCCTTCCGAAGTACCAGCTACACACCATTGAATCATCCTGGTTCTGATTCCTCCCGACTCGATGAACACGACCAATGCACATGTGTAGCTGTCCAACCCTTGACTCACTTAGTCAACCATGGAGAGGGATTTCGATTCATCCTCCCCATCGCTGGTACCACCATCTCCTCACTATCGTTTGCAACCTAAAGACTCGTCTTTGCACCAACTGAGAAAGAAACCCTATGCGTGCTTGCGCTACCACTCCGTTTTCACCTTACTAGCGAGATCTTAGGAACATTAGTGACCGTGCCCATGGCCAGATGATATAATCCGCCACACCTCTCTCCATTCATCAGGAGCATACAACCACGTGTGATTTTCATGGCTCCACCTGCAGCCAAATACCTGCAACCCCTGGAGTCCAACCGGCCAAGTGACACTAGATTCTTCCGTATCTTTGGGATATATGCCACAAAACCCAAAGTACGAACCACTCTATCGAACACCTTTGTCTTCACTGTTTCAACTCTCGTTACATCACAAGCAGACCTGTCACCCAAGGACTCCACCTGCCCTTGTCTCCTTGAATGTATCAAAATATTCCCTTCTATAGCATATATGTATAAAGCACCCTGAATTTAGAATCCATTCATCATAAGAAGTGTGATTATTTGTGGAGACTGTGAGAATGTCTCCAACCTCTTCGCTCTGCACATTCGTTACAGTCACCACTGTATTTGTAGCACCATTGTCCAACTAGTCAGCTCGCTTTGGACAATCCCGCTTGATGTGGCTGTATTCCTTGTAACGATAACATTGCATGCCCTTTCCGCTGACCCTGGATCTTGACGTGCATTTTCCTAATCCCCTGTTAGATGACCTTCATCTCTAATCCCCACCACGAACAACCAATCCATGCTCTTGACTCCCCTCAAGAATAGGTGTCTTTCACTTCTCATTCGATAAGAGCAACGCCGTGACTTCCTCTGACTTCACTGTATCTGGTGCAAACCCGGAGGCTCGCGAATAACTACTCGAACTTTAGGAGCTCAATGGGACCAAATCTTCATATCCTTACAACCATCCACAATCCATAAACAAGTGAAGAAACATTTAATGGCAAAATTTCAGCACTAATAAAGTATGGACTAAACTGTAGACAGCTAGCCATCAATGGAAAATACTTCTACTTCAAGCAATTATCGAACATATCAAATAAATAACTCAGGATGGGATTTAAAGGCTCAAATAAAAGCCTTTATTCAATGATTCATTGCTGTCTACAACAAGAAATAAAGATCTAGGGCCCCTAAGATTACTAAAAGGCGGTAAAAGGCTTAAAAGAGGCTAGGGTAATCTGCTAGTAAAGTTCCTAAGGGTTTCAAAGTAGCAAAAAGATCAAGAAAAGGGCTGAAAATATAGAAAAATCTCACTGATAACGCAACAGTCCTTTCACTTTGAATTTTGCTAGCAAAGACACCAAGTGAATGGGGGAGCAGCCTGTGGTCGCGTTCCAAAACTCCGGACAGCAGCAACCTCTCGAAATATTGTTGATGAAGATGATTTAAGAGGAGTAGAGACGAAGAAAATAGTTGGAGACGTGGAAGAAGAGGATAAAGAAGGTAGCAGTTGGGAGATTCAAGAAAGGAGAAAGAGAGAGGAAATCAAGAGAAAGATATAGAGCGCAGCGAGGGCGAGAGAAAAATTAGAGAGACGAGAGAGACAAAGAGAATGAGAGAAATCAGAGAGAGGGATGAGAGACAGATAGAGAAAGAAGAAGAAGAACAAGGGGAGGAAAGAGAGAGAACTCACCTTGTAGAGGGGAGGAAGGAGAGAGATAGTAACGCCCTAGGGCGTGTTGGAGAAGGGAGGCCGTCGGCTCCTTTTTCTTCTTCTCTTAAATGATGTTTCAAAACTAGGGCTCTCTCCCCCCATATCTCATATATATATATATATATATATATATATATATATATATATATATGTCTTTAGTGGGCCCTCTTTGCTATCTTCACTTATTATGAATTGAAAAGACTTCAATGCCCCTAATCACAAAAGAAAGGAGTTAGTAGCATAAGGGCATAACAGTCAAAACTAACTAAAAAAAAAGAAATAAAGGGTAAAGTGGTGTTTGCAAAGGTGGGCTCTAGATGATGTGGACATCCCCACATCTAGGATAATCCAATAATGTCAAGTAAGTCCGAAAAAACCAAAATAAATAAGTGCAAACATAATAAATGGTGATCCAACGATCGGATCACATCAGTATCCTTATCATACAATAAAGTCGCATGAGATTGTCATACGAATCAGGAAGCAAAGTAAGAAGCAAAAGGGCCTTGTCTTCTTCCTTCAACTTTTCATCAACCTTTATGGAGTTGATCGACAAGCTCGTTGAACATCGTAATGTGTTCCTGAAGATTCCCGCCTTATTACATCTTCTGCCTGTACAACTGTCGCTTAAGATACAGTCGGTTGGTCAAGCATTTTGACATGTAAAGCTGTTTAATCTTCTCTAATAATGTAGGCACTTCTTCTTCGTCCGTAACGTTAAACATAACGTTATCTGCCAGATATAGTCGAATTGTGCTGACTGCCTTCGATTCAGTGTCTTCCCACTCGGCATCCGTCATCTTCTCTGCTTTCCCATCCTTTCCCTTCAACGTCTTAGCCAAGCCTTTTTGAATTAGGATGTCCTTCACCCTCATCCGCCATTGGGTGAAACTGCCCTTTTCGTCAAACTTGTCGATGTTGAACTGAGTAGAACTCGATTTTACCATCATTTCAGACACTCCACACTTCTCGTTGTATGGCTCCACCTCGAACGAGAATCTCTTAGATAATCTTTGTACCCTTTGACGATCACTGTAACCGCGATCCAATCACAACACCCATGGTCACTACACCCGTCCCGCTAATTGCTCCAACCTGAGCTCTAATAGCACTTGTTGAGAAAATCCGCCTAGCAAATCCAATTCGATCATGCACAAATAAACGAAAAAGTAAAATGAGAAAATAAGCAACAAGATGAACACCAAGATTTTACTTGGTTTGGCCAAGATGCCTACGTCCACAGGTGAGAACATGATCTTCCACTTGGAGAAAAAAACAATATACAAGAATTACAGTAGATTAATCCAAACCCAGAAAACCGCAACCCTTTCCTTGCCTTCTCATCCAAGATCGTACAAGAGAGTAACTCGAGAAAAAACCCAAGAGAATTCGAAAAAACCCCCAAGAGAAGTCTCTCTCTCTCTCTCAAGCCCAAACCGCCGCACTCCTTTTGATCGTGCGATGAAAACTTTTTACCTGGGTTTTCTAAAAACCCTAAATAACATATTTCTATTGTTGCCTCCCACTATACCCGGTGGGAAACAAGGGAACTTTCCCAATAGCTTCATTGTGTACAGGTCCGAATTGTTAAGTTATTGAATCAACACCAATTGCTGATGGTCATCACATTTGCATAGAACTGTACACCGCAAACCGTAACTAACTTCCATCGCTAGAATTTAATAACTTATCGGCTAAAGATTGATTGGTAAGTTCCGTCACCGGTATTGAGGTGGCATACTCTAGAGGTGGTCTTTCCTTGTCCCAAAGGAACTATGTTCTGGATATATTAGAGGAGATGAGATCCTTAGGAACAAAGCCGGCTGAGGTTCTAATGGATCCCAACGTGAAGATTTTTCCAGACTCGGGGGAGTTGTTGGATGATCCTGGCAGGTATAGGAGATTGGTTGGTAAGTTGATTTACTTGACTGTGACTCATCCCGATATATCCAATGTAGTGGGAGTGGTTAGCCAGTTTATGAGTTCACCTTGTACTTCACATTAGGCAGCCGTCCTCCAGATAGTTAAATACTTGAAGAGTGGTCCTGGAAATCATATTAGACTAGAGGGGTTCACTGATGTAGATTAGGCAGGATCTCCAGTAAATAGGAGATCCACTACATGTTATTGTACATTTGTGGGTGGAAATCATGTATCTTGGCATAATAAGAAACAAGATGTTGTAGCTAGATTGCGCCAAAGGCAGAGTATCGAGCTATGGCTCACACATATGGAGAGATGACGTGGTTGAGATCTCTTCTGATGCAGATTGGCATTCCTTCTTCATCTTCAGGCTCCAACGTCTTTGCATTGTGACAATAGAGCAACACTTCATGTCGTTTCTAATCCAGTGTTTCATGAGAGGACGAAGCATATTGAAGGTGACAGTCACTTCATTCGTGAGAACCTTCAGAGTGGAGAGATCAGCACCACCTTCATTCGATCTGGAAATCAGTTGGCAGATGTTTTTACTAAACCATTGGCCAAGTCCAAGTTGAGAGATATTTGTAAGAAGCTGGGGTTGTATGATATATACACTCTAGCTTGAGGGGGAGTGTTAGAAGGGTGTTTTTGATTTTACATGTAACCCTATATATATATATATATATATATATAGGGTTTATATATAGGAGACTCTCCCTTTCTCCCTCACCTCTTCTTCTTCTTTCTCTTCACTTTCTCTTGAACAAAGACCTTGAAAAACTTCTTAAATTTGTACATGTGAGAACTTTCGATAATCTCATTCAGATGTATTCATGTTTCTCATTCTGTAAGGTGACAGTTTATCGCTGGAATCCAGGAACTTATCAGCTGAATACCTTGAAAACTTGTCATTCAAAACAGAAAAAAAATGACCCTGAAAAACTTCTTTGATGTATACATATGAGGACGTTCGATCATGTCGGTAAATGAATTCAAATTTCTTGTTCTGTAAGGTGACAGTTTATCATTTTAATCTACAGCCTTATTGCTTGCCCATGGACACACAGCAAATGGTAATCAATGGACATCAATATTTTATTGGCTTTGTTTACTCTTGTTTATTTGGTCTTGTCTACATGACTTAGACACGGTCACAAGAGGTGGATAATTCAGAAAAGGTGGCATACATATTGAACAAGGTTGTGAGACAACAGTTGGAAAGAAGAAAAAACTTACATTATGAATTATCTTTGTCAGTGTCATAAATTTCTTCCAACTGAGATGCATTTTTCCAAATATTATGTTTTTATGTATGTCTTCAATACATCAAATGTGATACACAATCGCATTCCTATAAACTTAGTTGCTTGAGGGAGCAGTCTCTGTTGTTTGCCATTAAGAAGACCATGATGTTGTCTGAAAAAGCCTCTACAGTGAAGTTACAGAATTTTGTGTTCATTTTCAGGGCAATGTGGCTCTTGATGTTGCCCGTATACTTTTGCGACCTATTGCAGAGTTGGCAACAACAGATATTGCGAACCATGCATTAGCTTCTCTGAAGGAAAGTTCTATAAGGTTTGTTCTTTACAGTATCTATTAGATAACAACTGTAAGATTTCCTTTTTAAATTTCAATTTTTACATGTTACGCTACCACTTTGTTGGTTTCAGGAAAGTCCTTTTGGTTGGGAGACGTGGACCAGTGCAGGCTGCTTGTACTGCAAAGGAACTACGCGAAATTCTCGGTAGTTCTAAACTGTTTCTTTTAATTGGCCATTATGACATACTTGCACTTTCTTTTTATTTCCTTTCGTGGTGTTAAAGTGAAATGAAAGAGACAACTGCTAAGAGGAGACCACCCAAGTCATGGAGCTAGGGTTAGAGAGGAAGAAGAAAGAAGAAAGAAGAAAGAAGAAATAAGGAGAAGAGGGAGTACATGACGGCCCCTATAAACATCTTATATATTACTCACTTAGTAGGAATTACAATAATTAGAGGACATTACGATGGGCCCATCCTAAATACTCACTAGTAACTTTAAAAAAAAAATACATGGAAAAGGTATATAAGAGCTACTTAACTTTCTATCTCTTAATAAATGGAATTCACATCTTGGTATGATTCAAAGAGATACTAGATTCTTAGAAAAAGAAAAGAGAGAATATATGATGGCATAGATATTTATTAATTTTAACAGTTACAATTAGTTATGTTATGGATTGAATGGAGACAAGCAGGTAACATATTAAGACTGGGTTTCTTCCTGTAACTGATTTGTCTTGATACTTGATATAGTCCATCACGACATGGAACCCTGCTGAATCTTATAAATTTATTAACATTTTCTGTTAAGTGTATACATGGTCTATATATATTTTGTAATATGTTTTTAAAAATTTCTGGGCTATGATTTAATTTTTCCATTTAATAAGATTCAACTCCATTTTTGTTTCTGCATTCAGTTTTATCTCAGCTGATTTTATAGAGTTCTTTGTTTTTGTAGTTTGTTGTAAATAGATTGAGTAGCCAATGGTGTCTTGTTTCAGGAATTAAAGATCTCCTTGTACACATACAAGAGACTGATCTACTCAAATCACCAGCTGATGAGGTAAAGAAATGTTTCGTTTTTAAACATACAATGTTTACTTTCAATATATGCTTTTAGTGTTTTCATATTGCAGTTGATAAAGTTTTTATATGGTGTCCGTGCAGACCTGCACTTAATCAAGGTGCAGCCCTTGATATTTAATCCAATAGCAACCCACTTTTTAAGAGGCTGCTATTGGATCAAATATCAAGGGCGACACTTCTGTCGTACCCTTATTACATGCATGTAAGCACGTACATCATATAATTTCTCGCATTTGATATATGTTGAAGGCATTAGTGTGGGTCTGTAGCTGATTCTTTAGCATGCTTTCTCTTCTTGTTTGTAAGAAAATCGAGTGATTATATTTGTCCTTGTTCATAAACTTAGGGTTTCTGCCATAGTACCTGGGTGTTGTCACTAATTGCAGGAAGAGCTAAAGAATAGTAGAACCCAAAGACGAGTGTATGAGTTACTGACCAAAGCAGCCACCTCCCAAGAGTTACATCCTACTTCCACCCAGCGTGAACTCCACTTCGTTTTCTTCAGGAGACCAGAGAGCTTTTTGCATGATAGCAGCAGCAATATTAGTGGTGTTCGCTTTGAGAAGACTTATTTGAAAGGTTTGCTTTATGGAATACATAGTGCCTTTCATATGCTTGCATACATGCACCCATTCTTTCTCCTTTGATTGATAATGTCATGGCTTAAAAGCATTTGTTAGAGAGGCATAAAACTATAAGTTGATTTCTTTTTATCTATTACTCCCGAATATATAAAGTATATTCGAAATTAGCTGTTGGGAATCCTGCTTTAGCCAAAAAGTTGCTCTTTAGAGGGAAATTTTTTTGAGCAAGTCCCCAAATACTACTTATAATAACATAAAATTGACATTGGAACTCTGTTTGCCAAAATGTCCTTTGAGTAACTCAAAAAGCGTATGATGGTTTTTGCCCAAAAACTTTTGTTATATATTCTTATGAAAACATCAATCATTTTTAAGATATGAAACACTAGGACTAATAAAATTTTAGGGAAAAAATTGATTTTAAATTTGCGAAGGCATTTTCATCAACAAAATTTTGATGTGCTGTTTAGGGACTTTTTGGAATTGCATTTCAAAGAATTAAGCCCCTGTTCGTTTGTGATTGTGACAACCTATTGTGATCTCCAAACCGATTAATGGACTCAAGCCATTTCATGATTTTGGGTCACTAATTGGTCTAGAAAAGTAATTAGCTACTCCACATCTTGGATATGCACTTCCACTGTTATAGCTCATGCCTAGAGTTAGTGTGGCTGACATTATTCATTACATGGAATTTTTGAGTTGCTTTTCAACGAATTTAATCTTTTGTCCATTTCGGTTGCGTTCATTAACCATTCTGGTGATTCTCATTCTGGAAGCCAGAATCATTTCTTATTCTTTGGAGTGCTTCCAGAATAAGAATCATTTTTAACTCATTAATAAGATTCGGTTTTTCTAGTTTTTGGAAAAAAATCATGTTCTTCTGTCATCAAAAAACTTGATTCTAGTTTGGCCATCAATATCAGGCCCACTTTGACCATAAGTCGATCATTTGGTTCAGCTTCTGATCCTCTTTAGAAACCTGCAACAGCTGAAAGGAAGGGGGACTGTCTAATTCATCGATTCCTTTAGAGACCATGGCATTTATTTCTTCCTTACCGATGAGATGCTGATTTGGGCCTTTACAAGCTATTTGCCTATTGATCATGGGCTCCAACATTGAAGAAGAGGTTTTGGACTTTCTACGTGTCCAACTTTATCAAGCTCATCTGAACCTTATATGCGATGTTGAGACCCTTTTTCAATGATCTGTAAACAACTTATCTTAGATTGTCCTGAGGCGTATTCTGTAACAGAAAAACCCATTGACAAGGTCAGATACTACTCATAGAATCAAACTCTTCAAACCTTTTTTTTTTTTCAAATTAAAAATTTAAAATGACAAAAACACTTCAAACCTATTGAAATTTTCAAAACTGTTGCACATTTGGAACTGATAGGAGATTCAGTTATAGAAAAATCCAACAACGTCAGATGATACTTAATAAACCTGAGCTCATGGATCGAGCTCTTTTAATTTTCTTTTGTTGGGATTTTGCCAAGTTAAGAAATCAGAGGATCTATGATTTGTTGGTAATTCCAGGAAGCAGAACTTCTTGAATGATATTTCCATACGAGAGCAATCTTAAAAATGAAACCCCTCCTAAACTGCACACAAGAAACTCCAAACCATCTCACTGAAAAGTGTCAAACACTTCTCATCCGTACCCAAATCCTAAAACATGAAATTTAAGGAGGTAAAGTTACATGCATTGTTTTGAAAATCTTACAATTTACGGTTCGATTTACGATTCGATTTACGATTCTTAGGCAAAACGATTTGAATCCCATGTTGAATCTTAATTTGTATGAATCTTACAATTTTTTATTGAACGATTCGATCGTAAATCGTACGATTCATACGATTTATGCGATTTATCTAAATTAAGTTTTGTATAAAAGAAAATATGTCTTTCTTTCAAATGACCTCATTTCCTTTCTACGTTACAAGAAGCCTTTGAAATCCCTCTCATTAGAAGGAAGAAGACAGAGGAGGAGGAGGACTTTGAACGAATCGAACCAGTCGAGCACAAAGCATTTGTTGAGGGCGTTATTCACATCGAGGTGGGAGTCGAGGTGGGAGACTACCATAATAAGGACAACATTGATTCCTGTCTTTTATGATTGATATTTTTCATTTGATGTTTGAGATTTTGAGAATTGATATTATCTTGTGTCTTTTTTTAAAGATTATTAACCAAGATGCATGGGTTTGGATGAGAATTAGATGATTAGTATGTGTTAAGTTTGTCAGCAAACAATTCGTATTACGATATTGAATGATAATCATGGTAGTTTCTGTTTGAATTAATAAATTTAGATGAAAAATGAATAATTGGCTATTTTAATTCTTTAATTTATTTAAAAATTTTTATTGTACATTTTTTTTATATTTTTGAATGAATCTTACGATTTACGATACGATTTACAATCCGATACAATTCGACTCCGATTACGATTTACGATCGATTCCGATTTTCAAAACATTGGTTACATGATCCCAAACAGAAAAGAGGAGCAGATATAAACATTGTGTAATTCCACCGCAGTGCATTTTCCAGTGCTTGATGACTTTTACAGGGTGTTATTTGCTGCCACTCCAACGACACATGATGTGGGTTCTGACATCAAGCAGTAGAACCCCTGTCTTTCGCTTCCTTGGTCCATCGTTCTCCGGTAGATTACCAGTGAGATCCCCGCCTGGCGACGGTGTATTGGATCCGTCGCCGTGTTCTCGTTCGTTGGTTGCTATTGCAGTTTTGAGGCCTGCCGTTCTCCCCCGTTGAACCCGACAATTCCTTCTTTTTAATTTAATTCTTTGAAGCGAGAATAATCTGCTCGAGAAAATATCTCCTAAAAATCAGGATGCATCTAGATGTACTGTTCAGCGACTTTTTAGAATTGCATTTCAAAGAATTAAGGTCCTGTTTGTTTGAGATTGTGACTTGTGAGCCCCAAACCGATTAATAGACAATTTTAAAAAAGAAAAAAGAAAAAAATCAGGATGCATCTATATATTAGTTATTGAAATCATTAAAGAAAGTCATTCTTGTTATTTTTTAGTGAAAAAATGAAAAATGACTCCTGAGAATGGTTAAAGAATGCAACCTTAATGATTTTGGATCACTAATTGATCCTAGAAAAGTAATTAGCTACTTCATCCCTTCTTGGATGGGCACTTCCATTGTTGTGGTCTTGTAGATCATAGTTCATATCTAGGATCAGTGTGACTGACATTGTTCATTACACTGCAGAAGATGATGCTTCTGGCAAACAGCTTGCGATTGGCACGGGGCAATTTGAAGACCACAAATGCGGGTAATCTCACTCTACAACAAGTTTATACCAGTCAGAATTCGTTTTTCTTTCATCCTTTTAGTTTGATAAAGCTCTCATCAGGGTATAAACTTTTTGGTATTTTGACATGGGCATCTTGTCTATTGGCTTCTTTTATGTAGGCTAGTGCTGAAGAGCATTGGATACAAGTCCGTTCCAGTTGACGGGTTACCTTTTGATAACCGTAGAGGTCAGACATTTTACCTTATTTGTGCACTGTATTTCCCTGTTCATCTGCATCTGTTTAAGCTATTGTTTGACTAGCCGTTTGTCCTCTTGATGAAGTCAGTTATGCATCAATTAAGAGACTTAATTTCTCATGTTACTGTATATTTTATTCTCATGACTTATTCAGGTATGGTTCCAAACATTAGAGGCCGAGTTCTAAGGGATAGCCCAGATAATGCAATCCCTGATCAAGGATTGTACGTTACTGGATGGTTGAAGAGAGGACCTACTGGAATCATTGCTACAAACCTCTACTGTGCCGAAGAAACTGTAAGCATACACCAACTACCTTATTTCGTCCAATAATGAAACGTAGTATTGTGTCATGTGCAGGGTTTAACAACTCAACTTGGACTAAGGGGCTCAGCCAGAGTTGACTCAGTTTATTCGGTTAACTTTTTCAAATTTCTAAGCACATGACAAATTATTTTTAGGGTGTTTGTATAAACAGGGTTATGTTCTTTCACTTGCCCGTTCTGACTTCTCATATTTCCTTTATCAGGATTATCAAGTTATTTAAAGACCCATTCAAAAAAAAAGAAAAGAAAAGAAAAGAAAAGAAAAAATCAAGCTATTTAAAATACCCATATTCCAAATGAAGAAATTCTAACTCGAAAATATCTGTTTTTCTCCAAAGATTTCTTGCTAAAACAGGTTAATCGAAGATTTTGAAAAGCATGTTAGGCCTTCACATACTAACTTCTAATTACTAGTTACAAACTTCTAATCAAATTTCTAACCGCATCAGAGAGTATTTTTACGGTGTTGCTTTCACTTGCCCACTCCGACTTCTGATGTTTAAGTTTATCAAATTATTTAAAGAAACCATATTGCAAATGAAGATATTCAAAGTCGAAAAGATTTTTTTCCTCAAAGAATGAAGGGGCCAAGGGACTGATTGAGAAAGATTTCTTGCTGTAACAGGTTATTCATAGATTTTGATAACTGGTTAGGCCTTCACTTACCTGCTTCTAATCAAAATCGTCTCAATGACATTGACTCAGTTCACAACCATTTCTAACTTACCGTATTAGCCTCCGACTAGTTTGCTGTTGTTGGCAGGTGGTGAGCATCACCGAAGACCTGAAACAAGGGATACTGACATCTACTTCTAGCCCAAATAAGCGGGGCCGAGAGGGTCTACTCCAACTACTAGACAGTAAAAACATCAGATATGTGCCTTTCAGTGGCTGGGAAAAGATAGACTTGAAAGAGAAGAGCGAGGGAAGCCTGCTAAATAAGCCCAGAGCAAAGATAACAACGTGGGAAGAGCTATTGAAAGTTGCCAACGAATGAAACACCATATTACACATTTACAAGTTTTTATTACATCGTTCTAACAAAGTTTTTTTTAAATTCAATATCATAGTGTTTTTCCATCGGTAGAGTGGTGCCGTTGCATGGCGATAACAGGTTCATTGCAGCGTCTGCACTAACGGTCTAAAACTAAAATTATACAAAGTTACATCTGCAAAAAGCTAGTAAACCAAAATAAGCATTCTGAGCTTATCTTTTCGCTTCTGTATGTTTTTATAATGAAAATGTTTTGTTTTCTTTATAATGTACATACTTCTCTCGCTTTTAGCATGTATGCCTTTGTGTGGTCAGCCTTCCTTACTGTACTATACAAATAAGTAGAAAAAACTCCAACAAAGATGAAGGGCATGGAGACCTATGCTGGAAAGGGGGGCAGTGAATGGAATCGTCGGGTTTGCCAGGCAAACAGGGCATGTTATTTCGTCACTTGAAGAACTAAAAGATCTGTCTTGATAGATGATGACTAGAGAAGGGCGGAAGCAAAAGAAACATTTCCTGTACATCAATGCAAAGGGCAAGTTACACATATTCTGCGACTGATAATTTAAAAATCAGAAATTTTGTCTTCCAATCTCACATTGCATTTGCCCCAAGGTACAAAAAATTGAAGAACTGTAGAATAATGACTTGCCTGGCAAACAGGGCATGTTATTTCGTCACTAGAAGAACTAAAAGATTTGTCTTGATAGATGATGATTAGAGAAGGGCGGAAGCAAAAGAAACATTTCCTGTACATCAATGCCAAAGGGCAAGTTACATATATTCTGCGACTGATAATTTAAAAATCTTAAATTTTGTCTTCCATTCTCACACTACATTTGCCCCAAGGTACAAAAAATTGAAGAAACTATAGAATAATGACCAGCATGAATTGAATCCTTGTCTGCATGCAGATGCATCTCCCAACCGCTTTGGCCGGAAGGGTGTGTGCGGTAGTGCCAGGACCGGTCGCGGTTCAACAAGTACAATCAATTTCACTTGAGGTTGAGAGGTTATTTTAGGAATTTGGAATTGGTTAAGAAGATGAGAAGGGGTGCTAGGGAGTGATGCGGTGCCAACATGGCGGCCATGTCACGCCTGGGTGGAGTTCCAAGGTGTATTCCACTCATAATAATGCAGCCCTGTTTTTTAACCTGATTTTTGGACCTCTAGATGATAGAATCTAGAAAAGTGGTAAATTAGGAAGTTACGGATCTCTTTGAGATGTTTCCAATGAGTATAGGGCACCTGTAAATTAGACAAGTGGTTAGAGAGATATGGCAGCTTAAGTAGACTGGATTCCCAAGCTAGTCAAATTTTGTGATTTCCAAAACAATTTATGATATGTAAGTCCCTAAGCCAGCTAGTGGAGGAGCTTGAACGAATTTTCTCTTGGAGTCTTTCATTTAAAGGGATAGAAACCATCTTTTGAAGGGGATTTTGGATTTTGATAAACTTATGTTATTAATGATGTATCAATTGGAACTTAAAAAAAAATGATGTATCAATTGGGTTGAGCATTGCTCCCATTTTCTTCTTTTGCTCATAGTTGTGTTCGTGTTCTAATTTTTTGGTTCTTCCCTCTTAAGCACCTGCAGGTATCAGAGCTAACATTACTCACTTGGGCTAGCCACGATTTGGTTTCTTTCATGGCGGCACGAAGAGGTAGAGGAAGGCGTGGTAACTAAATGATGGAAGATTTGAGAGATGGAAGTGATGACGAACCTCAAGCGTTTCGAAGATAAGTCACTATGCGAATTGAATGCTAAGAAGTTCGTAGTGAGCGTGGTGGATCAAGTCGTGAAAATTGTAGTAACGAGTCCGATGTGAACCCCTTCGCTAATACTCGCGAGGAGGCTAGGTTGCGAAGGTTCTATCATGATTTTGGCACCGTCAAGATTGATTTCCCAGAGTTCCATGGTCGTCTACAACCTGAAAAGTTTCGTGTTAATGCCATTGAGAAGTTCTTTGATTACAAGGAGACACCTGAAGGCCAATGTGTGAAGCTTGTGGCTACAAGGCTTCGTCGTGGCGACGCTTTGACATGACGGGATAAAGTTTAAGAAATGAGGATTCATAAGGAAAGCATAATATTTCTTCTTGAGAGAAAATGAAGTTTAGGCTTGAGGAGAAATTTCTTCCATCATATTTTCTCAAATTATATTTTCCTAATTCAACAACCTAGGCCAAGAATCCAAGAGCGTGTTGGATTACACTGAAGAGTTCTACAAAATCATGGCTCGTAATGATATTCAAGAGAATGAAGATAAACTTGGGTCAAGGTGTGTTGGCTGTTTGGAGTTTTGTATTCGTGATGAGGTTGAAAGGCACTGATCATTGAGTGTCAATGATGCATATCAACTAGCCTTGAAGGTGGAGGCTAAACTTGCTCGTCATGGTGTGAAGAAGTTTGTGGATGTTCGAAGTCTCTATCCTTCAACTCAAAGTGAATCTTCAGATAGTGGTGGTGCAAATTTGAAATCCTAACATTTCAACAAAAATTCTTCAAAATTAGCCCATACTCATCATGTTGGAAATCAGCCCAATCGTTCAAACAATCCAAATGCTTGTTTCAAGTGTGGTTAAATTGGCCATCGTTACAAAGATTGTTGAAAGAGACAAGCAGCGGGGTTCGGTGATGAAGAAAATGATGAGGATCTTGTTGGTGATTCAAATTAGCCTATATATGACCTACAATAAGAGGAGATCGAACCCGAGGAAGGAGAAAGTTTGGTGATCCAAAGAGCACTTACTACACCAAGGTTGATTTCGATGATTGGCTTCATTCCAACATTTTCAAGACTCGTTGCAAATCTCATGACAAGGTTTACACCATTGTGATTGATGGTGGGAGTTGTGAGAACATTGTATCTCAAGAAATAGTGAAGAAGCTCAAGCTCCAAACTGAGCACCATCCAAAGCCCTATCGGATTGAATGGTTCAAGAAGGGTAATGAGGTAAAAGTTACTGAGCGATGTTTGATTTCATTTTCTATGGGTAGAACTTATCATGACCAAGTTTGGTCCAAGCGTAGTTCCTATGGATGTTTGCCACATACTCCTAGGAAGGCCATGGAAATATAATAGACATGTCCCTAAGATTGGCCTATACTTAAGAGCTTACAAGAAGTGAAGAGTTTTCATGGATTGACCGCATTCTATCGCCGATTCATAAGAAATTTAGCACTATATCAGCCCCTTGACGGATTGCATGAAGAAAGATGGATTCAAGTGGACAAAGGAGGCCGGAAAGAGTTTTCAACATGTAAAAGACAAGCTGTCTAGTGCTCATGTGCTAGCTTTATCAAACTTTGAGAAGATGCTTGAGGTTGATTGTGATGCCTCTCATGTGAGCATTAGCAGAGTAATTAGCTAAGAAGGTCATCCCATTGCCTTCATTAGTGAAAAACTCAATGAAGCAAAGAAAAATTACTCTAACTACGATGAAGAATTTTATTTAATTGTTCAAGAACTTCGGCATTGGCGATCGTATCTTATTCAAACATAGTTTATTCTAAATTCTGGCCATGAAACTCTCAAGCACATCGACAATCAAGGAAGCCTAAACTAAAGACATGCAAAGTGGGTTTCATTCTTACAAGAATATACTTTTGTGTTAAAGTAAAAGAGTGAAAAGAGTGGAGGGTGCTCTTAGTAAAAGAGTAGCTCATATTAATTCTGTGAATATGCAGCTTGAGGGTTTGATGCCATTAGAGACATGTATGCCAATGATGAGTACTTTGGTGAAATTTGGAAGCTATACAAAGAAGGGAGGCATGAAGATTATCTTCTCCAAGATGATTTTCTCTTTAAGAGGAGTTGCCTATGCATTCCAAAATGTTCCCTTAGAGATTATGTTAGTAAAGAGCTACATTCGAGAGGTTTAGGAGGACATTTTAGAGAAGACAAAACTGTTTTACTGGTGAAAGAGAAGTATTTTTGGCATACCATTTACTAAGATGTGATGCGTTATATGAATAAATGCCGAATATGGCAAACATGCAAGGGGCATACTCAAAACACCGGTATCTACAGTCCACTACCACTTCTTAAAGCTCCATGGAAAGATGTTAGTATGGATTTTGTGGTTGGCTTGCCAAGAACTCAAAGAGATAATGATTCCATCTTTGTAGTTGTTGATCGCTTCTCTAAAATGGCTCATTTCATTCTTTACAAGAAGACTATGAATGCTTCCTATTTTGCTAATTTTTATTTCAATGAGGTGATTAAACATTATGGTGTTCCCAAGTTCATTGTTTCGGATAGGGATACTAAATTGCTCAGTCATTTTTGGAGGTGCTTGTGGAAAAGGATTGGTGCTAGCTTGCTCTGTAGTAGTGCCTATCATGATCAAATTGATGGACAAACTGAGGTGGTGGACCGAACTTTGGGAAATCTGCTTAGGAATTTGACGGCAAAGAGGCCCTAGCAATAGGATGTGGTGCTTCCTCAAGTGGAGTTCTCTTATAATTATGTGGTGAATCGTTCTACCGGTAAAAGCCATTTGTAGTGATCTATGGAAAAGCTCCAAAACTCTGTCTTGATCTTACACCAATTCCTAATCCACTATTGTCCAATAAGAAGGCAGAATATCTTACACCAATGATTCATGAAGAAGTGAAGAAGAATCTTAAAGAAAGTACCAAGAAGTACAAGCAAGCGGCCAATACTCTCTGTCGAACAGAAATCTTCAATGAAGGTGATCTTGTGTGGGTTTATTTGAAGAAAGAATGATTTTCCTCAGGTTCTTATGACAAGCTCAAGAAAAGATCAGTCCGTGCCGAATTCTCAAGAAAATCAATGACAATGCATATAAGATTGAGCTCTCTCCAAGTATCAATACTCACTTAACTTTCAATATTCAAGACTTGACAACATATCCTGGAGTGTCTGATGAGAACTCGTGGGCGAGTTTTTCTCGCCTGAAGACGATGATGCAGTGCCAACATGGCAACCATGTCATGCCTAGGTGGCTTGGGTGGAGTTCCAAGGTGCATTCCCACCATAATGATGCGCCCATTTTTTAACCCTATTTTTTGACTTCTAGATGAAAGAATATGAAAAAGTGGTAAACTAGGAAGCTGTAGATCTTTTTGAGATGTTTCCAAAGAGTATAGGCAATCATAAATTGGACTAGTGGTTAGTATGATATAGTAGCTTTAGTAGACTGCATCTGTGGATTCCCAAGCTAGTCAAATTTTATGAGCTCCAAAGATAGAAACCATCTTTTGAAGGGGATTTTGGATTTTGATAAACTTATGTAATTGATAATATACCAATTAGGTTGAGCATTGCTCCCATTTTCTTCTTTTCTTAGTTGTGTTCTAATTTTCTTCTTCTTCTCTCTTAAGTGCCTGCAGTAGGGAGATTCTTGATTCAAGAATTAATGAGTGATGCTTTCAAGAATAGGTTGGGTTGTTAATTAATAAAAGGCAAGAATGGAATTTTGGTGGTTAAAGAACATCTAGAGAAAAAGAATGGTTGTAGAAGGTGAAGGGAAGAATTGGGTAAGATTTTAAAGTGAAGGTGGTAAAATCGGGTAACTAACAAGAGAAGGGTGATGGGTTGTTTTCAGGTTAAGAAGGCTGACAGACTTGGGATTCAAGAAGAGTATTGTGGGCGTCTTTTGAAGTCTAAGAACGAAAGGGCTTGGGAGAGAGGGATCGACTGAGAAATATGCGACATTAGTAGCTATTAGTTGGGTGTTTATGGGCTGAGCGAATCAGCCGAGACAAGGGGTTATAGGTGGCGGTTAATGGCTGAGAGGAGACGAGGTTTAGGGATTTTTTGGGAGGTGTTGTTCAGTAATGTTTTAATGGGAAATAGGGAACCACTCGACTGGTTTTTTTGTGGCAACAACAAGCAACAGGTGGCTAGCTATGATCGGCAAATCCAAGGCTTTTATCCGGTGGGACTGGTTTTTGACGAACTTCAATCAGTGGGACGGGACGGGACTAAATCATACTTTTATTTCATTCATTCAAAAATGCCAAGTAAATTCGTTTACATCATGCTTATTTTATTGGCTTTGCATGACCTAATTCTAATCCTAGTAAAAAAAGGAAAATAAAAAACAAAATGACTAAACTAATCCTAAACTTTTCGACTTTCAACTCTGGCAAAAAATCTTGTAAAACAACTAACTTTTCCTAAATTTTAGCTAACTTGAACGACCAACTTAATTAGAATTCATCTAATAAGAAAACCATCTTAAATATCATAATTTAACTGAAAGAAAGGCTATCTCGGCCAATAGGAAAATTCTAACTAAAGCAAACTAAAATAATCTAATATTGGTAGATCCTTGGTGAACAAGGACTGTTGATTTGGTTTTTCTCTGATCCCTTCCAATTTATGGATGATCGGCTTCTGGAAGACATGATCTGGAATAATCTCGAAGCTAATTGTCGATCCGTATCATCTGAAGGTGGATCCGATTGTCCAAATCGGCCTGATCAAGGGTTTGAAGATCTCCGCCTTCGAAAGACGTAGATGCACCTACATCAAAAGTGGGGACCTGAAGCACCAAATCAAACGGGCTATCACTCACAATCAAAGGTTATCAAGGCTCGCCCACTGTTGATTTTGTTTCTTGTCCAAAGTAGACAATTACGGAGGTATGGGTTTCTCTCATATGGTCCTCTGGAGTTTGGCTGTTGGGGCAACCTGACAACTCTCTCTCTTACTTCTTGGCTTCAGTATCGCTTTCAGTCTAAACAAGTCATTGTCTTCGTCATTATCACTGTTGAAAACTCAGAAGTCAAATGCAGCCTCCCCTGAACATCGGACAACAGATGCAAAATCCAAGTAACAGGTCTATTAGACATGGAAAGATCTTTTATCTAACATGTGGCTTGTTAGTCAATATAACCACTCATATGAGAAGTTGATCTCTATAGAGTACATGACTTATAGACTTAAAAACAGCTAATCTTAGCATTAGAATATGGTTTTTTCAGTCTGTAATCATGGTCCAGCTTCATACTTTACAAAGAGAGATCCTCTTTGTTCCTTCTCCATGTGGAATAGTAAGATGATTTTTTGAGGGTCATTCTTACTTCCACTGTCTACAGCAAAAGGCCACAAACTTTCAACCATTTTTTTTCATGTTTGCTTCTTGTTGTAATAGTATCAGAGTCTGGTCACTGTCCTCAAAGAGACAAAATGTAGTGAGAAGCCAGAACCCAGAAAGAATTGCTGTTACCAGGGCACTTTTACTGGATGTGTGTGAAGTCGAATTATAAGGAAGCTGAACTTGGCATAAAACGGTAAGATGACTTCTTGAGGGTAATTCTCACCTCTATCGTATAAAGAAAAAGGCTCCAAGCGTTTTACAATTTTCTTTATGTTTGCTTCTTCTTGTAATTGTATCAAAGCCTGGTTATTTTCTATGCATGCATATATTATGCACCGACGCATAAAAGGATGGATTTTTGTATTGATGGTGTCAAGGAATGCAGTCACTTGTGTTGGATTTTTTAAAATATTTTATTTTTTAAATAGAAAAATGAGTTTCTATGAAGAGACTTCTTTTTCTGAAATGGTATTTCCACTCAAAAGACACTTGTGTCGACTGAAAGGGTACTTTCATTTGAAAGGATACCTTCATATTTTTTTTATTTTCTATAAACGAAGGCTTAGTGTCATGCCCCTGGAGCCATAGGCCAGACACGTGACAACGATTGCTCCAACCACAAATCTGATACCACTTGTTGAGAAACTCTGCCAGGCAAATCCGATTCAATAGTGCACAAATGAACAGAAAAGTAAAAATAAAAACAAGGCATAAGATGAACACTGAGATTTTACGTGGTTTGGCTAAGCCTACATCCTCGGGTAAGAACATGATCTTCCACTATGAGAAAAACAATATACAAGGATTACAATGGATTAACCGAAAGCCACAAACCCGCAACCCTTTCCTTGCTTCTCTCACCCAAGATCATATACAAAGAGTGACAAAAGAAGAAACCCTAAGAAGCACCCAAGAAAAAACTCTATTTCTCTCTTTTCTTTTTCTCTCACTTCTCCCTCTTTCTCTGGCCTAAGAGTTTACTGACACCCTCTTACGCAACAATAGTTGGTGGTATGAGAGATGTCTCTTTTATCAATGTTTTTCCAGAAGGAAACGTCCCATAGGAAACAAGGCAACATTCCCAACACTGACTCTAGCACGACAAACCATGTGATTCGTGATGCACCATTGCTCTCACGAATGACATAGTGCACCATCATGGTTTGTGTAGGATGAAACTTCTGGCCTCTTAGACGTGGGTGCCTAAGCGATTATACAGCATGTTGCAACACCCAAGGTATATATACATGGGATTAGCTAAGCTCCATCGCAAGAGGCTTTCCGCGGCTGGTCTGTTGCACGTCAGACATGCCACCTCATCAGTGGAGACAAAAGCTGTTGTCTTGTTTAACGAGGTGGCTGGTCTGATGTGCGACAGACCAGCTGCGAAAAAACCCTTTTGTGATGGACGCTAGCAATTCCATATATACATACATATATAATATAGAATTTCTACTAAGAAAATAGAAACCCCTAAAACAAATTCTGCAGGCATCACTGCAATTAGAAAAGCAAAAAGTAAAAGAAAAATAAAACGTCCTAGCAGGGATTGAATAAGCAATTCTTGCTATCGGAGAGAGGTGTTATCGTGGAGGAAGCCCAAAGATGATTAGAGATGAGAATAAATGGAACATAAAAATTGAGCTTAATTTTTTTTCGTTTCAGATTAATGGAACTTCAATGGAGCATTTTTAAGAGTTGAGTTTATGCTTATGCTTAATGGGTAGGCATCCTAGGGTTAGGCTACGCTAATTGACTTTAAGGTGGCTAATTTGGAGCATTAATGACTAATTGAGATTAGAAAATTTAGAATTATTCTAATGATTCTTAGGTGAATTTCCTTTTTAAAATCTAAGGGATTAAGGTGTAATTTGCAAAAGGGAGTTGTAGTGTTATATTTATTGTTGATGATGCTATTCGGGTTGATCCTTAGTTAAAACATAAGAATATTTAGTCATGAGCTGGCTAAAGTAACACTTAGTTTACCCGTGATTGAGTTATATCATGGGTAAACTAATTAGTTTCTCGTGAATCTGCTTTCATGTGCACTGTTGGTTTGGGCCAATTTGATTTGTAGATGCCTTGTTGAAACTATCTTTTACCTAATGAAGCTCATTTTCTTTTGAATTTTCATGATCTCTCCAATTCATCTTGATCGTTCTCCAATTTATTTTGACCATGGTCCTTCAGCTCTTGATTTCGCCTGGTTATTGGAGTAGGACCCTTTGATTTATCTTGATTATTCTGTTTGATGGGGCCTATGGTCAATCAGACAATTTCGGATATCAATCCGAGGCCCTTGGCTCTTGAATTGCTACATTGTATGGCAATCCAAGGGCCAAAATTTGCTTGTAGGTGGGATCTTGTTGATTCTCTTGATCTGTATGAGTTATATCATTAATTAGTTACCAGACACCATCTTCTAGGGTTCTTATCTCTTTGCAAATGAGTTTATCAAGAGTAGGGGTGCAACTTGGGTCGGGCTCAACCCGATTTTGGCTCGGGTTGGGTTGGCATATCCTCAGGTTGGGTTGGGAAAAGGCAACCCAATTTAATTTCGGGTTGGGCTAGAGTCGAGGCCCTAGCAACCCGACCCAACCCGAACCCGACTTCGCCCTCTAATTTTTTCTTGATTTTCTTTGGGTTATTTTATTTTTCTATTTAGCCCAAGGTGAACCCGAACCAACCCGACTCAACCTGACCCGATTTCGGGTTAGATGGGTTGGGTTTGGGTTAAGAGATTTAAAGGCGGGCTGGGTTAGGGTTGACCATCCTAACCCAGCCCGCCTTTAAATCTTTTTAAGTTTCGATTTTCTCATTCTCATTTGACCTGCTTCGTTTAAGTCTGTCTCATTAAGGCACTTACGGGCCCCAGTTTTATGACACTTTACGAGTCTCGCCACTCATCTTGAAATCAGTACAATTGACCAGGGAAAAAACAGCTATGTAAGTCATGAGAAAGCTTAAGTCAAGATAAAGCCCGTCTAATCGATAAATATATTTAGTTTCAGTTAAGGAGTGTGATTTGAAACTTCATATGATCTCAACTTGGCAGGCTTCTATGGTTCACTTTTTTGTCTGAGAAAAGCTAACAATTTATTAGAACAATAGGAATGGATTACAAGTGTTAGATGTTTTCAAAATAAAGATTCTATGTGAAATACCTTGTGAAATAAAAAACCTTTTTATTTTGGAGAATGTGTTTTGAAGTAGAGCCGTTGTGTGAACCATACTTTTAGTCCCACATTAGAAACTAAAAAAGGTAGATATGGGTTAATATACTCTGTTCTACTTTTCTCTCTGCCTTTGGTGCACAAATGGGTTTTGGCCAATGGTGGACCCACGGGACGGTGCTTTGCACCTTCCGCGCACGCGCTGTGTGGGCTATAGGACGCTCTTCGTCGGGAGGAGCAATTGGAGCTAGCGCTTAATTTTTTCTAGATTCGAGCTGGCCCGTAGGACCGATTGGGTGATCTTGGTCAATCAGTTGGGCCATCGGTTCACCCGATCGGTCGGATGGGCTCCAATGGCTAGTGCTCGGTCAAGTTCTATGAGGAGTGTAGGATCGTGTGGCGATAAAACGGTTTCAGGGAGCACAGAGGTTTTACATAAGCCAAGAGTTAGTTGATCTAATGGTTAGATAAGTCCCCCTGTAGTGATCAAGTGCCGTGGAATGGTGCATGTCAAACAGGAAAGAGACGAGGTCTATAAAAAGGCTAGAAACATACCATTTGTAACATATTATGAATTTAAATTTTGGTTACTCAGCTCTGGGAATTCCAAACACTTTCTACTTCAATTCAAAGTCTCCCAATTGGTTTTCTACTTCCGTTTATGAAAAAACTCTCTCTAGTTACTGTTATATCTATGAAAACTTGTAACGGGTTTCTGTACATTCAAGGAAAAAATGATTCTGTCACTCATATTTTTGTGATAACATGCCTCTTTATCACTTATTTGAAGTTGGTAGCTTTGTGATAATTACAATAACATTAAACAGATAATTATAAAATTATAAATTGAAGAGAGTGTACCATCTTACACAAGTTGGCTCAAGCTAAATTTTGACGGGTGCCACATGACACAGGTTGGCTCAAGCTAAATTTTGACGGGTCAAGCATAAGTAATCCTGGGTCGACAAGAGTGGGAGGACTTCAAAGATATGAAAAAGGCCTTGGTTACCCTGGACTGGCAGGCGTGGAGGCCTTCTTAGAGTTTAAGATGGAGAGAATAGATTGGCGTATTCCGATACCATTGGGGTGAAGGACTCTAATGAGGCAAAGGTTAGATCGATTATATAGGGCATTAGGATGACTGATGATAACATCTTGGACAAGCTAATAGTGGAGGGTGACTCCTTAAATGTTATTAGATAGGTGGATGGCATCGCTTCCACTCTTGGAGATTCGCAGAGTTGACGTATGAGATTCATGACCATGTAGATGCCCATCCTGTCCAATTTCAACCCATCCGTCGCTTAAGGAAACTGAGGCGGATCAGCTTTCCAGAGATGGAGTTAATAAGGTGAATATAGAGATTTTTATCATCTTCCTCTTTGACCTGTGTTTGTATCTCATATTTATTTCCGACGATCTCGAACTTGGAGGTTTTCCCCTCCACTGTAACGTAATTCCATCCCCCCCCCCTTTTTCCAACACACAGACACCCACGCATCCCAACAGCAGCAGCAGCAGCAGAAAAAAAGATTAAGCAAATCTATCATGTCAAAAGTTTTCAATCTGACAAATGTAAAATGGATCTAGTTATGGATCGTATGAATGATTGGTCTAACTTAATTAGGTCGACTAATAACTTAACACTAAAGTAGACCACTTAGGTTTTTAATCTCAAACCCTATTGTCAACCACTAGATATGATATTTAATCCTATCATCATTAGGCATTCTAATCAAAGCTTTTTCCAACCACCCCCCTTGATTTTCTATCAATCTATTATATTTAATTACCTCTAAAAGACATAAACATGATCATCATTATAAGTTGTTAGAAGATAGAAAGATGGGATGTCTACACCAAAAGGTTTGATTTTCTTTCATTTTGAGGACAAGCTTAACCTAGATCCATCATTACCAACCACATAATCCTATTTATTTACTCTAATTCAATTTTTTAGTACCATCACACAGGGAATATATTTATGCTCTTGTGAGTGACCAAAGTCTTTAGTCAGTTGACTTCCTTAAAAGATACTTATAATAAGGGAGTTGCGAGTTTTTATATGGTGGCCGACGGTCAAGTACCGTCAAAACAGTACCCCCTTGATATTTGATCCAACAGCTACACACTTTTTAAGAGGCTGTTGTTGGATCAAATATCAAGGGTGGTACTTTTGAAGTACCACCATCCCGTGACTTGACGGTCGGGCATCATATAATTTCTCAGGGAGTTGCTAGCCACTTTCGCAGAAAGCCATTTCACGCCCGGCTTTTGCATGTGATGACAGCTATATATGTTGACTTTTTTGACAGATTTTGTCTTAGGCACTCATTTAACTCGAAATGGCTTTCCGCGAAAGTGGCTGTCAAATCCCTTCTAATAAATTGGGGGACGCTCAAGTTTCTTGTCTTTTAGTATTTACAAGGCTTGTGAGAACTTTTGGGAACCACAATAACCTTTTGACAATCCTTTAATAACTAAAAGACAAGAGACTTGACCGGAAATATCAAAACATTGGAGCGCAGATATCATTTCCCTAAATTGGATGATGCCTCAATAAAGCAAAAGAAAAAAAAAATTATAAGAGTACACAGAAGGTGGTGTAACTTCTCACCTATCTATGATAAGCGTGACATGCTTTTACTTGTCACAAATGTTACATTACATGAACCCTAGTTTGTTAACAAAATATATGGGACTATAATATCATGACTATTAAAGAGGGAATTTATATCAGCCTTGGACCCGCGACCTCGAGGTTGAACCCGAAGGGGCCTCTCGATCTCTACACGATGGAGAGGTCTGCCAAGGCTCTCTTGAAATGCTGCCCTCACAGCATGAGTGGCGATGTATGAGATACCCCTCGATTCAGTGTCAAAGCCCGGAATCAAGACGTACCTGAAAATGAAGAGTCGCACCCATAGAATACAGCCATGGAACCAAAAATCTACTTTGTACAATGGATAAATCCAGAGATAATTGGGTCCGTGCCTGATTACGAATGAGGACGGTGTTAGGCACCCCATTCGCCCGAGCGCACTCGGTCTCTTATGCCATTTTTATTAACTTTAAAGAACTTTGGGCGAAAATCATATGAAATGAGAACGGATATCCCCGAGAAAAATGTCTACCTAAGCATGCATGTCCCGGGAATGGATAAAGAAAGAATAAAACATTCAAGTCCTAATGAGAAGTGATATCAGAATTATCTGACATTGGAATAAACATTAGAATTCATTTCCGAATAATTCTAATGTTTATTCCAATGTCAGATAATTCTGATATCTCTTCTCATTAGGACTTAGATATTTTATTCTTTCTTTATCCATTCCCGGGACATGCATGCTTAGGTAGACGTTTTTCTCGGGGATATCCATTCTCATTTCACATGATTTTCGACCAAAGTTCATTAAAGTTAGTAAAAAATGGCATAAGAGATCGAGTGTGCTCGGGCGAATGGGGTGCCTAACACCTTCCTTGTTCGTAGTCAGGCACGGACCAAATTATCTCTGGATTTATCCATTGCACAGAGTAGATCTTTGGTTCCATGGATGGCGACTCTATATTTTCAGGTTCGTCTTCGTTCTGGGCTTTGTCTCCGAATTAAGGGGTATCACATACATCGCCACTCATGCTGTGAGGGGCACCGTTTTGAGAGAGCCTTGGCTGGAGCTCTCCATCGTGTGGAGATCTAGAGGATGAGGGGATTTATTCCAGCATCCCTTGGATCACGGGTCCACACAACAGTGTTTTACAAATGTTGTATTTAAGAGCTTCCAAAGAAGCCTTAATTTGAAGTATTATTTTATACATATTTAAGGTGATTTAAGTTATTTTAAAATCTCTATATGATCTTTGTTGGGGAAAAGATTTGATGGTGGGGATGATGGAATATGGAAATCGATAGTCGAGCTGCTTCAAGGCTCGTAGTCACTTTCCTTAAGATGATATTTGTCCCCACCAATCATGTGCAAGGTAAACCACAAACTCGTCTCCAAGATGCAATGAAGCCCGGTGAATTCTTCACCAATTGTTTGTTTACATTTTGCACTAAACGGCAACAAACTCTGAATCACCCTTGGCTTAACAAGTATGCAAGATACTAGTGTCTGCTTCTGCGCAGAACAACCGAACGCCAGAGAAAACTTATAAAGAGAAGGAAAAACAAATTTAGAAAGGCTTTGAGTGAAATTTGCTTTGGAAACTCTCTAATTTGAAATCTAAAATTGGATTTTTGTAATGTACTATAAATGGTTGTTTTCTAGTCCATTTATAGAGCCTCCAATGTCTTTTCCCTTTGAAAAACACCTCTACAAGGAACCTTTCCAGTTTGGATTAAAATCTGACTGTTAGATCGCACCCATACGCGATTCCATGGTCTAGATCAATACTAGAGTGACAGTTGGTTTGTGTAAAACCTCCGTCCTCCCCATAGCTACTAGATCGAGACCGATTACCAATCCATTGCCCAGATCACACCCGACCGGCTTCTGATCGTTGGTACGTGACTGTTTGCGATCCGATGATCCAGATCACAGCCGATCCAGCACTAGCTGTTGCCTGTGCTCCGATGCTTCAGATAATACCCAATCTAGCACTGGCCGTTGGATACATCCGAGCGAGATCCTCAGTTTGGACCGCACCAGCTCGGGATCACCATTGAATTACACCAATCGTGTCCCAACGGCTATGATCAAATCTTGAAAAATTTAAGTGCTCCAATCACTCCTTGCGACGATGAGTTGTGCACCCCATTGGCCACGCCGTGTGTGTGAAAGAACCATCCTACTGGTCCACCCTTTGCCAAAACCCATTTGTGCAATGAAGAGAGAGAGAGAGAGAGAAGAGAGAGAGAGAGAGAGAGAGAGAGAGAGAGAGAGAGAAGTACGCACTTTTCTAGTTCTATATACCCCTCTTCAACTTTTCTTGTTTCCAATATGGGACTATGTTTTGGTCTCCCAGAAGCACTTTTCCCCCTCTTTAAAAAAGCACCCGCTTTACAAATAAAATATAATTTTCTTTATAAAATCTTTTCAAAAGAACTTTTATTTTGAAAATACTCTAACATTCTCCTCATTATTTTAATATTTAACAAAAACGAAGGAAAAATCATATATTCACCCCTTTTTTCTTTCCTGGGCCACCCCTTGTAGTGTAAAACAATAGTAACAAGTACAATAGAGATGGCTCGCCCAAGGAAGAGAAGGGGATGAATATATACAGCACCTACGCATGAAATAGTGCCAAATTGGTAAGGACTGTGAATGGGTAGAGGCTTTTATATGGAAGAAAAAAATCTGCAACAAGTCTGATTTCGTCCGTCCTTATGGGCAATAAATGCTATAAATCCTGGAATGAATGGCAAGATAAATCATCGAATGAGAAATAGTGTTGCAAAACCGAATTAAGTAGTCGGAAACCGATTTAGTAGTGAAAAAGTTTAAAACGGCAAAATTAATTAGTAAGGGGAAACCATTTTAGTAGTGGTCATTTAATCAGAGGAAAACTTTTTCCAAAAAAGATATTTCCTGGAAAAATGATGAATGACAATGGAAAAACATGCTTATACACACACACACATACATGATTTAGTTTGTATACGTATTAGAATACTTATGTAGACTAATGTTTATTTGATATCCAATACATGTCTTTTGAGTTTTCAACTATTTGATAGTATTAGTCTATGAAGTGGCAATTGACTTAATTTTTGAAATTGTTCATGGCAATAAAAATTCATCAAGGATTAGTGCGATCATAATATATGGTTCCATCAATGGTATAAATATCTTGAGAAAAATATTTAGGGAAAATTACAGTTACGCCCCCTCTACTTTTTGACACATTCAACTCTAACCCTAACTTTCAAAACGCGACAAGTACACCCCCTGAAGTTGCATTTTTATTTCAGGAGACCCCCTTCGTCAACGGGCCGTCGGTTTAACCCGACGGAATGGCTCAAAATAATCTTGGTTGATATTTTGAGGATGGAAACACCCTCGTCCCTATGTTTAAGCTACTCATTCTAGACTTGATTTCTAACGTTCCCTTGTTTTTTGAAAATCAGTATTTTTCTAACCTCCGTCGATTGAGTAGGGTCAGGGCTGAGGGTTAGGGTTATTCTAACGTTCCCAAATGATTGAGGGTTAGGGTTAGCCTTTCCTTGAGTGAGACATAGGGATTGGCATTTCTACTTGACAATAGGGTTAGGGTTTTCTATTTTCCTCAACTTCGTATTTCATCCTTCGAAGTAGATGGCATCCACTGACTCATCTTCGAGTTACGCAATGACAACATGGCAGGACAACGAGCACCCATCAAGACGTCATGGACGAGCAATAACTGCGGTAGAAGGTTCTTGGGTCCAAGAACCTTCTGTTCTAGGTTTGAGGTGAGCAATGTGGTTAATGGTGTTGTTTTGCCTATGATTTATGGTTAGCCCTAAATGATCTTGTCCTTTTCTCAGATGAATTCTGCGTGTGGTTTCTTCGAATGGGTCGATCCACTAATTTGTCTTCGAGGAAGGGTTGTTGTACCGAAGGTTATGGATAGGAAAAATTGTTGGTGGAAGTTGAAAGGTTGGAGGCCGAAGTTGCGATGTATCATGGAAGGGAGAAAGTTTCTCGGACCTTACTTGCAATTTCATGCGGTGGAGCTCTCCTCTTTGCTGTTTTCTTAGTGGTTGTACTTTATGGGAATGGGAATGGTAGTGGGATGTAAGAAAATGGTAGTGATGTTATGAACATTTTGTAATCTAGCTCTATGTAAGAAATCTGAAATGGAAGTGATGTAACTATGCTACAATTGTTCTATTTGAGGGGGCAATTGTGGTGAATTTTGAGTAATGGAAGTTATGTTATTAGTCTACAATTGTTCTGTTTATGACCTTTGATTTGTTGTTCTTCTATCTGATGTTAGTTTGAGGTTGCAACTATGTGAATTTTAAGAAATGGGTATATGGCAATTCAGTTGTTTAATGGTTATGACCTTTGCTTTGTTGTCCAGTTGTAACTCTGAAAATTCAACTCACATTGCAGTACTTTCATCCTTGTGTTTTGACTTGTTAAATCAACTGAATCTGAAAACTTTACTCACATTACAAGCACTACCCAAGTATTGAACAGTGAACAGTGAACATAGATCTAACAACTTGTACCCAACCCTGTTACTCATTATTGAGTACTTACTATGCATTACACACCCAGACACTCATTGAGCAGTTTCATGACCTAGTAAATGAATAGGGTACTGTGCATTACATACCCAGGCACTCATTGAGCAGTTTCATGACAACCTTGTAACCTGTTTGAATACAACCAAAGGATATTGGATACAACCCTTCCAAAGGACATTCAATACAGCCCTGCAACCTGTTTGAATACAACCCTTCCAAAAGACATTCACTACATGAAGACCACCAACTATATTTCATTACAACCCAACCCAACATAACCACTCTATTAAACATGAAGACCACCAACTAAATTTCATTGTTCGCATGACATTGTTCAAACCATATTGAACCTACTGTTCAAGCCTCCATTCTGTCAGATCTCTGTTGTTCAAGCCTCCATACTATCCATATTTGGGTACTGGTTGGCTACTGGTTGTTAAATAACGTTCAGTACTGGTTATTAAATGGTTCATTTCTGAATACTGGTTGTTAAATATGGTTCAATACTAGTTGTTAAATATTGTTCATGCCTCCCTACAGATTAACCAACTGAATCATATTGAGGCATTACAAAAGAAGCATTACAACCGAACCAAGAGAAGCATTACAAAAGAACCAGTACTGAACCATATTGAGGTACATTCATTACAACCCAGTACTGAACCATAATGAACCATGACTGAACTAGTATTGAACCAGGACCGAACCAGTATTGAACCATATATACTAAACTAGTACTGAACCATATTGAATATTGAACCACATTCATTATAACCCAATAGAAGCATTATAAAAGAACCCTGAAATTGTTTACAAACTGAACATTCATTACAACCACATTCATTACAACCCACATTTAGTGAAAACAATTATATTACAAACTGAACAGACCATCAAACTGTTTAATTCCCTCCAAACTTCCAAAGGATAAAAAAACCCTGAAATTGTTTTGTTACAACCCACTGTGTAACCAAAAGCATGAAGACCACTCTATACATACTTCAAAATAAACATTGTTCAAATGACATTGTTCAAAGAAACCAACTGTGAAACAAAAGCATTGAAAAAATACCAAAGCAAGCAGCTCCAAAGCAACCATCTCCAAATCCCACAAGCACCAAAAGTTGATCCCAAGCAAGCAGCTCCAACTGTGTCACACATGAAGACCACCAAAAATCAATTGCCACCAGGAGCTGAAGATTGCTGAGTCCCGAAATATGGTCCACTGTAGTGAGCACCAGAAGTACTTCCCACGCCCGAAGTACTAGCCCCTTGTGTTCCACTAGATTTTCGAGGTGACTACACATGTGCCAACAACAAGAAGTTAGGTGACATAGTATAATTCATATATGAAGGGGAGATACCAACTACGAAGTTTGTGACTTACTTGTCTAGTTGGATACGAGAAAAAGTGCCCTTGTTATAGACCAACCCCAAAGGGTCCACCTCCGCCACCTCTTCCTCCTCTTCCTCCACCTCTGCTAGCTTCTGCTCCACCTCTTCCCCCTCTTCCTCCAATATCAACAGCAGCCTACATGTAACATTCAAACAAAAAACATTAACGAAACAAACAACAACAATTGTTCTAAAGAAACTACTACCTCTTCCACCTTTAAAGAACTGATAGTCCCTGCTCTTTGATACCCCCTACTACAAAACAACTACCTCTTCCACCTCGACCCCTGTTAACTGGTTCTTTTCCTCTATGTTGTTCTACACTCAGGGAAGTAGGGGTGCTACTACTAGGTGTTGTTGTCCCTCTAGAAGCAGCCTTTCTTTTCTCTTTCATTGGCCCTTTACAAGTGTCCGTGTTGTGTCCAAATTGACCACACAACTCTTCAGGGCTCATCTGCATCCCTCCTCCTCAACTTCTTTGGCCTTCCTGGAGGCCTTCTCATTGGAGGTGGATGGACATGATCCATGTCTACTCGAGGCCACTGCTTTGTACTCGATATAGGGTGAATGATTTCTCTGTAAATCCTCTGGAAGGCATCAATATGGTAGTAGGGGTGGACAAATTTTTCAACACTCTCCTTCTGGTAGAAGATGGCAGCAACCGCATGTATGCATGGAATACTAGTCAAATCCCAACTCCTACACCCACAACACCATTGCACTAAATTAACAATATACTCCTTTCCATACCTCAGCACCTCATATTCCTCCCCAGTAGACCACTCAACATGGAAATCATTGTAGACACCTAATTTTGCCAAGGTGGAACTAATGATAGGTTGTCGTGAAGAAGAGTCTCATGACGAGTCCCAGAGCACCTGATGTCTTTCTCTCAATCTCTCTAGGTTATGAAACTAGGAAAAATTTCTCAAAAATGGACTTTACCCCAGAGGTGTGACAAAAGCCTGTCTTTACACGGCCTCCTGCCTTTTACGGCACAGCCAAGAAGCCATTTTCACACGGCATGTCAACCAAGAAGTTAACTTTGAGTAAAAAACATCCGTTTTTACCGAAAAACACTTCATGTTCCGAAAACCAGCGATATTAGACTTGTTGGAATCTCCTCGCAATGAGGAATCCAATGGATCTGATCGCGCGATATTAGACTTGTTGGAGTCCAAACGGAGGAGTTATGGTCCGCCAAAACTCCTCGAAAATCCATCAAAAGAGATGAAAAATCACATTTTTCGAGACAAAAAAAGATGGAAAATCACATTTTCCGAAATGTTCCAATTTCGCACTTTGCGAAATTGGATTTGTGAAAAGTTAGTCTGAATCCCTATAAATAGGGGGTAAGAGTGAAATTAGATTTTAACTTTCTGGTTTTTGGTTTTTTAAATTCCAGAGTTATCTTCAGAGGATTTTCTTCTGGTTTTCCTTTCTGAATCTCAGAAAACCCTAGTTTCTTTACTTTAGAAGAGAGAAAGTAGAGAAATTCTTAGGTAGCTCACACTGGGCATCGACACTCTGCCAAATTTCTGAAGACTCGGAGCGACATCTTCTAAATAGTGTCGTTCTTCTGCCGAATTGTGGAGAACTATTGGGCTATTTTCAATAATAGCGCCATTGTTCTACCAAAGTCTCAGCAAATCCGAAGCCCCTTCGTCCAAACAACGCCGTTGTTCTTCCGAATTTTTGGAGAACACGAGGCTCTATTGTCCGGATAGTGCCGTTGTTCTGACGAAATCTCGGCAAATCTGAAGCCCTTTCGTCCAATCAGCGTCGTTATGCCGTCGGTTTCTCGACAAGTCTTCTCTGGTAAATTTATATTTATTTCTCAGCTTTCTGCATTTCTATTACAAAACTCAGTGCAAGGTTGTTATGGGATTTAGAGCTCCTTTTGCCCTAGATCCTGTAATGTAAACCCCTCTCATCTCTTTAAATAGAGCTACGTTCCCTCTCCTTATCCTGCCACTCTGTCTCCGATCCTACCATAGACAAACAAGATAGAGATGAGAGCCCTGGTTCTCACGGTGTTGGACAAATGGAGGGAATCATAAACCCAGAGTTTCCTTTCCCTTCTATATTGTCTTTTCCGTTTGATTTAGTTAACCTGATTGTGGTCACTGCGAGATCTTTCGGAACTCATATTACAGCATACGACTTCAATCAGGATAACAATCGCTTATTTTCTTTCTTTTGTAAATTCATTTAATTTACATTCTGGAACTAAGCCTAATCCAAATAAAGGATAAAAAGATGAGTTATTATGATTAAATTCTTTAAAAATGCCAAATCAAGTCAAGAGATCGAGTTTATCACCGGGCATGAGGGGTGCCTAACACCTTCCACGAATATAATCATAACCCTTACCCAGATATCTATAAGGACCATGCCTTAACAAACAAAGCAAAATTATAGGTTCTAGGCCCAGAGCAAAAGAACCGTTTTGGTTACTGCTCCTTCAATGAAATTGGGATCTTCATCCACGTTTCATCGAAAGAGCAGGCATGGGTCCTAGGCCCTAACCTAGTTGGCAACTCTGAATTTCTCTTTCTTGTAAAATCCAGACGACGATCCCGAGTTCACAAGAAACGCAGATTAACAAACACTCTCAGAAAACCCGACGTGGTGAAAAAAAACCGCGCACGAAAAAAAACCGCGCACGAAAAAAAACCGGCTCCCACATACTAGTAACTTTGCTAGCGACATGATTTTTCTTGAAAATCAAATGGTTATAGCTCTATATTGACTTGACTTGGCATTTTTGAAAAATTAATCAAATCACTTGGCTTTTTTCCGCCTTTATTAGCATTAACCTTAACCTGATTTAGCTTTCAGGGGCAATCGTAAGTTGCGAACACTTCGCAAGTTACGAATGCTCCTCACGAGCAAAATAAAACAAGTGTTACGTTTACTATCAGTACCATACGCTTGTTCTGTAGGACTACTTGAGCCAATGCTCTAAATTGCCACCAAATTGCGTAAATATGCCCAGGAGGCAGCTAGGCTTACTCATTTATTTTATGTCAAACAGTGCACACACCATGTTTTGCATACATACTACCTTCGGGAGTGACTAGCGCTTGGGCTTGATGGGTAGCGTTTGGGATGTTATTACCCGGATTGCTATTTGTCACGGTTCCATTTGATGTGAAAGCACCACCACTTTGCACGTCGCCTTTGTGGTGGCGTTAAAACGATGATGTATTGAACTTCTCGCATTACCAGGGCCTCCTGGTAAGGGATGTTCAAGCACTTCGGCGAGAGGGACCTTCAAGCCTTCATCACAATGCATAAGCCCATCGTACGCACGTAGATGTATACCATGCCCACATAGGGCATGCTGAGCTTAAAGTTAGGCCAAGCCAAAACCAGTTACTCTTGAGAGATGTGAGCATATTCCCAAAATAGGAATGCACTAAACCTCTTACCCACATAGGGCATGTATAGTGAGTCTCGAAAGGTGTCCCTGGGTTGCCTCAATTCTTGCTAGGGATGTCATTACCCTAGCCTGTGGATCCCGATCCGAGAGAGGCGGGGGACGTGCCCCACGAGAAGAAAGTCTCTCTCTGGATCATCCACATGAATGGAGAGCTCTACCAAGGAACTCTCGAAAGAATGTGCCCCTCACAGCATGAGTGGCGATGTAAAGTGAGATACTTCTCGATTCGGGGACTAGCCCAGAATTGAGACGTACCTTAAACAAAGAAGAGTCGCTATCCAAGGAAGTGGGCCCTGGATCCCATACTATGCTCTGTTGCAACAGATAACCAGAGATATAAAAGAAGGTTCGTGCCTGGTTACAAATTTGGAAGGTCCGAAGAGCACCTCATCCGCCCAAGTGTAAACACCTGGTCTCTTATGCCATTTACTTATTAATTTTGAAGAATTTTGGGAGAAAGTCAGATGAAATGAGAACATATATCTCCGAGAAGACGTCTACCTAATCATGCATGTCTCGGAGGAATAATAAGCACACACAAAATAGATGAAAGTAGTGTCGCCTAAAAATAGCTAGGTTATGAGTGTCATACCTAAATGATGTCTAAGTTTTGGTGTGCAAACACATGCATGCTACAACTAAAGGTATAAGGTCTGTACATGAAAGTAAGAAAACATGTCAAAACACACAGCACAACTTGACTCAACACACAACTCGACACGACAAACCCTAAGACTGTAATGCAATACTTGACTCCGACCAGGATGCCATCCATCCTGGCTGCTCTACATATCCCGGCCTCGGGAAGAATCAGAATCAACGTAGTTCGATGACCTATTCTAAACTACGATGCTTAACCATCCAGAACCGCTATCGTAGACTCGATCCACTAGACTCGACTGATTTTTAGAGCTTTTTATACAATTGCTTAAGTTCATGTGAATTGTAATTTTTAGAACTCTCTATATGCCCTAACTAATGCAAGTTGATTAGCCTTAAGCTAAATGTAGGTGGGCCCTACATCCTATGTGTAACTAGGCTGTGCATCCTAAAGAAAACCATGGGATGACTATATGCTTCCTAGTCTAGCCATCGGTTCGACTAAATGTCTAACCGACCAAGACTCGAGGCCTCATAACTCTAGGGACACTCACACGACAAGACATACCAAGCATCACAAACAGGACAGCCTCCTAACTCTGAAATACCCCAAATATCTAGGACAGATTCCTAATTCTAGGGAAAGATCTTTTTGCAAAGGTTTTGAAGAAGTTTTGTATTTTTGAAAGGTTTGAAATATTTATTTTTAAAGGTTTGGTTGGACTTGGGATGTGGATCCCAAGCTGCACTACGTACCTCGTGGAAGAGGATCAAGCCAACGTAGTTCAGAAAAGATTTCCTAACTGCTCCTAATGACTCAAGATTTTTGAGATTTTTGATGTTTTGAAGTGTTTTTGTTATTTTTGACACAAGGGGACACAATCCTATCATCATAAAGGTAGGACAGATTTCTGATATCCCGCAAAGGTTGGACAGCATCTTATGCTTTGCGGGGGAATTGAACAGAATCACGAATCTGCAAGGGTTGGACAACATCCTTTACCTTGCAAGATCGGATAAAAATCACATGACTTGACGAGAGGTTAGACGGAATCCTAACCCCTATGATGATAGGACAGACTCTTGAAAAAGAGGACTGACTCTTAAAGCTAATGTACTGACTCCTATGCTAAAGGACTGACTCCTAGTGCATTACCCTAAGAGGGGTGCTAATGAGACTATGCTAGTCTCCCAAGGGTGTACCATTTCTATCGAGACATAGCTTGTCTCCTAAAACTCCTAAAAGGTATGATTTTTATACATGAGACACATCTTGTCTCTTAAAGGCGTAGGCTCTAAATATCTCTTTCATTGCCCTGGCAATGATAAGGCTCCTAATATCTTAAGGGATATAAATCTAAAAGACTGAACAAGTCTTTTAAAAGAAAGAGGGGAGTACTACTTGGACCGTGCAAGTCCCCTAAGGATGGGCTTAGGCTAACGCCTTTATCGCCCTTGCGATGAATAGGATACGAAAAGTAAGATCTAAAAGTCTTCAAAATTAAACTTAAAAGTTTAGTTCTACTTTATGCATTATTATACTAAAACCTGAAAATGACATTACTTATACTAAAATCAATTATCTCAAAATATGCCAATACTAAAACAAAACTTCATAATCACTCCTATTTCATACCAAACCATCCAGCTTTGTTAACCAGAGATGTGGAAAAATGATAAACACAGACTTACTAATGATTATTTCATTGTTGACTTTCAGACAAACAAACCTATAACTAAATAGAATTAATTGTAGCAACATAGGGAATGATTAATAAAACAAGATAAATTTTACGCCCTGTAATTAATCATGGCGAATTACTGTAATTCCCTTTAGTTCCAAATTTAAGCAAATAATTAGCATGTAATGCAAAACTATTTAGTATGAGAACATATAATAGACATAATTAAGTGAATAAACATAAGAACAATATCAACAACCTGTTCCACTAGTATGTTTAAACTCTCTCCTCAATGGTTTAACATCTACTAGACATACAACAGAACTCACTTTACACTTTAATCTAGGTTTACAGATGAGCCTATTTCATAACAAATCCCATTCAGATCAAGTATTTTAACACAAATATTGCCAAAGCCTGATCAAAATATCTTATAAGTCCATTGACTAGTATATAGCGGAATGTTTTTACAAATTTTATTAAACACAGCCTACTCAATATCATTTTTAAAGACAATCGATCAACATATCAGTGCAATCACTTCAACAATGCTATGTTACATAAATAACCTCCAGCACTCACTTAAACTGCGCCTCATGTATACTAAATTATCTTATTCCTCCATGCAACAAGGCATAATAATTCCTATCTCAATAAATGTATTAACCCATTAAACTAACCAAATTTAAGAAATTATTGAAGTATGAATAAATAAGGAAATGGAATCTATGCAGGTATCATGGAGCATTTAGAGTACTGCCATTTACATCATTGCAACCCCACTGATACCTCAAAATAATGACAGATAAGGCAAACAGTGTTGAGCTCATTTATATGCTTACAGACACAATCACTACTAATGCTAAACTCTTTAGATTTTTTTTTACCAAAGAATAATTTTAATTCTCACAAGGTCTTGCAAACCTAAAAAAAAAGAAGAAGTGGGCCATACGACGGCCATAACAATAGTTGGGCTGACATTTGCCCCCCCCCTTTTTTTAAAAGAGAAAATATGAGGAAAAGTGAATCAGTTTAATTGAGAAGACATGGAAATGCTATCATCGATTCTAAATACATCAGTATCAGCCCTCTACAAAAGATAAAAAAAAATAAATGAAAAGGAAACCTCCCTGCTGTTATGGTATACAAATGGGACGGTTGTTGAAACTGATAAATGTTGTACAATATGGAGGCAAAACTATTAAAGCCGATGTCAACTAACTAACATATCGTTAAGCAAACATGAATCGTAACAAAAGAGTACATAAACCCACAAGGGCAATAGTTATACAATGTTATCCAAAACCTCAAATTTCTACACTTCTAAAATCAGATTATTGCCGTTAAGAACTCAATAGATTCCAAAGAAAAAAGAAGAAGAAGAAAAGAAATCAACCGAGTCAAATGAGTTAATATGCCTATCAAAATGATGAATAAAAATGCACTGTAAGCTCTTCATTTTGCGAGAGAAAGAGATCACAGCAATCAAACATTCAGGTCATAAATCAAGCAAGCACAGAACATTTCCCATAGGCTTATAATGAAATTTCAATCATGAAAACCTCCTCAAATCATGCACTAACTATCTTTGGGAAGTATCTTTCACTAATGGGATCAAATTTTCAAGAGATGTACAGTTCTAAATAAAGTCCCTAGAAAAAGATGAGTTTTCTAATTATTATTTTTTAAAATAAAATAAAATAAAATTCTATCAACCTTAAAAGCATTTTATAAGTGACAGTATTTTAAAATTCCTTTTTGAAATCAAAACTTTCACAAATAGCATATGATGTAAAGAAGATGAGCGTGAATTTAGTGTGATATGCATAAGGAAGTGCCAATGGAAGTCCTTCTATTCTAACTAATTTAATTTAAAATAATAATAATAATAATACAGACCAAAAGCATGCAAGCTACTGAAATACTATAGTACTGGTTTAACTACCCTTGATCTACTGATATTAGCACTCCTCTAAACAAGCACGGATCATAACCAAAGATTGTAACAACCTACTAGGGCGGCAGCTCCAAGTTCATAACAAATCAAGCTCAAATGACCTCTACACATGTAACTGGACGAAAAATTCATCATAGCCCTACAGCCCTTCTACTTGAGAAACTAAGAAAAAGCTCCTTGCAAAATCTACTAAAATTATGCTAACAGGGAAAAATAACATTTCAATGAATGTAGATTTTAAAAAAAAGAGAGAGACTTTTCACCATTTTTCAAGCGTAGAAACAAAATCAATTGATCAGATCTATCTAAAGCAACACATAGATCCTATATCAAGATCAAGATTCATGAAAAGAGGAAAAGAGCATGATTCTCAAAACTAAACCAAACATAAAGATAGAAACAATTCATAAAATCAAGAGTTACGAGGAGAACACCTTTTTAGCTAGCAAATGCCCAACTTTTAGTGCTTCAAAGTACCTTCAAATTTTCACTCATTCTCTTACAAATTTAACAAAACAGAGCTTTCCTTCTTCTCTAATACGGATCAAAATTTAATCAAAGGATTTTTGTTAAAATCGCTTGCTACAGGGAAGAGAACATGCCTGTTCAGAGTGGAATCTGGCAAGATTTGTCGAAGAAAATCGGAGAAGAGGAGATAAGTTTCGAGTTAGGGTTTCTAACAGAGGATATAAAAGAAAATTACAGCAATTGAGGTTAGCAAGGGAAGAGAACAAGACTATTGGGATGAAAACTTGACCGGAGCTCCGACAAATTCGCCGGAGAAGAAGAATAACAATCGGAATAAACGAGATCTATTTTCTCCCTCTTGTTTTCTCAAACTCTTTCTCTTAAAAACACTGGAAAATGAGATACTAGATTCAGATCTTCAAAGAATAAGTACAGATCCAATAAAATGGTTCGGATCTAAGGTTTTAATGAATAGATCTAAATTTTTTTGTGAAAACTAGAGTTTCTAGCTGTAAAAAAACTTAAAAACTTCAAAAGGAGAAAGTAATCTTGCAGAGAGGAAAAAGCATAGAAGTTTGAAGAATAACGAACGCTACCGGAGCACGATCGAAATCTCACCGGAGAAGAAAGGGAGATAGGATTTGGGGGAGTTTAGGAAAAACAAAAATCTCTCGTCTTCTCTCTCTCTGAAATGGAAAATCTTGATTTTTTTGTAAAATGAAGGAATTAAGTTGATATTTATAAGGATAAAGAGGTGCTGATATTGGCACTACCAGTGGATTAGGCGCGCCCGCAATTTTTGTCTTATTTGGCCTGGGCGCGTCCTCCACAGGATAAGTTCGCCCCCCTCTCAGGATAAATTCAACACCCTTTTGCGCATTTGCACTACGACCTTGCACGACTCGTTCGCTAGGCAAACGCGCGCAGTTTCTGACGAAACCTCGCAGGGACCTTTGTGGGACCTTAAGCTAGCCTAGGGTGATGTTTGATACTCTAATTCATTCATTTGATGGGGTTTTGCATAAAATTGGATGGTTTAGGGCACAGTCAAAATGGGGTGTCTACAGATGCCCCTCTTTGGCAGAGTGTGCTTGTGGCGCGAATGTCAAAGCTGAACAGACAACACATTTTGACTGGCCCAATATGAATTGAAGAGAAAGAAGAATGAAAAAGTGATTTTGGAAAGACCGAATTTTTGGAAGGAAGTGATGCCTCGGGGGTCTGAAGATGGAACGGGTGCCTCAGGGGTCTTGAAATGGAATAGATTTTGGTTGTTTGCTTGGTGCTCTGAGAGATGCTCTCAGAGAGACTTTGGTTCTTCCTACGCTCGGGGCGAACGCTAGCAAGGAGAATTTGGTTTTACGTTCAGGACGAAAACTCTCAGGAGAAATTGGGTTCTACGCTTGGAGCGAATTCTTTCAGAATGAATTTTGGTTTTACGCTTGGAGCGAATGCTTTTCAAAGAGACAAATTGATTTTACGCTTGGAGCGAATGCTTTCAGGAAGAAATTGGGTTCAACGCTTGGAGCGAATGCTTTCGGGAAGAATTTTTGGTTCTACACTTGGAGCGAATGCTTTTCAAAGAAACAAATTGATTTTATGCTTGGAGCGAATGCTTTCAGGAACAATTTGGGTTTGACGCTTGGAGCGAATGCTTTCGGAAAGAATTTTGGTTCTATGCTTTGAGCGAATGCTTTTCAAAGAGACAAATTGATTTTACGCTTGGAGCGAATGCTTTTAGGAAGAAATTGGGTTCTACGCTTGGAGCGAATGCTTTCAGGAAGAATTTGGGTTCTACGCTTGGAGCGAATGCTTTCAGGAAGAATTTGGATATTTTGCTTAGTGTTGATGTTTTCTAGGATAATTCGGTTTCTTCACTCGGGGTGGATGCTCTCTGGAAGGATTTGGTTAGGCTCGAATACTTGATTTGATTACAAACTTCGTTTGCGAGTAGAAACTCCACCGGGGATAATGAGGCAAACTTCCAATGAAATGATGAGAAAGACTCTCAGAGGATTGCCAAGACAGACTCTCGAAGGAATTTGACTGAGGAGTTGAATTCAAAGACTGTGTTCAAGCTCCTCTTATCTTCATTTGTTGAGAATAGCCATCTCAATCATTGTTCACTTGATATCTTTTATGACCTGATTGCTCAGGGCATAAAAGATGCCCCTAGTTCGATTTTACTTCTATGACAAATTCATAAAAGAGCAAAACACAAGGAAATGGTTAAAAAGGTTTTCATTTCTTGAATATTTGAGGTTACAAAGCTTTCAGGTTTACAACAGACTGCACCTGCCTAACAACTGCCTTTCATTGCCGATGATCTCTGCCGTTTCAGATGAGCTTGAAAGCCTACCAGATGAACTTGAAAATCTACCATCTTCTGAACTTCGTTCTGTTGTGTATCACCTTTGAGGAAACATAACTTCATCATTTTCACCTTTGCCTTATTGCTTCTTTCTGCCCCAGCTTTGAGAGGGATACTGGACTACACAAGATTACCCACATTCGACTTTGGAGCTTAACCTTGACTTGATGAAGAAAGGACTTTGACAACCAACAAACAAGGACTTCGATGGACACAATGACTTAGACTCGAAAAGAGACTGAATCTGCTCCTTAGTCTGATAAGTATTTTAAGATGGTATAGTCTACCACTCTTAGAATCTTTTGAAAATCGTATTTAAAGGTGTTTCTTTCCTCTTTCCGGTATTTCCATCATGATTATTATCCCTTTGAATTGCTTAGTCTTAACGTCCTAGCTTAGAGAGTGTCAGAAGAATCTCTGCCGGCGCTCACTCAGACTTTGGAGTAGTGCTGCTGAAGAAATGAAAGTTTTGCTGGCTTTCAGAGGTTTTGTGCTTTTGAAGTCACTGCCACAACCAAATCGCCTTTTCAGGTTTTCGATTTAGCGGACTGCACGCCTTAATTTTTGCCTGGACTGTCTGCCCTTGCAGGTTTTCCATCCAGCAGGCTCAGCACCCTAATTTTTGCCTAAACCGCCCTTTCGGGTTTTCAGCTTAGCGGGTGAATGACCCTAACTTTTGCCTAGACTGCCCTTGCGGGTTTTCAGTCTAGCGGGTCTAAGACTCCATCATTTTTTCTTTTTCTTTCTGTTTCTCTACAAACCTGGGCCTAAATACACCAGAAGGACTTTTAGGTAAGCTTGGGTTCAAACATGTTAACCTTTGGTAAGTTTTCATTTATTTGTCCGAATCTGGCCCTCCAGACTGCCTACGTATCCCCAAAGAAATGGGAATCAGGCCCGCATAGTTCGCCCATTTGGGGTTTCAAGATTGTTTGTTTTATTTCTTTCTTTTTTGAAGATTTGAAAAAATTTGAAGGATTTGACTGAACCCGAATTGATCAGGTTGCCTACGTATCCTGTAGAAAGGAATCAGGTCAGAACGTAGTTCAGGTTCAATATCTTTTATGACACAAGTCATAAATGATGCCCCTGGTTTGAATTTATCAAAGAAAGAAGGTTTTCTCTTTTTTTTATTTTTTTAGGCTTAAAGGGTTTGCAAATGATTTTTGACTTTGAAGTGGTTGGCTTTTTAAGCTCTGATCGACCAAGGACGGCCTCCTGGTGTATTTAAGCATAGTATTTCTTTAATTGGTCCAGGTTTGTAGGTTCTGTTAATTTTTCTCAATTTTCATTGAGAAGTCTTACAGCTTTTCCAGGCAGGACTTCATCTACGATGTAAGGACCAGACCAATTTCGCCTGAACTTTCCTTTGGGATCAAACACCGGTGCCCTGTAGGACTTCAAGACGAGATCTCCTGGCTTCAAATCTCTGACCTTGACTTGCTTGTTGAAGGCCCTTTCGATTTGAAAATCCAAGGGTGGTCCCGAAATGGCAACTATGAGGAGTGAAAGTTATTACGTTACTAGCAAGTTTTAGCCTTTTTAAAAACTTAAACCTAATTTGGAAATTAAGAGATCAACAATGAAATTCAAGCACACAAGTTAAATCTAAAGGTGCAATGCAAATAAAGAGCAAGAGTTTAAGAGAGAGTGCACCCGAGATTTAAAGTGGTTCGGTCCTCAAAACGCGATGCCTACTCCACTCCACCAACCAGACCCGTTGATGGCTTCACTATGTGATCTTCTTAACTTCGGTGAAGATCGGTGCCGATTACAAATTCAGATTACCTTTAACCTTGGTGGCAATCTTCACCACGGAGAGTGGGCTACACTTCTCCGAACACTCGCCCGAATACAATCTTGATAAAGAAGGAAAGAACTAAAAACAATCCCTCACAAGGGTTTACAACTTTGTAGAAGATGTACAAATTTAAGCCTATGATCCAAATCCTAATCTTAGAGGATGAGAGGCATAATCAAGTTTGATTCACTCTTTGGATGTTCAAATGAAGTTTTAGAGTGTTAGGATTCATATCTTTGAAGTTTAGAATGCCCATATATATAGGAAAATCAAAATATGACCGTTCAGTGACATTGTGGTAATTCCAGCGAAAATTCCCAACGGCTATAATTCTGGCCGTTATAGAGTTCTCGGAGTTCTGAGAAATTCTCGGAGTTCCGAGAAAAAATCTCGGAGTTCCGGGAATACAAGCAGAACATGAAAAATTTCTACTGGACCAAATCTCGGAGCTCCGAGAATTCTCTCGGAGTTTCGAGAAGCTTATCAGCAGTAGATTTTCATTTCTGTTTCTTGGGCTTCCAACTCTACACTAAGTTGGGATTGCTATGAGGGTTCCAAGGTGTTGGAACTCCACAAGGACAATCTCTTATACATTTAGGGTGTGTGAGATTGACTTAATTATGCCTCTTAAAATCTAAGCTAAGATTGGATCGTATACAATCTAAAGCGACTTCGATCTTCAATGCGATTCTTCAAGTCTTCATTCGTCTTGGATCTTCGATGTCTTTGGCTTTCATAATGTGGTCCAATGAGATCTTCTTTGGCCTTAATCCAAGCAATGCTGTCTTAGCACCAATGTGATCTACAACTTAGACAATCAAACACATTAGTGATCATAAATCACTTGTGTATTGGAATCATCAAAATAAGATGGGAATGCCACGGTGGAAACCATTGGGCTTACAATCTCCCCCTTTTTGATGATGACAAGCACAAGAGATTTTCCAATAAAAAGCACATATTTTTTCTTACACTAGAATTCTCTCCCCCTTTGGCATCAATAAAAAAGATTGGGGTAAAAGAGAAACAAAGGGATGAAATATTCAATTTAAGGCTCCCCCTTTTTCAAGGAAAAAGACAAACCTAGAACTCCCCATATTTAGAATTTTTATTCAACATAAGAGGAGATATTTTAATTATCCATAGAAAGATATTCAATTTTAGAGCAAGCCCCTAATCTAAGCACATATGATGAAAATCATATGGGGGCTTTGGGAACCCAAGATTTCTTGGTTCCACCACAAACCCTAATTTTAGATGCACATTGGAATTGGTAATAACCATTTATTCCACAATAATGGCATCTAACATGAGGGTTAGATAAGCTAGTCCTATCATAATATGCATGAGTAGGATTACGACTAGTTTTCTTTAAGATTATGTCAATTATTTTGTCACCATTTAGGAACCCATGGAGACATAATCTTAACCTTTCATTTTCATTATGAAGATGTGTTATTTGATTTAAAGAATCATTAAATTCATCTTCATAAGATTTGGAAGAGCTTGCCACATTTTGAAATTGTGCTAATTGGCAAGTTTTCTCATCCAAACAACCCTTAAGGGTTTCAATCTCAAGTTGAAAATTTTCAAGTTGTGCTTGAGATTTGGAAGAAAAATCATTTCTCAAAAAATTAAGTTCATTTTCTAATTTTGAAATAGATTTCTTTTGAACTTTATTTTTAGAAATTTGAGAATGCAAAGTTGAGCACAATTCATCATAGGATATTATTTCACTATCGCTACTTGATGAATTACAAGATGGGTTAGAGTTTACCTCATCTTCATGGGTGAATGCCATGAAGCAAAGATCATCCTTCTTTTCTTCCCCTTCACTTGAGCTTTGTCCCGAGGTGCTCAAAGCATCCCAACCAGCGGCAAGAGCCTTGTGCTTCTTCCAATCCTTCTTTCCCTTGTATTTTGAGGAAGATGACTTGAGAAGCGGACACTCCGGTCTTTTGTGCCCGTCTTCTTGCAATTGTAGCATCTTATAACTCCCTCAACATCGCTTTCTTCTTTCTTTTTCTTTTTATCCTTTTTATGTTTCTTTCTCCATAAGCTTTTAGATTTTCTTAAAGCTTCTTCTTCATCACTATCCGCCTCACTTGAGGATGATGAGTCCGCTTTTCTCTTGGAGACTCTTAGAGCTAGAGATCGGCTTTCTTTTTCCTTCTCTTTTGGCTTCTTCTCCTCTTGTCGGCTAGTGAGGAGCATCTCATGGGTGATGAGAGATCCTACAAGCTCTTCCACGGTTAGCGCCTTGAGATCCTTTGATTCTTGAATGTCGGTGACTTTTGGATCCCAATGTGGAGGAAGTGACCTAAGCAACTTACTCACAAGCTCATCAGTAGGATAAGATTTACCAAGATTAGCTAGTTCATTAGAAATTTTAGAAAATCGGGTATACATTTCGGAAATGCTTTCATTTTGACCCATTCTAAACATTTCATATTTGCTCTTTAACAAGTTTATTTTGGAATCCTTAACTTGAGATGTTCTCTCATGGGTAACGGCAAGTGTATCCCAAATAACCTTGGCGGAATCAAAAAGAGGTACTCTATTAAACTCCTCCGTAGATAGGGCGCAAAACAAAGAGTTTATGGCTTTGTAATTTAAATTTGCATGCCTTTTCTCTACGACATTCCATTCTTCAAATGGTTTGGAAGGCAACATGTATCCATTTTCAACAATGTGCCAAAGCTCCACATCTATCGAAAAAAGATAGATGCGCATCTTTGTCTTCCAATGTCCATAGTTGGACCCATTAAAGAAGGGAGGTCTAGTTGTGGAATGGCCCTCCGGAAGTCCGGTTCCATTTGTATTTGCCATTTCACAATTAGAAAAGTTGCCAAAGATCTTATGATCTTTCCCTTGTTGAAATTTAAGAAAAAATTTACCAAAGATTTTTATGATAAGAAAATCTTTTAAGAGCCAAGGCTTTGATACCAAGTGAAAATCCAAGGGTGGTCCCGAAATGACAACTATGAGGAGTGAAAATTATTAGGTTACTAGCAAGTTTTAGCCTTTTTAAAAACTTACACCTAATTTGAAAATTAAGAGATCAACAATGAAATTCAAGCACACAAGTTAAATCTAAAGGTGCAATGCAAATAAAGAGCAAGAGTTTAAGAGAGAGTGCACCCGAGATTTAAAGTGGTTCGGTCCTCAAAACGCGTGGCCTACTCCACTCCACCAACCAGACCCGTTGATGGCTTCACTATGTGATCTTCTTAACTTCGGCGAAGATCGGTGCCGATTACAAATTCCGATTACCTTTAACCTTGGTGGCAATCTTCACCACGGAGAGTGGGCTATGCTTCTCCGAACACTCGCCCGAATACAATCTTGATAAAGAAGGAAAGAACTAAAAACAATCCCTCACAAGGGTTTACAACTTTGTAGAAGATGTACAAATTTAAGCCTATGATCCAAATCCTAATCTTAGAGGATGAGAGGCATAATCAAGTTTGATTCACTCTTTGGATGTTCAAATGAAGTTTTAGAGTGTTAGGATTCATATCCTTGAAGTTTAGAATGCCCATATATATAGGAAAATCAAAATATGACCGTTCAATGACATTGTGGTAATTCCAGCGAAAATTCCCAACGGCTATAATTCTGGCCGTTATAGAGTTCTCGGAGTTCTGAGAAATTCTCGTAGTTCCGAGAAAAAATCTCGGAGTTCCGGGAATACAAACAGAACATGAAAAATTTCTACTGGACCAAATCTCGGAGCTCCGAGGATTTCTCGGAGTTCCGAGCTCGGAGCTCCGAGAATTCTCTCGGAGTTTCGAGAAGCCTATCAGCAACAGATTTTCATTTCTGTTTCTTGGGCTTCCAACTCTACACTAAGTTGGGATTGCTATGAGGGTTCCAAGGTGTTGGAACTCCACAAGGACAATCTCTTATACATTTAGGGTTTGTGAGATTGACTTAATTATGCATCTTAAAATCTAAGCTAAGATTGGATCGTATACAATCTAAAGCGACTTCGATCTTCAATGTGATTCTTCAAGTCTTCATTCGTCTTGGATCTTCGATGTCTTTGGCCTTCATAATGTGGTCCAATGAGATCTTCTTTGGCCTTAATCCAAGCAATGTTGTCTTAGCACCAATGTGATCTACAACTTAGACAATCAAACATGTTAGTGATCATAAATCACTTGTGTATTGGAATCATCAAAATAAGATGAGAATGCCAAGGTGGAAATCATTGGGCTTACACGATTCTTCTCTGATACCCTTGGATGTGATATAAGGCTCTCAGCCTCTTTTCATCTATCATCTGTAATTCCTGATGTCTGGCTTTGGCCCACTCAGACTCTGACAGATTCGCTTCCATCATTACCCTTAAGGACGGAATTCTCAGCTCAACAGGCAAAACTGCTTCCATTCCATACACTAAAGAGTATGGAGTTACACCTGTAGAGGATCTGATCGATGTCCTGTAAGCCCTCAAAGCAAAAGGAAGTTTGTTCGACCAGTCCTTATATGTCTCTGTCATCTTGCTGATTATGACCTTGATGTTCTTATTCGCTGCCTCTACAGCACCATTTGTCTGTGGTCTGTAAGGAGATGACTTATGATGCTTGATCTTAAACTCTTCGCACAGGTGTACTACCACTTTCTTGAAATGAGATCCATTATCAGAAATCAGCTCATGAGGTACTCCATATCTACATATGATATTTGCACGGATGAATTTCACAACTGTATTTGAAGTTATGGAAGCATATGAAGCAGCTTCTATCCACTTCGTGAAATAATCAATGGTCACCAAGATGTACTCGTGTCCACTTGACGATTTAGGATAGACTTTTCCAATAATATCAATCCCCCATACTGAGAATGGCCATGGTGAGGTAATAGAGTGTAACTCTGACGGAGGCACATGAATAAGATTCGCATAGACTTGGCATTTATGACATTTCTTCACGAACGAGAAGCAGTCTGCTTCTATTGTGGGCCAATAGAATCCAAGTCTAAGGATCTTCCTTGACAGCATCTTACCATTCATGTGAGGGCCACAAACACCTTCATGTGTTTGCTCTATGAGCTCTGCAGCATGATCTTCATCAACACACAGAAGCTGTATCCCGTCAAATGACCTCCTGTACAACTCTTCACCACAGATGATGAAATTGGCAGCGAACCTTTGAAGAGTTTTTCTCTCTTTGCTGGAAGCTTCAAGCGGATGCTCTTTGCCAAAAATGAGATTTCTAATGTCTGTGTACCACGGCTTTCCATCCGGACATCTAACAGATATCTCTATGGCATTCACATGTGCGGGAGCCCATTGCAATCTCACAGCTAAAGGTTGAACCTCCATCGTCGCAGAAATATCTAACATTGACGCCAGAGTGGCCAAAGCATCAGCAAAGTGATTCCTGGTCCGCGACAGATGAGTAAAGGTGACACTCCTGAACTTCTTGACCAGAGATTCGAGATAAGTATGATATGAGATCAACCTCGCCTCTTTTGTTTTCCAATCCCCATTTATTTGACAAATGATCAGGATTGAATCACCAAATACATCTATGTCTTGAATTCGCAAAGCCAAAGCTGCTTCAAGTCCTGCGATGCATGCTTCATATTCAGCCATGTTATTGTTGCATTCAAACTGCAACTTGATGGATATAGGGATATACTCCTTCTTTGGAGATACCAAAACTGCCCCTATTCCTTGACCATGATTATTGACAGCTCCGTCAAAGTACATGAGCCACTTGGTACTCAGAGTTTCTTCTTCAATGTCCATGATCTTTTCATCAGGAAAATCTGCCTTTAGAAAAGCATTCTCCTCAACAGGAGCATCAGCCAACTGCTCAGTGATGACCCGTCCCTTAATTGACTTCTGAGTGACATAAGTGATGTCAAACTTAGACAACAATAGCAGCCATCTAGCTGTTCTTCTTGTAAGAGCGGGCTTTTCGAACAAATACTTCAACCGATCCATCCGTGAGAGCAAAAGTATCTTATTCGACAGCAGATAATGTCTAAGCCTTTGAGTTGCCCAAACTAATGCTAGACACGTATTTTCCAAGATAGTGTACTTGATTTCATACTCTAGCATTTTCTTGCTGATGTAATAGATAGGCTTTTCTTTCTTAGACCATGCATCTTGCTGAGCAAGCATACAACCCATTGCTGTATCCGTGATGGACAAATACATCAGTAATGGTTGACCAGGAATAACTGGTGATAAGACAGGAGGCAAAGACAAGCACTGCTTGACCTTTTCAAATGCTTCTTGACATTCGTCATTCCACTTCTTGGGAGAATTCTTCTTCAATAACTTGAAGATGGGTTCACATGTCATAGTTAAATGAGATATGAATCTCCTCAAGTATTGCACTTTCCCAAGAAATCCGCGAATATGCTTTTCTGTCTTTGGTGGTTGCATTTCTTGGATTGCCTTGATCTTCCGAGGGTCCACTTCGATTCCTATCTCACTGACCATGAATCCAAGCAACTTCCCTGATGTGACCCCAAATACACATTTATTTGGGTTCAAGCAAAGTTGAAACTTTCGGATTCGCTCGAAGAACTTTCTCAAGGCGATTGTATGCTCTGGTCGAGTCTTCCCCTTGACTATCATGTCATCTACATAGACTTCAACCTCCTTATGAATCATGTCGTGAAGAAGAGTAGTTGCAGTCCTCTGATAAGTAGCACCAGCATTCTTGAGACCAAAAGGCATCACTCTGTAATAATATGTCCCCCACTGAGTAATGAACGCTGTCTTTATCATGTGCTCAGGCGCCATTTTAATTTGGTTGTACCCTGAGAATCCATCCATGAAAGATAAGAGTGCATGTCCAGCTGTATTGTCAACCAGGAGATCAATGTTCGGAAGCAAAAAATCATCTTTCAGACTTGTCTTATTCTAATCTCTGAAATCAACACACATCCTGACTTTCCCGTCCTTCTTGGGTACCAGTACAATATTTGCAAGCCATTCGGGGTATTCAACTACTTTAATGAATTTCACTTCCAGTAATTTCTTAACCTCATCATGAACTTTCAACTCCCATTCTGTTTTAAGTTTTCGAATTTTTTGCTTCTTCGGTTTGATGCCAAGGATTAAAGGTAATTTGTGTTGGACAATGTCCTCACTCAATCCTGACATGTCATCGTAAGACCAAGAAAAAACCTCCTTAAACTCTTTTAACAAGGTGATTAATTCTTCGCGCTCCTCCGGAGATAAAATTTTGCCAATTCGTATTTCCCGAATTAAGGATTCATCACCTATATTTACGGTTTCAATTTCCTCTTCGAGTGGTTTTGCTCGGCGACTCTCCTCTTGTTGAATCATATGTTTGATTTCAAAGGGAGTGCCGTCGGCTTTCTCATTAGAGGGGGAGTCTTGATTATCATTATTAGTTACTTGATCAGGTTTAGAAGCAGAATTAGTAGAAGAGACAAGTACGGGAATATACGCAAAAGAATCTTTTATTTTATCAGAATCAATGATTACATCAAATGACTCACCCACAGCAGGCATTAGAGACTCTGAAACAGAAGGAAAAGATAAGGTATCGACACAATGGGAAATATGTACAGACAAAACATCAAAGGAGACGTTCTCAGACTCGGATTCGACGCCACCAGGGACAGACTCGTCACCCACTCCAGAAGCAGACCCGACCTCTACAGTACCTGCATCAAAAGAAAAGTTAGAAATGACAGACTCTGGGATGGACTCCGAAACCGACACAAATTTTGAAACGACTGACTCTTTTGAAGGGACTGGACTATACTGAAGGACTACTTGGGGTATAACCTGTGAGGTCCAGTTATCCAGAGGTCCATCGGCTGGGGTAATGGAGCTCTTTGGATTTATGAAGAGGGTGTCTCCTCCAATCATCGCAATGACTGGTGCCTCAACTTGGAACAAGGAGTCTAGGAGTTCAGATTCAAAGTTCTCAACCCAATTTGTCTCTAGCTCAACTATCTCTGTAATCTGCTCAAAGAAAAAGTCCTCTGGTAGCTCATCAGCAAAGAAAATCTCAAGACCCGGCAGCTTTTTTCTAGTCCCATCATACCAAGGCTCAGACAAACCATAAAATGGACAATCAGCCCCTTCCTTTCTGAATCTACCATTCATCACCATGCTGAATGGTCCCATCGGAAACTCTAAGCCTCTGTGGCAGCAGTCAGCCCATTTCAGCATGTAGGCTTTCATTTCCTGGATTTCTTTTCGAGTTGGCTAATACCCTAACCCGAATAATCCATTCACCATCTTCATTTCTGGCCATTCAGTCAGGCCTTGCAGATTTCTTCCCAGGACAGCTCCTGGGACATACCCATGTCGTCGCATTATTCTTGTTACATGGACATTAGTGCTTGTTAAGAACATGATCTCCTCATTCATGGCCTCCTCCATAGTAATAGTTGAGACCTCCAGTGAAAACCCGGTCAAGCTGACATCCTTAACATTTTCGACAACTGATTCTGCAGTTATCTGTCCAATTTCAGGCTCTGGATCTCCTCGCACTGTAATCACTCTATTATTCCAGATGAATTTTAATTTCTGGTGTAGCTTTGAAGGAGTAACTCTGACCTTATGCAGCCAAGGTCGACCTAGGAGAAGGAAGAAAGAGATTTTGATATCGAGCACTTGGAATTCGACTTCAAAAGTCTCTCCCCCAATCTCGACTTCTGTGGCTAATGTCCCGATCACATCTCTTCTAGTGCCGTCATACGCCAATATACCCTGTTCAGATGGTATGAAGCTATCTGGCCCAAATCCCAAGGTAACAGCGGTGCTCAAAGGACATACATTCAGGGCTGACCCATTATCCACTAGCACTTCAGGCACTCTCTTCTTGTTGCAAATTATGGTAATCCTAAGAGGACGGGTATGGTCTCTTCCTTCTAGAGGCAGGACCTCATCAGTAAAAGATAACACTTTAGAAGCTTTTGCCACAGCCACTAAGCTGACCAGCTCGTCAGGAGTGATTTCTACTGACACTTGAGACGCATTCAACTCATGGAGTACTACTTGCCTGTGCTTTGGCGATGCCAGTAGTAGACCCCATATGGACACATTGGCTTGCGTCTTTTTCAGCTGCTTCAGTAAATTGTCCTCTTCTTCATCCAGACTCTATTTCTATTTTTGGTTCTCTGCAGCTCTTGCAATTTCGGCAGGATTTTCGACCCTCAACTCTGCCGGTTTAAGAACACGTCTACCACATGTAACATGGAAGAGCTCATCGCATTGGTCATCCATAAGTGACAGGTCTTCATCCTCCAACCTTAAAACATAAGGAACTTCTTCTTTGCTCTCTTCTTCATATTTGAAGACATGAACATTCGGTAGATTCTGCAGATCCTCCATCTCGAGCAGACAGTACATATGGCTTCTCATTTTCGGTATTTTCATCTTCCTCTTCCCATCTCAGAACATATGGTTCTTCAGAGATTACTGTGCAGATACGGGAATGGTCCAAAATGATTTCTTCTGTAAAGATTGCATAAACATTTGGCGGAGGGGTGGCATGCGTCGGCAAGGGATTGCGAGTAACATTAGGAGCTTCAACAGAAATTTTCTTTGCCTCAATCATGTCCTGGATCTTATGCTTTAATGCCATACATCTATCAGTCAGATGTCCAACACTCTGATGATATTCACAATAGTAATCCTTCCTCCAGTACCTTTGGAGAAGATTCGGATTCTCTTTAGGCTCTAGCAGCTCAATCTTCTTGTCCCTCAACAGTTTCTTTAACGCTACTGACAAGGAATACGGCAAAGGGTCAAATCATCTCGGTTCCTTCCTCTCTGGGCGACCTTCACCAAAATTTACCCTCCTTGCTGGCGGGGCAGTATTCACGTTGTGAACCTCCTTAGGTGCGATCATTGGTCTTTTTCCTTCTCTTGAATCAGAAGAAATCCTCGATCTCAGTCCCTTGGACAATGCATCTTCTATTTGAGTTCCCGTCTTGATGAGATGATTGAAATCGAGAAAGTATTGGATAACCATGTGATGGTAATATTGTGGAGACAGATTCTTCACAACAATTTTAATTTGGTCCACATCTGACAGACGATGGGTCATCTGTGCAGCTTTTCTTCTCCATCTGCGGATGAAAGAAGTAAAGGTTTCATTGTGGCCCTACTTTAATGCTTTCAAATCCCTCTTAGTAACATCTATTCCCTCCTCTATAGAAAATTGTTCTACGAACCTATTAGCAATGTCTTCTAAGGTTCGGATCTCTTCGGATTTTAAGCTCAAAAACCATTTCTTTGCAGTTCCGACTAAAGATCTGGGGAACAAGAGAGCAACCTGCTCTGGAGACAGACCGTGTTACTGTAGAAGCAGAAGAACTGACATCAGATGACTTCTAGGACAGCCTGTCCCGTCATACTTATCTATGTCTGGTACTTTGAATCTAGGAGGCAATGTGACTCCTGGATATATCATGAAATCTGCCATGTTCAACTTCTTCGGGCCTTGGAATTTTATATTCTCCATCTCCTGGGTCAGCCTGTCCAGTCTGTCTGTAATCACCTTGCCCTTATCGACTCTTTCCAAATGAGGGTTACAATTCTCTTCTGCATACTGCTCATCCTCGAAGTCATCCTCAACAGTGAACACTGCTGGTCTATTCATCATAGGAGGTGGAGGAGGTATAACTGGGGGTTGCCTGGGTGCATGCTCTTTAGAGGTTGACTCTCTGTCATTTTTCAAATGAGCAATTTCTTCATTGATGGTGCCCAATTGTGCTAGGATAGCCTTCATCATCTCATTGGTGTCCAGGGTATTATGTCCATTCTCCGCCATTGGTTCAGGTGTGGGTAAAATGGGTGAAAGAGTTTTCTGAAAGTTTGAAAGGGGTAACAGCGGGGAAGTAAAAGATGGTAGTAACAAAGACTGTCGACTCAGCCTGGAATCAGATGTCTAACGGGACCAGGTTGGTTTTGAAATATGAGTTTTCTGAGAAGCTATGATTGCTCTATATCAGAATTCTGAAATAGAAGTATAAAAACTAGATTAAAATGAATGATAAATGAGATAAGATATTCAATCAAATAGTGACGAGAGAAACGTAAACACACTTTCATTAATAGAATTCAAATTGTGATTACAACGGATGGAAATATTAATCTCTGATCACAACTGGATAAGCAGACTGAAAATAATGGGAAATGCAAAAATCAAGATAATAAAACATGATATGGATCCTCAAGGCTCCTCAATCCGAGCTTTCCTGCTTGCAGGCTCTTCCTATATTTCTCCACGTCGGATTTTAGATGCTAAAGAAAATCTCCTCTTCATATTTTTGCTTCCCCAAGCAGCCACAATGGATCGGACGAGATCAGGAGTGAGATCTTCACAAAGAGGAGGGACTATGATTCCGGGAGGATATGGAATTCCCGTAATCTGATGGAGAAATCGCATGGGTGCATAAAAAGAAGATTTCTCGGTACCCATGAGGTAAACAAACGGATGTGGGTAGGTGCTAATGAAAACTTGAAAACATGAATGACTCACCCAACGAAACTGGCTTTCCTCTACATGTTGCAACCAATTGCGCCATTCATCAATGGACTGAGGTTGATTAGCCATTGGTTGCCATGCACGGAAATTCTTCAGGATATACGGGTTTTGGTTTTGTCGCTGAAGAACCTGAAATTTTTCACCAAGCCAGACATACAACAATTTAACACACCCACAGAAATTGTTTTTGACCTCTTGAGAAGCAATAAGGTCTAGTCCCAAGAATGTCTCTGCTAACATGGTGGGGACTGGATTCCTCCCTTCATTAATTTGGTCCACCACGGCTAACAAGGTTAACGGAGCAATACGAGGGTTTTTCCGAATGACATATCGCGCAAAGACACTAAAAATCAAAGCGTTGCGTCGACAACTCTGAAAACGGGAGTTAGTAGGATCGGCGTTTTCGGAAAAAAGTGTAATGGGGGTTTGAACTTGCACACATGTATCCGTTAAGCATGGAAGAGCATCAACGGTTTGATTTTTGAATAGCTTGCAAAAAAGAGAATGAGAGGAATCTATATACGAAGATCGTATCCAAAGTCCCTCTGTTCGGAGCTCTAATAATGCACATCAATCTTCAAATATAGGACAAAGGTCGAATGATCCAAATCGGAAAACGTGAAGATTAGGATCCCAAAATCCAGCGGCTGCTTGGAGAAACTTCCAATTTATATCAGAGACACTCAGGTGATTGAAGGTACAGATAAACTGATCGGCCATACTCCTTTCTGAAGATTCCCGCGGAAGAGCCCTAAGTCTCACTTATCCAGCTTTTCAACACATTATTCGCCATGATTTGACCTAAACACAAGAATATGATGGGATAATCAGGAAATGAAAATAATCTGGAATAGACAAAGAATAAGGATAAACTTAGCAATAAATCACAAGAAGGATACCACTGGTAATACTAAATGTTCCACTGATGATCATAGATGATCAGAAACTCAGAAAAGAGACCACGGTCACAAAATGATGAAAGTAGATCATAGACCAGGTCTAAATCTGGAAGATGGACATAAAAAATGTATGATCAAAAGATCGATAATGATAGACTATGACCATAGAGACAGCGGACAAGCTATCAACCATATCTAAAACAAGACAAACAAAATAAAAGTAAATGCAATAAGAATCTATGACACAACAAAAGAATGGATAAATGAGGTTTGAATCTGAAGGATAAAAACAAGCAAAATTTATCATCACTGGGTCAAGGAATAAACCATAGCTATGAGTGTGACAGGTATAAGCCACTAGCCAGGTTTAGATCTGAGAGATGAATAGACATAACTGATTGATTTAAGCCAGGAATCTCTACTAGAAAGTAGGTCCTGATCTTATAATCAAGAAATGACACAGACGGATTTTCCAAGAATAAATCAAAAAATAAACCACGACCATGAGAGAGGCAAATAAAGCCACTAATCGGGTCTAAATCTCGGAGATGGATTGATGGAATTGATTAGATTAGATAAGGAAGCCTCACTAATGAGTAGGCCATAATCTGATAATCAATATATAGATATATATACATATATATCCTAACCAGGGGCACCAGCCCTAAATATAATTCCGCAGAGTCAAGAAGCTTGACTCAAGACAGACATGTGAGTGTACTAGGACCGCATTGTAGCCACATAAAGTGAACTACAGTAATCTATAGACAGGACAAGGCTCCTAAATCTAGGCTCCACATGTATAAGCAACACATGTTTGTCCCTATATGAATGTAATACATATATAAGCATATGCGACTCCTAATTGTGTTTTACTAAATCAGGAAATATACTCATGTACATAATATATGTAAAATGAAAGTAGAGCTCCGGACTCAATATATCGGGCACTATGCATATGATCCATACTTTAAGTGTATAACATAAGTACACCGAGTGTTATACACAATATGCTTCATTACTCACCGGCTGCTGTAAACGCAAGTACACCGACTGTTTACGACTGCAGCACTGGCGCATAGCTTGGAAATAGATACAACAGCACCATCAGGGTAATGACATCCCATCTGGCACGCACTGTATCTATCCCGTGGAGCCAATAATAATAAAATCAATAAAAGAAAATAAAAACATGATGATGTATGATGTGCAGTGCGTGAATCACTTGTTTTAAACACCTATGTGGTGCCCCTGGATTCTAAGCGATTAAATTCCCATTTATAATGATTTTGGCCCAAATTTCTTCAAAATTAATTAAAAAATGGCATTTTAACAGAATTAGACAATATCTCGAAAGATTCCCCAGCAGAGTCGCCAGCCTGTGGACCCCGATCCGAGAGAGGCGGGGGACGTGCCCCACGAGAAGAAAGTCTCTCTCTAGATCATCCACATGAATGGAGAGCTCTACCAAGGAACTCTCGAAAGAATGTGCCTCTCACAGCATTAGTGGCAATGCAAAGTGAGATACTTCTCGATTTGGGAACTAGCCCAGATTCGAGACGTACCTTAAACAAAGAAGAGTCGTCATCCAAGGAAGTGGGCCCTGGATCCCATACTATACTCTGTTGCAACGGATAACCAGAGATATAAAAAGAAGGTTCGTGCCTGGTTGCGAATTTGGAAGGTCCGAAGAGCACCTCATTCGCCCAAGTGTAAACACCTGGTCTCTTATGCCATTTACTTATTAATTTTGAAGAGTTTTGGGAGAAATTCATATGAAATGAGAATATATATCTCCGAAAAAAACATCTACCAATCATGCATGTCTCGGAAGAATAATAAGCACACACGAAATAGATGAAAGTACTGTCGCCTAAAAATAGCTTGGTTATGAGTGTCATACCTAAATGATGTCTAAGTTTTGGTATGCAAATACATGCATGCTATAACTAAAGGTATAAGGTCTGTACATGAAAGTAAGAAAATATGTCAAAACACACAGCACATCTTGACTCAACACACAACTCGACACGACAAACCCTAAGACTTTAATGCAATACTTGACTCGGACCAGGATGACTATCCATCCTGGCTGCTCTACGTATCCTGGCCTTAGGAAGAATCAGAATCAACGTACTTCGATGACCTATTCTAAACTACGATGCCTAACCATCTAGAACCGCTATCCTAGACTCGATCTACTAGACTCGACTGATTTTTAAAGCTTTTTATACAATTGCTTAAGTTCATGTAAATTGTAATTTTTAGGACTCTCTATATGCCCTAACTAATGCAAGTTGATTAGCCTTAAGCTAAATGGGCCCTACATCCTATGTGTAACTAGGCTGTGCATCCTAAAGAAAACCATGGGCTGACTATATGCTTCCTAGTCTAGCCATCGGTTCGACTAAATGTCTAACCGACCAGGACTCGAGGCCTCCTAACTCTAGGGACACTCACACGACAAGACATACCAAGCATCACAAACAGGACGGCCTCCTAACTCTGAAATACCCCAAATATCTAGGACAGACTCCTAATTCTAGGGAAAGATCATTTTAAAAAGGTTTTGAAGAAGTTTTCTATTTTTGAAAGGTTTAAAATGTTTATTTTTAAAGGTTTGGCTGGACTTGGGATGTGGATCCCAAGCTGCACTCCGTACCTCGTGGAAGAGGATCAAGCCAACGTAGTTCTGAAAAGATTTCCTAACTGCTCCTAATGACTCAAGATTTTTGAGATTTTTGATGTTTTGAAGTGTTTTTGTTATTTTTGATACAAGAGGACAGAATCCTATCATCATAAAGGTAGGACAGACTCCTGATATTCCGCAAAGGTTGAACAGCATCCTATGCTTTGCGGGGGAATTGAATAGAATCACGAATTTGCAAGGGTTGGACAGCATCCTATACCTTGCAAAATCGGATAAAAATCACATGACTTGACGAGAGGTTGGACGGAATCCTAACCCCTATGATGATAGGACATACTCTTGAAAAAGAGGACTGACTCCTAAAGCTAATGGACTGACTCCTATGCTAAAGGACTGACTCCTAGTGCATAACCCTAAGAGAGGTGCTAATGAGACTATGCTAGTCTCCCAAGGGTGTACATTTTCTATCGAGACATAGCTTGTCTCCTAAAACTCTTAAAAGGTATGATTTTTATACATGAGACACAACTTGTCTCTTAAAGGGGTAGGCTCTAAATATCTCTTTCATTGCCCTGGCAATGATAATGCTCCTAATATCTTAAGAGATATAAATCTAAAAGACTGAACAAGTCTTTTAAAAGAAAGAGGGGAGTGCTACTTGGACCGTGCAACTCCCCTAAGGATGGGCTTAGGCTAACGCCTTCATCGCCCTTGCGATGAATAGGATACGAAAAGTAAGATCTAAAAGTCTTCAAAATTAAACTTAAAAGTTTAGTTCTACTTTATGCATTATTATACTAAAACCTGAAAATGACATTACTTATACTAAAATCAATTATCTCAAAATATGCCAATACTAACAAAAAAATTCATAATCACTCCTATTTCATACAAAATCGCCCAGCTTTGTTAACCAGAGATGTGGAAAAATAATAAACACAGACTTACTAATGATTATTTCATTGTTGACTCTCAGACAAACAAACCTATAACTAAATAGAATTAATTGTAGCAAAATAGGGCATGATTAATAAAACAAGATAAATTTTACGCCCTGTAATTAATCATGACGAATTACGGCAATTCCTTTTAGTTCCAAATTTAAGCAAATAATTAGCATGTAATGCAAAACTATTTAGTATGAGAACATATAATAGACATAATTAAGTGAATAAACATAAGAACAATATCAGCAACCTGTTCCACTAGTATATTTAAACTCTCTCCTCAATGGTTTAACATCTACTAGACATACAACAGAACTCACTTTACACTTTAATCTAGGTTTACAGATGAGCCTATTTCATAAAAAATCCCATTCAGATCAAGTATTTTAACACAAATATTGCCAAAGCCTGATCAAAATATCTTATAAGTCCATTGACTAGTATATAGCGGAATGTTTTTACAAATTTTATTAAAAACAGCATACTCAATATCATTTTTAAAGATAATCGATCAACATATCAGTGCAATCACTTCAACAATGCTATGTTACATAAATAACCTCCAGCACTCACTTAAACTGCACCTCATGTATACTAAATTATCTTATTCCTCCATGCAACAAGGCATAATAATTCCTATCTCAATAAATGTATTAACCCATTAAACTAACCAAATTTAAGAAATTATTGAAGCATGAATAAACAGGGAAATGGAATCTATGCAGGTATCATAGAGCATTTAGAGTACTACCATTTACATCATTGCAACCCCACTGATACCTCAAAGTAATGACAGATAAGGCAAACAGTGTTGAGCTCATTTATATGCTTACAGACACAATCAATACTAATGCTAAACTCTTTAGATTTTTTTTTTTACCAAAGAATAATTTTAATTCTCACAAGGTCTTGCAAACCTAAAAAAAAACAAACTGGGCCATAAGACGGCCACAACATTAGTTGGGTTGACATTTGCCCCCCTTTTTGTTAAAAAAAGAGAAAATATTAGGAAAAGGGAATCTGTTTAATTGAGAAGACATGGCAATGCTATCATCGATTCTAAATACATCAGGATCAGCCCTCTACAAAAGATAAAAAAAAATTAAATGAAAAGGAACCTCCCTGCTGTTATGGTATACAAATGGGATGGTTGTTGAAACTGATAAATGTTGTACAATATGGAGGCAAAACTATTAAAATATGATCAAGCCGATGTCAACTAACTAACATATCCTTAAGCAAACATGAATCGTAACAAAAGAGTACATAAACCCACAAGGGCAATAGTTATACAATGTTGTCCAAACCTCAAATTTCTACACTTCTAAAATCAGATTATTGCCGTTAAGAACTCAATAGATTCCAAAGAAAAAAAAGAAAAGAAATCAACATAGTCAAATGAGTCAATATGCCTATCAAAATGATGAATAACAATGCACTGTAAGCTCTTCATTTTGCGAGAGAAAGAGATCCCGGCAATCAAACATTCAGGTCATAAATCAAGCAAGCACGGAACATTTCCCATAGGCTTATATTGAAATTTCAATCATGAAAAACTCCTCAAATCATGCACTAACTATCCTTGGGAAGTTTCTTTCACTAATGGGATCAGATTTTCAAGAGATGTACGGTTCTAAATAAAGTCCCTAGAAAAACATGAGTTTTCTAATTAATTTTTTTTTAAATAAAATAAAATTCTATCAACCTTAAAAGCATTTTATAAGTGACAGTATTTTAAAATTCATTTTTGAAATCAAAACTTTCACAAATAGCATATGATGTAAAGAAGATGAGCGTGAATTTAGTGTGATATGCATAAGGAACTGCCAATGGAAGTCCTTCAATTCTAACGAATTTAATTTAAAAATAATAATAATAATAATAATAATACAGACCAAAAGCATGCAAGCTACTGAAATACAATAGTACTGGTTTAACTACCCTTGATCTACTGATATTAGCACTCCTCTGAACAAGCACGGATCATAACCAAAGATTGTAACAACCTACTAGGGCGGCAGCTCCAAGTTCATAACAAATCAAGCTCAAATGACCTCTACACATGTAACTGGACGAAAAATTCATCATAGCATTACAACCCTTCTACTTGAGAAACTAAGAAAAAGCTCCTTGCAAAATCTACTAAAATTATGCTAACAGGGAAAAATAACATTTCAATGAATGTAGATTTTTTTTTTTAAAAAAAAATGACTTTTCACCATTTCTCAAGCGTAAAAATAAAATCAATCGATCAGATTTATCTAAAGCAACACACAGATCCTATATCAAGATCAAGATTCATGAAAAGAAGAAAAGAGCATGATTCTCAAAACTAAACCAAACATAAAGATAGAAACAATTCATAAAATCAAGAGTTACGAGGAGAATACCTTTTTAGCTAGCAAATGCCCAACTTTTAGTGCTTCGAAGTACCTTCAGATTTTCACTCCTTCTCTTACAAATTTAAACAAAACAGAGCTTTCCTTCTTCTCTAATACGGATCAAAATTTAATCAAAGGATTTTTGTTAAAATCGCTTGCTAGAGGAAAGAGAACATGCCTGTTCGGAGTTGAATCTGGCAAGATTTGTCGAAGAAAATCGGAGCAGAGGAGATAAGTTTCGAGTTAGGGTTTCTAACAGAGGATATAAAAGAAAATTACAGCAATTGAGGTTAGCAAGGGAAAAGAACAAGACTATTGGGATGAAAACTCGACCGGAGCTCCGGTAAATTCGCCGGAGAAGTAGAAGAACAATCGGAATAAACGAGATCTATTTTCTCCCTCTTGTTTTCTCAAACTCTCTCTCTTAAAAACACTGGAAAATGAGATACTAGATTCGGATCTTCAAAGAATAAGTACAAATCCAATAAAATGGCTCGGATTTAAGGTTTCAATGAATAGATTTAAATTTTTTGTGAAAACTAGAGTTTCTAGCTGTAAAAAAACTTAAAAACTTCAAAAGGAGAAAGTAATCTTGCAGAGAGGAAAAAGCATAGAAGCTTGAAGAATAACGAACGCTAGTGGAGCACGACTGGAATCTCACCGGAGAAGAAAGGGAGATAGGATTTGGGGGAGTTTAGGAAAACAAAAATCTCTCGTCTTCTCTCTCTCTGAAATGGAAAATCTTGATTTTTTTGTAAAATGAAGGAATTAAGCTGATATTTATAAGGATAAAAGGGTGCTGATATTGGCACTACCAGTGGATTAGGCGGGCGAAAATTTGATATGGCGCGCCCGCAATTTTTGTCTTATTTGGCTTGGGCGCGTCCTCCACGGGATAAGTTCGCCTCCTTCTCAGGATAAATTCAACCCCCTTTTGCGCATTTGCACTACGACCTTGCATGACTCGTTCGCTAGGCAAACGCGCTCGGTTTCGGACGAAACATCGCAGGGACCTTTGTGGGACCTTAAGCTAGCCTAGGGTGAAGTTTGGGACTCTAATTCATTCATTTTATGGGGTTTTGCACAAAATTGGATGGTTGGGCACGGTCAAAATGGGGTGTCTACATAGCCTAATCCGCATGGGTCGCAGTTCATTTTCCCCCAAAACTATGGGTTATTCCAAATCTTTCGTTTTGTACAGAGTCATGATTGCAAACCCATACCATCACTTTCCTTGGATAAGCAACCATAGATCCTTGGAGGAATGTTCGCCTTACGGTTAATACGCTTAACTAAAAGACCAACAGTCTGGTTCCATTTTTTTAGGATAAAGGTCATTATTTCTCTTTGAAACCTTGACCCTCAGTCATCTTCTATCATGACCATCACGATGGTCAAAGCACTGAAGCTTTGCCCAAATAAGTCTATCATTCCATATGAAGATAGAAGTGTCCTGACCGTCCTGGTCATAGCCTTATCAAGCTCTACTGCTTAGCGAGTTTAGACCCGTCCTGACCATCGTTATGGTCAAAACGGCGGAGCTCTGCTCAAAATTCTACCTTTCCATATAAAGGTAGATTTGTCCTGACCGTCTTGGTGTGGAACCCGATCCCGCGAGAGGGGTGGGGCGCGAGCCGCCACGCTCTCTCTTAGTCTCTCGTACCCACGCGATTGGCGTGTGCTCTTTTATTATTGATTTTAATTCATCTTTTATGTGAACTTGGGATCACTAAGGCAATCCGAATTCCACACAAAAGAGAGTGACAGAGTCGCCACCTAGATGTGGGATCTAGGACAAATAATTGACCAGAAATCTAGACTCGTTACCTGGTTACGAGAATGGAAGGTATGGGGAGTTACCACCACATGCACCATTCCTGCCCGATAATCGGTCTTCAATTCCAAAAGTTAACTCTTTTGAATTTCTTTTAAATGGCTCATTCAACTCTATATTAATGTGCGAACTATGTGACATGCATCCTATGATCTAATTTCAATGTAAATCCTAAATGTGTATCTTGATTTCTTAATTTGTTTGAATTCAATCTAAGTGAAAGTTCTCCTAAAATTCTAATTTCATGGAAAGTCCTAAGTGATTTAATTAAGAATTTACAAGAAAATTAATATATAAAACCCCACAATTTGTTGTGGAGCCGACTCGTGATTGGTATGCCATCAGACATCCAAGCTGCCTACGTACCCAAGCCTCACTGGGATCAGAGTCGACGTAGTTCGGTGCACCTAAGCTAAGCTACTTATGCCTAACTCAACTAAGACACCGATCTAGACTGGATTGACTGTTTCAATAGTTTTAAGAGAAGTTATTTAATTCAAGTTGAAGATTTTATTATCCTAGGATTTCATCTAAGATGCTATATGATCCTATCTAAGTGCAAGTTGTTCCTTAGACTAATGCAGGTTAACCTACATCCTAACTAACTAGGCTTGTCCTAGGGAAAGATTGGGTGAGTAGTGTAACTAGACCTATGGCACGGTTGCTATCCATAGCAAACGTCCGTGATGAGGCTGAACTCCTAACTCTAGGATTCCCTAAAACCTAGGACACCCTAAGACCTAGGACACGACCTGACATAAGTGTTCATAAGTTGGGCTCTAATGGTTCTTATATCGGAAACCATAATCCAATGGTTCCGAAAGACTCGAGACAAATCGATTCAAGTTCTTGAAGTTAATTAATTTCAGATTTCAAGGATTTTCGGTTTCTGGACATTTTAAGGAATACCAAAGGTTCTATGGTTCACCAATTTCGGCCTAGAATAGCATCCACGGAAGGGAATCGTGCGCTCTTTCCTTGTGCAATTTAATACTTAAGTTATAGCACCTTATTGCCTGGCATATCTCAGGATTTCCGTGGACAGTAATCTCGGAGCCAATAACATGCTATAGCTTAAATATTCCAATGGTCTAAGATCGATTGCAATTGGGATACGATTATGGATGCACTAGCCACTTTTCCAGGAAAATCTAAAGATCCTAAGATTTTTGTTTCGATGGAGTAAGGAGTGAACATGTGACAGATATTTAAGGTTCTTTTGGAAATTTCTACAATGATTTTTAATTAATTTTGAATTTTCAATGGAATTTATCAATTTCAAACATATGAGTGATTTTACAAGTGAAATTATTGCAAACGAATTCGAAACAAACTGAAATTTCTACAGCAACAAGATGGGAATGTATGTAGCTTATTATCAGAGTTTTGCATATTTTTACATTAAGCTCCTATTTAATTTTGATTTAACGATAATGAGACCAAATCTAAATTCATTGAAATTTCTACAGTAATAAGATATAAGTAAACATAGCATGCTGTGAGATTTTCATGGATTTTAGAGACTATTTACTACCAATTTCGGATTTTTCAATTTCAAGACCAGATTATGAACTTACACTACATCCCTTAGGAAACAAGATTCAAATCAATTGGAAATTTTATAGCAGCAAGAAATATGGAATATAAGACTACTGTAAAAATTTTGAGAATTTTAATTGTGATCTGATGTCAGTAAAAATTCTCACAGAATCTGATAAATTTCAAAGAAAGTATCAAATAATATACCAAAAAGAATCCAAAAATTCTTAAAACTTCATGATAGAATATATCAGTACCATATTATTTTCTCACAAAATTTCATTAATTTTAGAATCTATTTAGTATATATTTTATTTTTCTTCGTCAAAAAAGATGTTTTCGAAGAGTTTTCTATTTTTAAAACATGATTTATGAGAAAATTACGACTCCGAAAAATGTCCTTTAATCTTGTTCCGATGTGATGAACACAAGAAAATTTTGAAATTCCACAAAATAAATCATCCTGAGATAGCTATTTTTTTAAATTTTGTAATTTCTCAGCCATTATTTTAAATAGAATTCCACTCTTCATTCAAATTTTCGAAATCCTTTGATTCAATGTCCGATCCGATCCGATGGTTATTTTAGTCTATTTAAATAGATCAGTGTATTAAATTTCGGGACGAATCGGAATTGAAACACTCATGTAGATCATGATTTTGAGCACACACATATAATATCGAATTAAATTCATTTAAATGCTAAAAACCATGCAAAAATATATAAATAATACCAAATAATCCTGGAAAAAATCTGAGAATAGTGCACCTACCTGTGATGGAGATCCTCGCTGAATCCAAAAGCCGAAAATTCCGAAAAAATCTCGCCGATGCTCGATCCTACGTCATTTCTTCCCTTTCTTTGTTTTTTTTTATTTCCACCACTGTGTAGAGGTAGAGAGAGAGATGGAGAGGGTGAGGAATGACTGAGAATGAGAAGGATTGAGATAGAAAGGGAGTGAGAGTGTGAGACAGAGAGAGAGACAGTGAGCGTGAAAGATAGACAGAAAGTGATAGAGAGGGATATAGAGAGAGGGTGATATAGAGAGAGAGGGTGATATAGAGGGTGAGAGGGATTTAGAAAAATCCGAGAATGCTTGAGGTTGTGGAGCCGCTCCACCTTTGCCCAGATCTAGAGCTTTTTCTCTCTTTTTTCTTTTAGAATTGCTACTCTTGAGAAAACAAAGAAAACAGAGCCTCGGCTGTGTGAGAGGTATCAAGAGAGGGAGAAGAAAAAGTAATAGAGAGTGTGATGGGGGTGGAGAGAGTTCGAGAGACACAGAGAGTGTGATGGGGGTGGAGAGAGTTCGAGAGACACAGAGAGTGTGATGGGGGGAAGAGAAAGAAAACCGAGTGATGGGGAGAGGGCAATGAAAACAGAGTGAGGAGATAGGGAAGAACAGAACCGAGTGAGATGGAGAGAGGGAGAGTGCTAGAGGTAGAGGGCTGTGCCGAGTGGAATCTGCTGGGAGATTGCTGCTGATAGAGACGAGACGAGAGTTAGAGAGGGCCGGCTGTTTCAACCGAGAAGATGAGGAGAAATAGAGATTATTTATTATTTTTTTTAGAGAGCCTCCTCTTCGGCCTCAACAGCAGCCTCTATATCTTTTCCTCCCGAAAACCAATGGGAACGTTTTTTTTTTTTTTCAACTTGATCCCAGTGGCATGTTACCATAGCATCCCATCTAAAATTACCCACTTGCTATTTTCAAGACAACCAATAAAGCAACTTTGCTTTTGGCTTTTCTCAATGCCTAAAAACCACGAACAGCACCATAGGCATGCTTTAATTTTGGCATACTTGCTTAAGAAAACCTTCTCTTCAGTCAAGGTTGTTGTTTTGAGCATAAAGTTGGGCCCACACATATATTTAGACACAACCGGCCATTCAAACCTCATTCCTGCCATGCGTTCCTTATATAAATAAAATGATTCAATCGAATGTAATCTGAATCCAAATATAGAATATATTGGGCACACATCGTGCTGAAGCTGTAATTGGATGTGCCGCTGTCTACTTGATCTGCCACCATGTAAATTTGATGTGCCCCAAATTATTTCCATATGATCATGACCGTCCATGAGATGATCCAAAATTACCCAAATGGATGAGGCCCTTCTATAGATAACATGTTCTCTAAAAATTATTCCCATAGGATAATCCGGACCGCCCATGTGATGGGTCACACTAAAAATAGGGTGGCGCCCCAAATTCTTTCCATGTAATGATCCGAGCCATCCATTCGCTAGGCTGCAATGTGAACAGGTTGTGCTCCTCAAAAATCATTTCCATAAGATGATCTTAACCCTCAATTTGTCGATCTGCAATACAAATTAGCGATGGCATCTAAATTCCCTCCATTAGAGGATCAAAACTGTCTATTTGAAGGGCGGCAATGTAAATTAGGTTGCGCCCCCTTGAACTATTCCCAAAGACTGATTTGAACCATTCACTTAGATGCTCCCTGTAAAGTGGTGGTTACCTCCTAATGATGATCTTATCTATCAAATTGGTGGGTCGCAGCATGAGAATCCATGAGCTCAACACTCTCATTTAATAAAAACAATGTGGGGTACACGGACTTGATCCTTTTCCAGTTAAAATGTTCAATGCGGGCCCGGCCAATGAGTCTAAATTCTCTCTTGCTCAGGCTCTTACGAACAACCCCTCTCAATACTTGGCGAAAAGAAAGATGCAGGACATAGCGGAAATGATCGGAAAGATTGAGAAAACATAAGAAGCGGACACGGGAAAGGAAAACACCGAAGAACCGATAGAAAAACACTAACTTCTTTGTTGACTAAGGCGGAGCAAAATGGGGGTGTCCACAGATGCCCCTCTTTGGTAGAGATGACGTAGTCATCGAATACCAAAGCAAAAGTGACAGTGCCATTTTGCGTAGCTTTGATCGACAAATGACTCTCTAGACACAATGCAACCTAACAAAATGCAAGACTCTAGATGAAATCCTAGAATTTGGACATCCATTAAAAACATTTACTCTAAACACCATGAGATGACAGTTTAGAACAACGGAGAATCAGATTTACTTTGGATGCAAAAATTTTTGCAATCCAGGACAAAAGATGATTATGATGCGGCGCCGTTTTCGAACGGGCAACGAAAGAATGGGATACCATTTTCAAATGGATATTCAGAGGGAAAGGAATACCGTTTTTAAACGGTTTCAGAGGGAATGAGACGCCATTTTCAAATGGTCTTTAGAGAGAATGACAGATGACTTTCGAAAGATTTTTAAAGAAAACGAAGCCTCGTTTTTGAACGGGCTCAGACACGAGATATCATTTCGAATGGATTCAACAAGGATGAGGCCTCGCACTTGTACGGGCTCGAAGGGCTAGGAGGCCGTAGTTGTACGGACTTGATAAGAATGAGACACCGTCTTTGCACGGTTTCCAAAAGAATGAGCAACCATATTTGTATGGATCCCAAAGAGGAATAAGAGACTATTTTGGAATAGACCGAGGAAGGATGAGATACCGTATTTGTACGGTGCTCAAAAGAGAGTAAGAGACCATTTTCGAATGGACCTGGAGAGAATGAATCAACATATTTATATGAATTCCATGGAAATGAGACATCACATTTGTATGATGCCCAAAAAAAATTAAGGGATCATTTTTGAATGGACTCGGATAAGATGAAATACCGTATTTATACGGATTCCAAGAAAATGAGACATCACATTTGTATAATGCTCAAAGGGAATAAGAGACCATAGTTGTATGGACTCGAAGAGAATGGAATACCATATTTATACGGATTCCAAGAAAATGAACATCACATTTGTATGATGTTCAAAGAGCACAGACCATTTTTGAATGGCTTGAAGAGAATGAAATAGCGTATTTGTACGAATTTTAAGGAAAATGAGACATCACATTTGTATGATGCTCAACAAGAACTCAGAGATAATGGAATATCGTATTTATACGAATTCCAAGAAAATGAAACATCATATTCGTATGATATTCAAAGATAAAGAGACCATTTTCAAACAGACTCAGAGAAAATGAAATAACGTACTTATACGGATTTCAAGAAAAATGAGACACCATATTCATATGATGCTCAAAGATAACTCAAAGATAATGGAATATCGTATTTATACGAATTCCAAGGAAATGAGACATCATATTCGTATGACGTTCAAAGAGAAAAAACCACTTTCAAATGGACTCCGGGAGAATGAAATGACGTATTTATACGGATTTCAAGGAAAATGAGACATCACATTTGTATGATGCTCAACGAGAACTCAGAGATAATGGAATATCGTATTTATACGAATTCCAAGGAAATGAGACATCATATTCGTATGATATTCAAAGAGAAAAGATTACTTTCAAAATATACTCTGAGATAATGAAATACCGTATTTATACGGATTCCAAGGAAATGAGACATCACATTTGTATGATGCTCAAAGAGAACATGAGACCACTTCTGAACGGACTCAGAGAGAATGAAATAACGTATTTATACGGATTTCTAGGAAAGTGAGACACCATATTCATATGATGCTCAAAGATAACTCAAGGACAATGGAATATCGTATTTATACGAATTCCAAGGAATGAGACATCACATTTATATGATGTTCAAAGAGGGAATATCATTTTCAAATGGATTCAGAGAGATATGATAATTTGAGTTTCGACAGAGATTATCAGAAAAAGAAATCGAAATTTCCAATTAACAACTTCAGAGGCAAATGATTTGATTACACCATACAGCAAAGGACTTTCAAGGCCTGAATATGAGATACCACTTCATTAGCAACCTGCCATAGTTTGAGGCATTCTAACCTTCTTTTATTCATTGACCAGAGATCATTCTTCGAAGATTTTTTGCCATTCGAGACAGTCTCGCCTCTTCCAAGTTTCTCAGAACCTGTTAATGAGCCTGTCTTCAGAGTGATTGCACCCTACAACAATTCTTAAAATAGAATTCGTAAATTTTTTTCTAAAAATAGAACCTGGCGACATTTGTAATAAAAAAAACAAAATAAGAAAGATTACTCAAGTGATCTCGTGATGCTTCTGACTTATCAGTATTTTCATTTGGGTTAGGCTGGCCTCTTTTAAAGAATGTTTCTTCATTGATAAACATCTTCACTCATTTTTAAGACAGTGATACTTCATATATCTTTCTATCAACTTTCCGATTGCTAAAAATTAATGCTCCTAGTTTCAGGAATCGTTGTTATTTTTGCCTGACCTACTGTGATTTCAGAGATTGCTGTAATTCTTCTGGGAAGAACCTAATCTTACCACGACCAAGTTCCCCTTTTCAGATTTTCACCTTGGCGGACCGCTCGGCCTTAACTTTTGCCTGAATCGCCTTTTCAGGTTTTCGACTCAGCAGGCCACCCCCTTAACTTTTGCCTAAGCCGCCCTTTCAGGTTTTCAACTTAGCAGGGGAATGATCCTAAATTTTGCCTAGATCACCTTTTCAGGTTTTCAATCTAGCGGATCTTCAAGCTCCATTTCTTTTTTTTTTCTTTTCTCTTTTTCATTTTTTCTTCTCTTTTTTTCTTTTTTTACTTGAACACCAAAAGGACTTTATAGGTGAGGTAGGGCTTTTCAAAAAATGGCTTAAGGTTTTGCAAGAATTTTGACCGAACCTGTGAACAGGTTGCCTACGTATCCCAGTGTAGGAATCAGGTCATGCGTAGTTCAGGGCGAATGCCCCTAGTTCGAAGGTATTTCAATTTTCTTTTCTTTTAACATGGATTTTTTTCTTTTCTTCTCTTTTTTTTTCAACTTCTTTTTGGAATGATTGATTTTCTTCTTTAGAAATAACCGAACTCGGTTTGACCGAGCTGCCTACGTACCCCAGTGTAGGGATCAGGTCATGCGTAATTCAGGGCGGATGCCCCTAGTATATTGGGTTTTGAAGGAAAATTTTATTTAGGCTCAAAAGGGTTTGCAAAAGGTTATATATTTTTTAATTTTTGGTTATGAATTTGGGATTTATTCGGCCAAAAGACGGCCTTCTAGTGTTCAAGCATAGAACCTCTTGAGTTGATCAAGATTCGTTGGTTCTGGCAATATTTCTCCATTTAAATTACGGAGCTTGACGGCTTTTGCGGGCAAGATTTGGTCCACAATGTATGGTCCTGACCAATTCGGTTTGAACTTGCCCCTTGGGTCAAACACTGGTGCTCGGTTCTCTTTCAAAACAAGATTGCCTTCTTCTAGATCTCTGATTTTAACCTTTTTATTAAAAGCCCTGGCTATTCTGCGCTGATAACCCTGTACATGGTAAAGCGCCTTTAATCTCTTCTCATCTAGCATGTTCAGCTCTTTATATCTGTCATCTGCCCATTCATTTTCTGGCAACTTGACTTCAGTCAATACTCGGAGCGAAGGTACACGGATCTCAACAGGTACCACTGCTTCCATCCCATAAACAAGAGAGTAAGGGGTTGCCCCAGTTGAAGGTCTAATTGATGTTCTGTAAGCCCACAAGGCGTACGGTAACTTATTCGACCAATCCTTATAAGTTTCTGACATTTTGCTAATGATAGTCTTGACATTTTTGTTTGTAGCTTCTACCGCTCCATTTGTCTGCGGCCGATAAGGTGAGGATTTATGATGCTTAATCTTGAACTCTTCGCAAAGAGTAATTACTTCCTTCTTGATATGAGATCCGTTATCTGAGATAAGTTTATGGGGAATTCCATATCTGCATATGATATTGGTGTGTATGAATTTAGCAACTGATGCGGATGTAAGCTTTGCGTAAGAAGCGGCCTCAACCCACTTGGTGAAGTAGTCAATCGCAACAAGTATGTACTCGTGACCATTAGACGACTTGGGAGAAATTTTACCAATAATGTCAATTCCCCACACCGAAAATGACCAAGGAGAGGTAAGAGAATGCAATTCGGTGGGTGGTACATGGATGAGATTCGCATGTATCTGACATTTATAGCATTTCTTCACAAATGTGTGACAATCTGCTTCCAATGTTGGCCAATAGTACCCCAGACGTAGGATCTTCTTTGCCAACATCTTTCCATTCATATGAGGTCCACACACCCCTTCATGAATATCTGCGAGAATTTCTTCTGCCTGATCTTCAGTGACACATAAGAGTTGAATTTCATCGAAAGACCGTCGATACAACACCGCTCCACAAATGACAAAATTAGCCGCCAATCTCTGCAGAGTCCTTATTTCTTTATTCGACGCCTCATTGGGATGCCCCTAGCCCGAGATGTACTCTGCCATATTGTTGGTGCAATTAAATTGCAACTTAACGGCAAGGGGAACATGCTCATTTCGAGGTGACACAAGCAACACCCTTATTCCTTGCCCTGTTTGGTTTGCTGCTCCATCAAAATAAAGGGTCCAACCAGCTTCTGGATATTCATCTTCTATCATCATGATCTCTTCATCTGGGAACATCGGCTTGAAAGGCTGACTTTCTTCTCGGGGTGCTTCTGCCAATTGTTCAGCAATGGCTCGGCCCTTTACTGATTTTTGGGTTACATGGGTGATGTCGAACTCAGACAACAATAATAACCACCTGGCAGTCCTACCTGTCAGGGCTGGTTTTTCAAAGAGATACTTCAGAGGATCCATCCTTGACAGAAGCAGGACCTTATGCGATAAGAGGTAATGTCTGAGTCGCTGAGTAGCCCAAACCAAAGCTAAGCAGGTTTTTTCTAGGACAGTGTACTTCTGTTCATATTCCAACATCTTCTTCCTAAGATAATATACAGCCTTTTCATGCTTGGTTTCTGGATCTTGCTGTGCTAACATACAACCCATGGTGGTTTCTGTTACTGACAAGTAAAGCAGCAATGGATGCCTCGGTATTACTGGTGCTACTCTCGGTGGTTCAGATAAACTTTGCTTTATCTTCTCAAAGGCCTGTTGACATTCCTCTGTCCATTCTTTGGAAGAGTTCTTCTTTAAGAGCTTAAAGATAGGTTCACAAGTTGAAGTCAGATGAGCAATGAAACGCCTTAGGAACTGTATCCTTCATAGGAATCCCCGAATTTCCTTCTCAGTTTTAGGTGGCGGCATCTCCTGGATAGCCTTAATCTTCTGAGGATCTACCTCTATGCCCCTTTGGCTCACCATGAACCCTAGCAACATACCAGAGGTAACCCCGAATACACACTTGCTAGGATTCAGGCGAAGCTGGTATTTGAGAATTCTTTCAAAGAACTTCTTAAGGTTCGGGATATGATCTCTCCTTTCTTTCGCTTTTACAATCATATCATCAACATAAACTTTGACTTCTCTATGTATCATGTCATGGAGTAAGGCTGTAGCTGCTCTTTGATATGTCGCACCAGCATTCTTTAGGCCAAATGGGATTACCCGATAGCAATATGTCCCCCATTGTGTAATGAACGAGGTTTTAGCCATGTCCTCGGGTGCCATCTTAATTTGATTGTAGCCCTGGAAACCATCCATGAAAGATAGTAATTCATGCCCGGCCATATTGTCTACCAAGATATCGATATGCGGTAGGGGGAAATCATCTTTTGGACTTGCCTTGTTCAAATCCCTGAAAGCTACACACATTCTCACATTTCCATCTTTCTTTGGTACAGGTACTATATTTGTGAGCCACTATGGATATTCTACTACTTGCAGAAATCCAGCATTCAACTGCTTAGTAACCTCTTCCTCTACTTTCAAGACCCATTCGGGCTTCATTCTCCTTAGCTTCTGCTTTTTAGGTTTAATTCCTGGTAACAAAGGTAGCTTGTGCTGAACAATGTCTTCACTCAACCCGGGCATATCTTTGTAGGACCAGGCAAAAACTTCTTTATATTCCTTAAGTAGGTTTATTAATTCATCACGCTCTTTAGGAGATAGAGTATTTCCAATTCGTATTTCCTGTATTAAATCTTCTGTTCCAATGTTTATAATTTCGATTTCATCTTTAAGAGGCTGGGCTCGGCGCTCCTCCTCTTGTTTGAGCATATGCTGCAATTCAAGGGGAGTTTCGTCGATCCCTTCTTCCTCGTCTGAGGAGGGAGTGTTATCATTATTAAAGTCAGAAGCAAACACAGAGACATACTGAGAATCAGATTTCATTGAATTGAAAGGAATTACATCATTATCATTGGACTCATCCTGAACAGGCTCAGGATTCACATAGTAAATAAAATCAGAAAATGACTCGCCTGGACTAGGCACTGACTCGGATTCAATCGACTTGACGGGATTTGACTTAATAAAATAAGTAGGAAAAACACTAAAACTCCAGTTTGAAAGATTTTCTGTTGCAGGTGCAATCTGACTCTGAGGTTCAGTAAAGGTATCATTGCTCTGAATAACTGCTACTAGCACATCTTCACAGTCTGTCTCTTCTTGCTCTTCAGAATGGTCTTAAACTGGAAACTCTTGCCAAGCAACATCAGGTACATCTTCTTCAAACAAGGACCCCAACACATCTGGCTCAAGGTAGACTAACCAGTCCTCAACAGTCTTCTCAACATAATATACCGACGGTTCTGTTTCTGGGAGAGCAAGACCACTGAATATTTCAAAACCAGGTATCATGATTCCTGTCACCGAGTCATACCATGGTTCGGAGAACCCATAGTACGGAGAAGTCTCGCCTTCTTTGATAAAGTGACTATTCATCGATAAGGAATATGGAGCCATTGGGAGTACCCTTCCGGTACGGCGGATTTCTTCCTTCAATTTCAACAATTCTTCCATGGCTTCTTCCTCCTCCTCAGTAGGTACATATCCAAGACCGAAAATTCCATGGTTTGCCTTGATTGGGCGCCAGTGAGACGCCTTGCTTGGATCACGGCCCAAATTCATACCAGGAAAGTAATTCATTTTTCTCATCATCTTGGCAACCACAGGACTGATGGCAAAAGGCAAATACAACTCCTCCCGAGAGGCCTCTTCATAGGAAATAGCAGCAACGTCGAACACGAAACCATTCAGGTTGAAATCTTCGGCTTTTGCAACTGGAAGGATCAGAGTTTCTCTTGTTATCTGTCCTATTTCTGGCTCTTCGTCACCTCTGACAGTGATCAGTTTTCCGTCTTTGATGAACTTCAATTTTTGGTGAAGGGTTGAAGCGACAGCGCCCTCCTTATTCAACCAGGGACGTCCCAGAAGCATATTAAACTAGGCCTTGATATAAATAACTTGAAACTCAACCTCAAATTCTTGACCGCCTATAACGATTTTGGTGGTGAGGACCCCGACCACATTTCTGCGGGTGTTGTCATATGCGAGGATTCCAAGGGTTGATTCGGCAAAATCAGTGGGACCGAAACCCAAAGTAACGGCAGTTCTCAACGGACACACATTCAACGCGGATCCATTATCTACCAACACAGATGGTACTTTCTTGCCTTCACAGACAATTGTGACATGAAGAGCTCTAGCATGATTCCGACCTTGAGGAGGCAGCTCCTGATCTGAGAAACTAATGACTCTGGTGGCCTGGGTCAGAGCAACAACTTCAGCCAGTTGCTCCGGAGATATTTCTGAGGATACCTGTGTTGTATTCAATTCTTTTAACACAGCCTCTCTGTGTTTCTTTGATGCTATCAACAATCCCCAAACAGATATAACGGCCTGAGTTTTCTTCAGCTGTTGCACAACTTCATCATCTGGATCTTTCATATATTGCGGCTCCTCTCCTCGAGCCAACGCCCCTGGATTTTTTACTCTCAATTCAGCAGGTTTGAAAATTCTTCCGCCCCTTGTCACATGTCTGACTTCATCCAATTCTGGCTCATCATAAGTAATAACTTGAGGGACTTGTGGCTCATAGGTGATTATCAAGGGAGGTACAGACTCTCTTAGGTATGATTCATCACAGAATATGATTTGGGGTTCAGAAATGGGTTCTAAGGCACATATGAGGGTGAGAGGGTCAAACTCAGAATCTCCTATGGTTATGGCATTAATGGTAGCAGGAGGGTTAGCATGACCAGGTAGCGGGTTTTGGGTGACATTGGGTCTTGGCTGGAATGCGATGACTTTCTCATCAATGAGTTTCTGGATTCTAAATTTCTAGGCAATGCAGTTGTCAGTAAGATGACCAGGACCTCTGTGATACTCACAGTGTAGGTCGGCTCACCAATTTGCAGGTAGAGGATTGGGGGGAGGCTAGATGGCAGGTAGGGTTATGTGACCTGAAGCAAGACACTGCTTAAGCACCTCTGAAGATGGAATGGGAAGAGGGGTAAATTCTACCCGGGTTTGTTGCCGAGGTGCGGTCGCGGGTTGAGCATAGTCCATTACTAGAGGTTCTTGGGACTTAGAGGACTGAGCACTGGAACGAGAGATACTGCTGACTTGGGCTGGAGGGGACTTTTTGAAATCTCTGGGGTTTGGGTTGCTACGGTTGAATACACCTTGAGTCATAGCCTCTTCTATCTGGGTGCCTGCCACGATGAAGTGTTTGAAGTCTGGGAAGTATTGCAATGACATGTGATACTGGAGCTGGGGGGAAATATTTTTCATGATTATTTGAACCTGCTCTTCTTCAGAAGGGCGCTCCATCATCTGGGCTGCTAGTCTCCTCCATCTTTTCACAAAAACCAGAAAGGATTCTCTCGAGTCTTGCTTGGTTCTCTCTAAATCCTTTCTAGTGATTTCAGTCCCATCATCATATTTGAATTGCCTGATGAATTGTTCACCGATATCCTTCCATGTCCTATAACGAGTCTTGTCTAGGACCATGAACCATCTCCTAGCAACCTTGGTTAGGAAAACCGGAAACATTTGAGCCATTTGCTCAGGAGACAAGCCTTGAGGCTGACACATGATGGTAAACATCTGCAAATGGGTGATTGGACAACCCACACCATCATATTTGTCAAAATCTGGCATTTAAAAATTAGCAGGAAGGCAGATTTCGGGAAACAGTGTAAGGTCACTTGGATTGAAACCACCCTGGTCTTGAAACTGGATGTCTTGTACCTTCCTGGTAAGAGTTTCTAATTTCTCCATAACAATTTTATCAACCATGGACTGAGAAGGCCTACTGCGATCCTCGCTGTACTGCTCTTTTTCCAAATCTTTTTCAGTTTTGTCAGGGATAGAGATGAACATTGGCTGGGCAGGTGCGGCTGAAGTAGCTGTATGGTGCATGGGCCCTTTATCTTTGGACAACGACGGTCCCAACTTCTCAGAAAGCTGAGCCTTGATAACTCAGTTCTCCTCTTTGAGTTCTTGAAGCTGCTGGAGAATCAAGGTGAGAGGATCGGTAATAGCAGCGGGTGGAAGACCGTCTTGGTTGTCTGCCATTGGTGAGGATGAGGACGGGAAAGAAGGAGATGCTGGGGTTCTCAGAGAAGGTGGCGGGGAGACAGATGTCCTTTGCAATCGAGAAGAGATCCGAACCCAAGGAGTAGTAGGATTAGCTATGGTGTTTACTGCCCTGAAATATTTGGAAGACACATTTTAAAATCACAGAAAGAAGTAAACAAAGATGCATGCATAGACTAGGACAATGATAGAGGAAGAAGAACTTTATTGATAAATCATTAAAGCTTGAGTACATGGTCCATTCTTTCAAAGATAAACGAATAAGATTAAACATGGAACTAAGCATTCTTTTTAGACTTCTTCTTTGGACGACAATCTTGCTCAGCTGACTCTTTTAAAGGCTTGATGATTTTGACATCCCAAGCAGATGAAACGGCTTTGACAATCTTGGGCTTGAGATCCTCAGGCGGATAGAAATGACGAAGGGGAGGCACAATTGATTGCTCTCCTCCATACTGACGCTGAATCCGGGCAGGAACATAGAAGGAAGTCTTTTTTGAGGCCAAGAAGGCGAACGTAGTTAGCTTCTCCGGTGTGGAAGACGGCTTCTTGGATTCCAGGAATTTGACAATAAATCTGATCTTGTTGGCGAGAATTTAACCATTCAACCCAATCGTTTTTGTGATCAAAGGAAACATCATGACGTCATTCACTGAAGGTGTATAACGTATGATCGAAATGCACAGGAGCTGCGATTTTTAGCTTGTGGCATAACCACACCTGAAGTAAAGCAGGACATCCAGAAAAGGACCCAACGAAAGAGCGAACATAAGAGCCTGGACCTGAGCTGGCACGAAGACGAGCCATATCATCCAAACCATTGAAGGTTTCTGCAAGTATAGTAGGAACTGGATTGGCACCATGATCCATTTGATCAACGAGGTCCAAAAGAACAGCTGACGCAAAGCGAGGAGGCTGGACAGTGAGGAACCTAGCAAATGAGGAGAATCTCAAAGCACGATGTCGGGCTTTTTGAATATCAACAGCACCAATGTGTCCCACAGGAGGGTAAATGTCAATCAGTTGTTGCATGGACACTTCTTGGCCTTTCATGAAAGAGTTCATGGATTCATCTGGATTATTCATCAAGCGAAGGAACAAAGGACGATAATCTGACACACAAGATGGTTTCACCAGAGGGCCATCCACGAGATATTCTAATAAGGCACACCATTCTTCAAAGGTAGGACACATTTCTTAGTTGCCAAAACGGAAGACATGATGATCGGGATCCCAACATTCTGATGCGGCATAAAGTAATCCCCAATCGAGCTTAATGGTTGCCACGTAGCCGAAGAGATTTTTCTCTTGCTCACTTATGGCATAGATGTGAGATTCTCTTAATGTACCACGGATCCAATCAAGAGTTGTACGAGTAGACATGATGCTTGTAAGCCAAGAGAAGGGATACAAGAATGATCAGGGTTATATGAACACGAGATTGAGATAAGTTCCTGCCAGTATAAAGAAAGTATGAATACATGATCGAATCACATGATAGAAGATTGACAGACGTACGATCAAGAGATGAGATGAGATAGCATAAGCTTGCTTTTAACGGATAGATCATGAATGACTAATCCTATGAGATCTTTGGAAATGAATGGGATTTATATCCTAACCCCAAAGGGAAAGTTTTAATCTTCGTACATTTTAACAGTGTTACTTGAAAGCATCAACCCTAATCCTAATCTAGCGGAGTGGAGAGAGGATCTCGACTCATGACTTTGTTTGTGTACTTAGGACCGATCGTAGCCATTGGAAGATGGACTACGGCCTATTCTAGACACAAATGGGTAGGATATCCTAAACTAGGCTCACACACGTGATGCACATGTGTTCGTATACTACATGCATGTGTGGGTTAATCTAGGGGTAAGGCCAAGAGTTCCCTTAGCGCGAATCCATGTTCGATATACTGTACCAGTGTCCGGCGTATCAGTACGTGAACAAGAGATCCGTTTACGCACCATAAGGTGCTAGGCTAAGGGTGGAATGCTTCTCTAGCACAGAGGCACCAGGTGATGAAATCCTAGTCAACCATGCTAGATAACACTCCGGGTTCCTAAAATAGGATGTATGTGCATGTGAGATGCAAGGGTTTAGATGCAAGTGATGTAAGTGTGTGCAATAAGTTTGTGCAATCTATGATGCCTTCAGGTTTTGTTAGATTAAGTTTGAGTATGATGTGATGACAAAATAAAACAAGACAAACTAATCTAACAAGTATATGAGAGATAGAGTTTTTATGAGCCAGTTAAATTAAATTCAAATGAGTTATCATTTGGAATTGTAATGAAGTTAGGTGATCCCCAGCAGAGTCGCCAAACTGTGGGGACCCGATCCCGCGAGAGGGGTGGGGCGCGAGCCGCCACGCTCTCTCTTAGTCTCTCGTACCCACGCGATTGGCGTGTGCTCTTTTATTATTGATTTTAATTCATCTTTTATGTGAACTTGGGATCACTAAGGCAATCCGAATTCTACACAAAAGAGAGTGACAGAGTCGCCACCTAGATGTGGGATCTAGGACCCATAATTGACCAGAAATCTAGACTTGTTACCTGGTTACGAGAATGGAAGGTATGGGGAGTTACCACCACATGCACCATTCCTGCCCGATAATCGGTCTTTAATTCCAAAAGTTAACTCTTTTGAATTTCTTTTAAATGGCTCATTCAACTCTATATTAATGTGCGAGCTATGTGACATGCATCCTATGATCTAATTTCAATGTAAATCCTAAATGTGTATCTTGATTTCTTAATTTGTTTGAATTAAATCTAAGTGAAAGTTCTCCTAAAATTCTAATTTCATGGAAAGTCCTAAGTGATTTAATTAAGAATTTACAAGAAAATTAATATATAAAACCCCACAATTTCTTGTGGAGCCGACTCGTGATTGGTATGCCATCAGACGTATAAGCTGCCTACGTACCCAAGCCTCACTGGGATCAGAGTCGACGTAGTTCGGTGCACCTAAGCTAAGCTACTTATGCCTAACTCAACTAAGACACCGATCTAGACTGGATTGACTGTTTCAACAGTTTTAAGAGAAGTTATTTAATTCAAGTTGAAGATTTTATTATCCTAGGATTTCATCTAAGATGCTATATGATCATATCTAAGTGCAAGTTGTTCCTTAGACTAATGCAGGTTAACCTACATCCTAGGTAACTAGGCTTGTCCTAGGGAAAGATTGGGTGACTAGTGTAACTAGACCTATGGCACGGTTGCTATCCATAGCAAACGTCCGTGATGAGGCTGGACTCCTAACTCTAGGATTCCCTAAAACCTAGGACACCCTAAGACCTAGGACACGACCTGACATAAGTGTTCCTAAGTTGGGCTCTAATGGTTATTATATCGGAAACCATAATCCTATGGTTCCGAAAGACTCGAGACAAATCGATTCAAGTTCTTGAAGTTAATTAATTTCAGATTTCAAGGATTTTCGGTTTCTGGACATTTTAAGGAATACCAAAGGTTCTATGGTTCACCAATTTCGGCCTAGAATAGCATCCACGGAAGGGAATCGTGCGCTCTTTCCTTATGCAATTTAAAACTTAAGTTATAGCACCTTATTGCCTGGCATATCTCAGGATTTCCATAGACAGTAACCTCAGAGCCAATAACATGCTATAGCTTAAATATTCCAATTGTCTAAGATCGATTGCAATTGGGATACGATTATGGATGCACTAGCCACTTTTCCAGGGAAATTTAAAGATCCTAAGATTTTTGTTTCGATGGAGTAAGGAGTGAACATGTGACAGATATTTAAGGTTCTTTTGGAAATTTTCACAATGATTTTTAATTAATTTTGAATTTTCAATGGAATTTATCAATTTCAAACATATGAGTGATTTTACAAGTGAAATTATTGCAAACGAATTCGAAACAAACTGAAACTTCTACAGCAACAAAATGGGAATGTATGTAGCTTACTATCAGAGTTTTGCAGATTTTTACATTAAGCTCCTATTTAATTTTGATTTAACGATAATGAGACCAAATCTAAATTCATTGAAATTTCTACAGTAATAAGATATAAGTAAACATAGCATGCTGTGAGATTTTCATGAATTTTAGAGACTATTTACTACCAATTTCGGATTTTTCAATTTCAAGACCAGATTATGAACTTACACTACATCCCTTAGGAAACAAGATTCAAATCAATTGAAAATTTTACAGCAGCAAGAAATATGGAATATAATACTACTGTAAAAATTTTGAGAATTTTAATTGTGATCTGATGTCAGTAAAAATTCTCACAGAATCTGATAATTTTCAAAGAAAGCATCAAATAATATACCAAACAGAATCCAAAAATTCTTAAAAATTCATGGTAGAATATATCAGTACCATATTATTTTCTCGTGAAATTTCATTAATTTTAGAATCTATTTAGTATATATTTTATTTTTCTTCGTCAAAAAAGATGTTTTCGAAGAGTTTTCTATTTTTAAAACATGATTTATGAGAAAATTACGACTCCGGAAAATGTCCTTTAATCTTGTTCCGATGTGATGAACACAAGAAAATTTTAAAATTCCACAAAATAAATCATCCTGAGATAGCTATTTTTTAAAATTTTGTAATTTCTCAGCCATTATTTTAAATAGAATTCTACTCTTCATTCAAATTTTCGAAATCCTTTGATTCAATGTCCGATCCGATCCTATGGTTATTTTAGTCTATTTAAATATATCAGTGTATTAAATTTCGGGACGAATCGGAATTGAAACACTCATGTAGATCATGATTTTGAGCACACACATATAATATCGAATTAAATTCAATTAAATGCTAAAAACCATGCAAAAATATATAAATAATACCAAATAATCCTGAAAAAATCTGAGAATCGTGCACCTACCTGTGATGGAGATCCTCGCCGAATCCAAAAGCCGAAAATTCCGAAAAAATCTCGCCGACGCTCGATCCTACGTCCTTTCTTCCCTTTCTTTCTTTGTTTTTTATTTATTTCCACCACTGTGTAGTGGTAGAGAGAGAGATGGAGAGGGTGAGGAATGACTGAGAATGAGAAAGATTGAGATAGAAAGGGAGTGAGAGTGTGAGACAGAGAGAGAGACAGCGAGCGTGAAAGATAGACAGAAAGTGATAGAGAGGGATATAGAGATAGGGTGATATAGAGAGAGAGGTTGATATAGAGGGTGAGAGGGATTTAGAAAAATCTGAGAATGCTTGAGGTTGTGGAGCCGCTCCACCTTTGCCCAGATCTAGAGCTTTTTCTCTCTTTTTTCTTTTAGAATTGCTACTCTTGAGAAAACAAAGAAAACAGAGCCTCGGCTGTGTGAGAGGTATCAAGAGAGGGAGAAGAAAAAGTAATAGAGAGTGTGATGGGGGTGGAGAGAGTTCGAGAGACACAGAGAGTGTGATGGGGGGAAGAGAAAGAAAACCGAGTGATGGGGAGAGGGCAATGAAAACAGAGTGAGGAGATAGGGAAGAACAGAACCGAGTGAGATGGAGAGAGGGAGAGTGCTAGAGGTAGAGGGCTGTGCCGAGTGGAATCTGCTGGGAGATTGCTGCTGATAGAGATGAGACGAGAGTTAGAGAGGGCCGGCTGTTTCAACCGAGAAGATGAGGAGAAATAGAGATTGTTTATTTTTTTTTAGAGAGCCTCCTCTTCGGCCTCAACAGCAGCCTCTATATCTTTTCCTCCCGAAAACCAATGGGAACGTTTTTTTTTTTTTTTCAACTTGATCCCAATGGCATGTTACCATAGCATCCCATCTAAAATTACGCACTTGCTATTTTCAAGACAACCAATAAAGCAACTTTGCTTTTGGCTTTTCTCAATGCCTAAAAACCACGAACAGCACCATAGGCATGCTTTAATTTTGGCATACTTGCTTAAGAAAACCTTCTCTTCAATCAAGGTTGTTGTTTTGAGCATAAAGTTGGGCCCACACATATATTTAGACACAACCGGCCATTCAAACCTCATTCCTGCCATGCGTTCCTTATATAAATAAAATGATTCAATCGAATGTAATCTGAATCCAAAATTATAATGCATATATATTGGGCACACATCGTGCTGAAGCTGGAATTGGATGTGCCGCTGTCTACTTGATCTGCCACCATGTAAATTTGATGTGCCCCAAATTATTTCCATATGATCATGACCGTCCATGAGATGATCCAAAATTACCCAAATGGATGAGGCCCTTCTATAGATAACCTGTTCTCTAAAAATTATTCCCATAGGATAATCCGGACCGCCCATGTGATGGGTCACACTAAAAATAGGGTGGCGCCCCAAATTCTTTCCATGTAATGATCCGAGCCATCCATTCGCTAGGCTGCAATGTGAACAGGTTGTGCTCCTCAAAAATCATTTCCATAAGATGATCTTAACCCTCAATTTGTCGATCTGCAATACAAATTAGCGATGGCATCTAAATTCCCTCCATTAGAGGATCAAAACTGTCTATTTGAAGGGCGGCAATGTAAATTAGGTTGCGCCCCCTTGAACTATTCCCAAAGACTGATCTGAACCATTCACTTAGATGCTCCCTGTAAAGTGGTGGTTACCTCCTAATGATGATCTTATCTATCAAATTGGTGGGTCGCAGCATGAGAATCCATGAGCTCAACACTCTCATTTAATAAAAACAATGCGGGGTACACGGACTTGATCCTTTTCCAGTTAAAATGTTCAATGCGGGCCCGGCCAATGAGTCTAAATTCTCTCTTGCTCAGGCTCTTACGAACAACCCCTCTCAATACTTGGCGAAAAGAAAGATGCAGGACATAGCGGAAATGATCGGAAAGATTGAGAAAACATAAGAAGCGGACACGGGAAAGGAAAACACCGAAGAACCGATAGAAAAACACTAACTTCTTTGTTGACTAAGGCGGAGCAAAATGGGGGTGTCCACACTTGGTCATAGCCTCATCGGGCTCTACTGTTTAAAGAGTTTAGGCCCGTTCTTACCCTCATTATGGTTAAGACGATGGAGCTTTTGCTTTGATAAGTCTATCTTTTCATAAACAGCACATTCTCATAAAATAAGGGTTTCGAAGGAAAAAAACCCAAATTCCCAAAACAAACAATAAAAAATAGCAAAAACCTATAAAATATCAGGGTTTCAGTTAAAAAAACCCTACATCTATGCAGAAAACCATAAATTATGCCAGAAAAACATAAATTAGGGCAAAAACCAAGTACCTGAAGATTGTAGAAGTTAACGGAAGGTTGGAGAGGAAGATTTCTTCCCCAGATTGATCCAAGCTTGATGGGGGCGAAGAGCAGAACAAGAGAAGTGAAATTTCATTTGATGTTTTTTTACCGCTGAATTGTTCTTTGGTTTTTGTTTGAGTTAAAATGAGGGGCTGTAGACACCCCATTTTGACCGTACCCTAAGCCTTTTGTGTTTGAGCAAAACCCCATCAAATCAAGCAGCTAGGATCCCAAACTCCATCCTAGGCTAGCTTAAGGTCCCATCTAGCTCCCTGCAAAATTTCGTTGAATTCCGAGTGCGCTTGCCCTGCGAACAAGCCGAGAAAAGACCGTTGTGTAAATCAGAAAAGGGGGCGAATTTATCCGAGATGGGGGCGAATTTATTTTGGAAAATGCAGTTTAGGCCGAAAAAGACGCGCAATTTCGCGCGCCTATCAAAAGTCTACGCGTTTCATCAATTAGTGTTGCCAATATCATTTCCCCAAAATTTTCTATAAAAACGAAAAATCAAAGCTTACAAAAAAAAAAAAAAAATTCGCAGAGAAAGATTTCCCCAAATTTTCCGAACCCTAATCCCTTTTCCGTTATCTTCTCCGACGGGATCTCCGGCGAGCTCCGATTTCTCAGATCTCCTATTTTTTCAAACAGATCTTCATTTTCTAATCCGATTAGAGGCTTTTCTCTCAGTTCTTCTACATTTTCCAACAGATTTTCTGATTTTTCCAACATATATTTATTTTCTAATCCGATCGGAGGTTTTTTCTCTTAGATCTGAGATATTAGAGGATTTTCGAGAGATAGAAAGAGCAGAAAGTTTAGAGGGAGAGAGAGTTTTCTTCCCCATTTTTTCCCCAAATTTCCCGATTCTATTTCCGATCTTCTCCGGTTAAATTTCCGGTAGATTTCTTGCCGGAGCTCTTATCTTTGCAACTTGATAACCTCTTCTTTCATCAAATTCGTTTTAGATTTTATTTGTCTTTTGCCAGAACTCGATCTTCATCTTCACAAACCTTAGTTTCCAGTCATCTTCTTTGTTAGATCTCGTCGGATCTCCGATTGAAATTCCGACAATCTTCTTCCTTCAATGTCTGTTTTTCCTTTACCAGATCTATTGCTATAACTATCATCTGCTATCACTTGAAGTTTAGATCTCTAAATTTCGAACCGTAGATTTAGAACCCTAAATTTCAGATATGTTCTGCTTTAGCGATTTCTCTGGATTCTGATCATCATCTTTATCTCTTTTAGTGCTTCAATCAGACTAAAGCAATTTTTAAAGGTCTGTTATACTCTAGCAAAGATTCTAAGATACGTGAAAGAGAGGAGAGGAGAAATTGTTAAAATTAGGGGAATCATCCGATCCAGATCTAAATTCCGATCAAGATTTGAATTCTGTCTCAGCCTCTCCTCAGAGATCTAGGGTTCGTAAATTCCAAGGCGGAGGAGAATCGAGAAGGATTTCGGTAGAATCACAGACAAAGGGAAAAGAAGGTTCGGATCAAGGTGGAGGTAAGGTGATAATTTATTTTTGATTTAAAAATCGAATTATAACTTCTAAAGTATTTTATTTAAACTTATTCATGATTCTACTAATTATAGCTATGATTCATAATTGTATGAGTGTTATTTTCAATTGAATAACAAATTCCTTAAATTCATCTATGATAATTAGTAGAATTTTTCATTTAATTGTGTTAGAAATTTTAAAGAGAAATTACCTTGTTAATATGAAAATTTGAATTTCACATCACTTAGAAATGGATTGCTCTGTTTCTGAATTTTTTTTTTTAGTCACTGGTGATGTTGAAATATTGTCGTTATGATATACGTTTTAGGCCTTCTTAATTCATGCTTCATGTGAAATTATATATTTAAAAGTATAAGACTCTAGAATTTTGTAATCGTTGCAGAAGTTCCGTGGCTTCAGAAATCAGCCTGTTAAATAGTTGTATCATTAGCTGAGAAATTTTTATGCTTATTAGGTTGTATTTTGAAGCCTGAATCTTTAATAAGCATGACTGATTTATATATATAACTATTCCATTGATCTTATGTCTTGAACATGTTAATTTTCATAATAATACTACATTTATTCTTAATGTCTATCATTTGATTTCGTTTTTTTTTACTTTACAATGGAATGCAAATATTAAAGTTTGAAGGTTTTTGATACTCTGTTTTCCTTGTATTCAATCCCATTTTATTTTTTATTTTTTTTAGTTGTTATATATACTCTGGAATAATGTATTTTCTACCTAAATTCTAATGAATATTATCTCTGAGATGTTTGGGTAATGACGTAGATATCGGCATAGATATGATGGGATGATAGCATTGTATTGGGGTTCTTAACTTGTGCCATCAAATTATGTAGTTGTTTTAAACGTGAGTGTAATTAAATTTAGTAGTGCTGCTGCCTAGCTGTTTTAATATATGCCTCAAACCCCATCATCAATGCAATCACTCAAGTCAAGTAATCTGAAATCAGTTGGGAATGAAACCTGAAATTAGTTAGCCTCAAAACCAGAAAACAGTTAGCATATAATCGTGGAGGCAGTTTTCATATAACCTGAGAAGAGCTAATGACCTTAATCTCTCTTGTGCTCACATCTTACCCTATGTTGGAGCAGATTTATATGCACACTGTCTGTATGTCATTGAAATTATCATTTTTTTTTTAGACTATGATCAAATTCCTTTCAAGTTTTAGTTTCCATTTGAAGGTCTGCCATATTCAGGTTCATGAGTATTTACAAATTTCCTTGTTATCTTTATTAAAATCTCAATTTTATTTTCTACGCCCGAAATTTAAGATTGTTTTCATTATTTTAAATTGGATTTACTAATGGTTATATAAGATAATGATTCCTTGAAAATTATAATAATAATTTTTTTTCAAATATAGAAACACACAGGTTAGCTGTTGGATTTGTCTTTCATCCTTTTGAAATGTACTTTCTTGTTACAAATAAAGTGAGTGGATATAAGAACAAGGTTTTATCCATAGGATGATAACATTACTAATGTGTTATGTTATATATTATTTAATGCATGAGATTGTAATTTAGTGAATTCTGGATGTCACGAGATGTTATTCTTAAAACAGAACCCATTCCTTTGTGTGCTTTGAGTATATAAAGCTTAGTTTGCTATCCTTTATTTCACATAGCTGCTGCCTTTGTAAGTGGCTATATTTTTAGATGATATCATGCTAATATTTTTTTTTTTAGCTATGAACATTTGCAGTGTTTGATTTTGGACAATAGTAAAGGCATGAATATATCCAATATTATGTCCCTGTTTTGTTCAGATTATCCAATAATATGAAATTGCTATGTACCCTAAATATTATTCACAACTGTGTGAATTCATTTGTGTCTTCATAATTGGGTTCATTAATTAACTAGTATAATAGTTTTTGGAAAGCCCTAAATGTGGAAAATAGCTTACCCATAAGAGGTTATTGCTGATGAATTCTGTTAATGAATTTGTTTCAAATTTGTGAAATCTGTTGCTTTGTCTGCAAGTAGAATGTACCCAAGGTGTAAATAATAAGGATTCATAATTGTTTAAAGCTTCATTTTGTCGACATGTTTTGAGAAGTTCTCATAAATAGATTAAATTTTTCTTTAGTCAAGGCATTGTGGTTTTATTATTCCATTTTGTTAGCAGCCTCTTCCACTTTGTTGATTGTAGCCCATTCCACTTTGATTGAAGTAGCCTTTGTCTTATTTTAATAATGGCAGTCCTAACACCCATTTTGATATGGTAAGCCCTCATCCCATTTGATATGGACAGTCCTCATACCCCATTTGATATGGACAGCCCTCATCCCATTTGATATGGATAATCCTCATACCCCATTTGGTATTTACAGCCCTCCCGCCACTTGGGTGTTTGTATCTTACACTTCACTTTGATATTTATAGCCTATTTTTTATCTTAATTATGGCATGGTATTTCTACTTAAAGTTGATCAATAATATTTAGCTTTAATAATATTCAAATTATCTTAAACCTGTTTGTGTTGTTTTATTATCACCATCATTTACATTCTCTTCATTCTTCTTCATGGATTTCAACCACCATCATCATAAGATTCATCTATAATTAGTTAAGTTTAATCCCCTTCTCATTTTATTCTAGTCCCTATTTCAGCCCATCTTATTTGTATATGAACAGTCCCTAGCCGGTTAAATGGATAACCAGTCCAATGCCCACCTAATACCCATCAAGTACTGCACCATTACATAATCAGTGTTTAACCAGCCCACTGGTTTATACATATTTTCTACACTGTTTTGGCACCACATCAGCTTACATTTCACACTGTTTTGGCACCACATCAACTCACATTTCTACACTGTTTTGGCGCCACATCAGCTCACATTTCTACACTGTTTTGGCACCACATCAGCTTACATTTCACACTGTTTTGGCACCACATCAGCTCATTTTCTGCACTGTTTTGGCACTGTTTAGGCACTGTTTAGGCACCGGTTTGGCTCATATTTCTACACTATTTGGGTAATAGTTTGGATCATTTTCTGCACTTTGTGTTGAACATTGGTTTGACTCATTTCAATGCACATTTCTGCCCTGTTGGAACCATAGTTGGGGTTCATTTCATGCACATAATTGCTCATTAACTCTGTTCAAATATGTATAACTGCTGTCCATTGATTGGTCTGCTGTTCTCTGATTGTCTGTTGTATGTTGTTTAAAATGCCGCTCATTAATTCTTTTTTCACAAGCGTATAACTTCTGTCCACTGCTATATATGGCTGCTGCCCAAGATTTTAATTCAAAGATACATTAATTTTTGTCTATTGCTACATATAGCTGCTGCCCATATTTTTAGTTCAAAGACACATAGCTGCTGTCCATCATTACCTACACTTTATAGCACTTATAATTGATCACATAGATTTCATTTTCTTTCATTTTTTATTATACTCATTCATTTTTTATTTAAATAAATTGTTAATAGGAAGAAGGAGATCAGATGACTACTCTGTTCGATATTATCGACATGAGTACTGTCTGATCTCAAGGAGGGATTAGAAATATTATCATGTGTATATGATATCAGATGATTACTTTGGCATCATCTGATTTCATTGGAGTCCCCGTATTGGGGTTTGTGGTTGGTTTTGAAGTATTTTGATATTGTTTTTTTACTTTATTAGGCTATCCAGCGGCTGGTCTGGACTAATTAATGTTATTTATCATTTTATGATTGCTATTAGATTGTATATTTTTCTTTGCTTGGCAATTGATTTATTTTTAGAATAAAATTTGCGATTATCTGATAGCCTTTTCTTCTCTTTTTGATAGACTAACACAGTCTTATAGATTTCTGTTAAGATTCTTTGATATTAGAATTCCCTCTCGTTGAAAGGGCGATGAAGGCGCTAGCCCAAGCCCATCTCTAGGGGACTTGCGCAGTCCGAATAGCATTCTATTTTCTCAAAAGACTTGCCTAGTCTTTTAGATCCAAATCTTTGGAGACAGGCATTGTCTCATTAATGAATCAACCTGAGTTAACCTCTAGAAGACTACCTCTAGTCTCATAGGTCTTAAACCCTCCTTTTTGTGCATCATTTGGTTTTGGGAGAACATCCTACTCGGCTTGGCAACATACCCCTTACCCTTATGGGTATTGGGTTGCACATTTGTTGCACCCTAGGGCTAGGTAGCTGTCCGGCCCGGCTGGGTGTTTTACCTTTGCCAAATATGCACAAGGTCTCTTTTTCCTTGTTAGTATTTTTTCTATCCTACCTCTGTGTCTAAGAGACTTACCTAGTCTCATTTTCTTGCTAAACCTCCTCTTTGCGCATCATTTGGTTTTGGGAAAACATCCTACTCGGCTTGGCAACATACCCCTTACCCTTATGGGTATTGGGTTGCACATTTGTTGCACCCTAGGGCTAGGTAGCTGTCCGGCCCGGCTGGATGTTTTACCTTTGCTAAATATGCGCAAGGTCTCTTTTTCCTTGTTACTTGTGAGTTTTATCTTAGCTTGATAGTCTCACTATCACCCTTCTTTATCTCTTTTTCTTTTAGGAGACAGGCTTTGTCTCATTAGCACCTCCTTCTTAGAATCCTATTTTCGGAGTCAGTCCTATCATCATAGGGGTTAAGATTCTATTCTACCTCTTATCAAATCATGTGTTTTTCTATCCACTCTCGCAAGGTATAGGATGCTGTCCAACCCTTGCAGAGTTGTGTTTCTGTTCTTTTCCCCCGCAAAGTATAGGATGCTGTCCAACCTTTGCGGGATATTCAGGAGTCTGTCCCCTTATGATGATAGGATTTGTCCCCCTTGAGTCAAAAACACTTAAAAACAACAAAAACACCTAAAAAACCAAAAATCTCAAAAATCTTGAGTCATTAGGAGTAGTTAGGAAATCTGTTTCGAACTACGTTGGCTTGATCCTCTTCCACGAGGTACGTAGTGCAGCTTGAGATTCTTATCTCAGGTCCAGCCAAACCTTTGTAAATAAATCATTTACCCATTTTAAGAAAAAATACCAAAAATCTTCAAAACCTTGTTTTCAACAAGATCTTCCTCTAGAGTTAGGAGTTTGTCCTAGATAAAGAGTTTTAGAGTTTTGAGTTTGTCTTTGATGTGTTGTGTGGTTTGTTTGTGTTTGTGTTAGAGTTAGGAGTTTGTCCTAGAGTTATAGGAGCGCCTCCGTCCAGTCAGTGGCGATTCATATCGCCGACTGATGATTAAGTCTTGGATACGCTAGTGATCCCATTGTTTCCCTTAGGGCGTACAGCCTAGCTACACATAGATTATAGGAACCACCTGCATTAGCTTAGGGCTAACCTGCATTTAGTTAAGGCATATAGGGTGTCCTAAAATCTATAATCCATTGGAATTTAAATAATCATACAAGAAGCTTTAAGAACTAGTCCGGTCTTTTAGATCGAGTCTAGGATAGAAGTCTAGATGTCTTAGGTATCATAGCTTAGAATAGGTGCGAAGAACTACGTTGCCTTGATTCTCGTGGAGGCGGGGATACGTAGGCTTCTTTGGATGAACATCAGATCATCTAAAGACTCGGGCCTAGGTATAGATTAGAGTCTTAGGGTTGTATAGTATCGAGTCATTTTTCTATGTTTTGCAGTGTTTTCTTACTTTATTGCGCAGACCTTATACTTTTTTGGTGTGTCGTGCATGTGTTTGTTCATCAGAACTTAGACACCCATTAGGCATGTCACTTATAACCTAGCTATGCTTAGGTGACACATGTTTCTTTTATTTTATCTTGTGTGCCTTTGATTTCATCTCCGAGACATGCATGATTAGATAGACGTCTTCTCGGAGATATTCATTCCCATTCCATATGATTTTCGCCCAAAGCTCTTCAAAATTATTAAGTAAATGGCATAAGAGACCAGGTGTTTGCACTTGGGCGGATGAGGTGCTCTTTAGACCTTCCGAATTCGTAACCAGGCACGAACCTTATTTTATATCTCTGGTTATCCGTTGCAACAGAGCATAGTATGGGATCCAGGGCCCATTTGCCTTTTTCCTTGGATGGCGACTCTTTTTTGTTTAAGGTACGCCTCGAATCTGGGCTAGTCCCCGAATCGAGAGGTATCTCACCTTTGTATCGCCACTCATGCTGTGAGGGGCATTATTCTTTCGAGAGTTCCTTGGTAGAGCTCTCCATTCACGTGGATGATCCTGAGACTGACTCGCGTGGGGGCACACGTCCCTCACCGCCGACTCTCTCGGATGGGGGTCCACAGGCTGGCGACTCTGCTGGGGAGTTCTTGGAACATTGCCTAACTCTGTTAAAATGCCATTTGTTGCTAATTTTGAAGAATTTTGAGCTAAAATCATTATAAATGGGAATTTAATTGCTTAGAATCCAGGGGCACCAGATAGGTGTTTAAAATAAGGGATTCACACACTGCACAGCATACATCATTTTGTTCTTTATTTTCTTTTATTGATTTTCTTATTATTGGCTCCACGGGATAGATATAATGCGTGCCTCATGGGATATCACTATCCAGATGGTGCTGTTGTATCTATTACCAAGCTATGCGCCAGTGCTGCAGTCGTAAACACTCGGTGTACTTGTGTTTACAGCAGCCGGTGAGCAATGAAGCATACTGTATATAACACTCGGTGTACTTGTGTTATATACTTAAAGTATGGATCATATGCATAGTACCTGATAGAGTCCGGAGCTCTATTTTCATTTTACATATATTATGTACATGGATATATTTGTTGATTTAGTAAAACCCAATTAGGATCTGCATGTGCTTATATATATATTGCATTCATATAAGGACGAACATGTGTTGCTTACACATGTTGGAGCTTAGATTTAGGAGCCATGTCCTATCCATAGATTATTGCAGTTCACCTTATGTGGCTACAGACGCAGTCCTAATACACTCACATGTCTGTCTTGAGTCAAGCTTCTTGACTCTATGGAATCATTATTTAGGGCTGGTGCCCCTGGTTAGGGTATATATGTATATATCTATATTTTGATTATCAGATTAGAGCCTACTCATTAGTAAGGCTTCCTTATCTAATCAAATTAGTCATATCAGTCCGTTCTTCGGATCTAGACCCGACCAGTGGCTTTTACTTGCCCTCTCATGGTCGTAGCCTATCTTTTGCTCTATTCATTGAGATTTTTGTCCATATATCTTTTGATTATAAGATCAGGACCTACTTTCTAGTAGAGATTCCTGGGCTTGAATCAATCAATCGTGTATATTCATTTTTCAGATCTGAACCTAGCTAGTGGCTTCTACCTGTCACACTCATAGCTATGGTTTATTCCTTGACCCAGTGATGATAAATATTACCTGTTTTCATCCTTCAAATGCAAACCTCATTTATCCATTCTTTTGTTGTATTACTCAAATTATTGTTCGTCCTGTCTTAGATATGGTCGATAGCTTGTCTGCTGTCTCTATGACCATAGTCTATCATTATTGATCTTCTTGATCGTACATTTTTGTCGTCCACCTTTCAGATTTAGATCCGGTCTATGATCTACTTTTGTCATTTTATGACCGTGGTCTCTTCCCTGAGTTTCTGATCATCTTTGATCATCAATGGAACATTTGATGTCGCCAATTATATCCTTCTTGTGATTATTGGTTAAGTCCATCTTTATTCTTTGTTTATTCCAAGTTATTCTCCATTCCCTAATTATCCCATCCTATTCTTTGTGTTTAGGTTAAATCATGGCGAATAATTTGTTGAAAGGCTGGATAAGCGAGAGTATTGGGGCTCTTCCGCTAGAATCCTCGGATAGGAGTATGGCTGATCGGTTCATCTGTGCCTTCAGTCATTTGAGTGTTTCCGATATAAATTGGAAGTTTCTCCAAGCAGCCGCTAGATCCTGGGATCCTAATCTTCATGTTTTTCGATTTGGATCATTCGAGCTTTGTCCTATATTCGAAGATTGGTGTGCTTTATTAGAGCTCCCAACAGATGGACTTTGGATACAATCTTCGAACATAGATTCCTCTCATTCCATTTTTTGCAAGCTATTCAAAAATCAAACCGTTGATGCACTTTCATGCTTAACGGATACGTGTGTACAAGTTCAAAACCTCATCACCCTTTTTTCTGAAAACGTCGATCCTACTAACTCTCGTTTTCAGAGTTGTCGACGCAATGCTTTGATTTTTAGTGTCTTTGCGCGATATGTCATTCGGAAAAACCCTCGTGTTGCTCCGTTAACCTTGTTAACTGTGGTAGACCAAATTAACAAAAGGAGGAATCCTATCCCTACCATGTTAGCAGAGACCTTCTTGGGACTAGATCTTATTGCTTCCCAAGAGATCAAGGACAATTTCTATGGATGTGTCAAGTTGTTGTATGTCTGGCTTAGTGAAAAACTTCAAATTCTTCAGCGACAAAGCCAAAATCCATATACCCTGAAGAATTTCCATACCTGGAAACCAATAGCCCATCAACCTCAGTCCATCGATGAATGGCACAATTGGTTGCAACATGTAGAGGAGAGTCAGTTTCGCTAGGTAAGTCATTCATGTTTCCATGTTTTTACTAGCACTTACCCGCATTCATTTGTTTACCTCATGGGTACCGAGAAATCTTCCTTTTATGCACCCATGCGAATTCTCCACCAGATTACGGGAATTTCGTGTCCTCCCGGAATCATAGTCCCTCCTCTTTGTGAAGATCTCACTCCTGACCTTATCCGATCCATTGTGGCTGCTTGGGGAAACAAAAATATAGAAAGGAGGTTAGGCTTATCTCGCAAATTCCGACGTGGAGAAATATCGGAAGAACCCGCAAGTCGGAGGGCTCGGATTGAGGAGCCTTGAAGATCCGTATCATGTTTTGTTATTCTGATTTCTGCATTTCCCATTTTTGTCAGTCTGTTTATCCAGTTGTGATTAGAGATTAATATTTTTCATCCGTTGTAATCACAATTTGAATTTTATTAATGAAAGTGTGTTTTTGCCTCTTTTGTCATTGTTTGATCAAAATAGTTTATCTCGATTGTCAAAATTTTAATCTAGTGTTTATACTTCCATTTCAGGGATTCTTGATTGAGCAACCATTGCTCCTAAGAAAATCCTTGTTTCAAAATCAACCTGGTCCCGTCAGTCCGCTGATTCCAGGCTGAGTCATTTTTCTTCCTCACCAATTTCTTTTACCTCCCCTGCATTACCTTTCTCCAATCTCCAGGAAATCCCTTCGCCCGTCCAATTTCCTATCGCACAGATGGCCGACTCTGGAAGTGCTTTGGCCGAGATGAGTGAGATGATGAAGGCTATGCTCCAACAGATGAATAACATGAATGAAGAGATAGCACGTCTGAAAAATGACAGAGAGTCTACTTCCAGAGAACATGTAGCTCAGCACCCATCAGTTATACCTCCTCCCCCTCCTGCAATGGCCGGGCCTGCGGTCTTGAACGTCGAAGACGATCTTGATAATGAGCAGTATGAAGAAGAGAATTGTCATCCTAATCTGAATAGAGCCAATGAGGACAGAGTGATGGCGGACAGAATGGATAGGCTGGCCCAAGAGATGGAAAACATAAAATTTCAAGGCCCGAAAAAGTTGAACATGGCCGATTTTATGTTGTATCCGGGAGTCACATTGCCTCCTAGATTCAAAGTTCCGGACATGGATAAATACGATGGGACCGGGTGTCCTAGGAGCCATTTGATGTCAGTTCTTCCACTTCTACAACAGCATGGTCTATCTCCGGAGCAAGTTGCTCTATTATTTCCCAGATCTTTGGTCGGAGTGGCTAAAAAGTGGTTCTTGAGCTTAAAGTCAGAGGAGATCCGAACTCTAGAGAATATTGCAAATAGGTTCGTCGAGCAGTTCTCCATGGAGGAGGGAATCGACGTGACTAAGAGAGATTTGAAGGCTTTGAAACAGGGCCATAATGAAACTTTTACTTCCTTCATCCGCAGGTGGAGAAGGAAAGCCGCGCAAATGACTCATCGTCTGTCAGATGAGGATCAAATCAAGATTGTGGTGAAAAATCTGTCACCACAATATTATCACCATATGGCTATCCAGTATTTCCTCGATTTTAACCATCTCATTAAAACTGGGACCCAGATAGAAGATGCATTGGCTAAAGGCCTGAAATCAAGAATTCCGTCTGATGTCAGAGAAGGGAAGCGACCTGTGATGGCGCCAAAGGAAGTACATAATGTCAATTATGTCAGGCCCCCACCCAGGGTAGTCACTGAAGTGAGAAGGCCACCGATGGAGCAGAAGCCTCCTCGTCATTTTGATCCCCTTCCATATTCTTTGTCCGTAGCTTTGAAGAAGCTGTTGAAGGACAGAAAGATCAAGCTACCTGATATTAAGCCTCCTCCCAACCCGTTGCCGAGATCCTGGAGAGAGGATCAGTTCTGTGATTATCACCGCAACACGGGCCATATTACTGACAGGTGTTTAGCTTTGAAACACCAAATTCAAAACATGATTGATAGGAAGGAACTGTCAATCGAGTTACCAAATGTAACTAGAAACCCCCTTCCTACGCATGCAATGCCGCCTCCATCCTCGGTCAATGTCATTTGCGCCGAGGAGTCTGTCATTGATCCGGCTTCCTTCATATGTGCTGTGGAATCCGAAGAACCCTATGTTTGGAAATTTGAAGAAGAAGATCAGTGGGCAGAATCTGAAAGGCCATATGTTTTATCCTGGAACGACCCTGATGTGGCTGGGCCATCAAACCAGTCATATGTTTTCCAGTGTGAGGATGAAGAGAAAGAATCCGAATCTCTGTACGTCTTAAGGGTGAGTGATGATGAGGAAGAAGAGATAAAAACCCCATACATCCTTAAGATAGATGATGAAGATTTGTTGCTCCTGAACGATCAATGTGATGAACTCCGCCACGTCACACGGGGTGGACGAGTCTTCAAACCAGCTGAGCTTAGAGTTGAAAATCCCACTGAAATTGCAAGAGGGGTTGACAGTCAGAGGCAGAAGCAGAGACTTGATGAAGAGGAAGATAACCTGCTGAATCAGCTTAAGAAAACCCAAGCTAATGTTTCAATTTGGGGTTTACTGATGGCATCGCCGAAGCACAGACAAGTTGTACTTCGTGAGTTGAATTCGTCTCAAGTATCAGTTGAGATTACTCCAGACGAGTTGGTCGGTCTGGTAGCCATGACCAAAGCTTCAAAAGCTTTGTCTTTCTCAGACGAGGATTTGCCGTCAGAAGGGAAGGATCATACTCGTCCTCTCAAGATTACCCTGCTTTGCAATCAGAAGAAAGTATCAGAAGTACTGGTAGACAATGGGTCAGCTTTGAACGTGTGTCCTTTGAGCACTGCCACTACTCTGGGGTTTGGGCCTGAAGATTTTATTCCGTCTGAGCAGGGTATACTAGCATATGATGGAACCCGAAGGGACGTTATTGGAACCTTGGCTACTGAGATTGTCATTGGAGGAGAAACCTTTGACATTGAATTTCAGGTGTTGGATATCAAGACTTCTTTTTGTCTATTGCTTGGTCGACCTTGGCTGCACAAGGTTGGAGTTATCCCTTCCACACTTCATCAAAAACTGAAATTCATTCGAAACAATCGGGTGATCACAGTTAAAGGAGATCCCGAGCCAGAAGTCGGACAAATATCTCAAGAGCTTGTTACTGAAAATACAAGAGATATCAGTCTGACAGGATTTTCAGTGGAGGTTTCAGCTATCACCATGAAAGAAGCTATGAATGAAGAAATTATGTTTCTTTCTAGCACTAATACTCGGGTAGTCAAGATGATGCGTCGATTTGGGTATCTCCCAGGGGCAGGTTTGGGAAAGAATATGCAGGGTCCGACTGAGCGGCCCGAGTTGAAAGCATCTGATGGGTTGTTTGGGTTGGGATACAAGCCGACTCGCAAGGAGGTGCGAGAAATGAGAGCCTACATGTTTAAATGGGCAGAATGTCGCCGCAAAGGTTTAGAGTTTCCAATGGGACCTTTCAGCAAAGTCATGAATGGTAGATTCCGAAAAGAGGGAGCTGATTGCCCTTATTATGGTTTCTCAGAGCCATGGTATGATGAGAATGGGACCAAGCTGCCGGGTCTTGAGATTTTCTTTGCAGATGAGCTGCCAGCAGAATTTTACAGTAAGCAGATTACAGAGGCAGTAGTGACAGAGGAATCAGACTCAGACTGGGTTGAGAACTTTGAGCCAGAACTCCTGAATTCTTTGTTTCAGACTGAGGCACCAGTCATTGCTATGATTGGAAGAGATGCACCTTTTCTGAACCCAGAGGACTATATCACCCCAGCCGAGGGACCTCTGGATAACTGAACCTCACAGGTTATACCCCAAGTAATCCCTCAGTACATTCCAGTCCCTTCAAAAGAGTCAGTTATTTCAAAGTATGTGTCAGTTTCTGAGTCCATCCCAGAGTCTGTCATTTCTAACTTTTCTTTTGATGCAGGTACTGTAGAAGTCGGGTCTACCTCTGGAGTGGGTGACGAGTCTGTCCTTGGTAGTGTCGAGTCCGAGTCTGAGGGCGTATTCATTGATTCTTTGGCTGTACATGTTTCTCATCGCGTCGATACTGATGTCGGCTTATTTTTTCATTCTGTTTCAAAGTCTGTAACGCCTGATGTGGGCAAGTCATCTGATGTAATCATTCATTCTGATGAAATAAAAGATTCTTTTGCTTACATTCCTGTACTTGTCTCTTCTACTGATCCTGCTTCTAAACCTGATCAAGTAACTAATAATGATAATCAAGACTCCCCCTCTAATGAGGTAGCCGACGAAACTCCTCTTGAAATCAAACATATGATTCAACAAGAGGAGAGTCACCGAGCTAAACCACTTGAAGAAGAAATTGAAACTGTAAATATAGGTGATGAAACCTTAATTCGGGAAATACGAATTGGCAAAATTTTATCTCCTGAGGAGCGTGAAGAATTAATCACCTTGCTAAAAGAGTTTAAGGAGGTTTTTGCTTGGTCTTACGACGACATGCCAGGATTGAGTGAGGACATTGTCCAACACAAATTACCTCTAATCCCTGGCATCAAGCCGAAGAAGCAAAAACTCCGAAAGCTTAAAACAGAATGGGAGTTGAAAGTTCATGACGAGGTTAAGAAACTACTCGAAGTGAAATTCATCGAAGTAGTTGAGTACCCTGAATGGCTTGCGAATATTGTACCGGTGCCCAAGAAAGACGGAAAAGTCAGAATGTGTGTCGATTTCAGAGATTTGAACAAGGCAAGTCCGAAGGATGATTTTCCGCTTCCGAATATTGATCTCCTGGTTGACAATACCGCTGGACATGCACTCTTATCCTTTATGGATGGATTCTCAGGGTATAACCAGATCAAAATGGCGCCTGAGGACATGATGAAGACGGCGTTCATTACTCAGTGGGGGACATATTGCTACACAGTGATGCCATTTGGTCTCAAGAATGCTGGTGCCACATATCAAAGGGCTGCGACTACTCTTCTTCATGACATGATTCATAAGGAGGTCGAGGTCTATGTAGATGACATGATTGTCAAAGGCAGGACTCGGCCAGAGCATACAGTCGCTCTGAGAAAGTTCTTTGAGCGAATCCGAAAGTTTCAGCTTCGCTTGAACCCTAATAAATGTGTATTTGAGGTCACGTCAGGGAAGTTGCTTGGATTCATGGTCAGTGAAAGAGGAATCGAAGTGGACCCTCAGAAGATCAAGGCTATCCAAGAAATGCAACCACCAAAAACAGAAAAGCAGATTCGTGGATTTCTTGGCAAAGTGCAATACTTGAGGAGATTCATATCTCATTTAACTATGACATGTGAACCCATCTTCAAGTTATTAAAAAAGAATTCCTCCAAGAAATGGAATGAAATGTCAGGAAGCGTTTGAAAAGGTCAAGCAGTGTTTGTCTTTGCCTCCTGTCTTATCCCCAGTCATTCCTGGTCAACCGTTGTTGATGTATTTGTCCATCACGGATACAGCAATGGGTTGTATGCTTGCTCAGCAGGAGGCAGGGTCTAAGAAAGAAAAGCCCATCTACTACATCAGTAAGAAAATGTTGGAATATGAAATCAAGTACACTGTCTTGGAAAAGACGTGTTTAGCATTGGTCTGGGCGACTCAAAGGCTTAGACATTATCTTCTGTCGAACAAGATATTTTTGCTCTCACGGATGGATCCGTTAAAGTATTTGTTCGAAAAACCCGCTCTTACTGGAAGAACGGCTAGATGGTTGCTATTGTTGTCTGAGTTTGACATCACTTATGTTACTCAGAAATCAATTAAGGGACGGGTCATCGCTGAGCAGTTGGCTGATGCTCCTGTTGAGGAGAATGCTTTTCTGAAGGCTGATTTTCCTGATGAGGAGATCATGGACATTGAAGAAGAGACTCCGAGTTCCAAGTGGCTTATGTATTTTGACGGAGCTGTCAATAATCACGGTCAAGGAATAGGGGCTGTTTTGGTATCTCCAAAGAAGGAGTACATTCCGTTATCCATCAAGTTACAATTTGAGTGCACCAATAACATGGCAGAATATGAAGCATGCATCGCAGGACTTGAGGCAGCTTTGGCTTTGCGAATTCAAGACATCGATGTATTTGGAGATTCAATCCTGATCATTTGTCAAATAAATGGGGATTGGAAGACAAAAGAGGCGAGGTTGATCTCATATCACACTTATCTCGAATCTCTGGTCAAAAAGTTCAAGAATGTCACCTTCACTCATCTGTCGAGGACAAGAAATCACTTTGCTGATGCTCTGGCTACTCTGGCATCAATGTTGGACATTTCTGCTACAATGGAGGTTCAACCTTTAGCTGTAAGGTTGCAATGGGCTCCAGCACATGTGAATGCCATTGAAATATCTGCCAGGTGTCCAGATGGTAAACCATGGTATACAGATATCAGAAATTTTATTTCAGGCAAGGGGCATCCGCCTGAAGCTTCCAGCAAAGAGAGGAAAACTCTTCAGAAGTTCGCTGCCAACTTCATCATTTGTGGTGAAGAATTGTACAGAAGGTCATTTGACGGTATTCAGCTTCTGTGTGTTGATGAAGATCAGGCTGCAGAGCTCATAGAGCAAACACATGAAGGTGTTTGTGGTCCTCACATGAACGGCAAAATGTTGTCAAGAAAAATCCTTAGACTTGGTTTCTATTGGCCCTCGATGGAAACAGATTGTTTCGCATTCGTGAAGAAATGTCATAAATGCCAAGTTTATGCGAATCTTATTCATGTGCCTCCGTCAGAGCTGCATTCTATGACCTCGCCATGGCCATTCTCAGTATGGGGAATTGATATCATTGGCAAAGTCTATCCTAAATCGTCAAGTGGACACGAGTACATCTTGGTGGCCATTGATTATTTCACGAAGTGGATAGAAGCTGCTTCATATGCTTCCATAACTTCCAATACAGTTGCGAAGTTCATCCGTGCAAACATCATTTGCAGATATGGAGTACCTCATGAGTTGATTTCTGACAATGGATCTCACTTCAAGAAAGAAGTAGTGCACCTGTGCGAAGAGTTTAAAATCAAGCATCACAAGTCATCTCCTTACAGACCGCAGACCAACGGGGCTCTAGAAGCAGCGAATAAGAATATCAAGGTCATAATCAGTAAGATGACCGAGACTTATAAGGACTGGTCGAACAAGCTTCCTTTTGCTTTATGGGCTTACAAGACATCGATCAGATCCTCTACAGGTGTAACTCCATATTCTCTAGTGTATGGAATGGAAGCAGTCCTCCCTGTTGAAGTGAGAATCCCGTCCCTAAGAGTTATGATGGAAGCGAATATGTCAGAGTCTGAGTGGGCCAAAGCCAGACATCAGGAATTGCAGATGATTGATGAAAAGAGGTTGAGAGCCTTGTATCACATCCAAGGGTATCAAAGAAGAATCGAAAGAGCCTTCAATAAGAAAGTCAAGGTCCGAGAGTTGAAGCCAGGAGATCTCGTCTTGAAGTCTTACCGGGCACCGGTGTTTGATCCCAGAGGGAAGTTCAGACCAAATTGGTCTGGTCCTTACATTGTTGATGAAGTCCTGCCTGGAAAAGCCGTGAGACTCCTCAATGAAAATGGAGAAAAATTAACAGAACCTACAAACCTAGACCAACTAAAAAAGTACTATGCTTAGATACACCAGGAGGCCGTCTTTGATCGATCAGAGCTCAAAAGCCAACAACCTCAAAGTCAAAAACCATTTGCAAACACTTTGGGCCTAAATAAAAAAAAAAACTTTCATTCTTTGATAAACTCAAACCAGGGGCATCTTTTATGACTTGCGTCATAAAAGATAATAGCCTGAACTACGTCATGACCTGATCCCTCTCTACAGGGTACGTAGGTAGCCTGATTAATTCGGGTTCGGTCAAATCCTTCAAACCTTTCAAATCCTTAAAAAAAAAAGAAGGAAAGAAAGAACAAAATAAACAATTTTTGAAACCCAAATGAGCGAACTACGCGGACCTGATTCCCATTTCTTTGGGGATACGTAGGCAGTCTGGAGGGCCAGATTCGGTCAAATACATGAAAACTTACCAAATGTTAACCTGTTTGAACCCAAGCCTACCTAAAAGTCCTTCTGGTGTACTTAGGCCCAGGTTTGTAGAGAAACAGAAAGAAAATAAAAATAAATAAATAATGGAGTCTTAGACCCGCTAGACTGAAAACCCGCAAGGGCGGTCTAGGCAAAAGTTAGGGTCATTTGCCCGCTAAGCTGAAAACCTGAAAGGGCGGCTTAGGCAAAAATTAAGGCATGCGGTCCGCCAAATCGAAAACCTGAAAAAGCAATTTGGTCATGGCAGTGACTTCATAAATGACAGAACCTCTGAAAGCCAGCAAGACTTTCATTTCTTCGGCGGCACTACTTCAAAGTCTGAGTAAGCACCGACAGAAATTCTTCTGACACTCTCAAGGCTAAGGGGGTTAAGACTAAGCAATCCAAGGGAATAATAACCATGATGGAAATACCGAAAAAAGGAATGAAACACCTTTAAATACGGTTTTCAAAAGATTTTAAGAGTGGTAGACTGTACCATTTTAAAAATACTTATCAGACTAAGAAGCAGATTCAGTCTCTCTTAGAGTTTAAGTCATTGTGCCCGTCGAAGTTCTCATTTGCTGGTTGTCCAAGTCTTTTTCTATGTCGAGTCAAGGTCAAATTCCAGAGTCCTGTGTGGTTAATATTCCTCCCAAGGCTGGGGTGATGAAAAAAATGATGAATTTGTATCCCCTCAAGGGTGATGCGCAGCAGAGTGAAGTTCAGAAGATGATTGATTCTCAAGTCCATATGGCAGGCTTTCAAACCCATATGAAATGGCAGAGATCGTCAGAATTGAAAGGCAATTGTCGGGCAGATACAGCCTGTTATAAACTTGAAAGCTTTGTAACCTCAGATATTCAATGAAATAAAATTTTTTGACCATTTCCCTGTGTTTTGCTCTCTTACGAATCTGTCATGGAAGTATTTCATACTAGGGGCATCTTTTATGACTTACGTCATAAAAGATATCAAACGTGATGATAACTGGGATAACTATTCTCAGCAAATGAAAACCAGAGAAGCTTGAGCATAATCTTTGAGTCAGGCTCTTCAATCAAATTGTTTTCTTTTGAAGTCCAGTTTTTAGAAAATTTTATCCCTAGTGGAGTTTAGAATTTGCTCCTGCAATCGTCAAATCCTTAGCAAAATGCTTTTCACTCATTCTAAAAGGGTCAATACCTGAAATTTTCTTCAAGTTCCTTGAGTTTTATCTTCGGCAAAGATCATGCATTTTCAATCATTCTTGGCAAAGAATGACTTATTCACCTTGTGAAATCGATCAAAGTTGGTCATTTCTTCAATCGTTTCAATGAATTTTCCTTTCATTTAAAAAAAAAATATATGTCCGCCAATAGCATTGATTTGGAGTTTGGTCTTTGCTTTCACCATTTGAAAGATTTTAAAAGCTGTTTTTGCCAATGGCTCCGCGATTTGGAGTTTGGTCATTTCTTTCACCATTTGAAAGATTTTAAAAGTTGTTTTCGCCAATGGCTCCGCGATTTGGAGTTTGGTCTTTTCTTTTACCATTTGAAAGATTTTAAAAGCTGTTTTCGCCAATGGCTCCGCGATTTGGAGTTTGGTCATTTCTTTCACCATTTGAAAGATTTTAAAAGCTGTTTTCGCCAATGGCTCCGTGATTTGGAGTTTGGTCTTTTCTTTCACCATTTGAAAGATTTTAAAAGCTGTTTTTGCCAATGGCTCCGCGATTTGGAGTTTGGTCATTTTCTTTCACCATTTGAAAGATTTTAAAAGCTGTTTTTGCCAATGGCTCCGCGATTTGGAGTTTGGTCATTTCTTTCACCATTTGAAAGATTTTAAAAGTTGTTTTCGCCAATGGCTCCGCGATTTGGAGTTTGGTCATTTCTTTCACCATTTGAAAGATTTTAAAAGATGTTTTTGCCAATGGCTCCGCGATTTGGAGTTTGGTCATTTCTCTCACCATTTGAAAGATTTTAAAAAAGTTAAAAAATGTTTTCAAGGTATTCAAGTCCATTTTCACATGGCATTCAAAGCCCGTTTTCACACGGCATCCAAAGTCATTTGAAGTCCATTTTCACATGGCATTCAAAGTCCGTTTCCAAGCGGCATTCAAGTCCGTTTTTACACGGCATTCAAATCCGTTTTCTCTCCAAATTTCAAGATCATTTACAATCAAATCTGTCATTTAATGTTTTGCAAGAGAGGCTATATCACCAGCGTTTGCAGAGTCAGAGTCTGGTGAAAGGCTATTTCACCATGTATCTTGTGGATATCATTTTCAAAAAATCAAAAATCAAAAATTTTAAACTCTTTAATCTTGGGCCAGTCAAAATGTGCTGTCAGTTCAGCTTTGACATTCGCGCGACAAGCACGCTCTGTCAAAGAGGGGCATCTGTAGACACCCCATTTTGACCGTGCCCTAATCCCTTCATGTTTGAGCAAAGCCTCATCAAATAAACGAGATAGAACCCCAAATTTCACCCCAAGCTAGCTTAGGATCCCAGCTAAGCCCCTGCAAAATTTCATCGAGATCGGAGCTCGTTTGCCCAGCAATCGGGCTGAGAGGGTGTGTGTAGTGTAAATAGGGGATGGCCCACTAGGTTTTTCATTTTCTCCAAAAATCCGAGTATTTGAAGGAAAATTCCATTCATCCAAAGACCCTAAGTGCCCATGAACACATATTTAGAAGCCTTAAGACCCCAGAAAAATCCCTGCAAAATTCCAGAAAGATCCGACAAAAAAATTCGAAAAAGACAAGTGGAGTTAGTGCAGTTATCAAGCGTGGGGAGGGTGCATTAGCCAGCTGGGGTCGCGCATGTGTGCGCTTATCAAATGGGAGTGCCGATATCAAATGCTCAAATTTCTATAAATATCACGTTTTTCTCTCGTTTGAGAAAGAAAAGAAAAAAGGGAAAAATCGGTGAGTTTTTTAGAGAGAGAGAAGAGGGATCTGAGAGCTGCTCATCTCCGATTTTTTTCTTCTCCGATCAAGTTTCAATCGTGCTCCGGCAAGTTCCGATCGGTCAATGCTTTGAGTTTCAATCTCAGATCATTAGAAAGAGAGAAGGAGATCTCTGCAATTTGTCTTCTCCGGCAAAGTCTGCCGGATTCCGGTATTCTTCTCCGATCGTCTCTCCAGCAAACCTCTGGCCAGCTCCACATCCCTCACCTTCTTCACACTTCATCAGGCCTTAGAGGATTTCCTATCATCATCAGATCTGAAGCTCTAACCTCAGTTCTCCATTTTTTCCGATCAAGTCACCTTTCTCCGGCGAAGTAATCGGAGCTCTGGCCGATCAATTTCAATTTGTTATCCCGTTTTTCTACATACCTATAGCCCTAGGGTTTGCTGTTATACCTTAGATCTGAGGTATTCTTCTACCGATCCCCAAATCTCTAAACCCTAGCTTCTATTCCCAGATCCTCTTCTTCGCTCCTCTTATTCTGGTCATCTTCTCCGGCAAGATTTCTCGAGCTCCGGCCATATTTTTGCAAATCCAAATTAGATCTTTATTTTTAAGATTCTGCGTTTCTTGAAAAGGAAGATCATCGATTTCTAAGAAGAAAACATCAACAACAAGTATTCTCTCTTGCTCTTTTATATATTATGGTTGAATGCATTTGATCCTAGTATATTCTCTGATTAAATGATGGTTAGTTTATGAATATTTTTCTAATCTCATTTATATAAGTAGCTTTGGTGTTTGAATCATGTCATTCTTTACTTTATTTTTAATTTTAGTTTGGTTTTGATCCCTATGTCACTGTTCTACATGGAAAAATTTATGAGTGGACTGATCTTCATGGATGAATTAACCCTGTGAATTCAATTTTATGTGATTTTTTGACCTTGAATTTGAATATATCAGGCTTAAATTTTGAACTCAGACAACCTACTCATGATAGTAATATTGTGATTGGGACTCCTGATCATTTATCATTTGTAGAATGGAAATTACTCATCAGGATATCAATGGTCTATGAATTATCATCTGGAAATGAAATTTATTCTTAGTTATTTTTTATTCATTTCATAAGTCATTTGTAAGAATGGTACTGTTACAGTTTTGCTCTCGCCCTAGCTGTGATCTCATTCCTATTTCGAGTATTCAATATTTTGGTTGGACTGCTGTAAATTAGCATATCTTATTTTGTTTGAGAAAATTCATGAAGTAAGATTGAAAAGTTTCATTTTTTTTTTTTTAAAAAAAAAAGCCTTTTTATACCTGGTCTTGAAAGAGAATACAGATCTTGTGGCTCATATACGTCTCCATTCGAATCCCAACTTCAACTCAGATCCAACTAACACCTCATGATTCCCTTCTCTTCCAGTTTTAGCTTAGACCTTCGATTATTTTACTTGATATGTGAAAGGTTGAAATGACTCTAAAATAAAGCTTCTATTGTTTACTTAACCCTTGTTTATATATCGTATACTTTAGTTCTAGTTCCTATTGTTCTATATTCATGATTCATAGTTGCATAGAGTAACTTGAAGGTAGACTATATATACCATTTTGGTATATGGTTCAAATTCCTTTTCATTTGATATAGTGAGGTATAGTTCCTTTTTAGTCCGTGCTAGATATTAGTTGAGGCAAATCTAGCCCCATTGTAATTTTGGTGGTCAATATTTGTAGCTCATTTGTTTTGATTTGATTCTTACTGTTTCTATAGATTGATTTTTTTTTATAGCAGACTTATTTAGTCTTATTAGCATCTTGCTTTTTGCCCCTATCTTTTCTAAGATTTTCTTATTTTCAATATTGTGCTCTTTCTACTTCATTAGAGATTGACTATGTTGTTAGAATAAATCTCCTTTCATCGCCAGGGCGATGAAGGCGATAGCCCAGTGCCCACCCAGTACCTATCAAGTACCTCACAATTACATAACCAGTGTTTAACTAGCACAATGATTCATCACATTTTCTGCACATTTATCCCTTTTATTTTTCACTGGGTTAGTACATTTCTGCAATATTTTGTCACCACATCAGCTCACATTTCTACACTGTTTTGGCACCACATCAGCTCACATTTTTACACTATTTTGGCATCACATCAGCTCATTTTCTGCACTGTTTTGGCATTGGATCAGTTCATTTTCCGCATATTTTCGCACTGTTTAGGCACCGGTTTGGCTCATATTTCTACACTATTTGGGTAATAGTTTGGATCATTTTCTGCACTTTGTGTTGAACATTGGTTTGACTCATTTCAATGCGCAGCTGCTGCCCATAGTTTCATCACTCTGAAATTGTGATTTTGGATCAATTAAAGACGCACATATCTGTTATTTACTTTGCATGACTGCTGCCCATAGTTTCATCACTTTGAAATTGTGATTTTAGATTAATTAAAGAAGCACAATGCTACTATCTCACTATGTATAGCAATTTATCTTTTTGTAGTATTGTCCTGCTTTAGAAATTGTCCATTATAATTATAATTTCATAGTTAAAAAGAAAGGAAACTCCCATATCCTTTATTTTTATTCTTTCACATTGCTTAAATGAGTTGTTCAAACATGTTTGGGAGTATTAGCATCACAGCATATCTGATAATAGCCTTTCATTGGTTCATTTTTTATATTATTGATTTATATGGTTCATACACTTGTTCAGTTCATCATGTTGGTTCTGTCATAACATAAGTCTTTATGTTCATTCTATTTATCATGTCAATCAAAGTATTTTTTTTTTTTAGTCTTAATTTTCTTTTGGAAATTCATTTATTATACTCATTCCTTTTTATTTAAATAAATTGTTAATAGGAAGAAGGAGATCAGATGACTACTCTATTCGATATTATCGACATGAGTACTGTCTGATCTCAAGGCGGGATTAGAAATATTATCATGTGTATATGATATCAGATGATTACTTTGGCATCATCTGATTTCATTGGAGTCCCCGTATTGGGGTTTGTGGTTGGTTTTGAAGTGTTTTGGTATTGTTTTTACTTTATTAGGCTATCCAGCGGCTGGTCTGGACTAATTAATGTTATTTATCATTTTATGATTGCTATTAGATTGTATATTCTTCTTTGCTTAGCACTTGATTTATTCTTAGAATAAAATTTGCGATTATCTGGTAGCCTTTTCTTCTCTTTTTGATAGACTAACACAGTCTTATAGATTTCTGTTAAAATTCTTTGATATTAGAATTCCCTCTCGTTGCAAGGGCGATGAAGGCGCTAGCCTAAGCCCATCCTTAGGGGACTCGCTTAGTCCAAATAGCACTCCTCTCATTTATTTAAAGACTTATCCAAGTCTTTATGATGTGTATCCCCTAGAAATTAGAAATCCATTCATTGCAAGGGCAATGAAAGAGTTCTCTAGAGTCCTCTCAGGGAGACAGGCTATGTCTCAGACAGAGAAAGTTGTATCCTTTAGAGACAAGCTTTGTCTCGTTAGTGAGTCCATCCTTAGGAGACATGCCGTGTCTCGTCAGCACCTCTCTTGGAGCTTATCTTTTTCTTTAGGAGTCTCGCACAATCTCATTTTTCTTTCTAAACCTCATCTTTGTGCGTCTTTTGGTTTTTGGAAGAACACCTTGCTCGGCTTGGCATCATACCCCTTACCCTATGGGTATTGGGTTGCACATTTGTTGCACCCTAGGGCTAGGTAGCTGTCCGGCCCGGCTGGGTGTTTTACCTAAACCAAATATGCACAAGGTCTCTTTTTCCTTGTTAGCATTTTTCTCTATCCTACCTATATGTCTAAGAGACTTGCCCAGTCTCATTCTATTAGCATCCTCCTCTTTGTACATCATTTGGTTTTGGGAGAACATCCTACTCGGCTTGGCGACATACCCCTTACCCTTATGGGTATTAGGTTGCACATTTGTTGCACCTTAGGGCTAGGTAGTTGTCCGGCCCGGCTGGATGTTTTACCTTTGCCAAATATGCACAAGGTCTTTCCTTATTACTTGTGAGCTTTATCTTAGTTTGACAGTCCACTAGCATAGGAATCCGTCCTTAGTCTAGAGAGTCAGTCCTCTTGTTCAAGAATCAAATTCTATCATCATAAGGGTTAGGATTTTATCCAACCTCTCATCGTATCATGTTTTTCTATCCGCTCTTGCAAGGTATAGGATGCTGTCCAACCCTTGCAGAGCTGTGTTTCTGTTCTTTTCCCCCGCAAAGCATAGGATGCTGTCCAACCTTTGCGGGATATCAGGAGTCTGTCATCCCCTTATGATGATAGGATTTGTCCCCCTCGAGTCAAAAATACTTAAAAACAACAAAAACATCTGAAAAACCAAAAATCTAAAAAATCTTGAGTCATTAGGAGTAGTTAGGAAATCTGTTCCGAACTACGTTGGCTTGATCCCTTTCAACAGGGTACGTAGTGCAGCTTGGGATCCACATCCCAAGTCCAGCCAAACCTTTGTAAATAAATCATTTACCCATTTTAAGAAAAAATACCAAAAATCTTCAAAACCTTGTTTTCAACAAGATCTTCCTCTAGAGTTAGGAGTTTGTCCTAGATAAAGAGTTTTAGAGTTTTGAGTTTGTCTTTGATGTGTTGTGTGGTTTGTTTGTGTTTGTGTTAGAGTTAGGAGTTTGTCCTAGAGTTATAGGAGCGCCTCCGTCCAGTCAGTTGGCGATTCATATCGCCGACTAATGATTAAGTCTTGGATACGCTAGTGATCCCATTGTTTCCCTTAGGGCGTACAGCTTAGCTACACATAGATTATAGGAACCACCTGCATTAGCTTAGGGCTAACCTGCATTTAGTTAAGACATATAGGGTGTCCTAAAATCTACAATCCATTGGAAATTAAATAATCACACAAGAAGCTTTAAGAACTAGTCCGGTCTTTTAGATCGAGTCTAGGATAGAGGTCTAGATGTCTTAGGCATCATAGCTTAGAATAGGTGCGAAGAACTACGTTGCCTTGATTCTCGTGGAGGCGGGGATACGTAGGCTTCTTTAGATGAACATCAGATCATCTAAAGACTCGGGCCTAGGTATAGATTAGAGTTTTAGGGTTGTATGGTATCGAGTCGTTTTCTATGTTTTGCAGTGTTTTCTTACTTTATTGCGCAGACCTTATACTTTTTTGGTGTGTCATGCATGTGTTTGTTCATTAGAACTTAGACACCCATTATGCATGTCACTTATAACCTAGCTATGCTTAGGTGACACATGTTTCTTTTATTTTATCTTGTGTGCCTTTGATTTCATCTCCGAGACATGCATGATTAGATAGACGTCTTCTCGGAGATATTCATTCCCATTTCATATGATTTTCGCCCAAAGCTCTTCAAAATTATTAAGTAAATGGCATAAGAGACCAGGTGTTTGCACTTGGGCGGATGAGGTGCTCTTTAGACCTTCCGAATTCGTAACCAGGCACGAACCTTATTTTATATCTCTGGTTATCCGTTGCAACAGAGCATAGTATGGGATCCAAGGCCCATTTGCCTTTTTCCTTGGATGGCGACTCTTCTTTGTTTAAGGTACGCCTCGAATCTGGGCTAGTCCCCGAATCGAGAGGTATCTCACCTTTTGTATCGCCACTCATGCTATGAGGGGCATTATTCTTTCGAGAGTTCATTGGTAGAGCTCTCCATTCACGTGGATGATCCTGAGACTGTTAGCGTGTGGGGGCACGTCCCTCACCGCCTCTCTCTCGGATCGGGGTCCACAGGGGCAAATTGGTCTTTTCATCCTCGTTGTCAGCTCCTTCCCGTTAAAAATACCCAATACAACTTCAGGGGGTGTGTGGGACCCAATCCCATGAGAGGGGCGCGACCCGCCTCCCTCTTGGTCTCTCGTACCCACGCGAGCGGCTTGTGCTTTTGATTATTGATATTTATCATCTTTTCTGTGAACTTGGGATCCCTGAAGAAATTCAAATTTCACTCAAAAGTGAATGACCAGAGTCGCCACCTAGGTAAGGGACCTAGGACCCATAAGTGACAATGCAATGATCTGCGATCCCAGAAGTCTAGATCCATTACCTAATTACGTGAATGGAAGGTATGATGGATTACTACCATATGCACCATTCTCGCCCGATAATCTGGTCTTCAATTCCAAAGATTAACTCACTTAAATTTCTTTCAAAAGGCTCATTTAAACTCTCTTGATGTGATCTACTAGACATGCATCTTAAATTATCTAAATTTCAATGTGGTTCCTAGATGCATCTTTTGATTCTCTCAATTTGGTTTGATTCAATATATGTGAAAGTTCTCCTAAAATCTAATTTGGGAGAAATCCTAAGTGATTTAATCAATTTATGTTAGTTAATTTAGGGTTTGAAAATGACCAAGAAATAAATAACAACCCTAAAACCCTACTGAAGTGTGTGTAAGGTCGACTTGGGCTTGGAATGCCATCCAAGTTGCCTCCGCACCCAAGCCTCACTGGGATCAAAGAGATTAATTAATTCAAGTTGATTAAGTCTTATTATCTTAGGACTACATCTGAGATGCTATATGATCCTATTTAAATGCAAGAAACTCCCTAGACTAATGCAGGTGGGCCCTACGTCCTAGGTTAATAGGCACGTCCTATAGGGAAAGAGGGTTAACTATATGAAACCTAATCTAATGCTTGGTTACTAATTATAGCAGCCAGTTGTGATGAGGCTTCCCACACTCCTAACTGTAAGACTTCTTAGAACCTAGGACTCAATCGTGACCTGAGTTTTCCTAAAGGGACTCTACAGGGTTCCTACAAAGTGGGACCATGATCCAACGGTTCCAGAATTGATTTGAGTTTGGGTTTGCCCAATCCAAATTATTAGGTTGGTAAATTTCTTCTTTTAAAGGTTCCTATTGCCTAGAAATCAGGGTATTTTAAGGCTCTAAGGGTAAATTCACCTAAGCTAGGGTTTTGACCAAAACAACAAGTTGTGAAGACTTTCAGTGATTTTTAACAACTTTTACTTCAGTAACTTAAGGATTACGATGGTTCTGGAAAATTTTGATGTTCTGAAATTTTTTAAGATTTTACGAATTTAAGTTAATTTTTAATGATTTTTATCAATTTAGACAATTTACCAATATTCTAAAGCAACTTATAACAAATATAGTCCAATTTGGTCCAAAATAGTACTGAAACATGCTTATAACAGTAGTAAATTACAGTAAAAATTTCAAATATTTTTACTAGAAGTTACTATTTTTAGTGGATTTATTTAGATTCAAGCTGATTTAAATAAAAATCACTAAAAATATTAAATCGCTCTAAAAAAATTCTGAATAATTCATAATAAGATATTAACAAACCAATCCATCTTATTACATAATTTTAGCTTCCGAAAGGTTAGTTTGAGGACAACTCCTTAACACATGTAGAAAATCATTGTTTTTCATTAAAAAAATCCAAGAAAAATAATAAATAATCATGAAATTCCTTTAAATTTTTTCTATGATCTTTAAATACCAAAAGGCTACTGGAAATAAATTTTCGTCAAATTTCGAGGTAAACAAAATTTTATTCACCAAATAACCCTTTTTGAGGTATATTTTAATGAATTTTTGGACCACCAAGATGAAAAGAATTCTATTGAAATTTTAGATTTCTAATGTTCTTTTGCCTTAAATAAAACTTAGAAAACATAATCCTTGGAAAAATTCATAGTTTTAAACTAGTTGCTTTGAAAAACGACTCAAAAACCAATTGAAACCCTATTTCCTTGGATATTCTCTTTTTCTTACTTAAAATGGCTTTTCTGCCACAAAAATCAGCAATAACACGGATTTGTCCATCACATATCATATTATATTCATAGAAAATAACTTCGCATGTATTTTCTACGAAAAAACATGAAAAAACAAGAAAATAAACCCCTAATCATGCTACTAATTCTATTATAAAAAGGTTTGAGTATTAACCTTTGATCGCTATCCAATGTCTCTAAGGCTTTTGATCAAAGATATTCGTTTTGAAAAGCCTTTTAATACGCAAATAGAAAACCCAAATCGCCGGAAGAAATG